>NW_023994048.1:706250-1412500 GCF_015586225.1 Lucilia sericata
ATGGTATATGTTGCAACATCAGGTTTAAATGAGCGTTTGTGTATGCAGTTATAAAAAAGTGTGGCTTTTGTGAAAACAAGTAAAATAAACGACAACTACTTGTAGTGATTAAGTGCATGACTTGAGCTGTTCGTTTCCTTTTTTTATTTTTTGGTAACATTGCGTTGAAATCAACAGCATCGTATGCCACTTAAAATCACAGAAACGTTGAGTAACAAAAGTAACAACAATTTCCAATCGATTGCCTAGAAGACTGTATCTGTAGTATGTAGCTAATGACTACCAAAAGCAATTTCATTTAGATTTATTCAAACTTACTGCTGAACTATATGAAAACAGAGCAGAAAAAATACGAAATAAAAAAAAAACATAACCTGACTGCCATCAACACCGCACAACATTTGTCACAAGTTTGCTGAAGCAATGTTCATCAAATGGTAACTATTGGTTTCCGATGATACAAGTATCTCAACTTCGTCTGCTATCAGTTAACAAAGATTTCAACTTAACAAGCTATTGGGTATTCAACAACTATTGAAACAGCAAAAGCAATAGCATCAACAACAACTTCTTCTATAACTTACTTGCCTTAACTGTAACAAGATTTTAGTGCAAGACTGCGACAGCGATTGAACAAGAACAACAATAGCAACAACTACGTTTGCAAATAAATCGACCGTAGTTCAATTAATAAAAATCACTCGTTGGTCTTTTGCATAATTAAACATCCTACGGCTTTATAAGTATTGTATGGTTTAAATATTTAATGGATTTCCTTCGGCAATATGCACATTTACATACATACATACATATGTATATGCATAAATACTGAAACTTACAATATACCACGATTTTTTATCTTTTAATAGGTGTGAACACAACAATTAGTGTTTTCATTAATATATGCAAGAAAAGGTAGCATTGACTTGAAGCATTGTTGTGGTATTGTTTAATACGACATTGAGTTTCCGTTGAAGAATTATTTTAAAATATTTTACTTTTATTACAAACCAGTTAATAGTTATGATTAATCGATCACCACTCATAACATAATTTGCGATAATAAATCATGGGATCGGTCACTTAACTAAATATGTTTTATGATACTCTTATTGTGATCGGCTTAGTAAAGTTTAATTCTGGTAGATATTGCTTTGATATAGCGCGTTGCTGTTATTGTTTGGTGAAAAATCTTTGAGAGAACAAAATGTGGAAGGTATTAAAAATAGTTTGTGTACCTACCTTAACATATTTAGATGAGTGATATATTTTCTAAGCTATTCAGATCGTAAAAATGATCATGATCGCTTACAAATAGGAAGTTATATAAGATCGCTTTTTGTCTGTTCAAACCAGGAAAGATTTGTCGATTTGTCGTCTGTTGAAAACGAAACGGTCCCCAAACAAGTGACCACAATGTCACTTAAATATGTTTATTATACTACAGTCGTAATCATAAGGTAGCCTACATATAAAATCTAATAAAGAGTGTAAAAAAATTACAAAAAAAAATCGATTCATAAAGCCCTGCATTTTTATGTATCGGGCAGATCCTTTCTGAACACCTTTCGTCAAGGAGTTACGAATACTGCGCAACCTCCTATACGATTTTTGTGACATTTTCTGACCGAATTCGAATACGAAATTATCAACATGTATGTATGTATATTTTGAGAAGGGTAACATATACATATTTCAAACATATATTTCGGTTAGGATATACATATGTATGTATAAAATTCATCATAGCCGAATGTAACGATCTTATTTATCAAAACAATTTTGTAAAGAAACATTTCAAAGGCTTAAATTTACAAAAGAATTAAATATTAAGCAATCATTTTCAACAAACAGTAAATTTTATAAATTTTTCTACATAAAATAGAAACTATAGAACTTATTTCATTGAAAATAATAAAAGTATGCACTTGTATGTATTTATACGAATACAAATTCATCATCATTGAAAATAAATATAAAATATAATACAATTGCGAATACAAAGTAAAATTTAAGCAGCTTATTTCAAATATCGTATCGCAGTTAAAACAAAGAATTTTATTTTCACAAGACTTTTCTTTTAATTACATACTTATGGTATGATAGTTTGGTTGGTGTTAGTGTTTTTATGGTGGTGTAATTGATAAGTAAATAAAATTTTTGTTCTAATTATTTGACTTCTTATAAAAATCATGTTAATGATCTTTCTGGAAATGAATTTAATTTTCATTTAATTAATAAAGTAAGGTAATATTTTTAAATTACCTGCACATTTATTCATAACTCAATTTTGTTACATATTTTTATACCCACCAACAAAAGAGAAGGGGGTATATTATTTTTGTCATTCCGTTCGTATCACATTGAAATTTTGGTCATAGACCCACAAAAGTATATAATATATTCTGGGTCCTTATTAAATTCTAAAACTATCTATCCTTGTCCGTCCATCTGTCTGTTGAAAACACGAAAGAATCCGAACGGAAGGAGATATAGGTAAGGTTTATTAGGTATTGAAAAGGGGCAATATTGGTTTTCGCATAGCCATCCTTACAAGTGGGCCCCTGAATAACGGCGTTATCAGTCATAACTATTTTAAAAATAATGGTATAACAATGAAAGTCGGCATAAATAAGTTTCATATGAGCCAGAAGCTCTCTACCAAATATTATGAACATCGGTCAATAATTGACCGTACCCCCCATAAAAGGTCCCCTTCAGAAAATTACTTTAACGCTCATTACTGGCTAAAAAATACGAGTATAGCGATGAAATTCGACATATAAAAGTTTCATATGAGCCAAAATCTCAGTAGCACATTTTGTGGGGATCGGTCCATAATTGATCCTACACCCCTCATAAGATCCCCTTCAGAAAATGACTTTAACGCTCATTATTGGATAAAAAATACGAGCATAGCGATGAAATTCGAAACAAGAAATTTTCTTACAAGCAAAAATCTCTCAAACTAATTTTATTGAGGATTTGGTCCATAATTGACACCACTCCCATACATATAAGGTGCCCTTTAGAAAATGACTTTTACCCGCATTACTGACTTAAAAATACGAGTATAGCGATAAAACTCAACACAAATAAATTTAAACGAGCCAAAATCAGTCAACCGATCATATATGGGGATCGGTCCGTAATTGACTCTCCATATAAGGCCCCCTTCAGATTAGCGTAAAAGTTTACGTTAATATAAAAGTGCGAGTACAGCAATGAAATTCGAAACAAATAAGTGCTGTATGAACCAAAATCTAAGTATGCTCCAAATTTTAGCACAATCGGTCTATACATAAAAAATATATTTTTTTGGAATGATCCAGGATAATTTGTGAAAATAATATATCTCCTATTTTTTTTTTTATGGGCCTCAAAAATTCTGTAATTTTGTGCTGATTGCGGGAAAAATAATCTTAAAATTTTTGTAGAGTACTTTTGGTCTATTCTAAATATCACCCTGATGTTGATGGGGGGTATATAAGATTCGGCATAACCGAATATAATACTCTTACATGTTTTTAATTACTTTTGAATTTCAACTCGAAATTTGCTTGATTTTGACTTTGTTTCAATACACTTAAAGAAAGTACTATTTTGTATTTAAACAGTGCTACCAATTTGTACGGCTTTCTACGGTGTAGTGCTGAAATAGTAAATTCATATTGTTAACTTTATTGAATCATTGACAGTATGAATTAGAATATAAATAATAATACGATACAGTCTAATCTCTATCTCTCTATCTGAACAAAAATTAACTTTGTAAAAAGTGCTATATGTGTAAATCCTATAAGTTTTGTATTTTCTCATAAAATAAACACAAAAATTGTTATATAAAATTGTAAATACATATAAATATTTTGCATTAAAGAGCGAAATAAAAATAAAACTCTTCTAATTTATTCATTGAAAATTACATACATACATCCATACATAATGAAAAACCTGAAAAGTAGTAATCAATCCAATAAAAATTTTAACAAAGAATAATGGTTTTTAATAAAATGTAACAAAAACACACTTTTTAATGCAAAAATTTGATAAAAATAAGTAATATGAAATATTCCAATTAGTATACCTTATACATAACTACATGCATATAATATATTTAAAACTACTTGCTTGAAATAAAAGAAAATTATACGATGCATTGTTTGTAGCATTATTATCTTTATAAGAAGCATCCATTCATTCACTCACTCATTCATTTATTTATTCCTTTAGTACTTTTGTTAGTTCGAACATTCGTTCTCCCCTTTTGCATGTAAATCATGATTTATTACAATAAATTTTAATTCAAAGCTATTACCGCATTGATTTCGTGAAAAAAAGAAAGAAATCTCAAACATACAACCAAGACCCTGCAATTGGAGTAAAAGGGATAACGTTATTCTTAGGAGTAAGCTAGTGTTTGGTTAAGAAATGGAAAAATACAATTTTATAAGAAATCCAATTTGACTTAAAGGCATATGGAATAATTTAAGTTTTTTTTCTCCTTTTGTTTTTCATTTCTTTTTGTTTTTGCAAAATTTCTCATTGAACATCTTCAGTGTTTGCAGAAAATTTGTGTTTTGTTTCAGGTTTCTTTTTCTTCGTTCTTTCTTGCGATTTTAGAGAACAAATATAACCCAGATGTGCTTTCAATTCTAATAAAAGGTATATAAATGTATATATCTACAAATGGGATTTTTTCCCCACTTTTCCGATTTTCATTTCAAAAATATACATATAGTTATTCATACACAGATGAATGTATGTGTGCATAAAACATTGAAGATTATGTGCGTGAAATAAGTTGTGTAATTTGCAGCATAGTGGTCTGATTTCAATTGTAAGAAAATGTACAGTGGCAACAAAAATTTTTTATGTAAAACATTTTCAAAAAAAGTTTTCACACAAATCTATATTTAAAGTATGTAGTTCTTCTTGACATTAAGGATATAAAGTAGTGAGACTTGTAAATGAAGACCGATAACTAATTGAGTCCGATAGATTGTTGTATTAACAGTTGGATATAAGTAATTTATCTCAACCGGATGGAATGTAATACAGACAACATCTGTGTTGAAATCACCAAAAGCCCAAACGAGAGGATTTACATCTCCGTAATTTATCTGTTAGATTATTTTAGAAAAAACAAGTAAGAGT
Source organism: Lucilia sericata (assembly GCF_015586225.1). Taxonomy (NCBI): domain Eukaryota; kingdom Metazoa; phylum Arthropoda; class Insecta; order Diptera; family Calliphoridae; genus Lucilia; species Lucilia sericata. Next base: position 711,408 of record NW_023994048.1, read on the forward strand.
GTTATATTCGGCCATGCCGAATCTTATATACCCACCATCAAATCTTTGCCGAAAAGGAATGCTTCCTTAAATAAACTTTGATATATACGAACCGATGCTTTTGTTATTGTTGAAAAAATTTTGTAATTCATTAGTTCTATGTTGAATTTTATGATCATATATCGATATTAATATGAACATTTGGAAGAGGGCCTTTATGAGGGCTTAAGTATGGACCGTGCTTTAAAACCAAATCGTTTTTGTCCAATTTTTATAACCAAAAACTGTCTTTTTTTGTTATTTGGGTTATAGGGAGGGTAGAGTAGGTTTAGCCAATAATTATTTGTTCGAATTTTATCAAGGTACTCGTATCTATAATTCAGTTATGAGGTTTAAAGTAATTTTATGAATGAAACCGATAATGGGGGGGTTGCGTCAGTTATCGACCGATCCTCATCAAATTCAGTTGAAAAATTTCAGATCTTATAAAACTACCGTAATTGTACGAACTCGTTTACACATTTTCTGATGTGGACCTTATTAGAGCGATCTTCATAAACTTTTATACATAAATTATCTTTTGCAAATAAGTTCTTTATTTCGACTAAGTCGTATTTTTGAGTAACTAATGACATATTTATGTCGGATGTCATAGCTATAGTCGTATTTTTAAAACAGTAATGCCAGTTAAAGCTTTTTTTCGGGGGTCCACTTGTATGGAGGCTATCGGAAAACGTGGACCGATATTACCCATTTACATAAATAAACCTTACCTATAAGAAATATTTGTGCACAATTTCAATCCTCTACCTTTTTCAGTTCGGACTCTTCGTGCTTTCAACAGACGTACTTACGGGCGGACATACATACATTGCTAGATCGTCTTAGAATTCAATAAGACCCAGAATATATATACTCTTGTGGGTCTATGACCAATATTTCGATGTGTTACAAACGGAATGACAAAATCAATATACCCCCCTACTTTTTTGATGTTGGGTATAAAAAGAAGAATTTTTATGAGTTTAAGAAATCGAAATCAATATACTTTAGTTTTTTCATTGTGTTATAATATTATTATTTGGCCCACTGTAAAAGTGAGATTGCACGATTATTTGAATGTTTGAGAAAACGCGTATGGTAATCCTTTTCATTATTTTTCAAACGACATCTTCAACACAACCAAGAATTTTTTACTTTTCTACAATTCTTTCACTACAATTTTTTGTTCTTTCTGATTTTTATTCTCTTTTCTTTTACCTAATATATGCATTTGCGTATAAGTGAATGTGTTTCTTTGAAAGTTTTTTTTTATTAAATTTAAAGCTCAGTGGAACAGTGTCCTGATGGTGAAAATCCATTATGGTAATACGTGTGTTATAAAGCAACAGCGGTAACAACAACTGCAACCATAGCAATAAAGAAAATAAAACGAACCAAACACTGATCTATGTTCGGATGTTTGTATGAGTTCAAAAAATGTTTTCTGTGTGAAACAAAAAAGGGATACGATTTTAAAAATAAGGACAAGTGTAAAAGATTGGCATTGCTATGAATAAAACGTTGTATAAATGTTCAATGAATGCTAACCAATGGTTCAGTTGAATTGTTCAGTGTGTTTTTTGTCTTCTAGATGGTTCATTGGTTTTAGTTCTATGCTACTGCTTAGGTTGGTGTTGACTTCACACTAGAGATGAGCGACTTTTTCACGACTATAACGGTAATTCACTGGTAACTATTGTGACTGAAATTATAAAATAAAATAATATTGAAATTTTGTAATCATTTAGATTTTGCAAAAAAAATGTATTTTTGCAGTATATCGGCAGTTGAAAAAACTCCAAAACATAATATTGTATTAGTTCTTAATAAAATAACTTTGATTTTGGTCACTGTTTGCATTCACTTCCTTTAGAAATTAGTGGTATGCTCATCTCTACTTAACATTTCTGTATCTGAAGATTCATGAAAAGAAATTTAACGAAGATTTATGAGCATTGAATGTGCTAAGTATATGGTTCTTTTCAAACTTTATTTCCTGTTCCTTTTTTTATAATGCGAGTGCGAGTCTTACACTCATCCTTTTGTTAAGCTTATTTTACTTTTCGTATGATTTTCAATTAATGTATATTTTTCACATTGGTCCGACAATGTTTTATGTTTCAGCATCAAGTTTTCTCTAAGCGACTTTCTTCAATGTAATTAATTAAATGGTGGGAAGGAAAAGATTTTCTAGAGAATAACCACTATAAAATATTTAAATGTCTCTTTGTTTTAAGACACGTCTTTAATGTCACTTAGAATTGGGGGCAACTAGGACTATAAGTAAGGGATAGCAATGAATCTTAATAAGTGTAACTTTTGTAAAACTGAATTTGTGTTTCTGTTCTTGTAATTTGGTGTAAAAAGAGACTTTGCCCAAAAGTTATTGTCAAATCGTGTTTCATAGAAAGGTGAATATTTCATATTAATTTTATATAACTTGGACAAACGTTTGCTTAATTTTTAACCAAAAAAAAAAAAATATTGATTTTTTTGGTGTTCATATTTTTCATGTAATTTTTTATATGAACGACAACTTATGAGCATTGGTCCTTACACACAAAATTTTAAGAAGTATTCTTCTCTTCTTTTAAATATAAAATGATAATCTGATCAGCCACAAATCTACTCAAAACAAAAATAAATTGCATTACAACTCAACAGTGACAAGCTACTGCAGAAAAGGAATGCTAAATATTTTATTTGTATTTATTATTTCATTATCCCTACAAGATTTTATGCTCTAAGTCTATTTAGGTAGTTATACTTAAGAATAATATATACAAAATTTTTATTTCTTGTTCTTTAAAGTTTGTATTTTCATTAGTTATTTATCTTATTGTATAAATTTCTTTGCTTTTGTTTCGTTTTTCGGTTACTAGACAACCTTAATTCATTAGTTTACATACCATTGTACTATATCATTTGGTCTGTTGGTTTTTAAAATCTTGATACTGTTTTCGTGTTTTTTTTTTCTTGTTGTTCTATGGTTGGTATTTTTGTCCTTAACAATTTATCTTCTGGCGAAGGTTCTGTTTGCATCTTTAACAATAAATTCTTGTTTTGCTTTAACAAACAAAAAATGCTCAAGTCAATTAATAATTACTGTGATTTCTACAACAACATGTTGCAAGTAAAGTCAAATTGTGTGTAGATTTTCAAGTAGATTTCTGTTTCTTTATTTATTTCAGTTATAAATGCATATATACAATACAATATACAATTGTATATATACATACGTATATGTACGTTATATTTGTATCTATGAGTATTAGGTATTTGGCAAGCACTAGGGTGGCGACAAAAAAGAATTTGAAACCAAAATGTTCAAACCGAAAATGAAAATTTACTTAGTTCATTGTGAGATATCATTTCTCACCATTTAGTGAGCTTTGACAGAATGGATAAAATTGTCTATTTGTACGCTCTTTTGAATTTTAGTGGATAATTATGATAGCTTAAGTGTTCTTGAATTGAATTGTGGTTTTAAAATATTTCTAGGACGTAGAATTTTTACGCGATATCCATTTTAAATTATTTGAACTTGAACAGCAATGCTGGTCCTGATAAATATTTTCTTACAATTTTTTTTATCCTTAATTATTATAAGAAAATATATATTATTTTGTATTTTTTGCAATCAAAATGTTTTATATACAAATTTGAAAATTTTTTCATCTTAAATTTTTTAAAATTTTCAACTTTGAAATTTTGCACGTATATAAACTTAAACGTTATTAATATAATGACAAAAATTTAACATTTTTTAAATTTTACTTATTTAATTCTAAGACGATCTGTTTGTCCATCCGTTCGTCCGTCTGTCGATCTGTCTGTCTGTTTGTCTGTCTATTCGACTGTGGATCGATCCATAATTGACCATACCCCCATATAAGGTCCTCTTCAGAAAATGACTTTAAAGCTCATTACTGCCTCAAAAATGCGAGTAGAGCAGTGAAGTTCGACATTAACAAGTTTTGTGCAAGCCAAAATCTCTCAACTAAATTTTATGAGGATCAGACGATAATTGATCCTACCCGCCATATAAGGTCCCCTTCAGAAAATTATTTTAATACTCATTACTCGCAAAAAGTAGCGAGTACAGCGATTTTATGGCAGTTTAGGAAGAGGATCGGTCAATAATGGACCCTACCCCCCAAAAAGAAAATGCCTTTAACGCTCATTACTGACATAAAAATACCACTAGATCTATGAAATTCAACATAAACAAGATCTATGGAAACTGAAATTTTCTTACCGACTTTGATGAAGATTGACCCTGATAGAAATTTTTTCGATAATAACAAAAGCATCGATTCGTAAATATCAATATTCATTTACAGGAAAACATTCCTTTTCGGCAATAATTTGATGGTGGGTATATAAGATTCGTCATGGACGAATATAACACTCTTACTTGTTAGAATTTTGAATATTTGTATCTTAGAATGAAGCAAGCTCTAATTATCAGTAGAATCATCAGTACTTTTTTTACCATACAATCGGGACCACCCTAATTTAAATATATTTATGTGAGTGTGAGAGTTTAATACTTAAAATGTATGTATTTTACATATGTAATTTATGTGTAGGTGACATCATTCAAGGTCACAATGTAACCTTAAATCAAGAAATTTTAAGTGTTTTCGAACATTACAGTGATTCGAGTTAACTTTTGCCCTAAATGGTTTTCTTAAAAAAATGCCATTGGTTATTCAATTATCGATTTTGAAGTTTTTAATTTTACTTATCACAGGTCGTAGATAGTTTCCAGTCCATGAATGACTGAAATATTTATGTAGAAATAACACCAAAGAAGCCTTCACACATTACTTTCATCTTAGTTCATTTCTTGCAACTTGTTTAATGAATTAATAAAAATTTCAATTAAGATTTTTTAAAAGACTTACAGTTGTCACCATTGGAACCACCGTGTTCTTTACATTATACATACTAATTTTATGTCTTGTATGTAAAGTTTTATTGCTTTGTTTCTTGTTATTTTAATGGTCTTATAAGACAAACATACACATTTGTAAGTCTGTAAGCTCATGTTACTAATGAAACTGTGAAGGTTTATAAATATTTTAAATTTGTAAGTAAGTAATTAAATTTGCATGATATTTGCATATGTGCAAACTTTAAAGGTACAACAAGTATGTATTTAATTTAAAATAAAATACTCATATTTTATATTTCATTGATATAACTAAAAAATTTGAATCATAAACAGATCATATAAAATTTGATGTCAAGTTTATAAAAATCATATTTAAGTTTTTTGCTTTATCTATTTATACTTTCATCTGCTGCTTATAAACCAAATTTATACATACATACGTATGTATGTATGTATGAACATATTAACTCCCTATGGCAAGGTAACAATATGATTAAATTATCAACCAGACATTTATTTATATTAAACTGTATGTCAAAGTAAGTATACTCTTTTTTAATTTTTTAGAGCATAATACAATTTCATTTAATATATTAAACTTAGCTTTGCGCATAAAATTCAATTTGAATTTTATTATGCAAAAATGAAAATGTGGCAGACCATTTTCATTTTTGCAAGTAAATGTATACTTAGTAGAGGGCCATGGTATGTTTGAGGGTTTGCATGTAATGTTTGCCAGTATTAGGAAAAAGTTGCCAATAATTAATCTTGTTTATAACTTTTTGTGTTTGTTGTTATTTTTTTCACTTTCAAACAAACACAACATCTCCCCCAGTAAATACGTTGAGCTAAAATCTGACAAAAAAAAAAACAGCTTAAAAAAATATATCATAATGTTTAAACATTTATAACGATGAGAATAAGCAACAGGCTCGAAACATAACAACCAGCTAAACAATGAAACCAAAACGAGAAAAAAGTAAAAAAGCAAAAAACATATAAAAACTTTTTCATTAATGAAAAAGTTTTGTCACATCAAAATAAACCTAAATAAGCCAAATAAAAGTAACAGGCGAAAAATAACAAAACAGCAAATAAGCAACAATATTGAAAAATACAACAACATCATCAAAAGCAAGACAAACAACAACATAAAAAAAACTTTATCATATCAAACATGCCACAACATAAATTCTAACAACATTTTCTACACATACAATCATGTCGCACTCACTCTCAAGGATACTCGTCCCATCCCAAAATTCCCACATTCATCTTGTTTATTGTATTTTAGTACAAAAACAACACAAAAACAGCACAAAGCAAAAGCAACAACTTTAATAACTTTTTCAATAATCCATCATAAAGTGGTTTTGGTGTTATACGGAAACTTTTGTAGACTTTATCCCTTCCAACAGGTATGGGGAAAATATGCTCGTATCCATAAAACGATGGCACAAGTACAACAACTTCAAGTTGTCAATTTAATATATTTATTTTGATTGTCATTAGACAATTAGGAAAATTTGTTATAATAATAGATAACATACATACACATACATAAGTTATATACATACATATCAAAAACATACATAAGCAAAAACTCGGTAATGGGTTGTACTTCCATTACCACTTACTTTTCAATGACTACTACTTATCGTCTGCATTACTTAGAAGTACTCTAGTAATGACTTTCTTATAATCTGATATAGTAGTATTTTATTTTCGGCTTTGTCATTTTCTTTGCACATTTAATTAATTGCGTGTTAAGAATTGTGTTTTACAAAAAAAGAGAACAAAATAAAATTTGCATGTGAAAACCATTATTTGACGCGCAATAAAATAGCTAAGCAGTGGTGCAGCGAGAAGAACGGTTGAGTAACAAACCGAAGTCCCTGGTTCGTATACTAGTTAGCTCTTTTTGTTATTAAAAAACAAAACAACTTACTCAACAACTGTTTTGTAAGTGAAATTGCAAGTACTTCTTTAACTCCCTATTTGTAAGCGAGATGTACTTGCCTCCAATGACATCACCGTGTTAAAATAATGACTTAAAATGCTAATGAAGAAGTAGTGAAAAGAGGTTTTATTTCCTGTTTAACTCATTACTTTTCGATGTAAGTTTTTCCTGGGATACTATGTGAAGTAGTCGAACATACCCAGTAGGATTTTGAGTTAACTTAAAACTAACTTATGGTTAACCACAAATGAGTCAGAGGTGACTCAAAAGCTAACCATTTTGCTTATAAAATACTATTCAGTTTTTCAATGTGATGTCATAGGAACGAGTCAGTACTCACTCACTATACATCAGTTTCAGTTAACCAGAAGTTACCTCAAGATGAGTTAGCTTCTAGTGCATAAATAAAAGATCAGCTGTGAGTTACCTGTGCAATTTTCTTATATTTTTACACTATTTTTAACAAATTGTTAGTGATTATAAATGCGTTCAATATGCAGCAACATTTCCTTCCTATATACACTATTATCTATGTCTTATATTCCTGAAAATGTTAATTTAATAATAATAAATTCATTTTTCATTGCTGAAATAAATTTTCATTTTCATAATTTAATTTGTTCAATACAAATTTTTGAGTTAATTTGAAGCTAGTCATAAGAAGTTATCAAAAAGTTAACTTGATTTTTAGTTAACTCACAAAATCCTACAGGGTATGTATATACCCCATAATGCATATACATACATACATATGTATATTCCGGGTCCTCTTTAGATGTTGGTGTTGTTGGCACCATAGCGTTCACTAAAAAAGAGATAGGATGATGAAATTTTTTCCAAATTTTCTCTATTGATCAGGAAATTGGAAAAATCGGTTTAAGATTTTACATATTTAGCCTCCATACAAATGTGACCACAAATTACTATTCAAACATTCATAAATTTATTGTTAATGTAGCAATTTATTTCCGGAAATAACATCACTTACATATATAGCGGACATCGGACCATAATTCATCATATAATATATGATGATCGGTCCATACTGGCATAAAATCCGGCATAAACATAAATCTCTACACCAAATGGTCTGATGATCAGTTCATAATTATATAATTTCCGCTCCATTAAAAGACTTTAACGCTCTTTAATAGCCCCGAAATAGCAGTACAGTGATGAAATTCGACATAAACAAGTTTCTAATAATTTTAAATGTCTATAACAAATTGTATGATGATTGGTCAGTAATAACCCTATCCTCCTTAAAAGGACTGCTTCAGAAAATGACTTTAATGCTTCTTTAAAGACGAGTAGTGGGATAATATTTTGTATTAGAACATAAATCTTTATATTAAATTGTATGATGATCGGTCCATATTTGACCATATCCCCCATATAAGGAAATCTGCACAAAATTGCTTTAATGCTCCTTAAAAGCATAAAAATAACTAAAAAGTGAAGAAATTCGTCATAAAAAAGTTTTATAGGAACATAGATCTTTATATAATATTGGTTTAAAATTTACGATATCCTCCGATAAGTACCCCTTCAGAAAATTAGATCGGTTGATCGACATAATAATTGTTCTTTTTATAAATAGTATGATGATTATTATTTTAATAAAATTAAAAAAACAATAGATTTTAAACTTAATTCCCTCTTTGAATTTAGAATACCTTGATCCATAATTGACCCAAGACCTCATTAGGGATGTATTCCTGAAACCAAACTATATAAGATTCAGCGTAAATCTAATAGATGAGTAAATCATTGCACACAATAATAAAATAAATTAGTTTTAAAGATCTAAGTCCATATCTGATCCTATTCTTTTAGATGTTTAAATAAATATTTTTGAAGACAAACAAATAAATGTATGGTATTCTGCTTAGCTCGTGAAATTTCCGACTCATCTGCGATTCACAAAGAGCTCTCGTGATAAGTATTAACTTCTTCTTTTAAGGTTCTCACGGTCGGATGTCAATGTCAATTATACATTTCGCATTGGTTCTACTATGTGTAGCTTTGATGAATATTTTAATGTCATGAGATACCAAGTTTATTGTTAATCCTTTTGAATTTCAACCTTGTGAATTTCAACCTTAATATAGTTTAGTTAGAAATCTTTTCAAATAATCTTTGTCTTTAAAATTATTGTTTTTATTATGACATTTACTTTATTATGCTGTGTAAATTGACATTTATATAGCGGTTAATGTTTACAGTCAATTACATTTAAACTATTCCATTCTACTTTCTGTATACATTACAATTGCCAGAGGATATTTAATTTTAGCCATTGTCGTGTGTTATATGTACTTTCATACATACTTATGTATGTATATATGTATATACACCTATTGTCTGTATACTTTTGTTATGTGCATACATGTATATGAATATATGTACATACATATGTATCATTTATAAATTTATTTATACTAGAGTTCGCCCGGCGGTCGAAATTCGACCAGAATCAATGCTGGAAAAATTGCATAAATAAGCTAAAATAAAACCCTTTTTTTGTAGTACAAATCTGTGGTAAAAAATTAACTTTATTGATATTATCAAAGTGTATAATTTGCTTTGAATAATGTTTTCTTTTAGAAAATGTGATGGGTTTTAGTAAAGGTCCCATCAGAAGTTTAAAACCTCAATTGTCAAAATTAGTTATACAACTTGTTTTACAAATGTATTTAAACTATTTTAAAAGTAATAAGAAATAACGAACATTTCTTCCATCGACTTATTATCCCCTACATAGTAGAGTACTCTACTGTACAGTGTACACACCAGTAAAGAAATGTTAGCTGTTCAAAATATAGAGTTGAAATGCTCTAAATAATTTGTCAAAACAATAAAAATATTTAAAATAAATAATATCTTATCTTATCTAATTATAAATAAATTTTATTTGGATGCCATTAGTAGTCCATCCAACAGGTATATCTATATAAATTCTCCCTTATAACACTCGACAAAGACTTCAGCAGACATACATTTATTTAATTTTCTTAATTTTTATTCTATGAGGCTTTCTAATGGGCCTTTTATTAGCCTTCATATAGAGGCATAACGATATGCATTTTATTTCTTACTGACACTGAATCAATTCGTTAATGCATCATTTAAATCTTCCAAATCAATCAAAACTAATAATTATAATAATTCTTAAGTTAACAATAATTATCGTTGTGTGGTATGTATTCTGAATTTTATTTCACCAATTTTTTTTCGTTAAACATAATCGAAAAAATAAATAAAAAGTTCACGTTAATAATTTTATATTTAAAAATATTTCAATACATAACTTTTGACATTCTTATATTTTTCCGATATTTGTCTTTAAAATATTCTACGGTCGTTAAAAAGTTAGGGAATTGAAAATTCGTTAATGTAACTGATATTTGTCATTACTTTACGATATCAATACTTAAAATTAAAAAAAAAATACTGATGTCCTACCAATAATTTTCCAGGTCAAACACCAATATAAGTACATTGTTTGGCATATCTTTAGGTGTCCCCAAGCATTATTTACACATGTTTTTATATTCCCAGTTCGTTGTTTCCTCGGGAAATTTTAAATAACGAAAAACTTCCAATCGAAAAGTCTGAATATAAAACTGAAGTCCTACTTCTTATAAAAATATTCCTTTCGATTTGGTAACAATCGTAACGATATTATAACAAAATATATCATAATCGCATTCACAATTTAGCACTTTACACAAAAATATAAAACAATAAAATCCTATTTTCGCATTGCCTAAGCCTGTTTACATACTTATTTGTTTACAAAAATCTTATTAAAAACAACAACAACAAATATCATGCAAAATACAAAAAGAAAACAGTAACAGAGAAGTTAAACGTTTCTGCACTCTCCTCTCTTTTTTCAAAAAGCCGTGTTGTTTACTTTTTTTGTTTTGTTTCTTGCTTTGTTTGTTTTTAATTTCAAGAATACGTACGTGTGACTATTGTTGCTATGTATTAGTAACAACTTTAAACTCTTATAGCTCCTAAAATTCTGAACCGATCTCATTAATATATATATTGTGCACATCTGTGAACAAATACCTTTAAAATGATATATTTTTTGCCAAGATCAGATGTATACTGTAAGAGTAAAAGGGGTCACAAAAAATCGTCTTGCCTATTAATTATATAGATGTATGTATAGGAGCAAATACTTATAATGGAAAAAGGGTTTAAAGGCATGATAATCAGGAAATATTTATTACCGTATAAAAAGGAAAAATGTCTATAAACACTTTATATGTGATATACTTTAAATTATTATTTCATTTGTTTTTAAAGACTTGTCATTGTATGAAACGGATGTTAACGGAAATTGTAAGCTTATTAAACTCGTTAGAATTTAATCCTAAAAAGTTTTAGGTTCTAGTATTACTTAGTCTTTTTAAAATATTGCAAGGCACTAGTTTTCGTCAACATGGGTATCAAATGAAAGAGGCCAATTTTCAATAATGAAAACAATTTTTGGTTTTTATTTGTTAGGACTAAAAGTTTTGCTTTGAAAATTTTATACTTTTTCATATTCTAAAAATTGAAACACCTTTGTCTTGAACTAAAAAACATTTATTTTGTCTTGAGTTAACATTTTCAACATTTTTAAATGTCTTAAATTTTAGTCCTGTATTTGTAAAATCTAAAATATTTTAATTTTTTCTGGAAACAGTAAATTTATGGTTAACCGACAATATGGGTTTTGAATAGATCGGTTTCGTATGAGCACTAATATTTTTTTTTTTTTCAAAATTATCTTTGTATCAAATTTCATCTTAAACATTTTCACTAAACCTAATTTTGCGGTTATTTTATTTAATCTTTACGCACAATAACAAGTGTACACATACATAGATACAATACTTATTGGAATGGTTGTATATGAATGAAATAATATCCGCTATATTCATATCCCAACAGTTCCAAAGACGGTATCGAACATGTTATTTAACCTAATCCGTAGGGTCACCACTGGCCTCCCGACCACCCAAGTTGTTAGTTATATTAACATTGGTATGTCTCATAAGGAAGTCGTTTGCGTTTTGGAAACAGTAAGCACATATCACTTCGATTACAAGTGGAGAATTAACTGTGAATTGAATTTATTATGATGGTTTAAATAACTATTTACTGAACTACAATTAAAAACAAGTAAGAAATTACAGTCGGGCGTGGCCGACCATATGATACCCTACACCAATTGCGAATATTAAATGTGATTAATTTCAATAATGAAGCATTTATGTTAATCTTATATAGGTTCAAAATAATGTCTGTTCATGTACGGTTGTATGCTGAGTAGGAGAAATAAAAAACCGATTTCAATCATTTTCAACAGCCTTCGTCATTGGATCCAGAGAATAGTATGTGACAAATTTTAACAAATTATATTCAAAATTGTGATCTGTTGCGTGCACACAAGGTTTACACGGTCACAATGACGGACATAGCTTAATATGGACAAATATTTTTGAGTGTTACAAACATCACCACATTGTGCCGACTTTTGGATAGATAGTAGTATATTAGACGTAGTTAAAAGATAAAAGACCGTAATCGGAAGATCCGGATGTATGGGAGCTAGGGCAGAAATTGAGCCGATCCTTATAAAATGTATTATTAGGAATTATCTATAAAATATAAAATTAATATGTGTTTGTTTGTATGTTTGTATCTTTGTATGTTTATATGATTGTATATCTGGCAATAGGCTACTTTTTATTTCCGATCATGGCGAAAAATGATAGTGTTATTTATAATTATATCAAACTTAGTTGTGCCAATTTTTGGAAAGATAGTAGTTATGAACTAAAAGGCCCAAATCGGTAGGTCCGGTTGTATGGAGGCTAGGGTAAAAATTGGTCTGATCCTTATAAAATTTAATGTCGACATTTATGTTTATATAAAATTTATTTGTGCTAAATTTCATCGTGATACTAGTGTTTATAAGTGAATTGTGGACATTCAAGTCATTTTCTGAAGGGGATTTTGTATGGGGGATAGGGTTAAATAATGCCCGATCATTATAAAAATCGACAGTGTTATTTATAATTATATCAAACTTAGTTGTGCCGATTTTTGGAGAGATAGTAGTATATTTGACAAAATTATGATCTAAAAGGCCCAAGTCGGAAGGTCCGGTTATATGGGGGCTAGGGCAAAACTTGGGCCGATCACTATAAAATTTATTGTTGGGAATTATGTCTATACAAAACTAATTTTTGCCAAATTTCATCGTGATACTAGTGTTTATACGTGAATTGTGGACATTCGAGTCATTTTCTAAGGGGGACTTTGTATGGGGGCTAGGGTCAAATAATGTCCGATCTTTACGAAAATCACTAGAATTATTAAGACATATATAAAACTAATTTTTTCCAATTTTTGTAGAGATAGTAGATCTAATTATGTTAAATAATTATGAGGTCAAAAGCCCTATTCGGGGGTACGGTTGTATGGGGGCTAGGTGAAATAATGGACCGATTTCAACCATTTTCAATAGCGTTCTTCCTTGGATAGAGAGAAGCGCATGTTTCAAATTTCATCAAATTATCTCCAAAATTGCGACCTGTAGAGTGCGCACAAGGTTTACATGGACACACAGACAGACGGACGGACAGACGGACATAGCTTAATCGACTCAGGAGGTGATTCTGAGCCGATTGGTATACTTTAAGGTGGGTGTAGGACCAATATTTTTGGGTGTTACAAACATCAGCACAAACGCATAATACCCTCCCCACTATAGTGGTGTAGGGTATAAAAACAAGTAGGAAAGTGTAGTCGGGCATGGTCGAATATACACCATGAGTATATTTTCAAAATTATTTATTTTTTCATAAAGAAACTTTTACGTTGAATTTTACCTTAATTCCGATGTATTTAAGTAATTTATTGATGAAAAACAAAATTTCTAAAAGAGGCTTTATATGGGTGTTAAGGTCAAATATGGGCCGATCCTCAACAAATTTTGAGGAGGGATGTATTTTTATATAAAGGTTAGTTATGCTGAATTCCGTCGCTATACTAATGGTTATATGTAAGTCAATTTTTTTACGTTTAAGTTATTTTTTAGAGGGGGGCTAGGGTCAAACGACGGCCGATCATTATAATAATCGGCATGGTCATTTATGGCTATATAGAACTTAGTTGTGCCAATTTTTGGAGAGATAGTAGTATATAACGTAGTTATATGTTGAATACGCCAAATCGGAAGGTCAGGTTGTATGGGGCTAGCTGAAATAATGGACCGACTTCAAACAAATTTTATCAAAATATCTTGAAAATTGTGACCTGTAGCTTGCGCACAAGGTTTACATGGACAGCCAGCTTGACAGACGGACGGGCATGTCTTAATCGACTCAGAAAGTGATTCTGAGTTGATCGGTATACTTTAAGGTGGGTGAAAGACCTAACGTGTAATACCCTTCCCACTATTGTGGTGTAGGGTATAACAAGTGTCACATATACCCTTTCTAGTTTACTTGGCGACAATAAAGTGACGACTATCTTGTCTCTGTACTAAAATGTGTACATTTGGGATGAATGACTCAATGATCAACCAGCTGGTTAATATTTGTGAAAACAACTGTCTTTATGTTGAACTGCTGGGAAATGAAAATATACATATACATATGTATGTATATGTATAAGTATAGATATGTATATATGTATGTATACACACACAGATACAAATGATATATGTATGTGGTTTTAATATTACTTTTTATACAGGATTTATTAGTTTGTGGCCAAACCAGTGTTGCCAGACGTATATGCATATTTTCTATTTTTGGTCGATTTGTAGAGATTTTTTTAAATTTTATATTAATATGTAGTATATCATATAATCCTAAGCTATCATATAAAGGAAAAATATCATATAATCCTAAACTACAGACTATGGATTTTATGTCTATAAATTATTTTATGGTTGTAAGTTATCGTTTTCAAGTGGAAAAAGGTCGAGTCAAATCTTTATATCCCTGCAAAAATTAAGACTAGTTCGCTCACGCGTGCAAAGAGTACTTCTCAAAGGAATAGGACTGGTCCAAAACTAATCCAAATATATGAAAAAAAAACATACACCGTTTAACATTCTGATGCTCTAGGTGAGGACCACGTAATCCAAGCATGCATTACAATGGAGTAATCCGCAAAAAGTTTTTGAAAAACCGAAAAAAATCATGTACTCCAATAATTTTTGCAGGGATATTTGTGAAAATTATATATTTTTAAATAATAATGAACATTATAAACACACATAAGAAAAAAAAATAAAACAATTTCAGAATAATACATATTTGTCTGAATACTCAGAATTGTATTAACAATTGCTTATTCCGCTAAGAAAATATTATTTATGGTTATGATAAACCACTAAACCATTCGGCATATTTCCTTATAAGCATTCTCAAAAACATTATATCTGATATTAATTTATTACGTATTTCCATTGCTCTAATTATGACCAAAAAAATATTTAATAATGTTTTCTGGCAACACTGGCCCCCTAACACATAAAATTGCACAAACTCGGTGAACGTTTCTTTTTATGCTTTTCTAAGCAAACAGAACACGTTATTTTGCACAAAAGTTCGTAGGTAAAATGACTTAAGTGTGATTACACTGTAAGTAAAATACAAATTTTTAAATGACACCGAAAAATGCCTAGACACGTGAGCTTAATTGTGGGTCGTAGAATATAACGGCATAATCAAATTTGAAAAATTGGTTAAAAATAAGGAATTACTGTCCTTTGAAAGTTGCATTGCTAAAGGCTCTTAAGGGATTTTAGTTTGAAAACAACAGGAATCATAAAAATGGCAGCACTAACACGAAAATGCAGGAATGCCTTTTGAATCATCATGTAAAAGTTCAATATAAAAACTATGCGACATCACCCTTCATCCATAAAATGTTCATTGGGTTATCTAACTTTCCACCAAATTTTATTTGCGTATAAGAAACCACCTAAAAAAACAAAGCAACAAATATTCTTTTACGCTCATTTCATTCATTTGATTGCACACATTCATATTCACACCACCACATAAACAAAGGACCAAACACACAGATACATATGGCCATATCCTATTTTTTATCGATGAAACTAAATTACATTTATCAACTAGTATTTCCCTTTTTGAGGGAATTAAAGCAAATTTTTTGGAATTAAATAGATCATAATATGATTCATAACTTTCGAAGTATAAAATAGAATTTAAATTTATAACACTATGCAACAAATTTTTGGTCTTCGAATCTTTCCCGAACAAGATCAACGGGAATTGAAAGTATACAATTTAATAGAGTTAATTTAAAGACGTTTTAAACCTAGCTTTTTTTGAACAAAACATCTCTCCACCAAATTGTATGTGGATCCTTTTACGGTATATGGTTTGATGGTGGGTATATGAGATTCGGCACAGCCGAATATAACACTCTCACTTGTTTATTTTATTTTTTGATAAATCAAAAAAATTTGAAAATTTCTAGTGCAGTATCAACTAACAACTATTGAAATAGAAAGGAAAATAAAGGCCACAATGTACAAACATTAATAAATGTAAGTATCTTAGACCTTAAATAGTCAAATATAATAGATTAATTTAAATATTGCCTTAATTGGACATATATGGGAAAATTGTTCAAAAAATTGCAAAATTTTTAATTGCCTTTAAATTAAAAACTCAAGCTAACTTTTTTAAACCCTTTTGGGATTTTGGTCTACTAATGGTCTACTTTCATTTCCCATTGGTCTTATTCGGGAAAGATTTTCTTGTTGCACAGTGTAATCTATAAGCGGTCAAAGTCGAACCCTTTTGGGATTTTGGTCTACTAATGGTCTACTTTCATTTCCCATTGGTCTTATTCGGGAAAGATTTTCTTGTTGCACAGTGTAATCTATAAGTGGTCAAAGTCGAAGTAATGTAATACATTAAATGGTCTGGATTATCCAGTGAAAGAATATTTTTTATTTCTAACTATGGGTTATTTAAAAAATAAAATTTGGACAAAAAACTGGATTTTGATTCGTTGCTGCTCAGATTTTATCGAGTTTAAAAATAAGGATAATGATTTTAAAAAATGTCCTTATAATGCACTATACAAAATAAAAAGTCAGAATGGGACAATGAGAGAATCTCAAGTAAATCAACTTTTAGTAAAATATTCCACATAATTTTCGTAAAGTTAAGATTTATATGTATGTGAATAAAAATATAAGTTTTTGGCGGATTTGATGATATGTACATACATACATTCTCATTTCTTTTAAAGTTTCTTTTGTCTTCCATAAACTTTAATGCCGCAATATATTTGTAGTTATCTTCATTTTGTGTGCAAGTGAAAAACACTTGCGGACTGAATAAGGGGTGGATGTGAGAACTATGTAGATATACATATATACATATATATTTTTTAAATTTATTGTTTGTCATTCTTTTTCACACATTTTATACACTTTTTTGCAATAATTATTTTGTAAAAGAGGAAATAAAATTAATGTATTATTCACCACTGATGGTGAAACATAGTACTTATGCTATTGTTTTTGTCAGATTGGTTGATTTCTCTTTTTGTATGTGTGTGTGTGTGTGTTTTAAATTTGCCTTTTGTTAGTATGTTGGTTGTTATTTTGGTTTGCATTTGAAATTGTGAAAAATTCAGCAAATTAAGTTTAAAAAGCAAATTGAATTCAATTAAAATATCAAACAATAGCAAATTAATTACAGTTAATATGATTGCAAGTGTGGTGTATCAGGTTACGTTTCCTGGAATTGAATAATCAGTATAATACTCAATCACAATGTATCCACAATATCATTTCCCAAACAATAACAATAATAAAAGTACATATACGTATGTATGCACATATTATACAAACACATGCATATACGTATGTAGGTATGTTTGTATGTACATACATTATAGTTGATAACTCCTGTGCTTCAAGCACTCTATAAGAATTTATTTTAACACCTGTTTTGAATATATAGAAAATTTTATTTTCAGAAGAAACGTCCACATGATTATGCTTACAAATTGGTAAGAAATTTCCTCTACTGTTTAAACTGATATAACGATGAAGGCACTAAAAAGTAATGTAGACTGCTACAACGTCGGAATCACCTTGCAAATTTTTTAATAAAAATAAGAATATGAAAATTGTGTGCACCCTAAAAAACATACCTACATATGAAAAAAATCAAAAATTTTTAAGAGCTGATTACATTTTTCTTTTTATAAGAAAAATTAAGAATATTGAATATCTACTAAAGACTAGGCCACCGAAAGTAATCCACACTATAGAGTAGACTTTAGATTAGTCTTAGACTAGCCTATAGACTAGACTATAGACTAGACTATAGACTGGACTATATACTAGACTATAGACTAGACTATAGACTAGATTATAGACTAGACTATAGACTAGACTATAGACTAGACTATAGACTAGATTATATACTAGACTATAGACTAAACTATAGACTAGACTATAGACTAGACTATAGACTAGACTATAGACTAGACTAGACTATAGACTAGACTATAGACTAGACTATAGACTAGACTATAGACTAGACTATAGACTAGACTATAGACTAGACTATAGACTAGACTATAGACTAGACTATAGACAAGATTATAGACTAGACTATAGACTAGACTATAGACTAGACTATAGACTAGACTATAGACTAGACTATAGACTAGACTAGACTAGACTATAGACTAGACTAGACTAGACTATAGACTAGACTATAGACTAGACTATAGACTAGACTATAGACTAGACTATAGACTAGACTATAGACTAGACTATAGACTAGACTATAGACTAGACTATAGACTAGACTATAGACTAGACTATAGACTAGACTATAGACTAGACTATAGACTAGACTAGACTAGACTAGACTAGACTAGACTAGACTAGACTAGACTAGACTAGACTAGACTAGACTAGACTAGACTATAGACTATAGACTAGACTAGACTATAGACTAGACTAGACTAGACTATAGACTAGACTATAGACTAGACTAGACTGTAGACTAGACTGTAGACTAGACTATAGACTAGACTATAGACTAGACTATAGACTAGACTATAGACTAGACTATAGACTAGACTATAGACTAGACTATAGACTAGACTATAGACTAGACTATAGACTAGACTATAGACT
The DNA here is from genome assembly GCF_015586225.1 of Lucilia sericata. NCBI lineage: Eukaryota > Metazoa > Arthropoda > Insecta > Diptera > Calliphoridae > Lucilia > Lucilia sericata. The sequence goes on from NW_023994048.1 coordinate 730,512, forward strand.
AGACTATAGACTAGACTATAGACTAGACTATAGACTAGACTATAGACTAGACTATAGACTAGACTATAGACTAGACTATAGACTAGACTATAGACTAGACTATAGACTAGACTATAGACTAGACTATAGACTAGACTATAGACTAGACTATAGACTAGACCAACGGTTCCCAAAAGGGGGTCCGCGGACCCCTAGTGGTCCGTAGCAAAATCCTAGGGGGTCCGCGAAGACGAACGAAAAAAATCATGAATAAAAAATATTATCTATATGTTAGAAAATATTAAAAATATCTCCAAATTTGTCATAAATACTAAAATACACAATTTTTATTCAATAATCCCAGATTTGTTGGTGACTCTTTGAATTTTATTGTTTCGGTCGTTTATCAGGATGAAGCTAGGCCTTACAAATTTATTGTTTCACTTTTATAAAGTAAAGTATTACGTGATTTGTAATTTTTATAAATGTATATGTATCGAAATAAATGTTTTTATAGCAGACGGATAATGATTTGCCTTAGAATTAAATACTGATACTGGTATCCCAGGTTAGGTCACATTTCATAATATTTTTTTAAATTGTAAGCAAAAGTGTTAATCTAGTTAATTTTAAATATAAATATTCCATTCCGACGTGATACACAGATTTTAACTTCATTTTGTTGTCCAATATTATTAAATCAACATCAGAAAATTCATAGCGTTTTGCGTAAATAGTCAAAACCACGCAGTAAAATAATTCGTAGGTATTTTAAAATTCAAAATTAAGATCCAAATTCACAGTACATTCGCAAAGAGTTCAGGTCATATTTTATGTGGGTAACGCATTCCGCAACAACATCGAAGAAGTCTAACTTTCATATATTTTCTCGAAAACTTACTCAGCTCACTCCTATGCAATCGCAAAAAAATTTAGAAACATGACTCTTTAAGCACATGTCGACAATACTTGATAAAGAAACCTTTTCTATACCTTGACGAGAAATGAACATGAAAGCTCTCACGATCATAAAATTAAACATCATGTTAGAAGTCATTCTATATTTAAAACCATGCAATTGAAAACATCTCCGATCTCAATGTACGGGAATATTTTATAGGTTTTATGGACCAGGACTAAGACAATTTTCGGACGAACAATTACACAGTGATACAGCAAAAAAATGCAGGGGTTCTCATATACCAATTCCATTTCGTTAAAGTCCATAGAGTAGGAATATATTTTTAATTTTTCCCGATCACTTCGTTTAGTTCCTTTTTAAGAGCAAAAGATGTGAAAAAGAGCTATTTTTGAAGTTTTAACTTTAAAAAAATATATTTATGGTAGTTTGCAACCGATTTTCAAATTGGATATTTTGTTTTAAAGATACAAGTGTTGTCTTTCAACCCAAAAAAATAAATCCAAAATTTATGATTAATGTCTTGGTTACGGCCTTTTAAGTAAAAAAACTCACATTTTTTTCACAATTTTTAATTTTCATACTGCTCTACGTTGGCCATGAAGCAGTAACTTTAGCTTTTATTACATTTGAAAAAAGGCACATTAAGTTGGGTTTCCAATGATGGTCAATTTATGATAATCGATGAAAAAGGTTATGAGTTGTGCTAAGTTTTATAAAAATATAGCATATTTCTTCCATACAAAAACGTTCATGTTTCTGGTTTTCTTTGTAACAAGTTTAAAAAATGTTTATAAACATTTTTATACAAAAATTAATTTGTATGGAGAAAACCAAAAATTCGAGGAACATGCTATTAGAAAAATTGGCATAAATCATCCAGTTTTTCATAGATTTTTATGAAATAACAAGTTTTAGAAACCTTCCTTTATGTGATTCTTCAGGAAAGTAATAAAAGATGAACTCACTGCCTCAAGGTCAAAGTAGAGCATGATGAAAATGAAATTTTTTTAAAAAAGTGTGAGTTTCTTTACTTAAACGGCAACACTTGTATCATTAAAAAAAAATATCGGATTTGAAAATCGGATGAAAACTACTACTAAACTTATGATTTTTCAAATTTAAAACTTCAAAAATGGCTCTTTTTCGCATCTTTTGCTCTTAAAAAGTAAGTTAACGAAGTGATAGGGGAAAACTAAAAATATATTCGTACTCTATGGACTATAACGAAATAGAATTGGTATATGAGAACGCCTGCATTTTATTTTTCTTCACTTTTGTATCACAGTGTTATTTATAACAATAAGATATCAAAATGTATGGGGGTCCGTGAAATTAAATAAATTCCTCAAGGGGTCCGCGAAGTAAAAAACGGTGGGAACCGCTGGACTAGACTATAGACTAGACTATAGACTAGACTATAGACTAGACTATAGACTAGACTATAGACTAGACTATAGACTAGACTATAGACTAGACTATAGACTAGACTATAGACTAGACTATAGATTAGACTATAGACCAGACTATAGACTAGACTATAGACTAGACTATAGACTAGACTATAGACTAGACTATAGACCAGACTATAGACTAGACTATAGACTAGACTATAGACTAGACTATAGACTAGACTATAGACTAGACTATAGACTAGACTATAGACTAGACTATAGACTAGACTATAGACTAGACTATAGACTAGACTATAGACTAGACTATAGACTAGACTATAGACTAGACTATAGACTAGACTATAGACTAGACTATAGACTAGACTATAGACTAGACTATAGACTAGACTATAGACTAGACTATAGACTAGACTATAGACTAGACTATAGACTAGACTATAGACTAGACTATAGACTAGACTATAGACTAGACTATAGACTAGACTATAGACTAGACTATAGACTAGACTATAGACTAGACTATAGACTAGACTATAGACTAGACTATAGACTAGACTATAGACTAGACTATAGACTAGACTATAGACTAGACTATAGACTAGACTATAGACTAGACTATAGACTAGACTTTAGACTAGACTATAGACTAGACTATAGACTAGACTATAGACTAGACTATAGACTAGACTATAGACTAGACTATAGACTAGACTATAGACTAGACTATAGACTAGACTATAGACTAGACTATAGACTAGACTATAGACTAGACTATAGACTAGACTATAGACTAGACTATAGACCAGACTATAGACTAGACTATAGACTAGACTATAGACTAGACTATAGACCAGACTATAGACTAGACTATAGACTAGACTATAGACTAGACTATAGACTAGACTATAGACTAGACTATAGACTAGACTATAGACTAGACTATAGACTAGACTATAGACTAGACTTAGACTAGACTATAGACTAGACTATAGACTAGACTATAGACTAGACTATAGACCAGACTATAGACTAGACTATAGACTAGACTATAGACTAGACTATAGACTAGACTATAGACTAGACTATAGACTAGACTATAGACTAGACTATAGACTAGACTATAGACTAGACTATAGACCGACTATAGACTAGACTATAGACTAGACTATAGACTAGACTATAGACCGACTATAGACTAGACTATAGACTAGACTATAGACTAGACTATAGACTAGACTATAGACTAGACTATAGACTAGACTATACTAGACTATAGACTAGACTATAGACTAGACTATAGACTAGACTATAGACTAGACTATAGACTAGACTATAGACTAGACTATAGACTAGACTATAGACTAGACTATAGACTAGACTATAGACTAGACTATAGACTAGACTATAGACTAGACTATACTAGACTATAGACTAGACTATAGACTAGACTATAGACTAGACTATAGACTAGACTAGACTAGACTATATAGACTAGACTATAGACTAGACTATAGACTAGACTATAGACTAGACTATAGACTAGACTATAGACTAGACTATAGACTAGACTATAGACTAGACTATAGACTAGACTATAGACTAGACTATAGACTAGACTATAGACTAGACTATAGACTAGACTATAGACTAGACTATACTAGACTATAGACTAGACTATAGACTAGACTATAGACTAGACTATAGACTAGACTATAGACTAGACTATAGACTAGACTATAGACTAGACTATAGACTAGACTATAGACTAGACTATAGACTAGACTATAGACTAGACTATAGACTAGACTATAGACTAGACTATAGACTAGACTATAGACTAGACTATAGACTAGACTATAGACTAGACTATAGACTAGACTATAGACTAGACTATAGACTAGACTATAGACTAGACTATAGACTAGACTATAGACTAGACTATAGACTAGACTATGACTAGACTATAGACTAGACTATAGACCTAGACTAATAGACTAGACTATAGACTAGACTATAGACTAGACTATAGACTAGACTATAGACTAGACTATAGACTAGACTATAGACTAGACTATAGACTAGACTATAGACTAGACTATAGACTAGACTATGACTAGACTATAGACTAGACTATAACTAGACTATAGACTAGACTATAGACTAGACTATAGACTAGACTATAGACTAGACTATAGACTAGACTATAGACTAGACTAATATAGACTATACTAGACTAGACTATAGACTAGACTATAGACTAGACTATAGACTAGACTATAGACTAGACTATAGACTAGACCTATAGACTAGACTATAGACTAGACTATAGACTAGACTATAGACTAGACTATAGACTAGACTATAGACTCGACTATAGACTAGACTATAGACTAGACTATAGACTAGACTATAGACTAGACTATAGACTAGACTATAGACTAGACTATAGACTAGACTATAGACTAGACTATAGACTAGACTATAGACTAGACTATAGACTAGACTATAGACTAGACTATAAACTATACTGTAGATGTGATCATGAACTAGACTTTTTTTATTTTAAATGATCATAAACTTAAGAGATAAACAGCTAATAGTTAATATACACGTGTTTTGTTACACTATACCGAAATGTATTAACACTTTCTCTCATTTTAAAACACGGGCGAAATACAAAACATTTCAATTCAGTTACGTCGATTCTTAAAAATTTTTGATTTTGCTCATATCTATGTCTGTATGTAATTTTATTATATGCAATTATGTGCATATGTATGTACATACGTAGCAAAAATGTCAATATTTATTCAGTTAATTTGTATATTGAAGGATTATTCAACTTGAATTTATTAAAATAATTATACTCGTATAAAATCAATTAAGTGGTTAATGAAAAAATGGTTTTCAATCAAAACCGAACAAATCAATTTTCTCTGAAAACGATTTTAATTTGCTTATTATATTATTAATAAACAATTTAATTAAAATAATTCCATTTCTAGGGTAAAGAAGTTATTATATAAGAAGTTTATAGAAATTGTGTATAAACTAAACAACTAATAAATTATAACCTACGCCATTTTGGTAGGGAGAATTTGTTGGGTTTGTACTGATATTTGTAATGTACAAAAAGGTAGAGTAAGCCATGTCCGTCAATCTGGCTGTCTGTCTGTCCATGTAATACTTTTGAGCAAAGTACATAACGCAATTATTAAGATCATTTGAGAAAATTGGACACACGCAGACGATGGCTATAGAAAATGCTGAATTGGCCTATTATATCACCTAGCACTCATACAACTGAATCCCCCAAAAAGGAATTTTGAGCTCATAATTATGTTAAATGTACTTGTATCTCGATAATAAGTGGCACAACTTAGTTTTAAGCTTTAATGACCTAGCTAAATTTTGAACCTCATTTGAACCTAGTTTCCATACAAAGTCCCCTTCAAAAATGACACAATTCATCCCCTTCATAAATGACACAATTGCGATGAAATTCACTAAAATAAATATAATATGCATAAATATAAATCTAACCGCCATATTTTATCGGAATCGGTCTAAATTTACCCCTATTAAAAGTGAACATGTAGTTTCATAAGTCTTAAGGATTATTTGCAAAATAGTTTAGAAATTTCATAAAAATGTACAAAGTTTATTTTGATTTAATATAACTTCATAGTGATACTAGTTTTTATAAAGTATATTAAACTTCATTTTCATTTTCTGAAGGATACTTTGTAGGCGGCTAGGGTTAAATAAAGCCGGATCTTTACGAAAATCAGTTCTATCATTTAGAGTTATATAAAACTAAGTTGTGCCAACTTTTGTAGAGATACAGAATATTTAACATGATTATGAGCTCAAAAGCCTTACTAGAGATGTACGGTTATATGGGGGTTAGGTGAAAAGAATCGACCAATTTCAACTTTTTTCAGTAGGCTTCGTTCTGGGGCCAAAAAAGTAGTATGTGCCAAATATAATTAAATTGCTACCTGTAGTGTGAGTACAAGGTTTACTTGGACACACAGACGGACGAAGAGACGGACATAGTTTAATCGGCTCAAATAGTGATTCCAATTGGAATACCAATATTTTTGGGTATTACAAACATCAGCACAAAAGCATAATAATTATTTACACAAACCTAAAATGTCTTTGAAGTTATCAGTTTATTGCTGGTTTCGACATGATTTGCAATTACAAAAATGTAAGGTCAAAAAACATTTACAAAGAATAGCCGTTACGTCAAATATTTGATTGGCGTGAATGTACATAACCTATTATATTTTCTTTCAAACCCTATAATTTGTTGTAGTAACATATTTGAAAATATTCAAATCCGTTTTCATCGAAACGAATTTTTTGAGCTATAACAGTTTTTTTAAACAAATAGTAACACATTTCTGTATAAATTTACCCAATAGAAAACTTTTAAAAATTCACAATAAATGTCACTTTAGATATCACATAGCCGAATACAACCCTCTAACGTTTTGTTTAATAAAATAAAGTTTAAAATACAAAAAATATAATAAAATAATTCTTTATTTACCACTGATCTATGCTTATATTATTAGTATTAAATTAGTTTAAATAAAACATTACACATCTCTTGTGTAAATAGTTTTTAAGTAGTTAATTTTAACTTCAAAATAACTCATAAAATGAATGTTCGAAACAACAAGTATCTTTATCATGATAATCTCTTTTACACAGATAACAAAAACATAATAACTATAAAATTATGTTTTACAATAGTTTAATTCGCTGGACTTAACGTCATATTCAATGTTTTACTGCATGAAAATAAAAAGGATAAAGTTTTAAATTAATATTCAAGCAGGGCACAAAATTTATATGGCATATGAGAGTGTAAAACTATCGGATTCATTTTGAACCCAGTAGTTTTGAAATGAGTTAATATATCCCCTTTTTATATCCACCATCAAAATTGATTTTGTCATTCCGTTTGTAACACATTGAAATATTGGTCACAGACCCATAAAAGTATATATATTCTGGGTCCTCATTAAATTATAAGACGATCTAGCTATGTCCGTCCGTCTGTCTGTTGAAATCACGATAGGGACCACACGAGAGGATCTAGACTAATGAAATTTTGTACAAATATTCTCTATTGCTAAGGTTTGTTTGGTATTGAAAATGGGCAATATCGGTCCACTTTTTCGGATAGCCCCCATACAAGTGTACCTCCAAAAAACAGCTTTAACGGGCATAACTGATTTAGAAGTACGAGTATAGCTATGAAATTCTACATAAATAAGTTCCATATAAGCCAAAATCTTTCTACTAATTTTTTTGAGGATCGGTCCATAATTGACCCAACCCCCCATATAAGGTCCTCTTTAGAAAATTACTTTAACACTCATTCTGAAAATGACTTTAACACTCATTACTGGCCAACAAATGCGACTATAGCGATGAAATTCGGTATATGTATGTTTCTTACGAACCAAAATCGCTCTACCAATTTTTTTTAAGATCGGACCATAAATGACCCTACCCCCCATATATGGTCCCCTTCTGAAAATGACTTTAACGCTCATTACTGGCTAAAAAATACGAATATAACAATACAATTTTACACAATTAAGTTCCTCGCGAGCCAAATTCTCATTAACAACTTTTATGTGGATAAGTCTATAATTGACCTTACTCCTCCTATTGGGTCCACTTCAGGAAATGGCTTTAACACTCATTACTATCTTAAAAATACGAGTAAAGCGATGAATTGCGACACACATAAGTTTCTTACGAGCCAAAACCTCTGTACCAATTTTTTTTGGATCGGCCCATAAATGACCCTTCCCCCATATAAGGTCCTCATCTGCAAATGACTATAATGCTCATTACTGGCTTAAAAATATGAATATAGTGACGAAATTTTACACACATAAGTTTAATGCGATCCAAAATCTCTCCACCAAATTTAGGGAGGATCGGTCCATAATTTACCCTACCACTTTAACGCTCATTACTGGTTAAAAAATTCAAGTATAGCTATAAAATGTGACACAAAATCTCTCTACCAAATTGTATGTGGATCGGTCCATAATTGACCCTACCCCTATACAAGGTCCCCTTCAGAAAATAACTCAAACGATCATTACTGGCTTAAAAATATGAGTTATGAAATACGGTTATGAAATTCGCTCCGAATTTCATAAGTAATACCAGGTTCAGGACAGACACCACGAACTTCAGGTTGCTTACAGATTGGTAAATATATTATATACGAATCTGTTTAAATCTCTGAGAATATTTGTGAATGTGTTAAGAGCATATGAATAAATTGAGCCACAAATTTCTACAAATAATTATTATGCATTCACTCGAAAAATACTTGAGGCAGATACATAAAATAGTAGGTAAATACAAAGTTCTTAACCAGGGTAAAAATGAAAATTTATTAAATAATTTAATCCCTTACTTAGCTCGTTATATTATAATGTCTATACAGGAAAATTGAATATTTTTCAAATAGATTAAATAAAATCAAAATATCTTGCCATTTTTATCCTGGTAACTTGTTTTATAACAGCACTGAGAATATTGTTAATGAAAATGATGAAGTATAAACTTTAATGGAATATTACAAATTTAATTATAAAAGTTTATTTTTTTTATTTCGTTATTTTTAACACATTTAAGCAGGTTTTGTGCCACATTAATTTTAACAATGCTCTCAAATTAAAGGAAACTGCATACAAAAAAAGTAGAAAATATTAAATTTAATGGTCACTTTGTTTTAACGTATCCGAAAAAATAAAACAAAAGAGAATAAAAAAAAATTACCATGATTTCAATGAAGTTCTTAAATCTTGAACTAATACTTGTTACAAGTATATTTTTCTCTTTTGTAACGATAAAAACGAGAAAGATGAGAGTATATAAAAGATATAAACGTATCTGTCACATTAATCCTGACCATTTGTCAACCAACATTTTTGTCAAGTTCCAGTTCTTTTTTGTTTTATTTCGTTGCAAAACGCATTTGTTTGTTGTAAGAGGATTCGATAATTGCTTTAAGAATCATCTACAAACTGGCAATTCATGTAATACTTGGCATTTGAGCATGTACGTATGTATGTATTTGTGTCTGTTGCGTAGACAATATAGCAATAAAGATAACAAAAAGGCAGCAGCAACAAAAAGGAATTTTATTTCAAAACTAAAAAAATACACAATAGCAAAAATTGAAATGCTTATATGCATGTATGTGTGTTTGTGTGAAAAAAAAATTACAGCAAAGCTTGGGTAAGGCTAAAAAAAACTTAAAATTGAAACGGAAATTGTTTGGCGATTGACTGATGTTTACCAAGATAAACGGTTTTAGAAAAGCTTTGTGTACATTCTTAGTTTACAAAAAAATAATAGTTTATTTTGTCCATTTATCTTTATATCGAGTGGCAAACATAAACGCACATATTGTATATACCATATAGATACATACATGAAATTGCTGACGTTTCCGCCGAAAATTAAAATCTAGTTCATCTTGTATTTCATAACATCCTTTGAGTAAAATATGAAAAAAGAATTAAAAATTTACATTTTTAACATTAGACCCAGCTTAAAAATATTGACCCAGTACAGAAAAGTATTTTCCATACAAACGAGTGCCACCCTAATGTACACACATTCATACATATATGCAAAAATATTTCGAAATTACTACAGAAAAGTATTGCAGATAGAAAGAGTTTTTGGGAAATTTTCTTATACATATCCACATCTACAAAAACGTTTATACAAAATTTCTAAGATATTTATGCCAATTGGAATGGTTTGCTGGTTTAGGTCTTACATGAGGATCATCAAACAATTTTGTTATACTTTTGATAATGTTTCTTTATTATTGGGCGATCGGTCGGTAGAAAAATTTAGAATTATTATATACGCCCTATCCATAAAATTGTTTTTTGGAATAATATAAATACGAAAAAATTATTTATGTGGGATTTTTTTCAATATCTTTATTTATCAGAATATAAAATTTTTAGCACTATCGGAAATTTGTACATTTTGGTCATACAGGATTTTATTCAAATGAGTGTAACTTTCCACCTATTAGTCCTAGCAAAAATTGTCTAAAGATTTTTCTTCATTGTTTCCAAAAAAATTGTTTTAAATTTATTTTTTTTTTGCTCAAAGAAAAACTAAGACCATTTCCTTTAAGGGCTTTATAGTCCCATAATGAGATGCTAGTGGGATATCTATCAAAAATTTATTTTTTAACTTAAGAATAATATTTTTTCAATATTTGGCACCTAATTTTTCCCAATTTTTTCAAAATTGACGTTTTTTGCTTTTGTTTTACTCAAATGAAAGCTTAGACCATTTTCTTTAAGAGCTTTGTGGTCACTTAGTGGAATTCAAGTGCAATATCTTTAAAAAAATTAACACAAAAAGCAATGTTTTTATGTTAAAATATTATTTTTTTACATATGCCCCTTGCATCCCACTAACTGACCACAAAGCTCTTAAAGAAGATATTCTAAGCTTTGTTTCGTCCATTTTGAAAAAATAGAGGAAAATTAAGTAGCAAATATTGAAAAAATCTTATTCTTAAGTTAAAAAATAATTTTTTTGCAAAAAATAAAAAAAAATATTTAAAAAAAATTTAATTAAAAATTTTGTTTTTGGAAACTATGAAGAAGCTATTCGAACTTCTAGGACCAATAGGTGAAAAGTTACAATCAGTTAAATAAAACCCTGTATGACCAAACTATCCAAATTTTCCCCTCTAACTCCGAAATTTTCCCCTCTGACCGAAAGAAAATTTGTATCTGGCTTACTATTTAATAGTACTAATATTGGTGCAAATTTCATCGAAAAGACATCGATTTTAAAAGTTGAGTCACTTGACACGAAATTACTCATTACAGAAATTATATTTATTTCGATTTTTATACATTACACCACTTTAGTGGGGAGGGTATATTGGGTTTGTACTGATGTTTGTAACGCTCAATAATATTGGTCTTATACCCACCTTAAAGTAAAGAAGAATCATTTTCTGAGTCGATTTAGCTATGTCCGTCCGTCCATGTAAACCTTTTAATCAAACTACAGGTCGCAATTTTGAAGACAATTCAATGAAATTTGGCACATGCTCTTCTATGATACCGGAGACGAAGTCTAGTGAAAATGGTTGTGATCGGTCCATTATTTCACCTAGCCCCTATACACAGAAAAAACTGAAAATGTGTTTTAATTATCAAATTGATTGTATCAAGCAAGTTTTGCACCTATCAACAAAATGATGATATCAATTATTAAATTTGTAAAAAAATATTTTTTTCCAATTAAAGATAGATATTCATCTATAGTGGATAGACGTGTTTTAAATCGCTCTCACAGGAAAATAACATTGTGAATATAAATTCTTAATAAAAATATAAAAAAAGATAAGTAACAGCGAATGGACGCTAATTAAATACATACTTATTTATTTTTAATATTAAAAATACATTTAAATTAAATAAATTGTCGTTTTTGTTAATGCAATTATTAACAAAACAATTTATAAAAAAAGCAAAAAGTATACAAAAAGAAAAAATAACAACAAAACCTTAAATAGAGTGTAGTGTGTGTTATTGTGCATGAGTTTCTCTAACTCTCCAACAAGTGAAAGGAGGCTCAGTAGCAATGGAAAAAATGCATACTTTGTTATGAGCTCTCCATGCAACAACAACAATAATTATGATCCAAAAAATCATAAAAACTATTTAAGTGTAAGAACAACAACAAACGAGAGATCTCCTCTCTCAAGTGCGCCAAAACAGAACAATTGTGTAGATAATAGCGCAAAAGAAAAAATAAATAAACAAACAACAGATTCAAAAACAACAACAAACGAGAGATCTCCTCTCTCAAGTGCGCCAAAACAAGACAATTGTGTGGAAGACAAAGCAAAAGAAAAAATAGATAATCAAACAACTGATTCAATGGTTGATGTAAATAGTAATGCTAATGTGAACAATATCACAAATAGTACCAATAACAATATTAACACTGTGAAAACCATTAATGATAAGGAGGGTCACTCAAGCCCAATGTCAAAGAATACTGGTGCCATACCAAAAAATACTCCAAATTTATTGAGCTCGCATAAAACGCAAAAGATCCAAACGGGAATGGACCGTTATGTCACATATGCAAAACGTAAGTCCAGCCCTAGGACTTCAAAATTGGAACCAAATCCAAAACAAGCGAAAACAAATTCCGTAAGTCAAAATCGTTTTGCACTGCTTGATAACCAAGAAAGTGAAAAAGTACCATCTATGACTTTAAAAGACCAAAAGCCACCTCCCCTCTATTTGCGCGAACCTACCACCAATCTATTGGTAAATAAGTTGTCCCAACTTGTAGGCAAAGAAAATTTCCATGTAGTCTCTCTACGGAAAGGAAATATTCAGGAAACAAAAATACAGACTTATTCAGAAAAGTCTTTTAGAACAATAGTTGATAGTTTTGATTCTGAGAAAAGAAATTATTACACGTATCAACTAAAAAGTGCAAAGGGTTTGACAGTAGTTATCAAAGGTGTAGACAGCTCTGTACCAACTGATGACATTAAAAAGGCGCTAGAGTCTGAAGGTTATGAAGTGAAGTCCATTCACAATATATTTAACAAGGACAAAATTCCCCAACCAATGTTTAGAGTTGAAATTACTTTTAACTCTTCACAATTGAAAAAAAAGGGTGATACTCATCCAATATACAGTTTAAGATATCTTCTCAATCGCAAAATAACTGTAGAGGAACCCATTAAGCGCAGAGGTCCTCCTCAATGCCTAAATTGCCAAGAGTTCGGTCACACCAGAACTTTCTGCAAATTACCATCTGTTTGTGTGAGATGCGGAGACATCCATAAGAGTCAAGATTGTCCTTACCCAAAAACAGATAACAATAAAAGAAAATGCAGTAACTGTGGTCAAAATCACACTGCTAACTATCGCGGATGTCCAGTATATCTACACATCCAACAATCAAACAAGGCCAGAAGACCTTTATATGCTCAATATAAAGCTTCTAACTTCCCAAGCCTTCCTAATACTTCTAGTGCTCAATATAGAAGTATCACAAATAAAAGCAATCAGAATAAATCGTATGCCCATACGACAAAAGAGGGTTCCGTTACCCAAATGAATGCAAATCAAACTTCTAGTGCCCAATATAGAAGTCTTACAAATAAGAATAATGAGAATTTGCAATCAAACAATGAAAATAATGCCCCATTATTTTCATATGCACATGCATTAAAAGAGGGTGTGCCTGCACCCGAAACAAATTCTCAAAGCTCTATTGAGAATCTAATTCAAACCATGAACAGTTTCATGGCAAATATGCAAAATATGTTTCAACAATTAATGCAGAATCAAAGCATGCTCATGCAGATCCTGCTAAATAAAAAATGAATTCTCTAAGAATTTGTTTTTGGAATGCTAACGGCCTTAGCCAACACAAGAATGAAGTAGAACAATTCCTGCTACTTCAGGAAATTGACGTACTACTCGTCTCTGAAACACACTTTACCCTAAAGAATTGTTTCAGAATTAATGGATACTACACTTACGATACAAAACATCCAAGTGGCAGAGCCTGTGGTGGAACAGCCATTTTAGTGAGAAAAAATATTAGACATTTCCCAATGCCAGAATACAAAAAGGACCATATCCAGGCCACCTCTATAAATATACCTGATAGTCGAGTTACAATATCTTCAATATATTGTCCTCCTAGGTATAATGTTAATCGAGAGCAGTTTCTCGAATACTTTAAAACTCTTGGCCCAAGATTCATAGCAGCTGGTGATTATAATGCAAAACATACATTTTGGGGCTCTCGCCTCATTACTCCCAAAGGCAGACAATTGCTAGAAGCAATATCGTACAACAGACTAGATGCCATATCTAGTGGCCAACCTACCTATTGGCCTACAGACCTCAATAAGATTCCCGATCTAATTGACTTTGCTGTAATCAAAAATATAAAACGAGAATTTATTTCAGTGATCCCTTCATTGGACCTCTCGTCAGACCACTCGCCTACAATTTTAACGTTATTAGAAACCCCAAATAAATTGGAAAACCATTGTTCTTGTTTCCCTAACAAGAAAACGAACTGGTTAAAGTATAAAATGTATGTTAGCTCACACCTGCCACAAAACATTTCATTGAAGAATGACCATGAAATACAATTCGCTGTCGATATATTTACGGATATCTTACAAGATGCTGTCAAAGTGTCTACACCCCCAGTCACCTTGGGAGACTTCAAAAAATCGAAATGTCCTAGGAACATTGAGTCTCTTATTAAAGAAAAGAGAACACTCAGACGTCAATGGCAACAATCACGATCTCCAAACATAAAGGTTAAACTTAATCAGTGCCAAAGAAGACTTCGCATCGCTTTAAAGGATAATAAGGAATCTAATCTGAGAAATTATCTCAAAAACTTAGACCCTACTAAGAAAACAGAATATAGTCTCTGGAAAGCTGTTAAAAATATGCAGTGCCCTATTGCATATGAGTCACCTATACGCCTTCAGAATGGTCAATGGGCAAGAAATACGTCAGAAAAAATTGAAGCATTCGCCAATCACTTGGAGAATGTGTTTACTCAAAATGATACAGATTCTTCTATTAGTGCTAACATTATAAATAATGTGGTTCCACACCCAATAAAATTCCGGTTCTCTACCGTGAAGATGACAATCAAAGGTCTAAAGGCAGGAAAATCACCTGGTATAGATAAAATTACTACCACGATGATAAGTAACCTGCCCAATTCAGCACTGAGAATTATTTTGTTCATCTTTAACTCGATGCTACGTATTGGATACTTCCCTAACTCATGGAAAGTATCCGAGATTGTTATGATACCAAAACCGGGGAAAGATGTCACTCAAGTGACATCATACCGTCCCATTAGCCTGTTGTCTTTATTCTCAAAACTTTTTGAAAAGTTATTGCTTGAAAGCCTTTTAGTACACTTTAACGATAATTGCATTATTCCTGGCCATCAGTTTGGTTTCAGAAGAAAGCACAGCACTATCGAACAGGTACATCGAATAACAACTCTTATTCGAAAGGCCTTCGAGAGCAAGCAATATTGCTCTGCATTATTCATAGATATTTCTCAAGCTTTTGATAAAGTCTGGCACGATGGACTAATACACAAAATTATCACATTACTACCTGCGAATGTTCACAAACTGCTTAAAAATTACATATATGAAAGATCTTTTCAAATCAGATCTAAAGATGTGATCTCTTCACGTCGAAAAATATCTGCTGGAGTACCCCAGGGGAGTATTCTAGGTCCGCTCCTATATATTTTATATACTGCAGATATGCCAACGAGCGCACTGACTCACACATCTACATTTGCGGATGATACCGCTTTTGTAAGCATGCATGCAAACCCTTCAATAGCTTCTGAACAACTCCAGTTTCACATCGGCGAATTGGAAAAATGGCTGGACAAATGGAAAATAAAAGTCAATGCTACAAAATGTACTCACGTTACATTTACTTTAAGAAGGGAAAATTGTCCTCCCGTGCAGATAAACAATATAAAAATTCCTGAACAAAGCCATGTGAGATATCTTGGTATCCACCTTGATCGCCGCTTAACATGGACTCACCACATTGAAGCCAAGGTTACACAAATAAAATTAAAGTCAGCTCAATTGTACTGGCTAATTGGACCACGGTCTGCTCTAGACTTGGAGTACAAAGTGCTTTTGTACAAAACAGTTATAAAACCGATATGGCTATACGGCATTCAACTGTGGGGAACAGCCTCCTCATCAAATGTTGAAAAATTACAAAGAAAGCAGTCAGCACTGTTAAGGTCAATAACAGGTGCCCCGTGGTACATTCGCAATAGTAATATTCATAGGGATCTCAATGTCCCCATAATACGCGAGGAGATCAAACTCTCTTGTTTAACCTACCTGTCGAAACTAATGGATCACCCAAATCCCCTTGCCAGGGAGTTGCTGTCATTTGAGGGTCACAGACGACTGAGAAGAACGGAAACATTGGATTTTGCCAGATAATCAAATTATCGAGAACTTTTGTTGAAATTGCAGTGGCAATAACGACGTTAGTTATAGTTTAGGTTAAGATTTCAATACTTATTGTAAATTTCTATGTAAGAAAGATTCAATAAATAATAACTAAAATGAAAAAAAAAAAAAAAAAAAAAAAAAAAAAAAAAATTAAAGAAATAATCAAAACAATTAACATCAGTAATTAAATTCAAAATTTAAAATTAGTTAATTCATTAATTGGATAAATTAAATATTTAATAAAATAAAACTTACATATTAATTAGTTTATTAATTTATCAATTTATTTGAACAGTTTGGTTAAAAATGTATTAAAAATCAATAAAGTCGAGGATTGAAACAATCAAAGCATTAATTGAATGCTTACAACATTAAAGGATTCCTTTACCTTTAACAATGCGTTAAGCACTCTCAAAAATATCTCTTTATTGTCACATTTTAACAAATAAAGTGATTTATAAATTTTAAAATATTTATGAAACTTCAACTTCTTATGCCTAAAATATTATTGACTATTTGAGAATTATTTTCCGTTATAAATAATGAAATTATTTAAATAAAATATCAAAACAAAAAACCAAAATAAAAAAGTAGGCTGGAAAAACTTTTGCAGCCAATTAAAAAATTAATTGATTCAATTAAAAGTTTAATCAAATTTGTATACTTAGGATCAAAACAATGAGATAATTATGACAGTTAAAAAATTGTTTAAATAAAAGTTAAAGAAAGAGGAAAACATGTTAATTGAAAATAAACTACCGATAATTTTTTCTGTGTAAAACTGAACTGCTGAATAGGGCTTGTAAACCTTTTAATCAAACTACAGGTCGCAATTTTTAAGATAATTCAATGAAATTTGGCACATGATCTTTTATGGTGCCGAAGACGAAGTCTATTGAAAATGGTTAACATCGGTCTATTATCTCACCTACCCCCCATACAACTGAACCCTCGAAAAGGGCTTGTAAACCTTGTAATTAAACTACAGGTCGCAATTTTGAAGATAATTCAATGAAATTTGGCACATGATCTTTTATGGTACCAGATACGAAGTCTATTGAAAATGGTTAACATCGGTCCATTATCCCACCTAGCCCCCATACAACTGAACCCCCGAATAGGGCTTGTTTTGAAGATAATTCAATGAAATTTGGCACATGATCTTTTACGGAGACGAAGCCTATTGAAAATGGTTAACTTCGGTTCATTATTTCACCTAGCTCCCATACAACTGGACCCGACGAATAGGGCTTTTAAGTTCATAATTATGTTTAATATACTCGTATCTCTACAAAATGCTGCAAAATCAAGTTCAACACTAGCCTTGATGACCCTCATGAATTTTATAATTATAGGGTCTCATTTGACCATAGCTCCTACAAACATTTTGAGAACTGGTATCTTACAATGTATCAAACTTTCATTTTCGGTGAGAACTTCAGTACCTTATTTTTTCCCCATTTGAACGGGGCCACCCTAATGTACATATATATCGCTCATTTACTGCAAGATTGGTATAATCCCAAATTCGTTATACTTAAGCATAGATTTGTCAAATTTCAAATATGTCTATTATTTTCGATGTGATATTTTTTCTATTTAGATAAACAACAACTTTTTGAATCTGGTTTCATTTTTCAAATTTCCTCTTTCGTTTAAAAGTTATTTAAAAAAATAGTAAAATGTCACACATTCAAAGCCATTTTTCTCGAAACGTTTTTTTTTTTGATTAATCCGGTCTTGTAGTAAATGAGCGATATATGTACATATCTATCTATCTATTTAAAATATTCCCATTAAAATGTTCATACCTCTAAAAGCAACCATTACCCGTGAAATAAATTACTTTTACAGATACCTATTTGATTTTAGTTAAAAAGTAATTTTCTTTTATATTTATATAAGTATATTTATATTTATTTAGTTAGTTCTTTGTTTTTTTTCACATTTTTGCAATTATCGCTGAATGTATGATTTCTCTATCTTATTCCATATTTTCGTTTTATTTTGGTTTGTAAATAAATATTTACATTGCAAATGGTAATGGAGAATTTACCTGAAATAACCAGAACCATACAGGTTTCTGTTAAAACACATAAAATCAAAAATAAATAAAAAAACTTAACTTTAGCGCTATAAAGAAAAGAATAAATAATAGCGAACGAAAAATTTTTATTTTGATAAGAATTCGCTGAATTACAAATAAATCCGAAATTATGAAAAACTAAATAAAAACATTTCATTCGTTATTTGTTTGTTTTTTGGTCTTATTCACATTTTGCCATAGTTTTTCTTTAACAAAAATGTTACAAAATGTGAATAAGAGTAAGTATAGTGAGATAAGATCGACTATATAAAATACCCTATTTAAGGTGAAATGTATAAGAAATTTTGTTTGCTAACTTGTAATCCGAGGTTTAAGTTAACCAAAGGATTGACGCACTTTGTTAAATCATTTGTCTTAGTATAATTCAAGATGTATGTATGTATGTGTGTGTGTGCAATACCTTCATTAATAGAGTAGGGTATAAAAATTATAAATAAAGTTTGTTTTTCTTCAATACTACAACAGCTACAAGTACGTGAACTACTACGACTACTGCTACCTCAACATGCTCAAATTCAGGGCAACATTAAATTACTTGGCTTAAAGGTAAATCGAGCGGAAGTACCAAACAACTAAGAAAACAACAGGAATATTAAAAAAACAATTCTAGTGTGCTACATAGCGATACATGTTGGAGCAAGGAGCATTTTGTATATGAAAATATAATAAATACGCTTTAGGAAAATGCGACTTCTGTGGGTGCTACTACTGTATATAGTTAACAATTGTACAATTTTTTGATGAATTTTGAAACATTATTAAAACTCTGAACAATTCAGACATTTCATTTAAATTTCTCCGAATAATAAAGTTTTTGCAACTATAACAGTTAAATTAAAAAAAAATATATATATGTATATTTATAATTTTTTTAAATAATGTTACATTTTTTTCTAAAACAAACAAATATTAAAATGGTTATTTTAGCCAACATAAAAATATAAGAACAAGAAAAAAATGTAATAAAAAGTTTATTTCAACCTTTACTACAACTACTCAAACTGCGATTATTTTCAACTAACTGCGCTTTTATGCAACTTGTTATATGAATTCAAATAAAAAACGGGACTGAGGCAAAAACTCCATAAACACAACAACAAAAACAAAATGTTTTTCAGTATAAAACTACCAGCAGACATGGTTGCACAAACGTGCATGAGTACATGGTAAAAAAATTTAAGCTTTAAATGTTATCCTTAATTTTAAGCAGCAGATCCTTTCCTTAATTTTTTTCTCCAATTAATATTATTAATTTTTAAAAACCTATAGCTCTCAATTTTATTAAAATCCCTTAAATAATTTTTAAGTAATTTTATCAGTGTAGCCTTATATCGACTTAGCGTAAATAAAACTGGTACAAAAGTGTTGAGAAATGTTCTTGCGATAAGAATAGGAATTTTATGCTGATGTTTGATTATGCACAAATATAATATTGTTTGTGTTGTTGCTATTGTTATTACATGCTTGCCAAATCTAAGGTCTCTAATAAACAATCAATTTCATAATCCTTAGTAATAATATCATATTATACATGACAGTTTCATATTACAAAATTTTATAGTATTTTCATAAAACAAACAAGTAAGAGTGTTCGGCTGAGCCGAATCTCATATACCCACCATCAAACCGTATGCCATAAAATGAATGCTACCCTAACATCATGATCACTCATCAAATTAACGGACCGCTTTATAATACAATTTTTTTAGATCGATTTTGGTTCATATAAACATGATTACATCGAATAGCATCGCTGTACTCGCATTTTTATGTCAGTAATTAACGCTAAAGCAATTTTCTGGAGGCAGCCTTATATGGGCGGGTACGGTAAGTTACCGACACTTTCCGCATGAAATTCGGTAGGAAGATTTAACTTTCCATAAAAGTTTCTTATATTAAATTTCATAACTGTACACGTATTTTGAAGCCATATATGGGGGAAGGGTCAAACATAAAATGTGGTAGAGAGATTTTTGGTAGTAAGATACTTACTTATGTCAAATTTCATCGCTATATTCGTAATTTTAAGCGAGTAATGATTAACGCTCATTACTCGCTTAAAATTTCTGAAGGGGACCTTATATGGGGGTTGGGTCAATTATGGACCGATCCTCATAAAATTTGGCAGGAAGTTTTTGGCTCATATAAGACTTATTTATGTTAAATTTCATCACTATAGTTACACTTTTAAAACATCAAAAAATTTTTTGTATACCAAAATTACTCATACGCTCACGGTTTAAAAATTTGTTGCTATACCCTCCACCACCATCAGTGGTGATATAGGGTATATATAACTTTGTCATTTCGTGTGTAACACCAAGAAATATTCATCTGAAACCCAACAATGTATATATATTCTGGGTCCTTATCAAATTCTGAGTCGATTTAGCTATGTCCGTCTGTGTGTGTAAAACACGCTCACGATAAAACGAAGCAATGGAGTTTAACCAAATTCACCCAAAATGTTCTTCATTTTCCTAAGTTGTTTGGTATTGAAAATGGGCAATATCGGTTCACACCGGCAAAAATAAAATATTACTGTGAAAGTTTTTTTTCGATCGGTCCATAATTGGTCATAGCTCCCATACAAGGTCCCCTCCCGAAAATCACTTAAATGCGCATAACTCATTACTAAATTAAGATATCCATATAAAATTTGGTACATGTATTGCTTATATGCACAGAAATATTACTGAGAAATTTTTTTCAGATCGGTCCATAACTGGTCATAGCTCCCATACAAGGTCCCTTCACGAAAATCACTTAAACGCACATAACTCATTACTAAATTAAGATATCCATATAAAGTTTGGCAGAAGTATTGCTCATGTTAAGAGAAAATTACTGTGAAATTGTTTTCCTATCGGTCCATAATTGATCACAGCTGCTATACAAAGACCCTTTCAGAAAAACACTTAAAGGCACATAACTCATTACCAAATAGTGATATCCTCATTACTAAATAGTGATATCCTCATTACCAAATAGTGATATTCACGATCGGTTCATAACATGGGTGAGTTCGGTCCCATTATTATTACTAAATTACGATAAAGATACAAAATTTGACTGAAATATAGCTGTTATGTACAGAAATTTACCTTAAAGAATTTTTTTACGATCGGTCTATATTTGGTCATATCTCCCATACTAGGTCCAGCCCCTAAAAGCGCCGTAGTTAACTAGTTGCATTATCAATTTGTATAGAACAAAATTATATATGTATATATGTGTTTTGAAAATCCTTAAATCTTTCACACACATGCATACATGCAAATTACTAAATATTGCTAAAGCATATCTTAGGGCGCTACAAAAATATAAAAGAAAATGGCGTTTGTAATGTTCAAAAAATCTTGGAATTGTAATATGTTTAAATCTTGGGATTTTTCTATTTTATATACTTTTCTAGACAATTAGAAAAGTATTAATATTAAAGTAGCTGGTGGAGGGTATTTAAGATTCGGCTCAGCCGAATATAGCACTCTAACTTGTTAAAGATTAATATTTTGTTAGTTCAAAAGAGCTCGGTCCATAATTGACTCAAGCCCTATTCCAAATATCACCCTGATGTTTATAGAGGAGCATTCCTTTTACGGCATACGGTTTGATAGTGGGTAGATGAGATTCCGCACAGCCGAATATAACACTCTCACTTATTTTTTTATAATAATTGAAGCGTTGGTATAATTTGCGTTTCTATCACACTTTTAATAAACGATTGTATTTTTACAATCATTAATTTTTAATAATATTCTTTTATTCAAAATTTAATATTTACATACTTCAATATTTTATTAATAAATTATTTTTTAGCTGCAATAGAGCATATTTATCAACTACAAGTTGTTTCAATAACTTTTTCAATATTTTTCATTTTAGTTGATAAGAAAACAGTTAATAATTTTCAGCATACTTGTTTAAAAATAATGTTTATCTTGTTAAACTTGAATAAATCATAACATTTATGGCGACATATAATATGTATAAAAATATTTTTTTTTTCTACTTCAAACAATATCTATCTTTCTACTTTTAAGGTTAAAGTGCTGTTAATAAAAATTTGTAAGGTCCTTTACTGGTAATAATCTAACGAAACCTATTTAACAATGTTGTTTGCTTGTTACAAAACCAAACGCTTAGAGTATAAATAAAATGAAGAAAATAAAAGTCAATAAATTGTAAAAATTATCAAGGAACGATAAAATTCCATGCCAACATAATTTACTACTGTATCGCATCTTTTATAATTTCGAGGAAAACAAGATAAAATAAAGTATATAACTACTCTTACTGAAGATATGTGTGTAAGTACTTCTTTAAAATAACAAGGAAACACCATGTTTTGCTAGTGTTTGTTTATATATTTTATAAAGCACTTGTAAAGTTCGTTATAAGAAAGGACACTGTAAATAAATACATAAGCATGCTAACATGCATCAAAATGTGTGAAAAATAAGTATTCATACATACATACCTACATATATGTAGAAACCAACACAATTTTAACTTATACTTCACAGAGGATACAGTGAAGGTGAAATGTGTTAAGGTTTTGCTTTTTATCATTGATAAGATCGAAATAATTAAATTTTTGCATAATATTTTGTAGTGATAAAAAACGTTAATATTGAAAATGTTCCAACTCTAATAGCCAAACATTGTGGCCATTATTGCACCTATTTTTTTTTTTTTTAAATATAGGAAAATCTCTTTTGTATAATTTATTTGTTTGTTAAAATTATAAATAGCTTACACAGAGGGAAAAGGAAATATACACGCCTGGTACCAAATTGACACCAAAGAGTTTATAATTTGTCAATAACGTCCGTTGTCAAGGTATATATGTATATACGTACGACAACACTATGTAATGTTGACAACTCAACGTTGTCAACAAAATTTTATACACATCCGTTGTATAACTGTTAAAAAACGTGGTAAGCTCACTATTGGTAACAGATTGTTTGTCAATAGTGAGCTTACCACGTTTGTTAACATTTAGACAACGGATGTGAATAACATTTAGATTACGACAACGAATTGTTGCAATGTTGTCAACATTATATAATGTTGTCGTACGTATGTATATACTTTGACAACGGATGGTATTAAAAAATTATAAACAGTTTGGTGTCAATTTGGTACCAGGCGTGTATATTTCTTTTTCCCTCTGTGTATATATGCGAGAGATAACTAATAATTGATTGATAAAAATGAAGCAGGTAAACTTAATATCATAAAATTTTATCCAGCACTTTAGAAAGAAGATACACTTAAGAACTTTAAAAGTAAAAACTTACATACTCATACCCACATCTATACACATAAATAAGTGTATACAAGTATAAACAATAAGTAACAACCGGATACGGATGTACAACAAGCTAAAACCGTTATCAAAAGCATACGTAAGGAGTTTTATTCATTTTCAAGTTTCCTTTAGCAACATAACACACGGACTGATAGTCAGACAGACAGACATTCAGTCTGTCATTAAGACAGGCCTACATACAGGCAACCTACTTGCCAGCCCAAAAGCGCAAGGACAACATCGTAACTGTATGTTGTGTTAGTGGTATAATTGTGGTTAACTAAATACTATTATATATGTACGTATATCGTTGCTGTTGTTTTCGCTATTGGGATAGGGTACTGTTGTTTTGTTGGTATTGTTGTTTATGCTTTTGTTATTTTTGTTTTTCATTTAAAACGCTGAAAAACTTTCAACAAGGGTACACAAGCTAAAGTTCATGTTGTAGTTGTCATCAGGGGAAAAATTTATATTTCATTTGGTCGTTTTCTCTTTCTTATTCATTGAAGTTCGTTTAAAACGCGTTCAAAACCAGACCACGCAATTCTACATACATACTTATGAACATACATATTTATATGTTTGACAGCAGGATGTTATGTGGGAGGGCGTTTTGTGTATGTTTATGTGTCTGCTATGGTTGTTGTTGTCTTTAGTGTGTTTACGTGTGAATTTATTCTTAAAGTACGCATTGTTAGTATTCTCTAAGGACGAAGACATTATTTGTTTATTCGCTATATTTATTAAAGTAATAAATAAATTGCATATACTGATACTTTTCTTCATGCTCTTTATTTGAGGTTTTAAATAAAATTATAGATAAATTGGCCTCAAAATATGAAACTAAAAACAAAATTTAAATTTTAATAATTTTAATAGGTATTTCATTTTTCAATGTTTTTTTGAGTTAATATGGAGGAATATTTTAATTTGTAATTTGTTAGACAAATATTGAATTAGTTACATTAATTTATAATCAAAGTTTACACGAGCTAGTTTTTAGAAGTCGATGTACATACTGTATGGCAAAAATCGGATTATATATGAACATATTCCCCACATATGTATGTCCCTTTAAGAAAATTACATTACTTCTTATATGCTAGTTTTAAAAATAGTTACAAATATAACAAAAACAAGTTAGAGTGCTATATTCGGCTGTGCCGAATCTTATGAACCCACCATCAAATCATGTGTCTTAAATTTCAAGTGAATTTCGGAAAGTGGACCTTTACTATATAAATCAATGTTTTTGCTACCACAATTTAATCATTTATTTGATTTTTTTCTAAACTGATTTATCATATATAAATAGTAATATAGTCAGGATGATGGTAGTACTTATTTTATCATATTTAATATATTTTTTAATGATTTGATTTCCCGTAAATTAACTTATGGTCAATTTTGGACCGTTAATCCTAAGATGTTACAAAGATTTTGGTTTTAATAAAACTTGTTTTGTCGAACATCAATGCTTTCATTCATTTTATGAGAAAGGCCATCTTTAGGGGATAAGGGCAGTTATGGACCGATTCTCAAAAAACAGTAAGAATTTTTATTTGTTGAATAATCATATCATATTTTTTAATGTCGAATCAAGTTATAGTTATGAGCGTTAAAGCCATTTTGTGAGGAAGATTTTATATGGAGGGTAGAATCAATTATGGACCGATTCTCTTAATATTTGGCAAAGGGATTTTAGTTTCTATAAAACATGTTTATGCCAATTTCGTTGAAATACTATAATTTTGAGGCAAATTATGTATTTTAAAGTAATTTTCTGAGAGGAACTTTATATGGGGGTAGGATCAATTATGAGACGATCTCCACTTGGGCAGCCGATCTCCACTTATGAGCGTTATAGTCATTTTATGTGGGGACCTTATATCAGGGGTAGGATCAGTTATGAACTGATCCTCATAAAATTTGACAGAGAGATTTTAGTTCCTCTAAAACTTGTTTATGTTGACATACGTTGATTAACTGGGAAGGTTCATCAGAAAGAAAATACTAAATCGGGCTTTAAAAAGGCTAACTTTTCAAAGCTTAATATTTATATTAAAGTAAAATTTTATTGTCTTGTATTCGACCATATGTTACCGTAAACCAAAAATTTGGGTAATGTCTAAAATTTCATTAGATCCAAAAAGACCTATTCTCATTCAATAAACAAGCTTAGACTTTATTTCAAAAAAATTAAATAAATCTTATTTTCTAGAGAAAATTTTCAGGCATGTCATATAAAAATTACTCCACTTCTTTCACGTTAAATTTCTCTTAATGATAATTTCAAATATCGGTTATCTTAATATTAGTGAAGTATATATTATAATAATTTTCACTGGAAAAAATTTACATCAAAGCAATTTAATAAATTAATATTATGTACATTAGAAGTGCCCATTTATGTCTAAAACTAACTCTGGTGTTAAATTTTAGCCCTATCGGATAACAGGAACCTTTGGCAAACAATGCAAAAAATGCATGATGTTTTTATGTATGGCTTGGGAAAGTGTCAGTAACTTTGTTGTTTGTTCTTTAATATAAATGTTTGATAGATATCCAAACAAAATCGAAATTTTTTGGGCACCTCTAATGTACATGTATTTAATCAGCACTGGTTAGCTTATTTATATTCCAATCTTGTCTAACATTTTATTCAACACATCAGACACTAAAGTGTAAAAATGATTAAATATCTTTCAGGTACATTTTCTGTGCATTCGCTCAGACATTTTTCTCCTTGTCTCCCAAGACATTGCCATAAATAATAAAATATTGTCTACATAAATAATTATACATAATAGCAAAATTAGTGTATGATAAAAAGCCACAAATAATTTAGTTAATATACCCATGGGTTATGTTAGCTATAAAAATGCATAACACCTGGAGTGAAACATTTTAAATTTATAAACTAGGTAAGTATGTACATATGAATGTCTCTTCAAAATTATACATATGTAGTTAAAATAAACAAGTTAGAGTGCTATATTCGGCTATGCCGAATGTTAAATACCCTCCACCATCAAGCTACTTTTTATTGAAACTATCTAATTTTTAGATAACTTGGCAAAATTTTTGTTTTCGTATTAAGGGTACTAACATTTATGCATATGTCAAACTAATTGTAATTAGGTCGAGAAAAATGTATATTAATAGGCCAGTTTGAAAACATTTTAATATAATGGTTTATCTGTACACATAACATACTCATTTTAAATTTTATCCGGATATAATTACGAATTAAGTGGTATTAAGTGATTTTCAGATGTATACCTTATATGGGAGCTAAGACAACCTATGGACCGATCCGGAAAAAAAATTCCGTAGAATGATTTATATTTACAAAATACACATTTATGTCCAATTTTATCCCGATAACTTTGAATGTCAATGTGCATTTGAGCAATTTTCGGAAATAGTCCTTATATGGGAGTTGTGATCAATTATCGACCGATAAGAAAAAAATTTCGTATAATGATTTATATGCCAAAAAAAGATTCAAGTCGAATTTTAATAGGAGCTACACAAAACACAAAACATATTTGTGTCGAATTTTATCAAGATGTCTTTATTTGATAATGAAATATGTGCGTTTAAGTGATTTTTTTGAAGTGGACCTTATATAGGAGCTATTACCATATATGGACCAATCCGGAAAAAATTTGGTAGAATTATTTATATGTTCACAAAACATATTCAAGTCGTACTCTATCCCGATAGCTTTATTATTTAAAGAAATTCTTATATGCGTTTAACTGATTTTCGTAAGTGGACCCTCTATGGGAGCCTATCCGGAAAAAATTTCGTAGAGTGACTCATATAAAAACAAAACATATTTATGTCGAATTTTGTCAAGATAACTTTATTTGACAATGAAATATGTGCTTTTAAGTGATTTTCGGACGTGGGTCTTATATGGGACCGATAATGGACCGATCCGTAAAAAATTCGTGGAATGATTTGTATGTACACAAAACATATTTAACTCGAATTTTATCACAATAGCTTTATTCATCGCGTTTAGGTGATTTTCGGAAGGGGACCTTATATGAGAGCTATGACCAATTGTGGTCCGACTAAGATCTACGTTGATAGTATGATTTGTGTTCATATCATATTTGCATGTACAAAATTTTGTGTGGATACCGATATATTTGAGGGATTTATTAACGATAAACTAATTTCCGGGAATATATACTTTTGTATGGGGGCTATGGGAAATATTCGATCGATTGTAAAGATTTTCAACATAATTGATCACTGCCCTGAAAAAATAATGTTTGACAAAACTCATCGAAATATCTTTGGTTCTGAGAAAACTTCAAAAGAATTCTGAAAAAACATAATTTTTTTCGAGGTAGTCTGAAATTTTTACTCATAACTTTTTACGTTGTGAACCGCCAAACTGCTTAGGATAATAGTAAATTTTTTGAGTGAATTTGGTTGATTTCCTTTTCTTAGTTTTGACGTGAGCGTGTTTTACACAGACAGACAGACGGACATAGCTCAGAATTTCATAAGGACCTAGAATATATATACTTTGTTGGGTTTTAGATAAATTTTTCTTGGTGTAACACACGAAACGACAAACTTGTATATACCCTCACTGATGGTGGTGGAGGTAATAAAAATGTTCTTTCTATTACAATCATAAGTATTTCTTAAACAACAACTTTAAATTTCATATTAATAATTTCTTATGTATGTTAAAATATTGATTTTTTGTTTAAAGCAGCTCTATGTTTGAAATCCATCTTCCTAGATGTTTATTTGGCAAATGTATATTTTACTTTAGTCTATGTATGTAATACATTTTAATGCATTATTTTTACAGAAACATACACACATAACCTTGACATTATTTAAGCCCTTTAAAAAAATAAACGATTATTTAACTGTATGTTTTTAATAGACACAAAGAAGACTTATGAAGATAAATGAACACAGCTTACGTTGGAGATTAATGGTAGCGACTAATGTTTATTCTACAGCTTTTTTTGCGCTTTTGTCTTCCTTGTATTCGGTTGGTATTGCAGTATATTTTATTTACTTAAAAATATCTGTGTATCTACGGGTATGAATTTGTTTGTATAAAAACCGCAATGAAAACAAATACAAAAGAAAATCTGCATTTAAATGAAAGACTTAGCCACAATAAAAACAAAAAAAGGAAGCTGTTATTTATTTAAGCTGCTATGCAAATAGACAATTAAAGAAACAAATATATTTTCATCTATTAAATTCCGCTTGCAATATTAATTCATTTAAAATAAATTTTACACTTGGTGGCATTATATTGCAAACAGGAAGAAATTCTGCCAGGTTTAAATATATTTAAGCTCGGTATTTAATTTCATTGCAATGCAAGGATTAAAATGCATTTAGAATGTGAGAGAAAAATGGATGTCTTAGTGATCATTAACAATATTTCTGTGGTGTACATGATTATGTGGTTACTTTTTTAAAAATGGCTCAATTGTTATCCTGGTGGTATTAGCTAATTACTTCGTGTCTTCCAAGGGAGTGATATTGGATTAATGAAAAGGTATTTATAGATAGCATCTAATAAAATAGCGTATTTTAAGCGAAATCGTTCCAAGGTTCTATATAACTAGCAAAAACTCGGTAACGGCTTGTACCTACATAACCACTTACTTTTCAATAACTACAACCTACATCTGCATTACTTTTTAGTTTTTAAAACAAAACAACTTCTTAACTCCTTATGTGTAAGTACTTATATAAGTAGTGATTTGTAAGCGAGCGTGGTAGGCACTTGCCTCTAATGTCATCACCGTGTTAAAATAATGAGTTAAATTGCTAATGAGTAATAGTGAAAAGAGTTTTTTCGTTTTTTTAACTCATTATTTTGCAATATAAACTACTCGCCTGTAAACATTATTAGAGAACATGATCCGTCTAGTAATGCTGTATGGATCATGTTTTTATACCCACCATCCAAAAAGATGGGGAGAATATTGATTATGTCATTCCGTTTGTAACACATCGAAATATTGGTCATAGACCCATAAAAGTATATACATATTTTAGGTCCTTATTAAATTCTAATACGATCTAGCCATGTCCGTCCGTCTGTCTATTGAAATCACAATAGGGACCACACGGGAGGAGCTAGACATTTGAAATTTTGCACAAATATTCTCCATTGCTAAGGTTTTTTGGTACTGAAAATGGGCAATATCGGTCCACGTTTTCGGATAGTCCCCATACAAGTGGACCTCCAAAATGCAGCTTTAACGGGCATAACTGTTTTAGAAGTACAAGTATAGCGATGAAATTCGACATAAAAAAGTTTCATATGAGCCAAAATATTTGTACCAAATTTTTTGAGGTCCATAATTGACACTTCGTCCCATATAAAGTCCCCTTCAGAAAATGACTTTAACGCTCATTACTGGCTTAAAAATATGAATATAGTGACGAAGTTCGACACACATAAGTTTGATGCGAGCCGAAATCTCTCTACCAAATTTAGAGAGGGTCGGCTCATAATTGACCCTACCGCCCATTCAAGGTCCCCTTCAGAAAATGACTTAAACGCTTATTACTGGGTAAAAAATACGAATATTGCAATGAATTACACAATTAAGTTCCTCGCGAGCCAAAATCTTTCTTTCAATTTTTATGTGGATCGGTCCATAATTGACCTTACCCCCATATGAGGTCCCCTTCAGAAAGGGGCTTTAACGCTCATTACTGGCTTAAAAATATGAGTAATGCGATGAAATACGACACACGTAAGTTTCTTACGATCCAAAACCTCTGTACCAATTTTTTTTTTTGGATCGGCCCATAAATAACCCTACCCTCCATATAAGGCCCCCCTCCGAAAATTACTATAACGCTCATTACTGGCTTAAAAATATGAATATATTGACGAAATTTGACACATTTGACAATTGTATGTGGATCGGTCCATAATTGACACTTACTCATACGCTCACGATTTAAAAATTGAACGGTTTGTAGTAGTCTCAATTTTTGCAGGGTATTATTTATTTCCAAAAAATTATCAAGAATTTTCTATTATTTCTTCTAAAAGTTTCTGACATAACAACAGAACAATACTTTTCCATAAACTTTTCTAACTACAGCTTATCAAATATTTATTTAATTATGTTCATACAAATATTACTTATAAACAATTACTTACATTAGTATTTCAGCAATCATTTCTTACAACAAAAATTTGTAGCTAATATATTTTAGTTTTAAGATATCATTTCAAACTGTCTGAAACTTTTGTTTGACAATATTATACTCATTACTTAAATAATATTATGTTATATTAAGTAAAGTTTACACTTTTTTCAAGTAAAGTAAACAAAAAAAGAACAAATATCTGTGTCTAAAAAGCAAGTAATAGAAAAGTTAAATTGATTTTTATTGTTCGAAGATGGAAAAAAAAAAAAACTAAAAAAAAAATATTGTTGTAATTTTGCTGGTAGTTGTCATCCCTCAACCGGAAATGTTTGTTTAACATCTGCTGCCAACACATTTATGGCAACATGACATTAAAAGTAGGTTTAGAAGTGTTTGAAATGTCCAATAAAGTTGGTTGTTTTTATATTTCAGAGAGAGAGAGAGTAAAATGAATGTGGTGGTAAGTGTTGGAGGGCCCAATGAGAAAGTAAAACATGATTTTAAAACCAAATTTTTTTGGTTGGATACATTGCTTAAATTAATTGCATTATTCAAATCTTAGGAAAATGCTTTTTGAATTATTTGTAACAATTCTGGTTTATTTCCACTGCAATTTCAGTTCCCAAAAATTTCTTTTATCTTTTTTTTATATAAATGAATA
This sequence comes from Lucilia sericata, assembly GCF_015586225.1. NCBI lineage: Eukaryota > Metazoa > Arthropoda > Insecta > Diptera > Calliphoridae > Lucilia > Lucilia sericata. The sequence continues at coordinate 762,196 of NW_023994048.1, forward strand.
GCATTCAAATCTTTTCCCTTAAGGCCTTTCAAAAATTATTAATGTTGGCAATAACATTCCTCTTACTACCCCATTCCACTTATTATTACCAATCCCTCTCCATTTTATGTTAGAAAATTTCAAAATAATATGGGCAATATTTTGCCAATAAATATTATTTAGAGATTGTAAAATTCTAAAACAAAAAGTATTAAGGTATTTTTACTTTACATAAACTTTACTGAAGACAAAAATGAAACTTTTGTGAAGTGCTCTTGAAAGAAAAGTTTTGTTCATAAAAGGGTTTGTTGTATAATCACAAGTTACTTATATATTGCAAAGGTAGTCGAAAAATACTTTTGTGTTAAGTGCATATTTGAATAACAAATCTAATTTTAAACGATATTAAAATAGTAAAGTTTATGAAAATTTTAAAACGAAAATATTAAAATTTTTGGAATAGTATTTTTCATATTCCTGGAGAAATTTTACAAAAGTAAAATTAACATTTGTTTAATGAAACTTTAGCATAGAGTGTTAAGTATGAAAAGGGGTATTTTGAAAAGGTCTTAACAGTTTTAAGATGAAATGTGTAAATTTAAATTTTAATTTTAATAAGACAAATAGTATTCTTATAAAATTATGATATAATGTAAATTTACAAAGGCTTTGTTTAGAAATCAATCAGAAACTGAGGCAGTTCTTGACCGATAGAGCTTAACATTTGTGTCTGACCTATTATCCAATAGTACTTGGTACAAATTTCATCCAAATCGGAAGATATCGATTATAAAAGTTGTGTTACATGACACGAAGTTGCTCATATACCCTTCTGAATCATTTTCTGATTCGATTTTAATTCCGTCCAACTAAAATATATCCTATTTCTATAAGAATCATTACATATTAACTGGGTAATAGATATTTTAGAAGAATATATTTTAAATCATTGGGGCATTATTAGACCCAAATATTTAAAAATGAAATATGTACATTGAGTGAGGCCTGAAGGCAAATCAAAAATCTTCTTATCGAACTGATGTTTGTACTGAAATCAACATATTTAACACTTAAAATACTAACCCATTTCTTTACTCTAAAAAATCCCTTTGAAGTAATGTTTAACTGTTTATTTATTATAACAAATATACATAAGTCGTTTTTACCCAAGGGAAATGTAGCAATAGATTCTTTGTATAAAATGTCTATAAATCTTAACAACACCACAAATCAACAAATAATCACTTTAGCATTTCCTCTTTCCTTTTCTGTTCTATTTTTTCATTCTATCAATAATACCTGCCGTGAGATTTGCCGTAGTTGATGATAGCAGTAAAGCAACTCCCACTCATTTGCCAACAAAACATATTGGTACTTGAACCTACAAACATATGTACGTTAAAAGTATACAATTGATTTATGGATTAACCACAAGGCAACAATTCATGTTAAATATATTGCATTTAATAAGAGAGTCGAACATGCGCAATTGTCCAATACCAAGGAAATAAACTTGGTAAGGTAAGAGGAATACACACAAGACTACAACTCTGCAGACAGAAGAACATAGTACAGCGAACAACACATGAAAATTTATAGAATCGCAATAAACACGGGCACAAGACATAAAATTTTTCCAATTTATAAGTGTTTTTAACATTGTAAATCATTTTATAAAGTGTTTGTACTACGTGTATTTACCTCTTACAGTGTAGGGTATCTTATATCATGTGATGTCTATGAAAACATTTGTTTTTGCAACAGTGTAAATGCGGTTTTCTTTATAACATATAGATGGCGCCTTTTGGCCTGGCATTTACAAGAGCAACTGTTTCTTTCATAGGTTTAAAATAACAACAATTTTAAATTATTGTAAGTTTAACTACAAGTTTTGTACATCTGCCTTTCAACAGTTGCACTTACTTATACACGTACTATGTGGCAAGTCTTACAACAGCAGCCACAATACATGGTCAAAAGGTGGAAACATATCGATTCGCTTAAGCATTTAAATAATAATCGATACTAAAAGTAGGCGTACCTGTTTTGTCTTGCATAAAAATCGCAAAATCAAACAAAAAAAAAAAAATTTTAAGATAAAATTTATTTATCGCTATTATTATTTTACACAGAATTTTTGTTTTTTGTTGTTGTTGTAGCTATACAATAATTGAACATGGGCAGAGTAATTTGATATGTCTGAAAGGTTAAAATATATTTATTGATTTAACTGTTGTTTTTGACATATTCTCATATAAATATGTACATAAATACATATATATGTATGTACATATATACACAATATAATCTTAAAAATTGCTCCGTTCAATTTTTATTTATTTAATAAATATATTTATACATATATTTCTCAATTTATACGAAATACATATGAATTTCAAAACTATAAAGTGAAATACAACATTGCAAATATGGCCAGTATCAAATGAACTACTTAAAGTTTTTTCAGATTCATTTCTGATATATAATTTGAAGCTTTTTATTTCAAATTTATTATATAACACAGTCCAAGGAAACGATGGTTAGTAAAAACTTTTGAAACTAATTTGACTCGATTTCATGTATTTTAGGCTGCTGAATGTGAATCTAATATAGATATTTCTTTATCATCCACATTTTTCTCGGAATATGGAATTTAAAATTTTGTTCATATATTACATAGATTAAATATACATAATCATAAAAATATATTTATGTTTCCTTTTTTTCGATATCTAAACTAATATTTGAATGAACTTCGACCTTCGCTGTTTATGGGTTTACATTATTTGATTTTACTCAAACTTCAGATGCATATTTCCTATTATCTGAAATGTTATATTCTGAAAGAGTTTTATACAAAATGCATAACAGTAAAGAACTAACCCCCGTTAACACCAACTCCGGTTATCGTTTAACCTGTAGGTATTCTGCCGGTTAAAATTATTTTTGTATGAAAACTGTCATTTTAACTTTACGATAAAATATAACCAGACATTGAGATAATGGGTGTAAGACTGATTTTTAAACTTTTACCAACATTTTTTTCCGAAAACCTCAAATTCAAACTTTTTATAAAATAATGTGTTCCTCTGAAATTAAGGAACTCGATTCTTAATTTGTAAAACATTTCACCTTTATAATAATTAATATATTCATATAAATTTTTGAAAATACAACAATTACGAGTGTTATATTCGGCTATGCCGAATCTTATCTACATACCATCAAATCATGTGACATATATTTCAAGTGAATTTCGGAAAGTGGTCCTATGTCGAATTCCATTGCTATACTGACACTTTGAAGCAAGTTATGAGCATCAGAGTAATATTTTGAAGGAGATTTTATATTTGGGGGCAGGGTCAATTATTGACAGAGAGATATCAGTTTCTATAATCTCTGGATTTTTGTAGTTATGAGCGTTAAAGTCATTTTCAGAGGGGAACCTTATATAGGGGGTAGGGTCAATTATGGTCCGATCAGCGTTAAGCGATAACATTTTAGTTTCCATAAAACTTGTTTATGTGGAGTTTCGTTGCTAAACTGGCCTTTTTAAGCAAGTTATTCTACATATAGGGGGTAGTGTCAGTTTTGGTCCTATCCTCACAAAATTAAACGATTAAAGTAATTTTCTGATAGGATCATTATATGGGTGTAGTGTCAATTATCCATATATAAATATACCACAACATTTGACAAAAACATGTTAGTTTCAATAAAATTTGTTTATGTCGAATTTCATTGCAATACATGCTTTTTTAAGCCAATTATCCGCATTAAATTAATATTCTAAAGAGGACCTCATATGATGGCTAGTTGAAATCGTGGACCGATATAGGCCATTTAATATAAAACAATTAGCATCAACTAAAGACAGAGTCCCGTTTGTTCTCTATCGTGTTTTCAACAGACAGACAGATAGGCAGACAGACGGACGGACATGGCTAGATCGTCTTAGAATCTAATAAGGATCCAGAATATATATACTTTTATGGGTCTTAAACCAATATTTCGATATGTTATAAACGAAATCGTAACCCTTGAGTAAAATATAGTACACACAGAAAAAAGATCGATCGGAAATCGATTATAGATACAAATAATTAGTTACTATAATAGAATATTAATTGCAATTGTTAAAAATCTAAAAACTCAACTAATTTTTATACCCTCCACCACCATCAGTGGTGATAGAGGGTATATATAACTTTGTCATTCCGTGTGTAACACCAAGAAATATTCATCTGAGACCCAACAAAGTATATATATTCTGGGTCCTTATCAAATTCTGAGTCGATTTAGCTATGTCCGTCTGTCCGTCTGTCTGTGTAAAACACGCTCACGATAAAACGAAGCAATAGGGCTTAACCAAATTCACCCAAAATGTTCTTCATTTTCCTAAGTTGTTTGGTATTGCAAATGGGCAAAATCGGTTCACACCGGGAAAAGTTATGAATCAAAATTTAAAACAACCTCGGAAAAAAATAAGCATTTTTTACACATTCTGATGTAGTTTTCTCGAAAACTATGCAAGATAATTCCATGGAAATCACCATACATTCGTTTCTACATCTTGATCTCTGCTGAAAATTGCCAGAATCGGTCCACAATTTCATATACCTCCCATACAAAAGTACATATTTCCGGAAAATGGGTTTTTTGTTAATAACTTCCGCCACAATGTCGATATCTTCACAAAATTTTACAAATTAAAATCTTATGTCAATAGAATTCTTTCAGAGGAAAAATTTTATGGATCGGTCCATAATTGGACATAGCTCCCATACAAGGTCCCCTCCCGAAAATCACTTAAACGCGCATAACTCATTACTTAATATCTTAATTAAGTAATGAGTTATGCGCGCTCATACCAAATAAAATTTGGTATAAGTATTGCCCATATGCATAGAAATATTACTGTGAAATTTTTTTCCGATCGGTCCATAATTGGTCATAGCTCCCATACAAGGTCCCCTCCCGAAAATCATTTAAACGCGCTTAACTCATAACTAAATTAAGATATCCATATAAAATTTGTCACAAGTATTACTCATATGCACAGAAATATAGTTGTGAAATTTTTTTCCGATCGGTTTATAATTGATCATAGCTCCCATACAAGGTCCCCTCCCGTAAATCACTTAAACGCGCATAACTCATTTCTAAATTAAGATATCCAAATAAAATTTGGTATAAGTATTGCCCATATGCATAGAAATATTACTGTGAAAGTTTTTTCCGATCGGTCCATAATTGGTCATAGCTCCCATACAAGGTCCCCTCCCGAAAATCACTTAAACGCGCATAACTCAGTACTTAATTAAGATATCTATATAAAATTTGGTATAAGTATTGCCCATATGCATAGAAATATTACTGTGAAATTTTTTTCCGATCGGCCCATAATTGGTCATAGCTCCCATACAAGGTCCCCTCCCGAAAATCACTTAAACGCGCTTAACTCATAACTAAATTAAGATATCCATATAAAATTTGGTACAAATTATACTCATATGCACAGAAATTTTGCTGTGAAATTTTTTTCCGATCGGTCCAGAATTGATCATAGCTCCCATACAAGGTCCCCTCCCGAAAATCACTTAAACGCGCATAACTCATTACTAAATTCAGATATCCATATAAGGTTTGGTACAAGTATTACTCATATGCACAGAAATATTACTGTGAAATTTTTTTCCGATCGGTCCATAATTGGTCATAGCTCCCATACAAGGTCCCCTCCCGAAAATCACTTAAACGCGCATAACTCATTACTAAATTAAGATATCAATATAAAATTTGGCACAAGTATTACTCATATGCACAGAAATATTACTGTGAAAATTTTTTTCGATCGGTCCATAATTGGTCATAGCTCCCATACAAGGTCCCCTCCCGAAAATCACTTAAGCGCGCATAACTCATTACGTAATTAAGATACCCATATGGTACAAATATTACTCATATGCACAGAAATATTACAGATAATTTTTTTTCCGATCGGTCCATAACTGGTCATAGCTCCCATACAATTTCCCCTCCCGAAAATCACTTAAACGCACATAACTCTTTACTAAATTAAGATATCCATATAAAGTTTGGCAAAAATATTGCTCATATACAGAGAAATATTGCTGTGAAATTGTTTTCCTATCGATCCATAATTGATCATAGCTCCCATACTAGGTCCCTTTCAGAAAAACACTTAAAGGCACATAACTCATTACCAAATAATGATATAAATAAATACTATTTTTGTTCATAAATACTATTTTGTAATGCAAAAAGCACTTAATGCTATTTCAAAAATTTTTCACGTTCTGTCTATATTTGGTCATATCTCTCATACTAGGTCCTGCCCCTAAAAGCGCTTTAACCGTATTTAACTATTTGCATTATCAATTTGTGTAGAACAAAATTATATATATGTATGTATTTTTAAAATCCTTAAATCTTTCACACACATGCATACATGCAAATACGAGATATCGCTAAAGCATATCTTAGGGCGCTATAAAAATTTAAATGAAAGTGGCGTTTCTAATGTTCAATAAATCTTGGAATTGTAGTAGATTTAAGCTGCTTAAATTTTTTTATTTAAGACATGAGAAAACTTATTTCTACAAATAGTTTATTAATTAGAAATGTATTAATACAAAAGTTGCTGGTGGAGGGTATTTAAGATTCGGCTCAGCCGAATATAGCACTCTAACTTGTTTATAATAAGAACTGAAAAGACATGAATATAATCGAATTAAGGTTCACACAATCATTAAATTAGATAATTTAAGCAATTCGAGCTTTTAAAACTTTTATTTTATTATTTTGTCAAGCACAACCATATTTAATTTAATAATTATTCACTCTAATTGTAAATATCAATACTTTCAATAAAATATTCGGTTAGATTAATATATTTAATGCAAAAATATGCTATTAATTACTGTAATTCCATATTTCAATAGAAAGTATAAATAATTCAATTGTTATTAATACAATAAAGCCTAATTCGGTATTTCCAACTGAATAAAATATAAATTTTGGTTACATTGATTGCAATAAAGCTTTATTCGGTAGTTCCAACTGACTATATGATACAAATGGTAAAATTTTCATTGACATTTATATAATATTATTTAGTTCTAAAAAACAAAAGTCATCAAACAATTTTACATTTCTTATTGAAATATTTCTTTATAAATAAAAATAAATAAATAAATTTATTAAAATGTAACACAACTCAATAAAATATATTTGCGCAGGACGTTTTTGATAAGCAGGACGTTCAAGATAAGTAACTTAATGAAAATCGTTCCTCTGCACCAAATTTGCAAAAGTAATTTTTTTTTTGGAAAATTATGTGACTGGACGGACATCAGTCAACTATATGTACTGCTGCTTCAGCGAGCTTTGCATTGCTGGAAAATTTCAAGATACTTTTATGGACAAGGCAATACCACTTCAAATAAACAATGTATGCAGATGTGTATTAAATTTGTTATTATGTTCATATGTATATGTTATGTTATGATTTTTAGCAAATAACTTTTGCACTTTTTATGTACTTATATATTTATAAATATGTACATATGTATATTTAATGGAAATTGCAAGAAATATTTAAAAAATATATAAAAATAAATTAATTATTGGTCCCTAAAATGATAGTTTCTGTATTTTCAACCGAATTATATTTTAAATTAGTTACTTGTACCCAATTTTTAGACTAGAATTACATTCACTATAACTGAAAATTCGGTTGTGAAGACCACTATATGTTCTAAAAATACAGTGATAGTAAAAGAAATATTCGGTCACTGCAATCGATTCACAAGATAGTACGAAGAACCGACCAAATTCGATTGGAAACAAATTCGGTTGTGACAACGAATCTCTTTTCTCTGTATACATAATAGTATTGTAATGGATAAATAAATACATACATATTTTTATTCTATACATCTTGAAATCAAGGATATATACTACAAATCTTGTAATGACATTATAATTTGTCCCAAAATTAAAAGACTGTGAGATTTAGTAAAATTTGCAAATGTCTTTGAAGTTTGAAGAATGTTTTTATTAATTGCATATAATCCAATAAAATAGAGAGAGAAACCAAATGTCTTAAAGATCTAAAATATTGTTTATTAATTGATATTACATTAACGTATTAATTTCCCTTACTTTTCTTAAAATTTGCACTGAAAACATGTTTGTTTGTTGGTTTGTTTTTTATATTATTTTTAATTACTTACATACATATGTATATACACACATTCATTTATGTTTGCATGTGTTCGTTCAAAGGAAATCATTTATAAGATTCTTTATTTTGCTGGTAAGAAACGTGACTTTTTTGTTACTTTATTAGTACGTACATATGAATGAATGTGTAAAATATGTATATGTAAGTATCTATGAATATAAGTGTCTAAATGAGTGTGTGTATATTTGTGTATCATTTATTGCACTTCTCATTAAAAACAACCTGACACATAAGATTTGTTTCAGTGACTTTCTGTTTGAGTGAAATATTTACTTATGGCACGTTTTAGCAATTAAACAGAAAATATGATGGAAAAAATAACAATAAGACAAGAACAGAAACATTTTGTATTTTCTATAAGAGCGAGAAAGAAGCCGGAATTCTTCATATTTTCTATTTTCAAAATACATACTTGGCAGTTTTTTTAATAAAACAAAGAGGAACAAATATATGCGTCTAAGCGTCTAAGCTTACTTACATGCATACTTCTAAATACATAAATATGTTTTTATATCTATTATGCATGTAGCCCAATAAGCAAAAAGAAAGAAATTTTTAATTGACTTAAAATAGATTTTAATATGAAGCATAGTTGGAATATAAAAATTATGTTTCAGTTATTAGCAATTATATAAAATTTAGCAGTAAAATATGTATGAATTCACAACAAGCATTAGATGTTCAATTCATTCCTATATTCCTCATCATAACCCTGCAGTAGATCTAACTGGTACCAAAATATTACTTAAATCGAACTTGTGTATTGACTAGTTTATAGACTTGTAAATTGACTAGTCTTTGGATTAGTCTATGGACTAGTCTATGGATAAGTCTATGGACTATTCTATGGACTTGTCTATTGACTAGTCTATGGACTTGTCTATTGACTAGTCTATGGATAAGTCTATGGACTATTCTATGGACTTGTCTATTGACTAGTCTATGGACTTGTCTATTGACTAGTCTATGGACTTAAATCGAACTTGTGTATTGACTAGTTTATGGACTTGTCTATTGACTGGTCTATGGACTTGTCTATGGAATAGTCTATGCACTAGTCTATGGACTAGTCTATGGACTAGTCTATGGACTAGTCTATGGACTAGTCTATGGATAAGTCTATGGACTAATCTATGGACTAGTCTATAGACTAGTCTATGGACTAGTCTATTCACAAGACCAGTCTATTGACTAGTCCACTAGCTGACCAGTTCACAGTTTAATAAACAGACTAGTCTATGGAAAATCTATGGACCAGTCTATTCACAAGATTATTGACCAGTCTATTGACTAGTCCACTAGCTGACCAGTTCACAGTTTAATAAACAGACGTAATCGTAGGCTAAGAAGTTAGGAGTCTTTTAATTCCTAACTGTAAACTTTCCTTTGCGGTCTTAATGCTAAAATTAACATCGAGTATAGCAGAATTTTATTCAATTAAGTAAAACATGTTATTTATGAAGTCGCACAAGTTCAATAATTTCCTATATATCTCATAATAACCCTGCGGTAGATCGAACTAGTACTTAACTAATATTTTATCAGTACTAAAATCACCAGTATTAGTCCCAAACCCTATACGGTAGATCTATGGTGTTCAATAATGACAAAAAATCTTATTATTGAACACCATAGATCTAGTAATAAACTGGTTTCAAACTAGTACAAAATAAGTTTTTTCTATAGGGGACCAAAACCTTAAGTCTATTTATCCTCTGATTTGATCTGAGAGATTTGCATAATAACGTTTTTTTTTAAATGTTATTTTATTAAAAGTTTTTGAATGTTACATTTTAATTTAATATTTTTTTAATAAAACGTTTGCAAGTAGTGCTTTTGAACTAGTTTCAGTACTTGTATGTTTCCATAAAATCTTAAACCGTTTTTATATTAATAACTGCCGTACAAAATAGTAAAGGTGTCAGTGGTTTTAAGGCACTTGACATTTCCTATCCTGGAGGGAATATTTCATTTAACTTCTATATAAATAAATACATATATATATACATATAATGTACTATATATTTATATATTATAAATAATAACAAATACCTACACGTATCAGTATTTAGTATATTGATTTTATATATTATATTCGGAATTTCTATAATTTTGTTTCTTGGTTTGAAATGAAAAATGTTTTTCTGTAAGCTAAAGAATTTCTTTATTTAAAATTACAATGTGAAATATTTTAATTTATGTAACTTTTTGCATTGTTTTCGTTTTTTTTTCCTGACCATTTAATAGAATGAAAAATACAACATTTGTTGAAGTGCCATCCAGCCTACTCATTATAAGAATTTCAACAGCTAAATAGGTACACACGATCACACACCTAGTCTGCAGTTGCTCGAGAACATTATTTCTTTTTTTGTTTAGAGTGGCCATAAACTGGAACAATTTAATTGTATAGTTACTATTACTGGTCGTTGTAGTGTTATTTGTGGGTGTTTAACGTTTTTCCGTTCAACAACAAAAAACATATTTATATTCAGCATACATTTTTCACAGTAATTGTTCGAGAGTTGCCACTAAGTAATTTTAGATTTTCTTTTGTTAATTTTTCTTTAAATTAAACTAATCAAATTTCAAAATTTTTAAAACGAAATTATAACTTTTTTTAATGACTGGCAAAGTGACTTGCCATAGTCCGGATATATTTTCGGAGAGAAACATTGCGTTGACGTAATGACAACGATGAATTGCCGAAATGACACAAAGCGTAATCAAAGTGACAACAATGCGTTGTTGCAATGACAACGATTCGTTGTCAAAATTACTGCGGTGTTTGTCAAAATGATAACTGGGTGTTATTTCCTTTATGGAAGAAATATGTATATTGCTATTTGAGATGGGCGGACTTTCAATGCTCATTTACTGAATCCATAGCTAAATATTGAAAAAGTGAGCTTCTTAATATGTACCTGTAACAGCCACTAAACTTCATTTAAATTCAATACTCTGAGCAATCATTTAATGGTCAATTATCTACAAAGTAAAAATGCCAATTTTTCAACTATTCTATTGTTCAATCTTGAGAGAGAAGCTGTCTTGAATGAGTTATCATTTAGAAGCCTAGCTATGAATGAATAGAGTCGTAGATCCTCACTGTAGGACGTGTAGTTGTAGACTATATATTCTTCTGTACATGGAAATAATATAACTAGAAAAAATTCTAATCTGGCATCACAATATTTAAATTTATATGTCTGACAGTATTTATGCATGTATTTATACATATACATACATACTATGTATAGTATGTATATCTATAGGTATGTAAAACCACACTGTAATCGTGATGTTGAACTCTGCATACAAAGCAGTAAATTTTCATTTTACAAATACCTTTAGATATTCAAACATTTTTATTTCATTTTATTATTTCAATTTCGTTTTTTTATTGTTTTACCATAGAATAATTCAAAGTATTCGTGTATTTAAATTACTATGCTTGAAATAATTTTCTCGCATTTTTAATACAACTAAACACACATACACTCACAGAAGAAAAAATATAAATTTGTAAGGACTCACTGATATACATACACACATACATACATATGTATCCCGGGAGTGTGTATGAATGTACCTGGGTTTCCTCAAAACATAACAAAGCATCACTGATGAATTGTTTGGTCGAACGTTTGGTGGGTTGGTTGTGATGATGGTGGTTTTCAAAGGAATGCAAAAAATAAAAAAAAACGAGCGATAAAAAACAATACAAAAGTTATTTCTTATAGTTGGCGCTTTAATGCGAATCGCGTGTTATTTGTAATTAAATTTTCATTTAAATTTATTTAAACTTAAATGTGCATTTACAACATGTGTAAATTGTACATTACAATTTGCTACTGTCTTCAGTTTTGATAACCGCACAAGTTTATTAATTGCAAGAAAACATATGTTTCGTAACACTACTATAGTAAGTAAGTTAATTATCCTTTTAGACTAAAGTTTGTAACACATAGGAATATTGGTTATAAACTCAACTTATGGTATTATATTAATCGGCTGCGATGATCGAAATATTCGAGATAATATAATGAAATTTGTAACATATATCGCTGTTGACCCAAGTACTCTGTTTTGCATGTATAACTTGTTTTGATTTTCCTCCCTTTTTTTGGAAAATTAGTTTTTTATCATTAAATTTTTCAAAACTAAGAATAACTTAAACTACATTTTAAATATCGAGGGACTATATTCAATAGTCGCTATCTCTCATTTTTATGAAAATGAGATTTTGATGGCAAAATATTCAGCAAACTATCGCGCATCAGTGATATAAATTTCAAAGAAAAAAATATTTTTTGGCAATTTTATAGCATTTTTTAAATTTCTCTATCTTAAAAAAAGAAAAATTCTGAATGCAAAACTCTGTATCTTATCCAAAAATTGCTTCAAACTCGATCCCTTTGGATAATTTTCTGTTGCAAAACAAGTCTTCTTAATAATTTGGACATGCTGAACACAAATCCGTCAAAATATTTAAAATCGGTCTAATAGTTTTTGAGATATCGCTCATTATGATACTAATTAAATCAATTTTATTGTCGTGTTTAACCATATAACATTGATTTTGGACCAAAACATTATAATCTGTTGCTTTTTCAACAATTTGGTTTCTTTTCCTCCATTAAATTGTATAAAATATAATATTTATTGATTTTAATTCAAATAAAAATTTTATGTTTCCATGAAAAACTCTCTATCTGTTGGTTGAATGAACATTTTCGTAGAAAAATAAGCTCTATCTGATATAAATTTGTGAATAATTTTGTAAATAATGCAAAAATTAAAATTCTTTTTATATAATGGTTTAGAATATGGTCGTAAAAATATATTGTAAAAGAAAAAATTAAAAAATCTTCACAAACTAGCGAAATAAACAGTTTTTTTGCTCTCCTGAAAACTTGTATTATTTTAGATAGAGACTATTGAATATAGTCCCTCGATATACTCATAGCTGGTATCATGAGGTCTATGATGTGTGACTATACTTTTCCTTTTTTATTTCAATTTAAATATTTATTTTAACTGCTTAAATGTGGCTGGCAGTCAGTCAATTCAGCCAGTTAAACTGTAAAAACCTCAATATCTGTTTCGTACATATTTGCATTTAAGGTAAAGAAAGAGAAACTTTATTGCAGTATTATTGTTGATTCTACGTATTTTACTGATATTTAAGAAAAAATTATCGTCCTTATTATAACAATGAAAGGTTTGCTGTATTTGAAATTGTAATTACCACATGATGTGCATAAATGTAATAATGATCCACTTTTTACGGGGCATATATTTGCTTGAGAAAAACACATGCACACACTCGAGGTATCATGTGTTTTTAATAACAATATTTTTTTGGAGTTTTTTTTTTGCAAACTTAGGCAAAGATTTCTTGTGCGACAGAAAACGTTTAAAACCCATTTGTCATATTGATTACCGCGGCATCTGTACTTAAAAATTTATAAAAAATGGAAGCATATACTAGTACATGTGCAGTATGTTGTATGTATGTACGTATAATTCATTTCCAACATGACAGTTATAACTCAAAAACCATATTTTCTAGAAAAACGACTTTAAGCTATTCTTATTATTTTATTAAAAAAAAAACTTAATACGAGTCACGATTTCCCTTAAAAGTTTAAAAAATTGTATACAAATCGGTGACCATGAATGTGATATTTTAAATTGAATTCTTTATATATCGGCAATTCTATGAAAAGTTGAACCACAACTGACAAAATAAAACTTTAGCAGTTTTATAGAAAATTCTACAAAATTTGATGAATAATCTTTCATTTAAACAAAAAACACAGGTGTTTGTAATCGGTGCATTATTAACCTAACCATAATACGGACCTGGAGTATCGCCCATATTTGACCCTAAGCACCATATAAGATTATTTATATAAATATTTTGTAAACTCTTTTTGAGTTATGCCAGTTTTGTAGTAAATTTAAGTAATGTATTAAACTAATTTTAGAAAGGGTATGAAGATGTCAAACACATTAGCGGTCAAGATCGAATATGTGTTATGCTGCAGTAATATAAGAAACATAAAACTTTAACATAAACTGATTGAACACAGTTTATCGTATTGTTTTGCGAAATAATACTTTTTTGCCTCCTATGAATTGTTATAATAGTTTAAATGCTCCTGAATCGCGGTGTGGTTTTAAAATACTTTTACGAAATATCTATTTTAAATAATCCGAATTCGGGCTAAAATGCTGATCCTTATAATTTTTTTTTTAGTTTTTTTATCCAAAAATTAATAATAAAGATATTCATTTTAAGCATTTTTTCATTTTTAATTTATTACAATATTTTAATTTTGATTGCCTATAACATCAAAAGGGAACCACAATTAATCTTGAATTTTTGCAAGCTTTCATATTTAATATTCTAAATATAAAACAAGCAAAAAATAAGAATTTCGAAAAAAAATAATAGTGAGATCAGTAAAACAAGGGTTAATATAACAGCTCTAATAGTGAATTCGATTCATCGATTCAAGGATATCTTTTTTATACCAGGACAAAGTTATTGGATGAAAAATTTATTTAATTTAACTCATTAGTAAAATTTTACATTTAAGAATGTGTCCAAACCACATTCTCTCTTAATAAATTAACCTATTGTAGGGTATACTATTATCAATTTATTCGTTTCATAATATTTCTTCTTACCACACTTTTCTTTACTCACAACGAACAAAATATAAAATGAACTTCACACTTATCGTTTTCCTTTTCTTCACTTTATTTAAACATTTTTTTTTCCCAAAAAATAAACTTTTTAAATCAAATGCCTAAGAATGGGAAAATAGCTGCTCTGTAATAATTAATACGTGCTGCTGTATAAACGCTTGGATAATAAGCGTATGGAAAGTAAGCATATGGAAAAGAAGCCGTTACAACAACCTGACGAGCAGCACGTTTTCCAGCTGTAGATTCATCATCAGTCAAAGATGTCGATGTTTTCCCTACAACTCCTTCCAAATCTTCATCCAAATATAAGTTGGCATCATAGTTCTTAATATCGCCGCTCTCTAATTGTTTGTCCAAAGAAGCTGTTGCCATTGACGATTTAATTTCTTCCTTGTTTAAACTTG
Organism: Lucilia sericata; assembly: GCF_015586225.1. Lineage (NCBI taxonomy): Eukaryota > Metazoa > Arthropoda > Insecta > Diptera > Calliphoridae > Lucilia > Lucilia sericata. The sequence continues at coordinate 777,568 of NW_023994048.1, forward strand.
TTGTTGGTATGGGGTCACAGGTTACGCACACGGCACAAGCTAATGTTACAAACAGAATATTAAATGAACGCATGTTGTTGTAATACGCTGTCGATTAAAGTTTTAACTGTTTGAAATGTTGATAAAAACACTACTGATAGCTTTGACGGACAAGCATTGCTTTATATAGTATACACACATACAAAATAATTACATTTATTTTGCAAACTTTGTTTCCAACAGTGATCTGTCATTTGGAAAATTCTTTCATTTTTCGAACTTTGTACATAATATTTTTTTAAAATATTTCATTCTTGAATGACTTCTAGTAGAAGTTAATAGAACTTTAAACGTTTAGGTTTGTAAATTGTTTTTAAAAAGTTTCTAACTGGGTTGTGCGACGGTCACATTTAAGGAATTAAAAAAAAAACTAATTAACAATAAATGTCACGCAATATTAAAAGTTCAATTATAAAATAACAACACAGCATTTGACGGAGTTGAGTTAACCGTTCCTTTTACCCTTATTAAAATATGGCTATTTTTATACTTTGAACTTTATTAAGAGGAAATATTTTTTACTTTTAATAACATAACAAGCGTGTTTACTTAATTGTGTTTAAAGCTGGGATGCCCTACATTATGTAAATTTTATATAAATTGATATATACATATAATGTAATGTATTCTATGTTCGTTTTTGATTTACTATTTTTTACTACAATAAAAGCGTTTCAAACATTTCTAGCCGTTATTACTTAAAAGTCTTGTATTCAGTAGCATATCGATTGAACATGCTTGACCGACTACATATACCATCTTTTCTTTATTGAAATTACAATAGGCCTACAAATTTATTTAAATGTGAACTTTGTACATAACTGTTGTTATAAAATTGAAAAAATCTAATTGTGGACATGGTTTTTGAATCTAACTTCTGAAGTGATGCAATATGTAATGAAATATTTTTGAATATTTCATTCTTGATTGACTTATGATAGAAGTAAATAGAACTTTAAACGTTAAGGTTTATAATTGTTTTTAAAAAATTTCTAACTAGGTTGGGCGACGGTCATATTTAAGAAAAAAAAAGTAATTAATATAAATGTCACGCAATATTAAGTAAGACAAGTAAGAGTGTTATATGCCGAAACTAATATACCCACCATCAAACCTCTCCTTATATGAGAGTTAGGGTGATTTACGTTCCTATAAAAGTTTCAAATTTCATCTCTACACTTGTACTTTTAAGCCAGTAATGAGCGTTAAAGTAATTATCTGGAGGGGACCATTAAAGCTGCTTTTCGGGGGTCCACTTGTATGGGGGCTATCCGAAAACGTGGACCGATATTGCCCTTTTCAATACCAAACAATCCTTATATATAGAGAATATTTGTGGAAAATTTCAACCTTCTAGCTCATTCCGTTCGGACTCTATCGTGCTTTCAACAGACAGACAGACGGACTGACGGACAGACATAGCTAGATCGTCTTAGAATTTATTAATGACCCAGAATATATACTTTTGTGGGTCTATGAACAATATTTCGATGTGTTACAAACGGAATGACAAAATCAGTATACCCCCCATCTCTTTTGATGGTTGGTATAAAAATAACGAAACAAAATTAGCCGGATCCTTTCAAATATTGTTATTTTTAAACATTGAACTTATAATATTATAGAGATATCCTTATGTATAGGAAACCCTTTTCTTAATGCACAAAAAATAACTAAAAAGTGGTGCTGTGAGTATGACAGTGGGCTAACAAGTACAAGATGAAATTTCGTATCTGTCTCGGTTATTATAAAGCAAAACAACTTACTTAATAAGTTACTTGTAATAACTTATTTAAGTTATTACAAGGAACCCACGCAGTGAGTAGCTGTGTTCATTGGCATCGCCGTCACTAACTACATTTCGATTTATAGTTTTGCTGGGATGATATCATGATATCATATTTAACATATTTTTAAGCATACAAAGGTGATTTTAAGAAAACTTGATTTGGCCAAAGTGAAATAATTGATCTATAACAACCATATTATTCCCTCCATTATGATGAAGTGATCCATTCAGCATTTGGTTTTAAAATGTTTTATTTTAATTATTAAAAAAAAAAAAAAAATCTAACTAACAATTAAATAAATCTACAATCATATACCACAGATAACAAGTCATCGCTTATGATAAAGTCTGCATGTATTAAATATTTAATTATTTTCATAAATTTGTATTTGTAAAAATTAAAAGCAATCATTAATTTCATTTCATGAATTTCTATGCCACTGAATTCAATTATTCAAAAGAAAATCCTTTTGTCATGCACAAATGAATAAAACATTGATGCCATACAATACAGGCCAACACAACATCATTATCATTATTATTTGTTTTTAATATTCATTAACATCATTAACTTCATTCGATCCATTATGTATGTATGTATGTACAGATATAGTAAAAGAGAGTACCAGTAAATACAGACACACAGATACTTACACACACATACAAACATATAGAGAATGAAAATAAACAATTGCTTGTGTTGGTTAATTTGTTAAGAATAAAATTTGTTTTTGTTTTCGTATGAAAAGGATCAAAATCTGGATAAATGGGTTTCAGTGCTGATGTCAGCATCTGACAATTGAGTACACATTCTTTAATATTGATGACCATTCAACACTTGTCAAAAACAAATGAAATTCTCTTAAATAAATTTCATTCCTTGGTAACTTAATTAATTTCACAGAAAAAATATACATACATATAAACTAAATTAAAGATAAAATAAAAGAAATGGCCATGAAACAATGAAAAGTCATTATCGAGACTTTAAAGGAAATGAGAAATTAACATCTGTATTGCTATGTTTGTTTAGAAAAAAAAAAAAAAACATTTTTGATGATGCAGAACAAAATTGTACACATTGTATTTTGTGGTGTGTGTGTGTTTTTTCGCTTGTGTTCAAACTGATTGTTGGAGGATACATTTGTCAACAGTTTCCTGGAAATAAAAAGAAACCGAAATTAGGAATATTTAATATGAATTTATAAAAATTGATTGTTTGTGTTTTTTATGAAAAATTACAAAGTTAATGAATAATTAGCATGCCAATACGAATTGAATAAAATAAAGGTAAGTTCGTTTCAAACAAATTTTCAAAAGTTTGGGTAATTTCATAGAAATTCTTATTTTAAACATGACCCTCTCCGATTTCGACAAGCATTAAATTTTGAAGAACTTTAAACTTCATATTTATACAAAGAATGTGTAAGTGTACTTAGTTTCATCAAAATCGGAGAAGGCAAGGAAAATACTGTTCAAAAATTTTGTTAAAAATTTTCATTTTATTTTCTAAAAATTCTTCGATTTATAGAAAATTTTTCAAAAAATTTCATTTTATAGAAAAATTTCTTAATTATGTCCAAAAATTTATACACATTTTTCTAAACTTTTCTATTAAAAAAATTCATTTTCCAAACATTTTCGTTTTTCAGAATTTTTTTAAATTATTTAAAAAATTTTGGAAAATTAAAAAAGATAGATTTACAATTTTCCAAAAAATATGTTTACTAAAATCTTACAAAATTCTCTTTCTGCATGAACGTTTCAAAAAATATTTATTTTACAAAATTTATAGAAAATTTAAAAAAAAATATATTTATAGACAATTTTCTAAAAATTATTTTTATAGAAATTAAAATATTCAGAATTTCTCTTTCTGCATAAAAATTTTATAAATATTTAAAAATATCAACAATTTTTTAGGAGAACGTTTTCAAAAAATTAATTTTTCAAAATTTAAATAGTGTTTCGTAGAAGAATAGTTTTCGATATTATCAGAATGAAAATAGGACTAATAAAAAATGTAACTGTTTTTTATATAAAACACCAAATTTTTATATAAAATATTTTAAATAATTTTTTGATAGAAACATTTTCAAAAAGTCACTCCATATAGAAAATTGTAAAACGTGAAGTAATTCACTTTTGATTAATTTTTTGAAAATATTATACAGTTAGAGACTTTTTTAAAATTATTCATTTAATTTTAGAAATAATATTTTTATATCAAAATGTTTATAGATTTTTTTTACATTTTCTAAAAATTTTTCAAAAATTAGAAAAATATTCAATCTTCGTTAATTGCCTCTTCATTTCATTTCTTTGACTATTAACATACCAATATTTCCAATTTCTAAAAATTCTGATTGTTATATTACAAACAAGTATGATTTATATTTATATTTAAAATTCTGATATTAATCATACGCCTACTTACAAAATTATTTTCCTGAATTAATTTAGTTTAGTTTAATATGTAATGCAAACCCATGAATTAAATTAAAATTTCAAAAAGCGATTTTTTAGAATTTAATTTCAAATAATCCTGCACAATATTAGGAAAATTGGTTTATATTTTCATTACTTACCCTTACAGATTCTTTTGACATTTTACCAAAAGATTTCGTTTTAAAGTTTGTTTATAAAAAGCGTTTGAATAACTTTCAATTGTACCTTTTGTATCCTTAATATATATAATATGCGTAAGTATATTTGTTTGCTTTGTATTTGAAATTGGTCTTATCTTGCAGGGATTATAAGTATATACATATTAGTATATATATTATGGTGGCTCCAAAATGGAAGTTACTAATGTTAACCTAATATAAACTCCAAAACTTTAATTTTCACTGGGAACATCAGTACTTTATTTCGTTTCCATAAAAACGGGGCCGCCTTTATAACATACATATGTATGTATATTTAAGAAATCACAGTACATTTACAATTATAAGCTTTCATGCATACATACATATGTATTTAAAGTTAAAAAAAGGTATAACTTCAAACATTCATTTCGGTTTAGTTTATTTATAAATTTGCGGAGGAACAATCGTTTGGCAGGTGAAATTTATCACTGACATATAACCACAAATGTGAATGAAGTTTAACTTAGTGGTCTTATTTTTCTCTTCTATTGTTATACGACTACAATACAAATATAACCGCACTGATTTTCCAATTAACCATAAAGACGCACTTAAACAACCCTTTTTATATTCACCAATAACAGCGTTGAGGGGTAAATTGAGATTGTCATTCAGTTTGTAACCAAATGAAATATATGTAAAATAAAATATTATCACAAAGCTATATATTAATGTATATCGGTTCATCTACTCTGAAAATATTATAGGGCTTAAAAGGTAGAAAGTAATAGGTTGTAAATGTTCAGTTTTAAAGGATTGTTTGGTTCATAAAGGCTGGTCCATGGAAAAAAGGAACAAATTTCATTAAAAATCAATTTACAAAATGTTTAATTTTCGCACTTCCCAATACAGCAGATATATAATTGTTATGCGTCACATTGATTTTGTGAACAAAAGATTCGGTTTGACCGAATAAAAAGCTTTTGTATTTGTTTTTTCTTCTTTTTACTTAAATTTTGGTCTCTCCTTTTACTGTGTGATATAAAAATGTTATTTCCATGGATTTGCAAACATATTTACATACATTCATATGTATAAAAACATTACATATGCATGTAGGGTATGTGCTAGTGAATGTTTGATAGTAGGCTTTACAATTTTGTGTAGACAGATACAGTGGTAGTAAGCCTATACACTTTTCTTACAATTTATGAAAAAACAAATAGCCAAACAATTTGAAGTAAACTTCACATTTTTATACCCAACATCAAAAAAGATGGGGCGTATATTGATTTTGTCATTGAAATCACCATAAGGACTACACGAGAGGACTCTGCTTTAGAAATACGAGTATAGCAATGAAATTCGACATAAATAAGTTTCATATGAGCCAAAACCTTTCTACAAAATTGTTTGAGGATCGGTCCATAATAGAACCTATCCACCATATAAGGTCCCCTTTAGAAAATGACTTTAACACTCATTACTGGCCCAATGCGAGTATAGCGATGAAATTCGGTATAAGTAAGTTTCGTACTTACCAAAACCTCTCTACCAATTTGCTTTAGGATCGGCCCATAAATGACCCTACCTCCATATAAGATCCCCTTAAGAAAACTATTTTAAGTATAAGTAAGTTTCTTACGAACCAAAACCTCTCTAACAATTTTTTTAGGATCGGCCCATAAATTACCCTACCCCCATATAAGGTCCCCTTCAGAAAATAACTTTAACACTCATTACTGCGAGTATTGCGATGAAATGCGACACACGTAAGTTTCTTACGGGCCAAAACCTCTGTACCATTTTTTTTTGAATCGGCCCATAATTGACCCTTCCCCCATATAAGGTGCCCCTCTACAAATGACTTTAATGTTCATTACTGGCATAAAAATATCAATGTAGTGATGAAATTTGAGACACATAAGTTTAATGCGAACCAAAATCTCTCCACCAAATTTAGGGAGGATCGGTCCATAATTTACCCTACCACCCATACAAGGTCCTCTTCAGAAAATTAACTTAACGCTCATTACTGGTTAAAAAATACGAGTATAGCTATAATATCTGATACAAGTATGTAAGTTCCTCGCGAGCCAAAATCACTCTACCAAATTGTATGTGGATAGGTCTATAATTGACCCTACCCCCCATATAAGGTCCCCATACCATACCCCTCATATAAGATCCTATTTGATGAAGAAAATTCAGAAAATTACTAGTACAGCGATGAAAATCGACATAAAACTGTTTATACTTAGGAACATAATTCTTCATTCCAAATTTAATGAGGACTCTAGCCCCTATAAGAGGTTCCCTTCAGGAAAGAGTTTTGGTTATTAAAATACGAGTTTTCCTTATTTAAAATACGAGTATTGCGCTGAAATTTGGCATAAACAAGTTCTATACAAACGAAATCTATGTACAAAATTTTATGAGTATCGGTTCATAATTGACGCATATAAAGGTCCTCTTCAGGATATCTTTCGTTGCTACTTTCGATAATTTTCTTGAAATATTCCTATGAATTCCAAATTAAATTTTCTTACTATAAACACTGTTATAATAATCGTGTTTTCTTAACACATCCATATAATGAAACCACTGTAAACCTAAGAATCGAATGATTAAACATGCAATTTGTTTTGAGGTTGAAAAACCAACTTTAGGAATCAAGAAAGAAAAAATAAAACAACTACATACATGAAAAACTAAATATTTCAAACTAACCATATACGAGCAAAATTGATATTGTAAACAAATGAAATTCTGGACTCTGTTCTCTTACCAAAATGTTAGTCAATAACCTAAATAGTTTATCAATGGTAAAAATACCTTACAGAAATTTTTAACTCTAAACAGAGATACAGTCATACAGATACAGAGATACACACATACATACGTGTGTGTGTGTGTGTATGTACAAATGCAGTAGGTGATGGTTATAACGAATTAGATATAAAGTAAAAATATATTTATTGAAATTTGTCTCAATTATGCAGATATGATTTAACTCTAAACAGAGTTACAGGCATTTACATACATATATACGTGTGTGTGTGTGCAAATGCAGTAGGTTATGGTTATAACGAATTAGATATAAAGTAAAAATATATTTTTTGAAGTTTGTCCCAATTATGCAGATACGAGTTTCAATTCAGTTTATAAAACAATAGCCTAACATCGATCCTTTAGAATATTAGGGAATACAGTCTTCAAGACTGTCTTGGTGAGTTTCAACGATTTCGTTCTAACAATTTGTGACTGTATGTACGTACATATGCATGTAGGTATATGTTTGAGTATTTATAAATAATGAATTTAAGAGCAAACACTCTACAATGCCGCTTGTTTTATATATTGGTGGTAGTGTTGTATGATTATTTGTATGTTTTTAAAATTGAAATGTTTTAAATGAGTTTTTGCTTCTGTAACATACATAGGTACATATGTATGTATATGCACAAAAATTTATCTTTAAAATGATACAAGAGTGGTAAATATTTTAAAAACAACAAGAGTATATGAAACGTTTTTAGTTTGGTTTACCATTAATAGATATACATTTTTATAAAGAGATTGAACATAGCATTGAATATTTTTAATTAATTTTAAAAAATTATTGGAGGAGAACGGTAATGAGAAAACATTACTATTGTAAAACTCATTATTTTAACACTACAATGATCTTTATAGTCAATTATGGACCGATACTCCTAAAATTTGGTAGAGAGGTTTTGGTTCATATGCAACTTATTTATGTCGAATTTCATCGCTATAAAGCTGTTTTTTGGGGGTCTAGTTATATCCGAAAAAATGGACCGATATTGCTCATTTTCAATACTAAACAACCCTTATCTATATAGAATATTTGTGAAAAATTTAAACCCTCTAGCTTATTCCGTTCAGACTATATCGTGTTTTCAACAGACTGACTGACGGACAGACAGACAGACAGACAGACAGACAGACAGACGGACGGACGGACAGACAGACGGACTTTTGTGGGTCAAAAAAATTATAGATTTATATTTGTTTTTGCGAAACTTGGTTTTGTGTTCCATTTCGAAAAAAATAAGTTCCACTGCAATATTAAAAATTGTAGTAAATCTTTCAGGGATCAGTGGCTTTACTAGGAATTTGGAAAGTCATAATTAGACCTATATTATATATACATATACTATAAAAAATATTCTCTAATGGTTTAAATAAGGAAATATCCGTTTTTACACCATTTATTTTTATTTACATAAAAAATTCTTTGTAATATTTTTCGATTTCAAAATAAATAAAACATATTTACTCCCGCTAGGTTTATAAATGCAAATAAATGTACATCGAATCTCAGACTAAAACAATATTTTGATAAATTCTAAAATAATATTTTCACAACATGTGTGCTTTTTTTTCTAACATATGTTTTACCAAATAATGGAAACAGTTGGTGGTATATATTCTTATCAATTTTAATGCAATTTAAATATTCAACACTTTCATAATTTATTTTGGCTGCGAAACTATACAAAAACAATGGGAAATTCTATAAAGTAATGTTTATATATGGAAAATTAAATTTTTTTAAGAATTGGATCAAATTTATGAAGCATTTATTTTACAACATTTTAAATGATCACTTAAGATCACCATATATTTTTCATATATTTTTTCGATTAAAAAGCTTTTATTGTAAAAGTTTTTATAGGTATTCAATTAAAAACACATTCGTTAAACTTAGAGTTTTTTCCTTGCGTATTTTTTTTTATAAAAAATGTTACAATATTTTTGTACTAAATTATGTGGCTCTAAATTAAATTCAATCGTAGTGTGAGCCTCAATAGAAAAAAAGTATCGAATTTTTTTTATATTTTTCTTTTGTTTTATTTGTGCATTTAGCTGGTTTTTTAGGTTAATAAAATTACATGCAATTACCAACACCCCAAACCGTTTATGTATAATAAGTTTGAGTTGATCATTTTTTGACTTGGTGCTGTAAAAACAAAGTTTTTGCTAATGGTATATTTTTTTATAAGATAACATGCAACATGTTACAGGTAAATGCAAACATGTAAAAGTGGTATTGTATGAATTGTTGGTTTCATAGACCGGGTTAAAGTATGCTTTTATAGCTATTTTTCACATAAATATCAATTAACACCATTTATTTTTTTGATTCATTTTGCAATGATATTATTGAATTTAATTTTTTTTTTTTAATTTATTTATTGACCCTAATTTAATTGTAATTCATTTCGAACATTTTTTTAATAACGACTTAAAACAATTGGATTTTTATGTACTTAAATGCAATAAAAAATTAATAAATATCCAAACATTAGATTATATATTTTTTTATATTTATTGCTATAATCATAACAATACTCTGATGTGAGTATAAAATTTGCGAGGGAAATTTCTCTTTGTAGGAGAAAATATGTGGATAAATGTGTACTTTGATTGAAAATTTTTCAATAAATGGTTCGCACTATTTTATATATTTATTTTACCTACTCCAATTGAGGTCTAAGTTTTAACACAGGCAAAGACTCTTAAATTTATGATTATGATAATTAAATAAAAAATAGCTATTGACGTTTAGATAGTGAGCAGTGTTGCTAGAATAAATTTTGATAAACTCCTACGTGAACGGTGTCATATTTGCCCAATCTATAACGACAAAAATCAAAATAAAAATCTTCTTAGATTTTCGCTACTTTTATATATGGGCAATTTTATATATTATTTTATATATTCGTTATTAAATTCTATGACGATGAAGTCATGTCCGTCTGTCTGTCTGTTGAAAACACGATAGAATCCGAACGGAATAAGCTAGAGGGTTAAAATTTTCCACAAATATTCTCTACTGGTAAGGTTTGTTTGGTATTGAAAATGGACAATATCGATCCACGTTTTCGGATAGCCCTCATACAAGTGGACCCCCGAAAAACAGTTTTAACGGGCATATCTGCTTTAAAAGTACGAGTATAGCGAAGTGAAATTCGGCATAAATAAGTTTCATGTGGGCTGAAATATATCTACCAAATTTTGTTAGAATCGGTCCATAATTGACCCTATCCCCATATAAGGTCCCCTTTAGAAAATGACTATAACGCTCATTACTGGCTTAAAAATACGAATTTAGCGATGAAATTCGACACACATAAGTTACAAGCAATAACCTCTCTACAGAATTTTATATGGAGCGGTCCATAATTAACCCTTCTTCCCTATAAGGTCCCCTTCAGAAAATGACTTTAACGCACTGGCTTAAAAGTACTAGTATAGAGATGAAATTCGACATAAATAAGTTTTTTACGAGCCAAAACCTTTCTACTGACTTTTATGGTAAGCGGCATACAATTGACCCTCATATACACTCCATTCGACACACACATACGTTTTATACGTGTTAAAAAATCTCTACCAAATTTATTGAGGATCGGTCCATAATTGACCCTACCCGCATATAGGGTCCTTCAGAAAATTATCATTGCTGGTTTAAGAATACGTGTAGAGTTATGAAATTTGATATAAGAAACTTTTATAGTAACGTAAACCTACCGAATTTCATGCGGAAAGTGTCGATAACTCACCCTACCCGCCCATAGAAGCCTCCCTTCGGAAAATTACTTTAATTCAATTACTGGCACTAAATGCAAGTACAGTGATTGTATTCGATGTAAATAAGTTTTATATGAACCTAAATCGGTCTAAAAATGTTATGAAAAACGGTCAATAATTCACCCTACCTCTCATATAAGGTCGTCTTTAGTTAATTTGATTGGTAATATCACACTGATGTTTATAGGGGAGCATTCCTTTTACGGCATGTGGTTTGATGGTGGGTATACGAGATTCGGCACAGCCGAATATATCACTTGTTTAAATTATGGATAAGATTTTTTTCAATGGCACTTACTTTCCCTTATTTTTTCAAAATAGAAATTTTTGTTGAATTTTTTTGCTCAAATGAAAGCTTAGACCATTTCCTTTAAGAGCTTTGTGGTAACTTATTGGAATCCAAATCGAAAGACTTCGATTTTATAAGTTGGGTAACTTGACACGAAATTAGCAATATATATATGTATGTAATCTAAGACTTTCAATAGCATGGAATAATCGGAAGAAATTTGATTAAATGTTTGCACATAGAAAAATAAGGATCTAATATTCCACTATTAATATTAAAATTTTTTAGTTACTTATATAATCCAAATAATATGATGCATACAAAAGTGAATATATACACAATTCATATTCCACATAAAAGTATATTAAACAAGTAAGAAACTATAGTTGGGCATGGTCGACCATATGATACCCTATACCAATTAAGACATGTTATATGTGATATATTTTTAATAATAAATTTTATCAAATTCTGTCGAAAATTTGCGACCTGTAGCGAGCGTACAAAGTTTACACGGATACACAGACATACATAGGTTTCTCGAATAAGAAAGAGATTCTAAAACGACAGGTATAATTCAGGATGGGTGTATGATCCGTTTAAAATTTATTGGTGGGATTTATGTTTATATAAAATATTTTGTGCCGAATTTCATCGTGATACTAGTGTTTATTAGTGACTAGTGGGCATTCAAGTCATTTTCTGAAGGGGACCTTGTATGGGATATGGGTCAAATGATGCTCGATCATTACGAGAATTGGCAGTGTTATTTATACTTATATAAAACTTAATATTTGCACTAGTTATGAGCTAAAAAGTCCAAATCGGAAGGTCCCGTTGTATGGGGGCTAGATTAAAAAATTGCGCCGATCCTTATAAAATGTATTGGTTGGATTTATGTTTATATAAAAGTTATTTGTGTTGAATTTTATCGTGATAGTAGTGTTTATTATTGAATTGTTTTCATTCAAGTCATTTTCTGAAGGGGAACTTTGTATGGGGGTAGGGTCAAATGAGACTCGATCATTACGCAAATCGGCAGTATTGTTTAGACTTATATAAAACTATAATTTTTATAGATATACTAGAATATTTAAAATGAATTATATATCTTATTAGTTTTAAAGATATTATATTCAATCTAATGCACATGCTTGACATGAACCTAGTGATAACCCTACAAAAAATACAGGCGGTAACACTTTATTTGGTGACTTTTATTTACGTTTTTTGAAATCTTTCCCTTTTTCCTGCATGTGAAATTTTTCACAAAAAGTCCTACAAAAATGGAAAAGAATTGTATTAAATGTCCGTCTGAATTTCCTTCTAGCAAAAAAAAAAAAAAAATGGGGCATGGGATACCCTAATATACATATGTACATATATACGCAATAATATCGACATACATACACATGTATGTAAATATCAAATCACTTGCAACCAAAAATACAATCTTATATCAGCATAAATATATGCATGTAAGTAGATATCTTCTCTGACAAACTCATTCAGTAAATAGATGCATGTGCATTAATTTACATGTAGAAAATCACTGGTGTATTCTGTCTTATACAGATGATTTGGCAATAATTTATAATTGGCATAAAATTCTGATTTGTAGTTTTGAGTCTGCACATATAAGGTTTACCTTTTGGTGTTATAAATATCTATTTAACAATTCTAACACATTTCTAAAATAATTTCAATAAACAAACTTCTATAGTGTTGTAAATTTATCAAACTTCTTTGCTATAATTTGTACTTTTTGATAAGTTATTTATTGTTAGCTTGATGAAGCAGAAATATTTTTAGGATAATTTAAGTATATTTAATATGAAATGAGACTTTAAGTAAATCTTAATTTTCTGCAACAATATATTTTAATTTTATATAAACTATAAGAAACATAGTTGGAATAATTAAAATATTTTTAAAATATGAATATAAAAAAATACATTTTTTTACAATACTTTTCTCTCCACTTTATATCAATCAAAAGTTCATATACATATATAGATACATTATGTGTGTATTATTAGGGTTGGCCATAAATGGAAATTACGGATTTTCCTGCCGAAATTGAACATTTAGTTCATTCCAAGATACCATTTCTCTAAATGTTTGTGTGACGTTGATATTTGGTGGGCTGAATCAAGGGAGAAAAAAATATATATTTTTTTGAGGTTTCATGATTTCTATCACAAATGTTAATCCCAAGACAAACATTTTTAGAAGTGACAAACATATCGTAGAATAAACAAATCTTTCATTTTTGATGGAAACAAAAGTACCTGATTCCCTCCCCTTACAAACGGAATCACCCTAATATACATATATGTAAAGTGTCACATACTAGTGGCATGCATTTAGTAACAGCAAAAAATACACATACATATATACATACATATATTTTTTGCCTACCATATCAAACTAATATATAGCTCATATAAATCTTTACGCGCCGTTAATTTTTTGACGAAGTTCAGTAAAATACTTTTTGAGTTTATTGACGCGACGCCATAAAACTGAAGTGAACAGTATATCTATCGAATAAGTGTGTGCTTGTAACCATGTCAGTAAGTATCTGTGTAAAAACATATCTTATAACGGTTTTAGATAACAGAAAATACACTAAATGTGTTTTAAAACACTCGTAACGCGGAGGTATTTGTATTGGAAAATACATTCATTTAGACAACTAGGACCATATTTACCCTGCCAGCAATTTTGTAGTCGACTACGAGAAAAATTCACTTCTAGTTTACTTTTACAGACTGACTATAAGCTAACTACAATGTAATGCAGAGCTGTCCCGAAATTTTGTATTTGGCAACGTAAAGAACCGACTTTTAAATACTAACTACAAGCTAACTATAATGTAATGCAGAAGTGCCTCAAAATTATCTGGAGAGAATTAATTGTATTTCAACATGTTTTCTCTTGTTTCTCTATTATTATGATTTTATTTGTTAACTTTAGTAGACTGACTATAAACGAACAACAATGTAATGCAGAAATGTTCCAAAATTTGGTATTTATTAACGTAAACAACCGACTTTTAAAGACTAGCTACAAGCTAACTATCATATAATGCGGGAGTACCCCAAAATTATCTGGAGAGCATTTTGTTTCGACATGTTTTCTCATGGTTCTTTATTATTTGGAATTTGTTTTACATTTTTGTCATTTTCTTCTATACGTTGTGAAATTTGAGTCAGTAAATTGGAAAAATTAATCATAAAAGGTTAAATATTTTAAAACTCGGTCCCTAAATTCTAAATTCTGCTGATTAATACTGTAAATATAATACATTAACAGTTAACATTACACAAAACATTTTCAAATTTATTTTAGATTTGGATCAATGGGAATCATGGAAATAATGAACAAATCATTCATAATTTTATGGGTACCGGTGTTATTATTAGTTCCCCTGCAGAAAACTGATGTCTATTAATTTTAACGAACTAATATCATAACTTGTATTAAACCGAAATGTAATTTAGATAACTAGTAGTTAAATTTTAAATATATTTAATTAAAATATAATTAATTAATACAGTAGGGAATTCAAAAGAAAACTATTGCTTGACTTTTCTGCAACTAACTTTAAGTTAGTTAATAAAGAGTTACCTTTAAGCTAATTTTTTAGTAACTAACTTTAAGCTAGTTGAAAAGTCATGCAGAGTCGGACAATTGACTACTGCGTATGACATCACCATGTTAAAATAGTCAGTTGGCTCCATTAAAAATAATCCAAGAATCAACCATAACTAGTTGATGAAAAAGTCGGCTTTTAATGCATTTAAAGTTAGTTGAGTTGCTGGCAGGGTAGTCAGATGATTTTGTGTGTGTGTTTGTGTAAATGAAGAGCTGGGATATGTGTATGTAAGTTTGTCTGTGAGTAAGATAATAAAGTTTTATACATTTATTTCCACTATATTGATACCGTTTACGTGTTTGATTGTATTTGTATGTATGTATGTATGTACATATACATATATGTTTATACAAGTATTATATCCTTATACACATATGCGATATCAGTTGACTTGACAGTATGGCTGAAGTTGATGTTCTATTCAAATGTTGCCCAACATACAGTAGAGGTAATGTTATATATAAGTATCTTAGAATTCCTATACATTAGAGAGTCCCGAGAAACTTCCTTTTCAAGAATCGCAAAAAGATTGCAGACAATTTGTTTAAACATATTGTATTGACATCAAGATTTTCAATCACTGGTAGTACTCCTATTCAGTGTAGTAATACTCAGCGTTTGTGAGGTATTCCTAGAAGAAAATGGTTCACGGAACACTCTACTATAAATTCTAAGAGTTTTACATTTCGAATTTTTGAGCATGAAAAGTTAAATTTTAGGTTTAAAGAAATCCTTGACTTAGACATTGTGAATAACGGAAATTTGTTTGGATATTTATATGTGATATAATGCTTCGATTTCCAATGACTTTTTTAAATATATCTCTTTTTGGGTCTCAGATTAATATTTCTCATTATTACCTAAGAAATGACCACTATAAACAGTGATAATGGTGGTGGGGGGTATAAAGACATTCCTGTTTAAATATCTTCCAAAATTATGTTCACTGGGTTTATCTTCACGATATGATGACGATGTTATAAATATACATACATATACTGCTATTTTACTATGGGAAATATGTATGTACACATATAAACTTTTCATAAGTTAAAATGTTACGATTTTTATAGGCTATAAATGTCATGGCAAATTTAACACTTGAAGTGCTAAATAAAATTGATGCTTTAAAAAATCTAAATTGTTTTTCGTTGAAGTATTTTTTTTATTTTGTTGCTATATTTCTCAACAATGACATAGAGTATTGAAAGAGAATTAATGAACATTTTGTTAAGCAGTTTAAATTCCAAAGGCACCTTAATTGAATTAGTTATGTTGTTTATTTTCTTAAGATTTATACTAAAACTGTTAAATAACGTAACAGCAATTGAGTATAATGTTGTATCTGTTGGTATTGAGCTTTTTCTAAGTAAAACTACATTTAAGTATCTAGTTCAAAATCACTTATTATAACTGAAATACCTATTGTAGTACACAAAAAGTTTCTATTATGGTTTATTGAGCACAATTGAATTTATATATTAATTTTAGTTTTTGCTTGTCTTTTTTCTGACAAACTTTTAATTACCTGTTTTATAGTGGAATGACAACAAAAAGAAAAGTCATCATCAGTGATTTTATGAGCAATTGAAAAAATATTATTGCTGAACATAAATATTTCATTGACATCAATTGCTTTTACATGTTTTCTTACCTTTAGCGTTTCTCTTGATACTTGATACAAAATAGTTATTAAGTTGTTAGCCAGGGTTAGTAATAAGTAGAATATTGAAGGTTTACACTTTAATATGAAAGTCAAAAATGGTGAATTTTAATATTATTTACAAAATTAGTGGTGATTCACAACTATCCACAAAAAATCAATAACTATAAGTAATAGTGATCTCTCTCTCAAAAAAAAAAAAAAAAAACAACAACACAACAGCTTACTTTCCAATGACTACTACATACTGTCTACATTACTTATTAGTCCTCTCATAATCACTTTATAATCATATACTTTTGTATTTATTTATTTTTTTTACAAATAATATTTCTGTTTGAAAACCATCCCCTCAGTTTTTTGCCTAGTTGGCAATAGTTACTTCATTCTGAATACATGGCAATGAACTTCTTCTGGATTACTTGGGCACCCGAATGTCGAAGTACTTAACGTGAACACCTGCCGTGTTGGCCTTATTTCACGGTGGTCTTTTTCAACCACTGGGTGAGCTTTTATGACGACTCGCCCCATTGTGCTTCTTACACGCAGGTGGCAATTTACGTATATGGAAGTTCTGGTCCAGTATACGTGCACTTTGCTCAAGTAGTAAGCTATAAGTAGGAGCTATCTAGTCTCTGACCATTGCTGCCCCGTTGCTTAACTTACGAGATAAAAAAACATGACTTCCGTTTACAACAACGCGGATGGGATAGCCGCTTTTGAGTCGTCAACAGCACCTAGAGACCGGTAGACCAAAATACGAACCCGAGGCTTTGTTCTTACTCACAGTAACACACTATGGTAATTCTGGTATAAACAGAGTTTAGTCTGAACATACCAGGACAAGGAAGGAATCTTATCACAGTGAACAACATCCGACACACTTACTCTAGGTATACGGGTTGGCATGGCCCGTATACCCCTACATCCATCCTGTATCATATACAATTAACACCAACTCCTTTTCAAAGCTTAGTCCCACAGTCACTCCTTTGTGGGGTATCTGCTATTCGGCAAAGGCACCAAACTTATTCCAGAATATAGATTTCACCGTGCATCAGTCTTTTAACAGCAACTCACTCATCCCGCGAATTTAAACCACAACAGCCACTACGTGGATCCCGAAGGAACTTTAACCAACTGACCAGCCAGGACAAAGACCAGCGGGTAACTAGACACCCGTAGTACCAGATTATGTGGTTCTCTGGTTCGACTCCATGTCAAATCACAATCATGCCCTGGGGAGATTACTTTAGGACAGTAAAGTGACGACTGTTTCTGCTCTCCCTTACTGCTGGAATTATTTATTGCACAAAGAAGGCATTAGTGTTGTGAGGCAGACCAGAGTCTCTGTTTGGGAATCGTATCCACAACACCCAGAATGGTAACTTAGCACAATACCAACTAGACTTCCGGGCATTATACACACATACATATATCTTAATATTGATATAATAGTTATTTTCGGAAAAAGGTTTAATGGTAGAATGAGTGAAAGATGATGTTGCAAATGCTATTAAAATATCATTAAACCCTGTGCATAAAAATTAGAACCGATTTTATTATTTTATTACATCCCGGAATTTATAAACCTAATAATAATTATTATTTTCTGTCAAACATAGTGATGCTCTATTTAGCCTTTAAAGTTGAAGCGATTTTGAAATATTACATTAAATAATGCAATTATTGTAATGATTAAAAATGCATGGATGTATGCAATTAATTTTTACTTGTGTTTTGATTGTTTTCGTTAGCTTCGGGATATACACAATCTACTTACTTACATAAATACATAATCGCATGTTTGTTCATTTAAATGAATATGTTTATTAGGGGTATAACTCTTTAATATGCTTTCAAAATGATTCCAGCTTATCAGAGTACTTAGACCACTAAAAGTTACGAAGAAAATATATTTTCATTTTTGTGTACCCACCATTAAAACAAGTAAGAAAATATAGTTGGGCGTGACCGACCATATGATACCCTACACCAGTTATGAATATTTAATGTGATTTATTTTTCATAATAAAGCATTTATCTTCTATTACCTTGTTCCGATACATTTAAGCAATTTATGGATGAAAAACAAATTTTCTGAAAGGAGCTTTATATGGGGGCTAGGGGCAAATATGTAGCGAGCCTGATAAAATTTTGTATATATATTTATATTTACATAATATTTTATTGTGCTTCATTTCATCGCTATATTTGTGTTTATAAGTTAATTTTGGACATTCAAGAATTTTTCTGAAGGGGACTTTGTATGGGAGCTAGGGTCAAATGATGCCCGATCTCTATTGGAAATTTGGCAAAGTCATCAAGCCAGCCAGCCAGACGGACGGACAGACGGACATAGCTTAATCGACTCAGAAAACCATTCTAAGCCGATTGGTATACTTTAAGGTGGGTATAGGACGAATATTTTTGTATGTTACAAACATCAGCACAAAACCAATATACCCTCCCCAATAAAGTGGTGTAGGGTATAAAAATGGGGCGTATATTGTTTCTGTCATTCCATTTGTTACACACCGAAATCCTCATTACATTCTAAGCTATGTCTGTTGAAATCGGATCCGAATGAAAATAGCTAGAGGGCAGAAATTTTCCAAAAAAAATTTGTTATATCCCTAATGTACATATACATATGTATATCTCTCTGTTTGTTTACATAAGTAATATTATAAATTAGCAATGACATGCCTGCTGTTACGCTTGTAAATTTTGATTCAATACTAAAAAATCACAAAATCAGCATGAAGTTATAAACTCATAACTGGGGCTTCAAATGACTGCGGGTTATGATGTTTGCAATTGTATACATTAATTTAATATACTCATTTTATTTGTGTTGGATTTGGATTTTGTTGTTACTTGATATTTTATGTGTTTTCATTGATATAACCAATATTACGAGGATATGTTATGGTTTAAATGGATTTTTGCTATTAAACTCATACAATACATTCAGAATTCAATAATATGTACCTATAAGGCATGAGCCGCGAAATGAATTGGGAATTATTAAAAAAACTATAGCAAAATATTTCTGTGGACTTTTGACAAAACCAAATATTTGAAAAATTTAAATTCTACAAGAGTGCTTTTAACAGTGCAAAAAATTTCTAAATTTCTAAATAAGTTGATAGATTTACCCCGACTAGACTAAAATATCCGCCTTTATGTTGTTATATTGACTACACAAATTGTCGTATGTCGTGATAAGTGGTTTTGTCAAACGTTCACAAATTTAATTGTCAAATTCATACTATTATGTTATATATTTAAGTTTGTACTTAATCTTTTGAACACAACTGTTTTAAAACAAGTTCAATTATATTCTGATTGCTTTTAAATGATTTGTTTAAATTTATTTTTTAAATACGCTTATACATAACAATTTTCACAATCATAAGCAAACAAATTATTTATATTTTTCATCCAATTATTGGATCTTTTATTAAATTATTGTAAATCGTTTAATATAAATAACAACATAATTTTCTGATATTGTACAAGTAATTGTGTTGTTTTATTTGCCTATGGGCATTTTTTAATAGTTTGTTGAAATACTATAAAAGAGATTTAATATTTTATTTTATTTTAAAATTAATTCAAATATGAGAAGCTTGGGAATTACCTTCGATACGAGACAAACAATGTCATCATTGTGATTTGGTCATGTATCTAGTATAAAGTTTCATAGTCAAGCCACAATAAAACCTCAAAGTAATAAAGATCATATGAAGGTGCCATAAAAATGTGTGAGTTTTTGAGAACATTTAGTGTTTTTCTAAAGATAAACCAATAAACAAATCTGATGATAGAAAAATCGAATAAAAATGTTATTAAGAATATGGTATATATGTACTTACTTGCATCAAAATTTTTATAGAGTCTAAATATTTACATTTTTCGTTATAAATAATTTATATACAAGATCAAAGTGAATATTTTCTTTGATTTTTTTCTTAATGCACTATTTTTTTTCAAAGAAAACTAAAAAAAAAAATTTTAAATAATTACTTGAATTTCGATGGCAACGTAAAACGTTTAAAGTTGTGGCATCATAAAAATTTCTTTGTTTATTTTGAAAATTATACATTTTTAAATGAATTGTTAAACTTTTGCCACCCAGTATTGTTAAAATTAAAAATTAAAGTCGAATAGTTTATGTTTATTTAATGATATTACAAAGAAATTTAAAATAGTAGTTTATACGTAAAAGACAAGTGGCCTATTGCATCTTTTTGTAGCAATTAAATTGACATCGTAAGTTAATCAATCAGTTTTTATAGTTTCCTTTTAACCTTTTGGAGATAATAGAGTAATAAAAATGCTTTACATACATATGTTTTAATTAGTGTTATGAGTTTAACGAACCTGAATTTTTTTTTGGTTTATCAGATTGAAAAGGTATAACTCCTGTCTCTATAAGCATATCTTATAATATACAACATATACTTACACTAATCATTTAAATGTTTCTTTCGACATTAGATGTTTAATATGAACATAGGAGCTTAAAATCGATCTGATAAATTACATAGACATAGAAATTAGGAAAATAAATCCTAAAGCTATTTTTAACAAGACTACACCATCTCACGCTCCATCAAGGAGCCTCCAGACACTAATCCTTCAATTAGTGAATTTCAAATCGTTTTCTTTTAATACCCGCCATTAAAAAATATGGGTATATTGATTTTGTCATTCCGTTCGTAACACTCCGAAATACATCCTTTTACAATTTTGAAAAAAGCTTTAATAACAATTTTTTTATATAAATTTGGAATTCCAAGTTTTGAAATCGTATGTCCTTTAAACTTTAAAGTCCTTTTACAGGGACATAAGAGCTGATTATGAAAAACTGGGTTAATACTAATGGTCCACAGATTCTTGTACACATATATTTTTTCATGTGTGAAGATGACTGTTGCATGGTGATATTGGTCATAGACCCACAAAAGTGTATACATATATTCTGTGTCCTTATTACATTCTATGACGATCTAATAATGTCCGCCCGTCTGTCTGTTGAAAGCACGATAGACTTCGAAAGAAAAGAGCAAAGGGAGCTGAAACCTTGCACAAAAATTCTCCATTTGGTATTGAAAATTTGTAATATCGGTAAATGATTTCACATAGCCCCCATACAAGTGGCCCCCGGAATACAGTTTAAACAGTCATAAATGGTTTAAAAACACCAGTATGGCGATGAAATTCCACATAAAAAAATTTGTATACAAACCAAAATCTTTCTAACAAACTTTTTGAGGATCGGTTCATAATTGAACCACTACCTCCTCTTAAAAAACTGGATTTAACGACCATTACTGGCTTAAAAATATGAACATGTGATAATTTTCGACATAAATGTCTCTCAAAAGCCTGTCAGATCGAATTATTGTATAATTGCATTCCAAATATCTTGTAGAAGATAAGATGAAATAAAAATTCATTATGTTGCTCACACTGATGCGAACAACTATAAATATCAACAAATAAGAATTTATAGTCGGGTATGGCCGACCATATGGTACCGTACACCAGTGTCTATGTTACAAATGTTGATTACTTTTTTAATAATAAAGCATTTAATTTCATTTTTAAGTAATTCAGACATGTTGACAAAAAAAAAATTCCTAAAAGAGGGGTTATATGGGGGCAGGCGGTCTATCCTTATAAATTCTGGTAGAGGGATTTACGTCTACATTAAAGTTATTTATGGAGAATATCATCGTGATATTAGTGATTATAAGTGAATTTTGACCATGAAGTAATTTTCTGAAGTAATTTTCCGAAGTTTTGTAGATTTTTGGAGTGATACAAGAACATTTAACATATTTATGAGCTCAAAAGCCCTTTTCGGGGGTACGGTTGTAAGGGGGCTATGCGAAAATAATGGACCGATCTCAACTATTTTCAACAGGCTTTGTCCTTGGGTCAAAAGAAGAGTACATGCCAGTATGTGTATGCGTCATCAAATTATCTTGAAAATTGTGACCTGTAGCGTGCGCACAAGACAGAATGACATAGCTAAATCGACTCAGAAAGTGATTCTGAGCCGATTGATATACTTTAAGGTGTGACCAATATATTTGAGTGTTACAAACATCAGCACAAACGCATAATACCATCCATACTATAGTGGTGCAGGGTATAAAAATTTAATTTCCAATTCTTCTTTAAAATGTCCTAATGTCAAATATTAAAATAATTCAAATTTAGCAATTTGTTAGTTTTTGTATTCCGAAATAATTTGCTGTAAACAATATTTGCAACTATTCACTCAAATCATGATATTAATTTGTGATTTTTACAATGATATAAACATTTAAACATCACACAAATTAACTTATGTCCAATGCAGAACTTCGAAAGAACAATCAAATCAATGTTATGGAAATTAAATTAAAATAAGATGAAGACAAACTTGTATATTCATACAAATACTTAAATAAAAATTCGCATACAGTTTTGAATTGTTATTGTCATTAACAGACTTAACTTTGGCATAAAGTTTTGTCTTGTATAACATAAAGTGTAGATACTACACGAATATGTTTGTATGTATCGTTGTCTTAAATTCAAAATACCGATTTTAAGAAAAAAACAAACAAAATTTAGATTTTCTACAAAAATAGAAATATGTAAGTTAAAACTTTTGATTATATTTTATTATTTTTTTAAAAAGTGACTGTGATTTCTATAGTGACCAAAGTTTCTCACTTTTCATAAGAAGCCATTTTCCCTGAAGCTAACGATATATTTGCTTTCGTTAGTCTTTATATAAGTGAATGTGTATGTTTGATGTTCAGAATGCAATTTTCTACAATGACAAATCAAAATTTAAAACGACAGCAAACGGAAGTTGTTACCATAAGCATTATGGTCGATGATGATGACAACGATAATGATGATTGTTGTTGATGATGATTGTTCAACAAAACATTTGATTATATTCATTTCTATGTGTGTGTGTATATTTGTGTATTTATGTAGATGTATTTGTGTATGCATTTAGTGAAGAATTTTATTTGCAAAAGTGATATGTCCATTATGCATGCAATCCCAATGATTCTTGAGGCAAATTTGTCAAATTCTCCTAAAACGGAAATCTATCAATAGACACTTTTTCCATCCATGTTTTTTTGAATTTTTCTTTTCGTTCTGTAAGATTTTTTCATTTCTGCCTTATAGCCCTTTGTTGACTTTTCCATTTGTAAGAGTGTTTGTTTGTGTGTATGATTGTGTATGTACTCAATGAATTTGCATGATAAGCAGAAATTATTACTATAGGAAGTGATGAGTGTGCAAAAAGTAGTCAAATCCGGAAACGGATATGTTTGTTATGCAATTGAATAAACTTAATGTTTTAATGTTCATTTCGAACTGTTTCTGTCCTGTTCTATTTACTATTTTTTTTTTTTTTCAACTTTTCATCTTTCATTCTTCCTGCCTTACAAAAACATAAATTGAATTTTATTTAAATGTCTCAAAATGGTATGAATTCTTTTTATTTGATAAATACACATTTCTTAGCAAATGAAATCGAATTGAGCATTTCTTTCCTTTTAACAATTTTGAAAATTTTATTTATGATTTCCGGCAACAATAGTAAAAACATGTTTAACCATCCCTTTTATAAGTAACATATTGCAATTTTATGTTGTTTTCTATAAATAAATTTCATCAGATTTTTAAACTTTGTTAAATATTCAAAACGTAAATGATAAGTTTTTTTTTACATAAAATAGAAGTAGATTTTTTCATTTTTAAATGGAAAATTTAATTTTTTTTTTGAACTACCGCAAACATTTATGATACATCACTTGAAGATCCTTCTGAAGGCCTGCCATATGAAAAAATGGATGAAGTTTAAAAAATATCCATTTATACCCTACAGCACTTTAGTGGGAAGGGTATAATGGGTTTGTGCTGATGTTTGTAACGCATAATATTGGTCCCATACCCACCTTAAAGTATACCAATCGGATTAGAATCATTTTCTGAGTCGTCGATCTATGTCCGTCTGTCTGTCCGTCCGTCCACCATCTGTCCGTCTGTCTGTCTGCCTGTTTGTCCCTCATGTAAACTTTGTAATCAAACTACAGGTCGCATTTTTAAATATAATTCAATGAAATTTGAAATGATCTTCTATTGGCACAGGGACGTAGCCTATTGAAAATGGTTATGATCGGTCCATTATTTCACCTTACCCCCATACAACTGAACCTCCGAATAGGGCTTATAAATCTTGTAAACAAACTACAATTTTGAAGCTAATTCAATGAAATTTGGCACATGATCTTCTATGATACCGAAAACGAAGCCTAGTGAAAACGATTAACATCGTTCCATTATTTCACCTAGCCCCCATACAACTGAACCCGCCGAATAGGGCCCTTAAGTTCATAATTATGTTTAATATACTCGTATCTCGACAAAAAGCTGCAAAACCAATTTCTATACTAGCCTTGATGAACCTCATGAATTTTTTTTTAGAAATCCCCCTTCCAAATTAGACTGAAATGTCCACAATTTTATTCAACAATAAATGGCTTAAGTATATCTGAGACAAGGTACAATTCAACATAAATGCTTTATTATGAAAACTAAATCACGTTTTATTTTGTAACAATTTTTAACTTTGAGTGCTTATAACTTCCAGATGGAACCACACTTGGTCTTGAAGTTTAGCAGATTTACAACCTTAAATGTTGTTAATATAATGACATCAAAGAAATATATTTTGGAAAAAATATTTAGAAAAAGATTGGCGAAACAAGATTTAATGCAAACATTTGAATAATTCGAAAACTCAAAACACAATTTATCTTAATTTCTCTATTAGAAGTTAAACAGAGCAAAAAATTAATCAAAAGGAAAACTACCGGATATTTTTGCTGCAATATACGCGAACACACCCAATATGTTACATATAAAATATCACCTGTAAATTCTTGCTTAGAATAACAAGCAGGTTTCAATCAACTACTTTAATTGGACGAAAAACTACATACAAAAAATAATATTTAATTTAACAAATATTTATTTTAAGAAAACAAAACTTTTTGGAATCATATTTTTGTGTTTTTTATCATGCTGGGTTTAGCAATGTTTTATTTTATTTTAGTTTATTTTTACATCAATTGCTACGTATGTAGTACGTGTAAAAGATTTTAAGAGCACTGTGGGATACAAACACGTATTTGTTGCTGTTAAAAAGACACATGCAACCGTAATTCTGTTTTTTTATTTATTTTTTTTTTATGCTGTATTTTATTCACATCTGAATGTTTCGCATTTACATTGAGATATTTTTATATCTTTATTACTTACTACGAAATACTACACACCCAAGTACATTGCTATATAAAATGTTTATGATTTTCATTTATTATGTAGAGAAAAGCAGAAGAAATACTTACTACAACATATGTATAAAAGAAACAAATGAACAAAACTTGTTGCATATTAGTCATTTAATACTCAATGCTATAAACTGAACATGTATGATGCTAGCAAATGTGTATTTAAACGATCAAAATGTATGATAAGAATTTGTGTTTAAAATACTTTTATCAATTTGCAAATCTTTACTTTTGCCCACCCATTGTGTTACATCATTTCAATTTGTATATCAAATCGATTATATTATATTTCAAACTCGAGCAGACAAAAGGAACAAAAAAACAGCCTGACTGATGACAAATTCCACTTATCTCATTTGATGTTGGAACAAACATTAAAACATCAACACATACTCGAAAACGTTAGATGAGTATGTATGTTGTATGTCTATGTATCTAAGAGAATTTCGACTCCATGGTGTGAATGTAATTATATGGTTAAACACTGCTTGCATTTGCAGATTTATTTGATAATAAAGTTTGCGTTTCATTGAAATAAGTGTTGACATTCGTAATTGAATAAGATTATGAAAAACATATAATCAATATGTATGTATGTAGTCTATGTGGAGGAATATTTTAATAATTATTGGTATTGACTATCTGGAAAATGTTGATAACTTTATTGCTGATTTTGGTTAGAATATTCGATAATTAGAAAATATTATTTATCTTCACCATATAATATTCACACAAACATTTGTATTTTACAGGTATAACTCAATATGTTATTCGTTTAGCTAATTTGAAAGATTTTCTCCCATTATGAGATTATGCTCGGGTTTTCTTACTGTGTGGGCTTTTAAAGTGTAACATAGAGGGAGGTATATTTAAACACCTATTGGGATGCATCATATGTTTATATTTATTCACCTTAAAGTTATATGTCTATATACTGTAGTGTCCTGAGGAACAGATTTTTTGGGAATTTGATGTAGGCACAAGTCTTAAATGATACGTGAAAAATAAAATGTTTAAAGGGTCCTGGTTGTGGTCATGATTATCATAATCATTATATTAGTTAATTACATAAATTGTAATATATTTTATTATTCTATAGAAAAAGTAGGCGAACCCTTATTAGACTTGATTCAGTAGGCTATCCCAGCAGTTCGATCGGACTGTCCCGAACTACCTATTTAACCTACCACTTAGGGTTACCCCAAGCCATCGACTGCGCAGATGACATGTGCTTGTCCTACGAGGAAGTCAATCGACACCCCACATATTACGAAGAGATAGACAAAAAGTTTAAGTTTGTTTTTTAAGTGTCCACTCTGTTGCTTTCAAAGGGGACACTAAAGTGACGATTATTTTCACCCTCGTTTACAAAGAATATATCCGTGACGAAAGACGAATTTGAGCACACTTGGTGGTTAGAAGTTAGTGTAAATAACTGTCTTTTTCGGATGCATTGACTCTTTGTCGAACTCCTTTGTATATTTAAATTATTGCTTTCTATTGTACTCAATTATACTAAAATTAGCATTAATATACGAAGTGGGCGTGGGCATGATCTCTCTCTCTCTCTCTCAAATTACAGTTGTATTCCCTATTTTCGAAATCAATCCACTGTGCGATACACAACTATGATTAGGCTACCACATCTCTTAAACAGCCAATCACTTACATTTTCTACGAAATACACAGCTATGCTATGGAAACATGAAATTCTTTTCAATTTTTCCCACTACATATAGGGTAAAAAATATTTATATATATAACTACATATTTACATAATTGTAATTTTTAAATAAAAACAAACAAATATTTATATAAATATTTAAAATAAAAATATGAAGACATCATTGTGGTTTTAATAAACGAGTGTCTTAAGTATTTAAGTATTGAATTATTATAAGTAGTATGTATTGTAAAATTTATTACCACAGGCAACCACTTGTATAAACTCGGTGATTTTTAAAGTAACAATAAAAACACCCAAAGTACACTTCGGCAATCAATAGGTACTTTTGTGATCAACTGAAGTAGCACTTGTGTCACCAATAGATGAAATGTCAAAATAAAAGATGAAATATTAAGTATAATATATAATATTTCTAGAAAACAATTCATCTACAAATAATACACAAGTTCGTACAGAAGCCTAAACAAATAACTTGAGACAATTGTTTGCTGGAAGAAAATGCTTTCAAAATATTTCAGTTATTCGTATGTGTATGAATGTGCTATATATGTAATGTGTGTTAATGTGCCAATCAAATAACATACATTGTCATTAACTTCGATGATCATTAGTAGAATGTAGCACTTTCAAAATTGTTATAAAATTTTAAGTACACAGAAAGAATTATAGATAAAATATCAAAAAAAAAAAAAAGAAAAATTATATAGTAAATGCTTCTCTTTGAGTTTTGCTTTTCTGCTAGGATTTGGAAAACAACAACAAAACTATATTTGCAATACCAATTTAACTCACATGGCATAATTTTGAGTTGATATAATTCTATTTGATTTAAATATAATATTAAACCAGTAAGAAATTATAGTCGGGCGAGGCCGACCATATAATACCCTACACCTGTTACAAAAAAATGTGATTTAGTTTTCATAATAAACCATTTAAGTTGAATTGTACCTTGCCTCAGATATACTTAAGCCATTTATTGTTGAATCAAATTGTGGACATTTAAGTGGAATTTTGAAGGGGGCTTTGAATAGAGGCTTTGGTCAAATGAAACCCTATAATTAAAAAATTCATGAGGGTCATCAAGACTAGTATAGAACTTGGTTTTGCAGCTTTTTGTCGAGATACGAGTGTATTAAACATAATTATGAACTTAAAAGCCCTATTAGTCCGGTTCAGTTGTATAGGGACTAGGTGAAATAATAGACCGATGTTAACCATTTTCAATAGACTTTGTCTCTGGTACCATAGAAGATCGTGTGCCAAATTACATTGAATTATCTTCAAAATTGCGACCTGCAGTTTGATTACAAAGTTTACAAGCCCTATTCGTGGGTTCAGTTGTATGGGGGCTAGGTGAGATAATGGACCGACGTTAACCATTTTCAACAGACTTTGTCTCTGGTACCATGGAAGATCGTGTGCTAAATTTCATTGAATTATCTTCAAAATTGCGACCTGTAGTTTGATTACAAGGTTTACAAGCCCTATTCGGGAGTTCAGTTGTATGGCGGCTAGGAGAAATAAAGATTCTAAGCCGATTGGTATACTTTAAGGTCATCAGCACAAACCCAATATACCCTCCCCACTAATGTGGTGTAGGGTATAATGAATGTAGGGGTGATTATCTCATCTATTGTATAAATGGACTTGTTATGGAATAGTCCATTGACCAATCTGCGGGATAGCACATACTCTAATTAGTCTACTGATTGATTTACTGACTAGTGATTTCATGAATTCCTTTACTGCGGCAGTGTTTCATTTCTTTCTGTGTACACATTCAAATGTATGATATATGTAAACACAATCTCTCAAAATCACAACTTATTTATGACTTAATTGTATTTTCATTATTTGAATTGACCATTACTGTGTAAAAATTGATATTATATACATATTTGTAATTATAGCCAAATCATATATTTTTTACATATCATCGTAGAGTACTTGAATCAAATTAAACTTAAATCAACAATTATAAATTTCAAAATTTTAATTTACATATAAATATTGTAGGTTTGTAAATGTTTTGTTTAATAATATTTTATTAAATAATTTAGTTATTACAATGATTTTAATTATATTTCGTTAATGCTCAGAAATTTACAAAGTAGATTTAATTTTCTTTTACATGTTAAAAATTTTCAAAATATTTCTTGAAATTATAATTTTTTCCAAATTAAATAAGCATAAGAATCTCATTAACTCAATGAAATTGAAATATGGTATGTCATCTGTCAAATGAAATTATTATAATTGTAGCAGAGGGCAATACAATAATAATTTCTTTATATGGAGATTAATATAGGGTTTCTCAAAAAGTACTTTTTTCAACATGGGTGTTTTCACCATTTTGCTGAATTTGATCAATGAAACGGGACGTGATAGAAATCTGCTGAATATCACTTTTTGTTGTAATTGCCCAACTCTACTTTTTCCAATACAATCAAAATATGTATGAGTAACTTTCTTATAAGTTTTTATATCCTACACCACTATTGTGGGGAGGGTATTATGCGTTTGTGCTGATGTTTGTAACAAAAATATCGATCGACTTAGAATCACTTTCTGAGTCTATTAAGACATATCCGTCCATCCGCCCATCTGTCCGGTTGGCTGTCTATGTAAACTTTGTGCGCAAGGTAAAGGCCGCAATTTTAAAGATATTTGGATAAAATCTGGACCAAACGTGTTTTTCGACACAGTTTCGACGAAGTCTATTCAAAATGGTTGAAATCGGTCCATTATTTTACCTTGCCCCTATATCCCTTCTACAAATTTTATGAGGATCGGACTAGGTTTGATCCTAACTCCCATATTAAGCCTCTTTTAGAAATTAAATTTTCATCAATGTGTTTTTCGACACAGGATCGAAGTCTATTCAATGGAAAAAAATAAAATATTAAAAAATATATGAAGGGCTTATTGCAGTAACTCGATATGCCACAAAAATAAAATTTTGAGTAAATCGACATTAAAGTTTAAAAAAAAATCTCAAAAAAATGTTTTTAATTTGTACTTTAAACACGCCTAATAATCATATAAGGTCGATAACTATCGTATGCCAATAGATGGATATCATAAAAAAGTGAAAACCACTGTTTTAGCATAAAAATGTGGCTTATCAAGTTATTGCCTAACAATATTTGAACATTTTTTATTTTCAAAAAACAAGTTCTAGTACATTTTCAAAGTGGCTTATCATGTTCTTGCTACAAAAAAATTTATAAAATTTATTTTCAATATGAAATTTATATTTTTGGTTATTTTTTTATATGAGAATAAATTTGGCTAAATATACTTAGCTAAAGTATTCTGCAGTAAAAGGCAGGTCCTGTGGTTTGATTCTATTTAAATAGAATGACAAAACACATTGTTTTTTAAACAATGTTTAAAATTTGAGATAATATTGCGTTTATTCAGCATAGTTGATTTTCTGCTTCTTGATCATCATTTTAAACATCTGAACCAATTTCGAAGCATGTTGTGTCAGAAGTCTTGCACGGATTTTAAAAATTTCAAGTCCATTGTTCAAAAGAGGTTTCGATATGCACTTTATATAACAGGCATTATAATATTATGCTTTTTGTATATGCTTATGATTGTGATATGTTTTACAAAGATTATAGGATATGCTGCAATGTCTTTGCTAATTCGGTATGATAAATATGACTTTATATTATGCACATAGTTTGAACATTATATAAGATTTTTCCACGAAATGAAAGTAAATCTATAAGCAAAATTTTTTTGATGTTTTGCAATCGAAAATTTTCCAATCAGCAAGAACTTGGTAAGCAACATAATTATATATGAAATTATTTTTATGCAGTAACAAGGTAAGCCACTTTAATTTCAAAAAATTATATCTCCCGATATTTCGAGCAAAAAAAAATTTCTCTTCGTATAATGATACTTGTCTTAACTTGTTCTATCACAGTAACATAAAAAAATATCAATTCCGCTTTTATCTCCATCATTATAAAGGACTTTCTTAAAAAGTGTAAAAAATATATGTGGCATATCGAGTTTATGAAATAAAATTTTTTTCAAATTGTTTAAATGGAAAAAGAGGCATGACCCTTATATCGCCAATTTACCATAATACGCTAAAAATCTCTTTAGGGACATTAGATATGGTTTCTAGCAACTCAAAAAGCACATAATTTCGAATTGTGATGGTTTGTGGCATATCGAGTTACTGCAATAAGCCCTTCATATAAAGTTTAAAAAATTTAAATTAAATTCTGAAGAAAATGTAAATTAAAACACGCACTTTTAACTAAGAACCGACTTAACAAAAAAACAAAAATTTTTCTACTTAATAACATTGAGATTTATCACATACAAACCGAATTTTTACTGCATATTAAATTTTCATTACAAATCATACTTCATGTATCATACATAAATGTACATAATTACATAAATTTTCTTTACAGTGTTTTAGTTTCGAAGCTATTTATATAATAATAAATACTCCCCAAATCACATCTATAGATGTTTATCCATAAAACAAATTCTTCAATTTTAGATTTGTCTTTTGCACTTAAATGTTTTTATAATTTATGGCAATTCAACACTATTGCAATCTTTTAAAAAGTTTGATTTTTTATTTTCTTTACTATTTACACTTGACATAACATAAATATTCATAAACAAACATATACCGATATTTATTTTATGTTATGAAGTTGTAACAGAACATGCACAAATGTATCTTCAATACTTTTTTTCACCAACAACACCTTAATACTTTTAAGAAATCAATATGTTTTCATATTTATTTTACCTGTTGCTGTAAATGCAAATTTCATAAATATTCATGAACATGCAGACATTTGCTTTACTTTTTATTTCTTGATGTAAATGAAAAATGCATAATATGAAGAATGTACTTACGAATGTTATAAAAGCTAAAACAACTCTCTCCTTTATAGGTAAATTTCAAATAAATAATAAAAACGTGTATATCTGAAGAAAATAAGAGTAAGATTTTCCAATAGTTTAGTTTAGAAAAAATGGAGATATCTGTTTTTGTTTTTATATCCCTGATATTTAAAATTATATTTATACGTGTTTTTGCTTAGATAGACTGTTAAAATCATATTTACATTTATGTATGTATATGTAAGTTTGTTTATACAAAAAGACATATAGAGTAAATATTATAAATTATACAAATAAATTTAGAAGATAAGTGCATTTCTGGATTAAGTTATTCCCTTTTTTACCAATAACGAATCAATATTTGTATTTAGTGTTTAAGTTAGATTAAGTTATGCAAAAATTTGTAAGAAGCTATCATTTGAGGAAAATACTATGTACTTAATTCAGTAGTTGTAAAAATAAATAATTAAACATTAAATACTTAAGTCAGAATATTAGTAAGATGGTTACAAGATTATGAAGAGATGAACGTTTTAAGGTAGATTATTTATAAAAACAAGTAAGATAGCACGGTTGGTCATGCCCGACCATTTCAAACCCTACATAAGTATATTCTCATTTTACTATAAACTGTGAAATAAAAATAAACTTTTGTATGGCTGTACTTTGATTAACAGTTTTTTTTTTTACATTAGCGGACGAAAATGGTGCGTAATCGACTTAGACAAATTTTAATGCATTACAAACATCAGCACAAACGCATAATATCCTCCCTACTTTAGTAGTATATGGTATAAATAATTATATATTGGGTTTGTGCTGATGTTTGTAAAGCTCAATAATACCTTAAAGTATATTCTGAGTCGATTTAGCTATGTCCGTCTATCCATCCATGTAAACCTTGTAATCAAACTACAGGTCGCAATTTTGATGATAATTCAATGAAATTCTTCCACTGTCCCAGGGACGAAGCCTATTGAAAATCGTTAACATCGGTGCATTATTTCACCTAGCCCCCATACAACTGAACCCCAGACTAGGGCTTGTAAACCTTTTAATCAAACTACAGGTCGCAATTTTGAAGATAATTTAATGAAATTTGGCACATGATCTTCTGTGGTACCGGAGACCCCAGGGACAATAGAACATCATGTAGTTTGTAGTAGTTTGATTACAAAGTTTATATGCACAGACGGATGGGCGGACATAGCTAAATCGACTCAGAAAATAGTTCTAAGTATACTTTAAGGTGGGCATAGGATCAATATTATTGAGCGTTACAAACATCAGCACAAATGCAATATACCCTCCCCACTAAAGTGTTGTAGGGTAAAATAAATGGCTTAAGTATCCCAGTAAAAATTGGAGCTTACATGCAAGCAGGTTTGTAAGGGAACGAAGCTATTTTCTCCCTTACAAAACTGCTTCGATAAGGCATGATTTTTATATAGCGAATTCCCACTTGGAAGCATTCCCACTAGTAAGCTTAAATATTATTTAAATATTTCACTTACAATCTGCTTCTCTGTAAGGGATAGTAGTAAGTTTTTAATTTTTTTCAGCTTACATTATGAAATTACTCCTATCATTGGTATTCCCTTATTTCCTGCTTCTCAGTAAGGCTTAATAGTAAGCGAATACAGATACAGTTACTTCCCTTTTTAGCTTCCTAAAGTATA
Organism: Lucilia sericata; assembly: GCF_015586225.1. Classification (NCBI taxonomy): domain Eukaryota; kingdom Metazoa; phylum Arthropoda; class Insecta; order Diptera; family Calliphoridae; genus Lucilia; species Lucilia sericata. The sequence goes on from NW_023994048.1 coordinate 811,860, forward strand.
AAAATTTTTTACTGGGATATCTAAGGCAAGGTACAATTTAACTTAAATGCTTTATTATGAAAGCTAAATCACATTTTATTTTTGTAACAGGTGTAGGGTATTATATGGTCGGCCTCGCCCGACTATAATTTCATACTTATTATGTATGTTTTTGTAGTATAAGAAATTTTTGTTTCTTCATTTTATAGTTCAAAATCATATTCTATCTGTTTATGTGAATTGGGAGGATGGGTCCATAGTTGTATCCAGGTACTAACCTTATGTAAATTACAGGTTCTGGGACCAAATTTGCTAAACTTTTTTGTACTTTACTTGTTAATTGGATTTAGGGAAAAATCTTTTTATATGTTGCAACTTAGATGCGTCTAACTTTTTATAGGGAACTGTTGAGAAGTCTATTGAAGTATATTTTGTATATCCTGTCAAAAAATAGTTATATTTTAAACTTCAGCTCAATCAAATCATAAATAGTTTTTGGAAATGAAAATTAATACTCGAGGAGACTAACTTTCAGGAACACTGGCCCCATTCCGCCCACTACTGTTAACTCGAAAACACCTCAGCTTGAAAAAAGTACAAACTCTGAGACCATGTTGTAATTTACTGAAGGATTGAGCCGCGATGAATCAGAAATCAGACCAGATTATCTCCATCATATCTGGAATTTGAGATATCGTGGGTTAAGATATTTCGAAGAAGAAACAAAATATGTCAGATGTTAATCCTTTATTTTAAAGCAGATAGAATGAAATGACTTTCAGAGGGCATACAACATATTATAAATAAGGTTGTTATAATGAATTAAAAATTTTTTTCAGGACACGATATCTTGAAACCCAGATGTGCAGCTCAGTTTTTTAGAAAAAGGCCTGTGTAATTTAAGTTAAATTATTTGACTTATTGCGTAATAGATACTTCTTGGTGAATTGCAGTTTAAAAAATATTTAAAGAGTCATTGTTTAGTTAATTTGATGTTTTCGAAAATCCAATATATGCTAATATTAACTTAACTACTACTCTGCTGAAAGGCGTAAAAGATCTTTTCTCACACAGTGAAAACCGGAATTATTTGTTTTTTTTTTGTAATAAAACATGATATTTTGTAGGAGTAAATTATTAGCAAATGGTCATATGAAATTACAAATACAACTGGTATAACGAAAGTATTATCCACATGTACATTTGATCACATTTGTATTAGGTGGCTCATTAGAAGACATTAAAACTAATTATATACGTATAAATTTCACTTTAATAAAATATGTTATATGAAACCTTATCAGATCTATTTATAACATATCAAACAATACTTTTGGTTATGAAACATTTCCAATCGTTAAAAAAAATTAATAGAAAATGAAATAACTATTTCAAATATCACAGCATGTTGTTTAACTTAATATAAACAAAAATTCCACGATGGGTGACCGTAACCGTGAAACCGAAACGGTGAAATGGTTTCGGTGTTTTGTCTTATTTCGATAATGGTGTCGGTTGTGAACTGAAAGAGTATTTCAAAGTTTTAGGACTAAATTATACAAAATATATGTATATCTGACTGTCACTTAATTTTAAATAGAGAAAATAAAACCAGCAACGATATTTTGATTTATTCCCTTTATGGTATTTCGGCTTTCGGTAACGGTATTCTAACGGTAACGATAGTAGAAAAAATATTTAATTTTTCAAATTTGTTCAAAAACTAATAATGTCAATACAATTTCGTAAATGCATATTTTTCTTTGTTCCATTTTTAAAATCTAATTAATGCAGAGCTGCATTTATAAGTATGATGTGTGCATCATGCATTTGCATGCATATGCATAAAGTGTTTTAAAGTAGTTTTCAATGTTCGAAAAATTTTAAGCATTTGAATAATGTTTGAAATTTACATATTTAAATACAAATTAATTTCCTATATACCTTAAAATATTTGTTTATTTATATTGTATGTAAGTGTTTATAGCTTCATTATTATATTTAAATTAAGTAAATTTTCATAAATTGTCATATTTGCTTGAAGTTATGTATACGTATAGAGGATAAATTAAATGCATAGATATAATAAAAAAACAAGTTTATAATTTATTAAATTTTAATAAAACATTATTGTGAATTTATGTAGTATTATGATTTTAGATGACATAACGAAGAAAATTGCATTTTTAATTTTTTAAGATTTCAAATATTTACTTTGATTTGTGTGAAAATCTGTTGATTATTAAATTTCTAGGAAAATTCCTTATAATACCTTTATTATTATCAACTGATTCTGTAATTTACTTGGAATTATATTAGTATTTGTGTTATTTGATAGGAATTTAATTTATTCGATTTTGGCATTAAAAGTTGTGTAAAGAAAAATCACATACATATGTTCATACAAACATACTTATATGGGGATTTTTTTAATTTTTTTTAAAGGGGCCTTTTTTGCTCCAAATAAAGCTTAGACAATTTCCCAGTTCTTGATCGATAGAGCTGAAAATTTTGGTCTGTCCTACTATCCAATAGTACTAACATTGGTGCAAATTTCGTCTAAATCAATTTTTTGAGTTGAGTCACTTGACTTGAAATTGCCCATATGTATATTCAGGTATCAATTGAACTCTAATGTAAAATATTTTAGATGTAAGATAAATGGCCCTGAAGATGCCCAAGCTATCACTTAAAATGTAATTAATATAAAAAGTTTAAAATAATAAGAAAGTTTCTTTCATCCCAATTGAATATTTATGTAGCTAACCTTAAGCAACTTTTATACTAAATATCATTTTCCATGCGTATTAATCTCGTATACACGCACATTATTTATTGTCAACATATTTATTTATATAAAACAAAAATTCAATTAGAAACTTGCAGCTATATACAAACATACATATGTATATGTATATACATACATATGTATACCTTGTATAAAAGTCATCTATCTTTTCTTATACTTTTGTTTACCCAACAATGATTAAACCTTGAATAAAAGTTCTTAATCAAAAGAAAACTTCTTAACATAAAAAAAATATATTCCCTCTACCACTTGATGTATTAGAAAAATAATTAAATGTTTGTGGGTATCAATTTTCACAAAATAAACACAATCTAAGTGTTAAATAAAACTAAATAATTATTAAGCATTTAACCTGAAGATTAGTTATACGCACACACATACACATACCGTTTTTTTTTTTCGTATAAAAAAATTCGATTAGGAATAATAAAAATCCAATTTATTGTATACACAAACGAGGACAGCAGACGAAGAATTTTTAAAATATACATGGTAACAAATTCTGCAAAAAAAAAAAATAATAATAATAATATATTATAGATAAGTTATAATATGCACACAAATTATATAAGTACATAGTTTATTTTCAATGAACTTGTTTTCTTCTTTCTTTAATTTTCAATATTTTTTATACTTAAGACAAAATACGTATGTATATCAAAAACATCAAGTGATGATAAAGTGATACTTTAAAAAATTATTGTCATAGTTAAGTCAATAGACCAATATATAAACTAATCTATAGACTAGTATTTAAACTAATCTATTGATAAGATTTGCATTAAGTTTTTTAAAAGTCTATGGACTAGTCTACTGATTTACTGCCTCAGTATACTTACTTTTGTTAATATCCTCGTATACACATATATGTACATACATATACATGTCACCTTTAATGATATATGATGATGTTAATTTATTTATTTTTTTTTATTTTCTCCACCTCTTTAAAATCTTTTTTAATATTTTTTTATACCCTCCACCACCATCAGTGGTGATAGAGGGTATATATAACTTTGTCATTCCGTGTGTAACACCAAGAAATATTCATCTGAGACCCAACAAAGTATATATATTCTTGAACCTTATGAAATTCTGAGTCGATTTAGCTATGTCCGTCTGTCCGTCCGTCCGTCTGTCTGTCTGTCTGTCTGTATAAAACATTCTCACGTTAACACGAAGCAATAAAAATTAACGAAATTCACCCAAAATATTTATTATTGTCCTAGGCAGTTTGGTATTGAAAATGAGCAAAATCAGTTCACACCGGGAAAAGTTATGAATCAAAATTTAAAACAACCTCGAAAAAAATAAGCTTTTTTTACACATTCTGATGTAATTTTCTCGAAAACTATGAAAGATAATTCCATGAAAATCAGCACACATTCGTTTCTACACAAGAGCTTGAATCCTGCTGAAAATTGCCAGAATCGGTCCACAATTTCATATACCTCCCATACAAAAGTACATATTCCCGGAAAATGGGTTTTTTGTTAATAACTTCCGTCACAATGTCGAAATCTTTACAAAATTTTACAAATTAAAATCTTATGTCAATAGAATTCATTCAGAGAAAAAATTTTCTGGATCGGTCCATAATTGGACATAGCTCCCATACAAGGTCCTCTCCCGAAAATAACTTAAACGCAAATTATTCATTTCTAAATCAAGTTATCTATATAAAATTTGGTACAAGTATTGCCCTCACATACAGAAGTACTACTATGAAATTTTTTTTCCATCGGTCCATTATTGGTCATAGCTCCCATACAAGGTCCCACCCCTAAAATCACTTAAACGTGCATAACTTGTTACAAAATTAAGATATCCATACATTTAGCACAAATATTGCTCTTATATACATAAATTACACTATAAAATTGTTTTACGATCGGTCCATACTTGGACATAGCTCTCATACTAGGCTCCCTCCAGAAAATTATTTAATTGTACAATATTCATTACCAAATAATGATATAGATGCAGAATTTTGAAATTTTGTTTTTATATACACAATTGTTCATAGCTCCCATACAAGGTCCTCTTTCGAAAATCTCTTAAATGCACATTACTCATTACCAAATAAAGCTGTTGATACAAAAATTATATTTCAAGATTTGTGCACGATCGGTTCATAACACACATTACTTATTACTAAATTACGATATAGATACAAAATTTTACTGAAATATAGCTTTCATGTCCAGAAGTTTTGCTTAAAGATTTTTTTACGATCGGTCTATAATTGGTCATATCTCCCATACTAGGTCCTGCCCCTAAAACCGTATTTAACTAGTTGCATTATCAATTTGTGTAGAACAAAATTATATTATGTATTTTGAAAATCCTTAAATCTTTCACACACATGCATACATGCAAATTAATAAAAATCGCCAAGCGTTGGTAATGTTCAATAAATCTTGGAATTGTAATAGATTTGAGCTGTTTGAATCTAGGGATTTTTCTATTTAAGATATGAGAAAACTTATTTATACAAATATTTGTTCAATTAGAAAAGTATTAATATAAAAGTAGCTGGTGGAGGTTATTTAAGATTCGGCTCAGCCGAATATAGCACTCTAACTTATTTTTCATTAATATCCTAGTTGTTTTTATTTATATTTTTATATTCTTATAATTTTCATTTTTTCAATCTTGTGAAAATTATGTTGATTTTAACTTCAGTCTTAAGACAAATCATAATAATATTTAACTAAATATTTTAACTTTAGTTTTAGTTAATAAGTTAGTACTCAGTTGAAAGCGTGCCCAATGGCATCAAGTAAGAATTTACAAATAAAGTCAGTTAATTTTCATTTAAAGTAAACGGTTTGTTGCTACTGGGGACATGTTAAGGAAAATAACGCCCCCACATATTTATAATATTATTTACATAAACTTGATATTTTTATTAAGGGGAAGAAATAGTTTCTTAGGTTGTAATGGCATTTATTAAACTTTTCAAATGTATTTAAAACACATATTAGAACAGCATAAAGTTTCAAATTATTAAACAAGAACAAGTAAGAGAGCTATATATTCTGCTGTACCGATTAAATTGGACACACAACAATTGACCCTACCCCCCATATAAGGTGTCCGCGGGCCAAAATTTCTCTGTCAAATTTTATGTGGATCGCTCCATAATTGACCCTACCCACCCTATAAGGTCCCCATCAAAAAACGACTTTAACGCTCATTACTGGCTTAAAAATACGAGTACAGCGATGAAATTTCACATAAATTATAATTTCTCTCTAGCTAATTTTATGTAGATCGGTACATAATTGACCCTACCCCCATATAAGGTCCCCTCCAGATAATTACTTTAACGCTCATTACTGTCTTAAAAGTAATTAGCGGATTACTTTGTTGTACGCTCCACCTTGTTGTATTTTAAATAACATTATTTTATTAAATTAATTTAAAAAAAATCATAATTTTTTAATTTTATTTAAAAACATTTTCTTTAATTTTTAATTTAATTTCAAATTTAAACAATAGAATGTATATATATTCTAGTTTCTTAATAAATTCTAAGACAATCTAGCCATGTGCGTCCGTCTATCTGTCTGTTGAAATAACGATAGAGTCCGAACGGAAATGGCTAGAGTGTTGAAATTTTTTTGTTAATTCGAAAGATCTGTATCCATATTTGACTTAAGACCTATTTCAAATATCACCCTAATGTTTATAAGGGAGCATTCATTTACAGTATACGGTTTAATGGTAGGTATAGCCGAATATGTATAAAAATCTTACTTGTTTATTATTTTTTAAATTTTAATTTCTGAAACTTAAATTTCATACAATAATTGTCCCCATCCCTGATTTCAGCCGTTAAGTGTGACAAACATGTCTGATTGAAATATGAATGTTTTGGATCCCATATCTGGGCAAACTTATATAAAACCCTCCCACGAAGATGGGGGGCATAAAAATTGGAAACGTTTTGTTAACATGTCTTATTTGTTGTTTTGTTTTTAAGTAAGTATTACCTCACATGATCTCAGATTCTTTCATGAAAGTGTGGAAAATTAACTACTATGATTTTTTGAATTAGATACTAATGAGGTGGCTGTGTCTATAGTATAATTGGAAATGTACAAAATTAAGTTCTTAATTAGTTCCAATAGTCAGTCCCCCATAAAAAATCATAATTTAGTTCCTCATTATTTCCAATAGCCACGGCTCCTTTTTTAAATAATTAAAATTTTGACATGTTTTCTATCCATTCGTTATAGAAATTGGTTAATTTTATAATTGGATCATTTCAATCAGAATATGTGTGAGTAAAATTTCGTTTCAAATTTAAAAGTAAGTTGTGAAAATTTGACTCAAGCACGAATTTTATTGATAATATTAAACAAATAAAAAATATTAAAACTCAATAAATATTTTAACTTTAACATTAAAATTCATAAAATAAACAAGCAAGAAGTTATAGTCGGGCGAGGCTGACCATATAATCCATAAACCAGTTATAAAAATAAAATGTGGTTTAGTGTTCATAATAAAGCATTTAAGTGGAATTGTACCTTGCCTCAGATATACTTTAGCAATTTTTTGTTAAATAAAATTGTGTACATTTAAGTCTTATTTCGAAGGGGGCGAGGGTCAAATGAGGCCCGATTATCAAAAAATCCATCAGGGTCATGAAGGCTAGTATAGAACTTGGTTTTGCAGCTTTTTGTCGAGATACGAGTTTATTGAATATAATTATGAACTTAAAAGGCCTATTCAGGGGGTTCAGTTGTATGGGGGCTGGGTCAAATATTGGACCGATGTTACCCATTTTCAATAGGATTCTTCTCTAGTACAACAGGACAAAATTTCATTGAATTATCTTCAAAATTGCGACCGGTAGATTACAATGTTTTTAAGCCCTTTTCGGGGGTTCAGTTGCATTGGGGCTACATGAATTAATGGACCGATCATAACCAAATTTCATTGAATTATCTTCAAAAATGCGACCTGTAGTTTGATTACAAGGTTTACATGGACGGACGCACATAGCTAAATCGACTCAGAAAATAATTCTAAGCCGATTGGTATAAGCCAATATTATTGTGCATTACAAACATCAGCACAAACCTAATATACCATCCCCACTAAAGTGGTTAGGGTATAAGTACTACAAAATTTTATCTCCCTATTTCAAAAAATTAGTTAATTATTAATAAATTATTAAGAGACATAAAACTGATGTGTTGATGAATATATTTTTAAAATGTTTTCTTAAATTTAAAATGTCTAAATATAGTAATTGTTTTTTTTAAGATTTTTATACTCAATAATGAAATATAATATGCCATCTAGAACTTTTGTATACATTTTCAAAATATATGCAATAAATTTAAAAATTAAATAATAAACCATTGTTAGTTTTATCAATTTTAAGAAATGTTAAAAATACATCTTTTTCTATTAACGAAAACAATATCTCGAAAAATCTCAAATTTCTATGAAAATATTTGTTTGTAGTTTTTTATCTTTGTCTTTCAGTTTTTATAATTGCGGGTACACAACCTGTATCTTATCATTTGTACAGAGTGTGTCGACGATGACCAAACAATGAAACTTTGATGAATTTTCTTTTGAGTCTTTTGTTAGCATTGAATTATGACTTTTAATTAACACTAATATTATGTATTTTTCAAGCATTTTGTTTTTTATATACTTACATACAGCCTAACGACCAAAAATTAAAAGAAACTTTAGGGGGGTTTTCTTTTGAAACCTGCTTGTCATCCAAAAACATATAAAAACTCACAATTTGTGTTTTTAAAATAAATGGAAAATAGTAGCATCCAATTAGTTAAACGTGAAATGATTTTATTGTAAGCCTTTAAATTTTTAAATTTTTTTTTATGTATAAAACCTACAACTAAAAACTAAATATTAATAAAACGATTTAATGCTTTATTATTGTTGTAATCAACATAAAAATTTGTCAATGTTTTAGATGAATTTACTTTTATGAGACTTTAGTGGTTTTTGGATTAAGATGAAATTAGATAAAACAAAGAAAAACGTAATGAAATGATAAATTTTATTCAACAAATATAAAATCATAAAACATGCTTAAAATTAAAATGACCCATTTTAATATGTTAGAGATCATAAACTTTGATATTTTAAAAATGAAAATAGTATAATAAAAAGGCAGGTGGTGGTGGTGATAGTTTAATATGGAGAAAATTTAAATAAATATTTAATTTCTTCAAATAAAATTAAATGAAATCATAAGCAAATATTTATATGGAGATTTTAACAAACAACCACGAATACAGATTTATAAGCTGGAATATAAAAGCCAAAAATTGAAGGGTTTGTATTCTGTTTAGTTAAATACTTGTAGTGGAAATTATGCTGCTTTAAGTAGATTTATATGTATGTATAGGTGAAATAAATGAACAATAGTATTGAGAGGTTAACATAAAACATAAAATTTTCTATAAACATGATGCAAATTTAAGACGATTTATTGTCTTCGTTATAAGTATATGGTACCATAGCAATATAATGCTCTTAATTAATTAAAAGGTATAATTTTTTTCAACGCTTGTAATTTATGTTTTACCTCTTTAAGAAAGAAGTAAACATCAATAGAAGTGAAAAAGCAAAACATCTTTAATACATTTAACATGATTTACAGCGTCTAATTAATTGTATCTACTAAGAGTACTTAAGTAACATTTATTTTAATTTTTCCATTTTCATTTCGTTTGTGCTTCATAAATTAAGTTTTTAACGAGCTTTTATTTATATAGTACAATTCATAAAATACACATTCATAATTCAGTTTCTAATGCTGTGCTATAAAATAATAATTACAGCAATAATAAAAAAGCTTAACACGACAGCATAGCAAAGTGAGCCACAAAACTTAAATTAAACACTTTAAATATTTAGATAATTATAGTTATATATAGTACATACATATGCATGTATATCCATTAATGTGTTAAAACAGTTGCATTATCTTCATAGACAATTTTTAAAAAACTAGGCGATGCACATTTTGTTTTTAACATGATAACAAATTGACATGATTTACTTACTAGGAAAAGTCGGCCGTAGTTAGTAATAGGGTCAGTTACATATGGTTATTTTTGTAAAAATCACAAGTAGGAAAATAAGAAAGAAATATTAAAAAATTTGAATAAACGTGTTTTGCAGCAGACAATTTTCCAAACTGATAGAGTTTTTAGGGATTTTAAAAAAGAAAGGGAGTTTTGCATTCCGAAATTCATCTTTTTTTTAAGAAAAAGAAATTTTAAAATGCTGTAAAATTACCAATATTTTTTTAGGGGCCATAGACCCACAAAAGTATATATTTTTTAGGTCCTTATTAAATTTTAAGACGATCTACCCATGTCCGTCCGTCTGTCTGTTGAAAACAATGGAAAGTGCTAGAGGATTGAAATTTTCAGTACAGCTATGAAATTCTATATTATTCCTACCATAGTTTATGAAGATCGGTCGATAACTGACCGCACCAATGTTAGCACTATTGGACAGTAGACAAGACACACATTTTCAGCTCTATAGTATAGTATATATTTTCTGGATCCTTATTAAATTTTAAGACAATCTACCTTTGTCCGTCCGTCTGTCTGTTGAAAACAATGGAAAGTGCTAGAGGATTGAAATTTTCAGTACAACTATGAAATTCTATATTATTCCTACCATATTTTATGAAGATCGGTCGATAACTGACCGCACCAATGTTAGCACTATTGGACAGTACGACAGACACAAATTTTCAGCTCTATCGGACAAGATCTGCCGGAGTTAAAGGGGGTCAAAGTAGGACATTTTGGTCATACAGGGTTTTATTCAAATGAGTGTAACTTTTCACCTATTGGTCCTAGCAAAAATTGTCCAAAGGAGTTCAGATAAATATTTCTTTATTATTTCCAAAAAAATTATTAAATCATTTTAAAATTTTAATTTTTTTTATATTTTTTTTAATTTTTCTTCAAAAAACTACATTTTTTTGCTCAAAAGAAAACTTAGACAATTTCCTTTAAGGGCTTTATAGTCCCAGAATGAGATGCGAGTGGGATATCGATCAAAAAAATTATTTCTTAACTATAGAATAATTTTTTTTTTCAATATTTGGCACTTAATTTTTTCCCTATTTTTCATAATAGACGTATATAATCATTTGTTGTATTTTTTTACTCAAAAGCTTAGACCATTTCCTTTAAGAGGTTTGTGGTCAATTAGTGGGTCAATTATCTCGCATTCCATTCTGGGACTATAAAGCCCTTAAAGGAAATTGTCTAAGCTTTCTTTTGAGCAAAAAAGAGGAGATTTTTGGAAAAAAAAAAATTAAAAAAATATTTAAATTTTTGTTTTTGGAAACAATGAAGAAATAGCTATCTGATCTCCTTTGGACAGTTTTTACTAGGACCAATAGGTGAAAAGTTACAATCATTTGAATAAAATCATGTATGACCAAAATTTCCAACTTTGACCCCGTCTAACACCGGCAGTTCTTGACCGATAGAGCTGAAAATTTGTGTCTGGCCTAGTATCTAATAGTACTAACCTTGGTGTAAATTTCATCAAAATCGATTTTTTGAGTTGGATCACTTGACTTGAAATTACCAAAAAAAAAAATGTAACAATCGTGATAGCAAAATTACACAACCCATTCAGAAACTAGAATTATAACGATCATACAAATAACACTACAGCAATTAAATTTTATATACACAAGTTTTATAAGAACTATGAAATTCTTATCAAATTATATGAGAAACAGTATATAAGTAAAGCTATGTCTACACGGTTGTTAGATCTTACAACGTTGGCAGTAAAATGTGCAGAAAATGTCTAATAACAGTGTCAACTTACAAATTTTATCTTGCAACATTGTTAGTAATTCTTTTTCTGACAACGTTGCAAAAGAAAAATTGTAAGTTCACACGATTGTTGGACATTTCCTGCACATTTTACTGACAATGTTGTAAGATCTGACAACCGTGTATCAGAGCTTTTGTCAATAAATTGTTAAAAACTTAAACATTTATAGTAACAACTAATTAATGTAAATATGTATAAATGTTTCTGTAGCTCTAAATTTATATGAAATTTTTAAAATTTTTATAATTTTCACTATAGAATTTGTATGGTGGGGGTAGCCAAGATATGCGAGAATGTAATTAGCACATTAAAATTAATTTTCGATATGACTTCCGAAGAAGCGAAATAATTCTATTTTTTCAATGCTGAAGATATTTTTTTCGTTCTTAAATTTTTGTGAGATAAAAACTTTTATTTATGAGCTTCTGTTTTAAATATATCTATTATTCCTATTAATGTTAATATTATTTAAGTCAAATAGCTTCCGAAAAAAGAGTATAATAATTACTTCTTGAGAATGACTTCAAGAAGTAGTGAATTTGGTATCAAAAAAGCCTGTGTTAAAATCTTCTTTTCTTCAGGACTTTTTCAGTACTTCCATGGAGTAAATTCTACTTCTTTTTCCCTTCTTTGGAAGTTTTTTTTCTGGGTCATGTTGCTGGAACAAGATCTTCAATTCCATTGAGTAAATTCTACTTCTTTTTCGCTTCTTTGGAAGTTTTTTTCTGAGTCATATTGATCTTCAATTATATCAAAAATTCTTTTTAGTTATGTAAAACAAAAGTTTTACAAAATTTCGATACTTAAAATATTTTGCTAAATACATTTTTTACTGAGTGATACAAGTACATAATATTATTTTAAATAAAACTATTTAAGTATCTTTTAACCTAAATCCTTTTCAAATTAATTTCATTTTAAAAGAGACTAAAACAGATATACATTTTAAGGTCTAATATTAACAATTCATAATATTTTCACTAAGTATTACAAAACATATGTAGCAAAATATACTACACTGACACTTTACACTAATAGCCTCTATCATCGTGGCTTATTAGCCAAAATGAATCTTGTTCATAGCGTTATATGTTTCATAAAATGGAAAGCCATAAGTAGATTGCCATCATTATATAACAAACACATTTAGCAGTGTATTAAAAAAACCCAACATTTTAGTAAGAGAATTTCTAAAGGACTAAGTTGAATTTTTCCTGCTCCTACAAAATACTATATGTATGTATGTATTTGTATTTTCTTGTACATTCAAGAGTTATTTTGTATTACATACATTTGTCGTGTTTGGTAAGTTCATAGTTTTCTATATACGTATGTATAGTATGTCTTGACTTTTAGATTTCTTTAGCAAGTGCTTCATTGTATGTGTCGTCACTGGAATTGTAATTAAAGGCAGTATGAAATAATAAAATATTATGTGACTTTCTTAAATACCAACTATACTATGAAATAGTAACACCATCATTAGTTTTGTAAAATGTTTAAATGTGAAGTATGCTATGTGTGGACGGTTAGTTTTCACTCTATGTAGGGTTTTCGTATTTTATGTTATTTATTTTGTTTTTGTGATTTCTAAAAGTTTCTAAATTTAGACCAGTTTCAGATTCCATAACTTAAATCCTGATAGTCGGAGATATTTTATGCCTTTTTAGTGAAGATCATAATTAGTGGAAAATAATTTTTTAAACTAAATTTTCATTCTAAAAGTTCGAAATACAATTTTCACTACTTAATTGCAAAAGTATTATTTTCTCTTCTACAAACCCCTAAAAGTGTCATAACAACTGGTTGTTAGAAAAACACTTATGGCTAGAGAGAGAGTACATTAGAACACCTCATAGTAATATTACATTGTGTATATTTTTAATGATGATTTAGACGATTTTAAATGAAGCATTTTGAGGAGGAAAAATTTCAAAAGGAACTTTTATAAACGTTTATAATCTCTCGTATTCATAATCAGTCTGTGTGTATGTTGAAGAGTTTATTCCAAATGACGCAAATACTTACATATCCACACGTACACAGATGTTATTTTAAGTAAATCCAAGATACACAAATGAGGTTTTGGCTCTTATTCCTTTTTAAGGTTTTTTTCACAAAGGAAAATATGCTAATTAGTATGAAAATACTAATTGGTTGGGTTATTAGACAAAACTACCAACACTAACGAACACCTTCAACATTTAAGTACCACTTCGGAGAATAACTAGTGGTTAGTAAATGACACATCCGTTTTTAAGTTGAAAATGTTAATGATATTTTTTCTTTTATTTTTTAGTTAAGAAATATAGAAATTTATGTGTGATAAAAGTAATGGTTATGTATGTGTTTTTTGAATGTGGTTTTAAACAAAATTCAGTTTCTTTTGTTTGTAAATGATTTCTGAAAATGAAATGCAGATTTTTTAGAATATTGAAACAAAAAAATATATAAAATGGTATAATAACAGCCATTAGTAAAAGTAATCCGGATTAGTAATTATTAAAATTATCAAGCTCGAGCCATTGAAGGGGGTGTGAAATTTTATTCGCTCGGGATTTTTGGTGATCGATGTAAAATCCTAATAAATTTAAATGTCGATTTATTTGTTGATTTGTGTGTGTGTTTAAAGTCTATAGAGACCGATTTTCAAGTAGGCGAGATGCCACGGCCACATACAAAATAAGTATTAATAGTAGCATATATCAGAAACTCTGACTGTTGCAATCCTCAAATTTTATATGGACAATTTCGTCACCCATATGAATATTTGGGCACAACATGGACCTCCTATACAAAGAAAATATTAAATCAGTATAAGTATCTGAGAAAATATAACAGTTAGAATCCTAACTAGTAGTGTATTTATTAATAATTAAGACAAAGTCGGTGTAAGGGGCGTGGCACTTTCTTTAAGAATTAAATGCACAAATTCGTATATCTTTGAAGCCATTAGTGATAGAATTCTCAAACTGGAAACGTTAAAATGGGCGTGTAAAACGTCCCATATGAATTAAATAGAAAAATTCGTATATCTGGGAAACCAAACGGGCAATATTGAACAATAAAACATGAAAAATACAAACATTTTTATATTTGGGAAACTATTAGAGGTGGACTCTTTAAAAATGTTGAGATCTATATAAGCGTGTACCTGTGTAACTAGTAGAAGTAGAACGTTCAATTTATGTAATTATTTCAATTTAACATTAAAATCTATATTAACTTTTAGGAAAAAAGGATGAAATTGCAGTTGTTGTCGTGATATCTCTCATATGAATTAAATACAAAAAATCTCATATCTGAAAAACTTTTTATTTTTATTGTTTTTTGGGTAGCAAAGCACACTGGGTGTAGCTAGTGCAATATATAGTCAAAACCTATGTAGGTACTTATTTTGAGGTTTGCCATTTTATTTAAGAATAATAACATTAAGTATTTACTGACATAAAATATTTGTTAGAATTATATACCATAAACGTATGAATAATCTAGAGTAGGCATATGAAACTAAACCTTTAATATGTCCATTCTTCTGTTCTATATACATACGTATGTATATGTACATATTTTGATAATAAATAAAGTTTAGACATGCAACTTTATTATTGTTTATCCATTAAGTTTTGTTGCTTTTCTTATCTTAAACTTCTTTTTAGATGATCATCGTTTTTGTAACACTTTGTTTGTTTGTGTAGAAAATATTTGTTTATGAAATGGAAGGAAAAAGAATTTATAAAATTTACATCATAAATACACGCATTAGTGTAATATTTCAATGATACATATCAGATATATATTCTATAATATTTTTTTACTGTCATACAAACATATACATATAGAATTGTCTTGTTTGCGCGTGAGTGTGTGTTATTGGTTGTATGTGTGAATGTGGAAATAGTCTAAATGAACTTGAAAGATATACAATCGGATGTAACGGTAAAGACTGTCTACACATTTTTGCTTTACAGTTGAGTTTTTAAAAATAGCTATGTAACAATTATGATTTTTCTTAATATTTCCAAGAATTGTTTTAGGGGCATTCGTGATCCTTTTCCTTCAATATTGATGTCGAAACATTGGGACCTATCACAGAATTTCATTCCGATCGAAAGTGAATTTATTTTTCTATATTTTTCCTAAAATTAATGAAATAGGTTTAACTGTTAAAATGTTTTTATCGAAATATATACATATGGGGAATTTCATGTCAAGTGACCCAACTAAAAAAATCTATTTTGATGAAATTTCCACCACGGTTAGTACTATTGGATATTAGGCCAGACACAAATTTTCAGCTCTATCGGTCGAGAACTGCCGGACTTAGAGGGGGTCAAAGTTGGACATTTTGGTCATACAGGGTATTATTCAAATGAGTGCAACTTTTCACCTATTGGTCCTAGCAAAGGAGTTCAGATAGCTATTTCTTCATTCTCTCCAAAACACTTTTTTAATTTTTTTATTTTTAATTTTTGTTAAAAAGTAAAAAAATACATCAAAAACGTCCATTTTGAAAAATAGGGGAAAATTAAGTGCCAAATATTGAAAAAGATTTTATACTTGAGTTAAAAATATTTTTTTGATGGATATCCTACTCGCATCCCATTATGTGACTATAAGCTTACTTTTAGGCAAAAAAAAGGCCGATTTTGAAAAAAAAAAATAAATAAAAACAAAAATTATTTTTTTTTAATTAAAAAAAAAAAAATTGGAAAGAATGAAGACATAGCTCTCTGAACTCCTTTGGACAATTTTTTCTAGGATCAATAGGTGAAAAGTTACACTCATTTCAATAAAACCCTGTATGACCAAATTTTACACTCTAACTCCGGCAGTGTAGCCTACTAGCCCATAGTACTAACTTTGGTGCAAATTTCATCCACACCGGAAGTCATCGATTTTAAAAGTTGGGTCACTTGACACGAAATCCCCCATATGTATGTATATGACAATTGCTTTCCATCCAAAATGTCACAGAATTTAAAGAAATTGATCCAGAAAGCTTAAATGTATTGATGGTGAATATGCAAAGTTCGAATCAGCAGAATTTGTGCTATTTTTCTAACCACTTATTTGCAAAATTATTTACGCAAAACATTAATAGACTTAGACACGCCTAGTAATAGACTACCACACATTGAGACATATAAATATTATATGTGTGTATATTAAATGTGTGTCAGTATATAAATGTATATATGTATGTGGGAATACATACATATGTATATAGTTTGATATTTATCTACTTATGTATGTAAAATAAACCATAACAATTAAGACATGCAATAGTTAGTGATTTTCTGTTTAGTTTGGATTTAACATAATATAGTCTTTTGACATGTAACAGATTCTATTGTAAACCTATTATTTTAATTACAATTTAATAATTGATTAAGATAAAAATAATAACATGATTTAGTCTTCTACACATGTATATATGAAGATAATTATTAAACTGTTTTTGTTTTTGATTGAAAAATATTAAATTTAAAGTAAAATACTCAATCAAAGTTTGGTGTCCCAGTTGAGAAACAATTTTTTAATTAATGCAATATTTTCAAGTGTAAAAGTCCTATATACAAATTAAATGTTTTTAGTTAGTTAGTTTAAAAGTAGGTTGTACATATATGCATCAAATCCGAAGAAATACACATAGGCCTCTATCGGGCCTGTTGTGCGATCCTTAGCCACCCAGCAGTTCGACAAAGAGTCAATGCATACGAAAAAGACAGTAATTTCCACTAATAGTTAACCACCTGGATGATCGTAATTCCTATGTTTTGGGTCATTCGTCCCGAATGTACCCTTTGTAATCGAGAATGAAGACAGTCGTCACTTTAGTGTCCTCTTTGTAAGCGGGAGCGGAGACAGTCGTCTCTTTACTGTCCTCAAGTAACCTAGAGATTATACTCTTAAAAGTTGTTTTTTTTTTTTTTTTTGTTGTACTTCCGAAAGTAGCTATTTTACCCATCTTTTGGAGAAATGATTGTTACTTTCTACTAATGTGGCACCATCAGGTTGACTCAAATTTATATCTTTCGGGTCAATCGTCACATTATTGTCCCATAGTATTCTAGAGAGTAGACACTTGAAATTTTTAAATTTTAGTTCCATTAATATCTTACCACCTCCAAATCGTATTGTTTTGGTCTTTCGTCAAAAATAAACTCTTTGTAAACGAGAATGAAGACAGTCGTCACTTTAGTGTCCCCTTTACTGTATCTTTGTAGGGTGTAGAGTGACGATTGACTTCCTCGTAGGACAAGCCCATGTTAAAATGGTTGGTCACCTGGGTAGTCAGGTGGCTAGGGGCCACCACAAGTGGTAGGTTAAGTGGTCAGTTCGTGACTGTCCCGTCGAACTGCTGGGCAGTGCCTCAGGTGGGAATCGAACCCACCACCTCCGGTCTACCAGACTAGAACACTAAACACTAGCCTAGCGGAGGTTTTTGGTTTAGCAAAATGTTTTGTTTTCGATTTTCTCGATATTTATTTCGAAATATATTTCTCTAAAACTCAGCGGAAAAAAGCACAAAACTTTTGCATAAATTCTAATTAGTTGCACCTTATCGCATTTTGCTCTCCATTAAGAATGGTATTATTTGTAGGCTTATCACCACAAAAGAATCCAAGAATAAATTGTACATTTAACTTGCAACAAGGTTTAAATATAAAAATCGCCCCTTTAAGTTGGAACACGTGCGTGTTGCAAATATCAAAATGTTTATAGTGTTGAAGTGCATAAGTCTAATTTCCTTATGAATTGTATTGTAAATAAAATTATTTGCAAACTTACGCCTACCCAGACTTACCACAATAAAAAAATAAAATATAAATTTATTGGTTAAACAAATCCTGAAAGCGCAACTGAAACTGAACTAACCCAAACACTAAGTCTCCAAATATTATATACAAGAATTGTATTTGAAAACTTTTGTTGAGATCACAGACAATTGTTGTAAACTAATGTCCAGGCAGTTGCAAAATACAGGCACAACATGTGGTCACCAGGTAACAATGAAAGGAATCTACAAAAGAAAATGCTCTGACCATTGCTGTTGCATGTAAAACACTAACTACAAGTAGTACACGATTTGAGATGTGTTGCAGCTACATAGAACACCAATTCATGCCAACCAATGTAATTGCCATGAATACTTTTTTATGCATAAATACGTACAGACAAAGTATTTGTACGTCCGAGTACATATGGGTCTGTAAATTACTTGAAAATCAAATGAAAAAGTGTAGTAAACACCAACAACAATCGTATACACTGTTATAAATTTTTTGAAATAAATATCCTGGTTATACGCTTGACTTGTCTTTTTACTACAACGACAGCAGAAAAACAAAATTGTAGTGATTTTGCGCTTAAATGTGCATTAAATGTTACACATAAATTATAACGCCATAAGTCGTTCGCTGGCGTCTTTTGCAGAAGAACTGTGATCAGTAACGATATTAAATTATTCGTCGGCAACGAAGTTGAAACACAGTTCGATGGAACATTCGGAGTATTTTTAACATTTTATCCTTCTATGAATGTTAAAAGTCTTCACATTTAAGTCGAAGATACTAATACCGCAGAACTGTAGCTAATAATTATATTAATTATTACTCCCCGCTTTAATTCGAAATACACATTTACATACATACAACATATTTACCCACAAAATTCTAAAGTGAATAATGCCACAAAAATATGTTATAGTTTACCCACCAGTAGGATACTCTAAACGTTCGAGAAAACACAGTTGGAAAATGGTCATACTACATCGGTAACAGCTACAGTGGCGGCTTACTTCGCTAATTAGTGGGTGTTTCGTTACCAACAATCTCATATTTAAGATATTTTAATACATCATACACAAACGTGGAACCACGTACATAAGTAAAATATGTAAAGGAATGTGTATACTTTATACATATCTGTAATTGTAGATACATGATAACAACAGCAACAACATAGAAATCTCAGTTGAGCAGATGTGGCAAGTAATTGCATAGTGATTTGTATTATGGTCAATTTAGTGATTGCGTTTTGTTGTCGTTATTGTTGTTATTTATAACGACATTATACCTATCATGTTAATACAAAGCGCATAATTTCTTGTAAACCAAACACGATGGTTACAGATAGTTCATGTTTTTTTTTCGAACACTCCAGTTGAAATGAATCTGACATGTAATGAATGATAATATCAAATTGATTTCATGTTCAAAAGTGTCAAAGCATTATGACATTTGTTGGTGTGAGTTATGGTATTTTTTATTCTGAGAAGGAGATATCCAAAAATATAGATTTTGTGTATAGATATCTAATGTAGCATTGTTAGAACTTTCATTTTCATTATTTTAGGAAAATTTTATTAATTTAAAATTTTTCACCATTCCCATTGACGTTGACATTTGACGATAGGTCAAATTTGACAAAATGCCAGCAAAAACTCGCTAATTACTTGTACTTATAGATTCCGCCTGCAATACTTTTAGGTACTCTTATAATGACTTACATATTATCAGATGCGTAAGTACTATATTTTGGGTTTTGCAGTTTTATTTGCACATGATGAAAAAAACTAATTTTTCGGTACGAAAAACACTTAAAAAAATAATTAAGAATTGGGCTTGTGAGCAAGATCGGCAACTAACGAACAAGAGAAGCAGATTCGTTTTCTGTGTCAGCAATATTTTTGTGGGTAAAATAAAGGAACTTTTTAACTCCCTACTTGTAAGTACTTATCTAAGTAGTTATTTGTAATTGAGCGTGGTAAGCACTTACATCCAACGTCATCACAGTATTAAATAATGAATTAAAATGCAAATAAATAAGTAGTGAAGATCTGCTTTTTTAGCTTTTCAACTTATTGCTTTCAAATTTAAGTCTTTGGAAACCTGTTTGCAACACATCAGCATCGAAAACCTGAAATATTTATAAAAGTTAGTATTTTAAAACCCCTTACAACAAATACATAATTTACTATGTATTAACCTCTTATGTTTTACGCCTTTAATTCATATCCCTATTCTAAAGCACCAGAGTATTAAATGAAATATTTCCAATTATTGTTTGTTTGCTGCTTGTTAGTTGCGTTGGTATGTAATCGATGAATAGTTTTCGACACCAATGATATCATTCATAGTCAATTACAACTAATTGAATAATATTTTGCAATAAATAATATAACTTGATGTCTCAAAGTCATTTTATGGAATATTTTTATGATTTTAATCTAACTAGATTTATAGCAATAATTGTTATTTATGCTGCAGACATTGCAAACATACAATTTTAAAAAAATATATATAAATAAAGAAGTCATACATTAAAAAAATTCATGTAAGAAAAATTTGTAACTTTTAGGAATCAAATTTAAAGAAAATTTAGTTTTTCATATGATTTCCTATATATTACATATGAATTTGTATTTTCTTATGATGACTACTTATAAGCTAGTTTCGAATTTGTACGGAAAAGATCATTAATACCCATGTGTTTCCTAACCAAACATTTATTAAAATTTCTTTAATTTTCATTACAATTTTTTTTTTGTTTATACAACTTTAATTCCAATAATGAGTTCTTTTTTTAAAGCACTAACAGTCGTCTGTCTATTGCCACACAAACATTTAATGTGAAATGTCTTTGTTTTGTTTTTATTTCCTCTAAATGTCTCCCTTTTGATTTTTCCGTTTGGCTTTTCCTAAAAATGGGTTAATATGCCTTTTACACATTAAAACAAAAAGCAAAACATTAACATAAATATTTTGATAGACATGTTACAGAAACCTACAAAACAAACATTTAGTTTATACAAATTTTAATTATTCTGCTTTTGAAATCATAGAAATAAAAATTGAGAAACTACAAATGAACTCATGAATTCATCAGTTCACACGCATTTGTTTATAAACGTTAAAAAAAAAAAAAATAATTCAACGCCAGCAGAATAGGAGTTCATTTCATGTTAATTTTTTATGATTGGAGGAAAAAGACATTAAAAACTAAAATAACTTCATTACGATGAAGTTCTTATTTACGAATACGATTTTAATGAGAACTAGAATTTTTTCAAATATGTGGAAATGACTATCTATCTATCTATCTATCTATCTATCTATCTATCTATCTATCTATCTATCTATCTATCTATCTATCTATCTATCTATCTATCTATCTATCTATCTATCTATCTATCTATCTATCTATCTATCTATCTATCTATCTATCTATCTATCTATCTATCTATCTATCTATCTATCTATCTATCTATCTATCTATCTATCTATCTATCTATCTATCTATCTATCTATCTATCTATCTATCTATCTATCTATCTATCTATCTATCTATCTATCTATCTATCTATCTATCTATCTATCTATCTATCTATCTATCTATCTATCTATCTATCTATCTATCTATCTATCTATCTATCTATCTATCTATCTATCTATCTATCTATCTATCTATCTATCTATCTATCTATCTATCTATCTATCTATCTATCTATCTATCTATCTATCTATCTATCTATCTATCTATCTATCTATCTATCTATCTATCTATCTATCTATCTATCTATCTATCTATCTATCTATCTATCTATCTATCTATCTATCTATCTATCTATCTATCTATCTATCTATCTATCTATCTATCTATCTATCTATCTATCTATCTATCTATCTATCTATCTATCTATCTATCTATCTATCTATCTATCTATCTATCTATCTATCTATCTATCTATCTATCTATCTATCTATCTATCTATCTATCTATCTATCTATCTATCTATCTATCTATCTATCTATCTATCTATCTATCTATCTATCTATCTATCTATCTATCTATCTATCTATCTATCTATCTATCTATCTATCTATCTATCTATCTATCTATCTATCTATCTATCTATCTATCTATCTATCTATCTATCTATCTATCTATCTATCTATCTATCTATCTATCTATCTATCTATCTATCTATCTATCTATCTATCTATCTATCTATCTATCTATCTATCTATCTATCTATCTATCTATCTATCTATCTATCTATCTATCTATCTATCTATCTATCTATCTATCTATCTATCTATCTATCTATCTATCTATCTATCTATCTATCTATCTATCTATCTATCTCTATCTATCTATCTATCTATCTATCTATCTATCTATCTATCTATCTATCTATCTATCTATCTATCTATCTATCTATCTATCTATCTATCTATCTATCTATCTATCTATCTATCTATCTATCTATCTATCTATCTATCTATCTATCTATCTATCTATCTATCTATCTATCTATCTATCTATCTATCTATCTATCTATCTATCTATCTATCTATCTATCTATCTATCTATCTATCTATCTATCTATCTCTATCTATCTATCTATCTATCTATCTATCTATCTATCTATCTATCTATCTATCTATCTATCTATCTATCTATCTCTATCTATCTATCTATCTATCTATCATCTATCTATCTATCTATCTATCTATCTATCTATCTATCTATCTATCTATCTATCTATCTATCTATCTATCTATCTATCTATCTATCTATCTATCTTATCTATCTATCTATCTATCTATCTATCTATCTATCTTACTAACTAAAAATATTTTTTTCATATATTCCCCTTGCATCCCACTAAGTGACCACAAAGCTCTTTAATGGTCTCAGCTTTCTTTTGAGTAAAAAATATAACAAAAACGGCCATTTTGAAAAAAAAGAGGAAAATTAAGTGTCAAATATTGAAAAAATTTTATTCTTGAGTTAAAAACTGATTCTATCAAAAAGATAGATTTCCCACTCGCATCCCATTATGGGACTATAAAGCCCTTCAAGGAAATTGTATAAGCTTTCTTTTAAGCCAAAAAATGGCCCATTTTGAAAAAAACTTATTAAAAAATTTTTCGAAAGAATGCAGAAATAGCTGTCTGAAATCCTTTGGACAATTTTTTCTTGGACCAATAGGTGAAAAGTTACACTCATTTGAATAAAAACCTGTATGGCCAAAATATCCAACTTTCCTTTAAGACCGGTTGTTCTTAACCGATAAAGCTGAAAATTTGTGTCCGACCTACTATCCAATTAGTACAAATTTTTGTCAAAATCGATTTTTTTACTTGACTTGAAATTGCCCATATGTATAAATTATCAACTCGACCATAATGCTGTCATATTAAATATTCAAAACGTTATTAAATATAAACACTTTTAAACAATTAAAATCATTTTGAATTCAATTTAGATTTTATGTTCTGATCTATAACAAAGTCTTCATTATCCTGATGTCCTGATGAAAATTCACAAAAAAGCAATTCAATAATAATTATAATCTAAAATGTTAAAACAAAAATGCATATTCCAATGAAAACTTATGTATGTATATAACTATGGTACATAAATATTTTGGGAATTCCTATACAATTTTTTTTTGTATTTTTTTTGCTATTTATTTCTGAATATGTCATAAAAATAATTATTCCCATTGATGATGATGATTGTAAGGATGGCGAGTTGAATAATGATAATAGTGATGATTTGAATGTATGGAAATGAGATTGTAAAACGTTTTAATGGTCAAGACTATAAACAATTTCTGGTATTTTGTTGCAATTTATGTTTGTTGCATGTTTCTAATTATAACAAAAAAAAAAAGTTTCATGCTTCCCTGGTTGCCTTTTATTTTGTGTGATTGGTTATATACCCAAAGGATGCAAACTATGTTTTTTGCATCGTTTTAGTTTGGTTGCTGACTCGCTGGTCGTTTGCTGCCTCCATAAAATGTTTCAAATATTGAAATATTTCTCAACTCCCAGCTTGCATGTATCATTGTTTGTATGTTTTTAAAAGCTTGGTGCATACACCATAAAAATGTTTGTGTGTGCTTAAACTGACATCATAAAATATACAGTATTTTCAAAATTAAATCGTCTAGTAAAAATAGAAAAAGAAAACTACTTTTTATAGATCATAAACATTGACGGTAGTTTCTTACCAATTACGTATTTAAATCAATAAAAATCAAATAAATGTCTTTTTAAGTTTTTTGTTTAAATAGTTGAGAAGCTGTTGAAAAAAAAATATGCAAGAAGTATAAAAGAAATTTTTATGACTTAAATTGACTACGTGATTTACACGTCTTTTATTTTTGTTTGAAAAAGAATTTGATGAGAGGACATAAAATGAAAATTAGATTATTATTTTATTTAATAAAACTAGAGTTAATGATTAAGTTTACATAAATTTATTTAAACTTTTATGTATTTAACTATAATTAAAGATAAAGGGCTATGATTTAAATTTTTGTTGAAGTATCGGTAATAATAAAATGCATTTTATTGTTGAGTTTTTTTTTTTAAATAAAATTTGGTATGTAAAATTTATGGAACACCAGGGAAACCAAAATATGTAAATGCATGTTTTTTTGTGGTGCGTCATATGGGCTCATGGATAAGATATCTACACGTTTCAAACTAATTTAAGAATTTTGACATCGATTTGTTAGGGCATATTTCTGCATATTTTACCAATAAGAGCATAATTTTGCATAATTTGCATGGCATTTGTAGCATAATTAAGTCATATTATCGAGTTTTTAGAACATATTTTAATATATTGCTTTCGAAGTTATTAGGAGCGTCCTTTAATGAGACCTATGTTATGATACTGATCCATTCAGTACTTCCCATATTATGACAGCTTTTCACCTTAATATGGTTCTCTATATTGATTCCCATGGACTGTAGGAAAGACAAATAATCATGTCCAAATCAGATGAGACACAAGATGCTCTTGATTTAAGAAACGAATACAAATTTTTGGAATATTTATTTTAGTTGAAAAGGTACATGGCATTTAAATAATATTTTTTTCAGCCCATATATAATCAATATCATATCTTAATTAAATTTAAAATTCCTCTTTCAAAGAACCCCCATAATTGGCTATTTAATCATTATTATTGATGGTCTATATATACTAAAGGATTGAGACCCATAACATTTTTTTTTAAATTTTATAGTATCTTATAAATTTATTTCTCACTTTAAACTTTTTCATGTAATCTAAACGAAACTCTAATAAATTACATTTTAATCATTTGTTCAAAGAACTAGAACAAACGTATTAATAATCAAACACCTATAGAATTTCCTAAGGTGCCCTTTGTAAAAGTAACAAAAGAAAAAGAAAACATGCAATGTCACGGTCTATGTATGCCTTTGGAATTTTTCACACTTCAAGGCTGTCACTTGGCGTATATTTTTATAAAGACACTAATGGGAATCTGTTTAACACAACGTCACACATGCCTGCCAGACGACAAACAATACATATAGTCACAATCAGGCATTTTATTTTTTTAAGAAAAATGATCTTGAATATATGTACAGAGTCTCAGTCAACAAGAGCCCCTGTATAGTAATTTTATAAATTTTAAATGCTGGAAGCATTTCAATACGATTTGTTTATACAAACCAAAGTCATGC
This sequence comes from Lucilia sericata, assembly GCF_015586225.1. NCBI lineage: Eukaryota > Metazoa > Arthropoda > Insecta > Diptera > Calliphoridae > Lucilia > Lucilia sericata. The sequence goes on from NW_023994048.1 coordinate 838,047, forward strand.
CATAGAAATAAAACGTTCTTCTTGGATTAGTGTGCGTGTAACCACATCACTGATCATTGTGGTCTCAACTTAATGAAGGAATAAAAGAATGTATGAAGAAAAAATATTGATTTGAAAGATGGAAAAAAACTTAAATGATGATGCTGCAGTTGCTGCTGCTACTTGTAGTGAAGTAGTGTAACACTGCTGCTTGGGGCAACATATGTCAAGGTATTAATGATGATGAAATTATGGAGGATATTGATTGGATGCCAAGAATTTCTTAGCAGACGTTAACAGCATTAGCAGCATGCCAACTATGTGAATAATATTCATTTAATGAGCAATTGTTTTCTTAGAATTATTAAGTGGGTAAATTGAGAATTATTTGCACATTGATTTTAATTAAATAATAGGTCAAATTTGAAAGGGCGTAGGAGCGACATAATAAAAATGGGGCATATATTTTTTAACAAAATGTTCTCTATAAAGATACCTTTCAGAAAAATTTATATATATGGGTAAATTCGTGTCAAATGATCCAGCTTTTAAAATCTATGTCTTCCGATTTGGATGATTTTTTCAATTTACACCAATGTTAGTAGGTTAGACACAAATTTTCAGCTCTATCGGTCAAGAACTGGGGCAGTAAGAGGGGGTCAAAGTTGGACATTTTGGTCATACAGGGTTTTATTAATATGAGTGCAAATTTCAGGAAGGAATTCAGATTTTTTATTTTTTATATTTTTTTTTTTTCAAAATTTTGTTTTTTTTCAAAATCTTTTATTTTGCTCACAAGAAAGCTTAGACAATTTCCTAAAGCTTTCTGGTCTACTATCCAATAGTACTAACCTTGGTGCAAATTTCATCAAAATCAATTTTTTGAGCAGCGTCACTTGACGGGAAATTGCCCATATTCAAAAAGAAAGTTTCTTTATTAACAAAAAACAAGTAAGAGTGTTATATTCGGCTGTGCCGAATCTTGTATACCCACCATCAAAATATTGCCGAAAAGGAGTGCTTGCTTATAAATAAACTTTGATATTTAAGAATCGATGCTTTTGTTATCATCAAAACAATTTTCTCATTCATTACATATATGTATAATTTTACCATCATACATATTATGTATATCGATAGGATCCTCCTAAAATTTGGTAGAGAAATTTGTAACAAATTTTGTCGCTGTACTTGTATTTTTAAGGTAGTATAAAGCGTTAAAGTCATTTTCTGAGAGGGACCTTATTAGGGGGGGAGGTTTGGTCAATTATGGACCGATCCTACTCAAATTTTCTAGAACGATTTAGCTAGTAATGAGCGTTAAAGCCATTTGTGAAGGGGACCTTATATGGGGGATAGGGTCAATTATGAACCGATCCTTATAAAATTTTACAAAGCGATTTAGGTTCCTATAAAATATGTTCATGTTGAATTTCATCGCTATAGTAATTTTCTGAAGGTGACCTTATATGGGGGATAGGGTGAATTATGGACCGATCCTTATAAAATTTTGCTATGATATTAAGGTTCCTATAAAATATGTTCATGTCAAATTTCATCGGTATGGATGCTTCTTTTAGACAATTATGAACCTTAAAGCCATTTTCCGAAGGGGATCTTATATGGGGGGTAGGGTCAATTATGGACCGATCTTCGTAAAATTTTACAAAGCGATTTAGGTTTCTATACAATAGGTCCATGTCGATTTTCATCGCTATAGATGCTTCTCTTAGACATTTATGAGCGTTAAAGTCATTTTCTGAAGGGGATCTTATATGGGGGTTAGGGTCAATTATGGACCGATACTTATAAAAATTTACAAAGCGATTTAGGTTTCCATAAAATAGGTTCATGTCGAATTTCATTGCTATAGATGCTTCTTTTAGACAGTTATAAGCGTTAAAGTCATTTTCTGAAGGGGACCTTATATGGGGAATAGGGTCAATTATGAACCGATCCTTATAAAATTTTACAATGATATCAAGGTTCCTATAAAATATATTTTGCAAAGCGATTTAGGTTCCTAGAAAATATATTTATGTCGAATTTCATCGCTATAGATGCTTTTTTTGGACAGTTATGAGCGTTAAAGTCATTTTCTGAAGGGGATCTTGTATGGGAGGTAGGGCCAATTCTGGACCGAACCTTATAAAATTTTACAAAGCGACTAACGTTTCTATAAAATAGGTTCATGTCTAATTTCGTCGCTATAGATGCTTCTTTTAGTCAGTTATAAGCGTTAAAGTCATTTTCTGAAGGGGAGCTTATATGGGGGATAGGGTCAATTATGGACCGATCCTTATAAAATTTTACAATGATATTAAGGTTCCTATAAAATATGTTCATGTCGAATTTCATCGCTATAGCTGCTTCTTTTGGACAGTTATGAGCGTTAAAGTCATTTTCTGAAGGGGACCTTATAGGGCGGCTAGGGTCAATTATGGACCGATCCTTATAAAATTTTACAAAGCGATTTAGGTTTCTATAGAATATGTTCATGTCAAATATCATCGCTATAGATGCTTCTTTTAGACAGTTATGAGCGTTAAAGTCATTTTTTGAAGGGGACCTTATATGGGGGTAGGGTCAATTATGGACCGATCCTTATAAAACTCTACAAAGATTTTAAGGTTCCTATAAAATATGTTTATGTCGAATTTCATCGCTATAGGTGCTTCTTTTAGTCAGTTATGAGCGTCATTTTCTGAAGGGGACCTTATATGGGGGCTAGGCGAAATCGTGGACCGATATTGCCCATTTTCAATACCAAACGAACTGCATCAACTAAAAGTATTTGTGCAAAATTTCAGCTCTCTAGCTACTTCCGTTTGGGCTCTATCGTGTTTTCAACAGACAGACAGACAGACGGACAGACGGACAGACGGACAGACGGACGGACGGACAGACGGACAGACGGACGGACATGGCTAGATCGTCTTAGAATCTAATAAGGACCCAGAATATATATACTTTTATGGGTCTTAGACGAATATTTCAATGTGTTACAAACGGAATGACAAAAACAATATACCCCCCATCTTTTTTGATGGTGGGTATAATAAAATACTATACATTCTGGGTCCTTACATATTTTTATACCCACCATCAAAAAAGTAACACATCTAAATATTGGTCATATACCCACAATAGTATATTCAGGGTCAGGGATATTCAGTTTCATAAGAACTAAAATCTACTACCAAATTTTATGAGGATCGGTCCATAATTGACCCTACACCCCATATAAGGTGCCCTTCAGAAAATGACTATAACGCTCATTACACTCTCACTTGTTAAAACTTAAACTCGAATGCTGCTTGGCTAACCCCATGTAAAATTTTGTGCATATCGGACTTGTCGTGCTGAAATACCAGATTTCTTTCCAAAAACATTTAATTCTGCCCCACTGTACATTGCTTAGAACAAAAGGTACCAAATTTATTTGGAGATATAAGTAAACAATTCAGCTAAGCTGTTATTAGTCTGTTGTAAATCTCTTAGTTACTTATCCATGCACCCACGTATCATCCTTTATATGAAACGGAAGTGTGGGTGGCAGTCTGACGAAACGAATGTTTACAAAGTGCGTATGTACGATTAAAACCCAATTGAGAAAACAAAAACTCTCCCATAACTCAGACAATTTTCCAACAATTCTCAATTTACAATAAATTTGATTAGTTTTTGCTGCTCCTGTGCACAACTATACATCATCTACAAAGTTCATTGGCTTGCGAGTGTAAGTAAATACGATACGATACAATACATTTCAATTTTATTTATGAAGCATCGATGAGTGTTGCATGTGTTTACTTTAAAGGCATGTTTCTTACAATGCATTCAAATACAAAATAGAGGATATTAACATATTCTTGGGATCACTTAAAATAGATAATGTACTCTAAACAAATATAAATCTTTTCTTGAATTTTTTATTATTTTCATCCCGCTCTTTTCGTGTTTTCCTTTCTCAATAAGCAGTACGAGGAAAAAATAAACTAATTGTTTATTTGGTTAAAATTTCTTGCTGCTGTTGTTTGAAGAATTTATGTTGGTTTATTTTTAATCTTTTAATACTAGATTTTTATATTTAATTTTAGAAACATTTCGTTTATTCAGTTCATCTGCCTTGTGTCTTTCGTATTGTTGGCGTAATAATGATCGTTCTTCCGTGTCGAACTAATATTTACATAAAGTCATGATCTCTTTCGTTTTGTTACAATTTGGAGATGAAAAAAAGGAGTTGTTTATATTAAATATTCCACAGAATCATAAAATTGTTTTTTAATCGATAATATTTACGTCAATTCATATTTTCCTTTTTAGTTTAAATGAATATACATATTTACATTTAAAGTACTTTTCTTTTAGCTCTTTTGAATTTTTTGGGGTAATTGACATTCAATGGCATTATTAAGTGGAAATTATTTTTTTTTTTCAGTTAATTTACTTTTCATATTGTATACCTATTATGAATAAATATGTATGTTTTTATTAAAAGGAGTTTATTGAACTTGAATTTATTTAATGCTTGAAAGGTTTTTATTTACTCTGTTCTGTTATTTAAGGCAAATATTTATTTTCTTGAAATCAATTACCTATTGGAAAATGTGATTTAAAATTTGAAGAAAACAGCAGAATATATTAAGATGATAATGGATATACAAATATTGATGAATATATAATGTTTTATTAGTTAATAAGATTTTCAAGTATAATTTTTATTGTTACTTGCAACTCTTTGATATTGACAACAGTTAACATTTTTATATCCTACATCACTTTAGGTCGCACGTACACCTTTTGAGACCAAGAAATAAAAAGGCTGCCAGTTTTCAAGATATTAAAAATTTCCATGTATGCCCAAGGACAAAGCCTTTTGAAAATGGTTAAAAATCGGTCCATTATTTTACCTATCCCCCATACAATTGAACCAATTAGCTTTTGGAAAAATGTGATTTAAAACTTAAATACCCTACACCACTTTAGATCTCAATTTTCAAGTTAATTTCATGAAATTTGGCACGTACATCTTTATGGCCCAAAATAACGAAATTGTTCGAAAACGGTCCATTTTTTTCTCTAGCGCCCATACAACCAAGCCCACTGAATAGAGAGTATACTAGTATCTCGACAAAAAGCGGTATAATAAGGTTTTTCATTAGCCTTGATAACCCTGCCGCATATAATATTTTCTTATATTTCTATATAATTATTTTCTGAGTCGATTATACCATGTCCGCCCTCTCATCAGCCTTGCTTGATGGCTAATATGATGATATTTTCAAAGCTTTCTGAAAATGGATAAAATCGGTCCATTATTTCATCTAGCCCCGATACAACTGAACCCAACGAATAGGACGTTTAAGCTTATTATGAAAAACAACAACAACAATACCCTACACTATGAATATATTTTCAAAATTATTTATTTTTCATAAAGAAACTTTTATGTTGAATTTTACCTTAATTTCGATGTATTTAAGCAATTTATTGATGAAAACCCATATTTCTAAAAGAAGCTTCATATGGAAGTTAGGGTCAAATATGGGCCGATCCTCAACAAATTGGGAGAATTTCATCGCTATTCTAATGGTTATAAGTCAATTTTTGGACGTTTAAGTTATTTTTAGAGGGGAGTTTGCATGGGAGCTAGGATCAACTGACGGCCGATCATTATAATAATCGGCATGGTCATTTATGGCTATATAAAACTTAGTTGTGCTAATTTTTGCGGAGATAATAGTATATTTGACGTAGTTATGTGTTAAAAACCCCAATCGGAAGGTCCGATTATATGGGGGCTAAGTGAAATAATGAACCGATTTCAACCATTTTCAACAGGCATCGTCCTTGTGCCGAAATGCTCCAAATTTTATCAAAATATCTTGAAAATTGTGACCTGTAGCTTGCGCACAAAGTTAACATGGACAGCCAACCAGCCGGACGGACGGACGGACATGACTTAATCGACTCAGAAAGTGATTCTGAGTCGATCGGTATACTTTAGGACCAATATGTTTGTGCGTTACAAACATCAGCACAAACGTATTATACGCTCCCCACTATAGTGGTGTAGGGTATAATAAATCTCATTTAATATTTATAACTTTATATACTTTATACTTAATCTAAGGTGGATTATCATATTTTAAATCTCGTCCGACTATACTTTCTTACTTGTTTAACTTTCAACTACTTTGAAACATAGATAAGTTCCGGAACAAATTTTAACATACTAGCTAATTCCAATATCTGTCTGAATTAGAATTATCTATTTTATGTAATCTAAATATTTATTTTAAAAAACTGTTAAAGCCGTCATAATTACACTATAACTGTGGTGTCAAAATGTCTAGGAACACAATATCAATCGAAATTTTAAACATGCCATAATTCTACAAAATGTTTTGAAATTACTCTTCAATATTAAAAGCTGTGCTCATGACTTTAACACTTCGTCATAAATTAGGAAGTAATCTTTGATACACTAATGAACGCCAACAAAACATTAATAATTCATTCATTACACTAAGCGGAGGAGGAAGATGCAACTTGCTTGAAACTCTTTAATGTTCGTAACTGTTACTTATTTACTTGCAACTAGCTGGGCATCATGTTGTTGAAACAAATTTTACCTGCTGTGATAAATGAGTTTTTTTTTTCAAACGAATGTTTTATTTTCCAATCTTTTGTTAGTTTTGTGGCATGCTGCAATCTATTAGTAAATAAAAACATATGTACGTATATACATGTATGTACATATGTGTAAGTAAGTTTGTTTATGATTCTGTATTTATTGATTGTTTAACATTTGACACTTTTGGTTAGAAAGATCTGTTGTTGTTTTTATTTTGTAGGCTTGTGCCTTTTTTAATTGTTTTCGATGAGTTCGATATGTATGCAGCACTTTAATGTTCATGCTAATGGGCGGTTTTTATTTAATACTCACGTGTGCTTTTTAAAGCGGCATCATCTGTCATTTCTCAAGAAAACAAAATAAAGAACTTAAAAATACATATATTTATAACTAAACAAAATTCTAAGGCGTTTATTGCATTTAGGCAGACGTGAAAGGGATTACGCACCCGTTTAAGAGAATGAAAAAGAAAAAATACAAAATGAACAATGGTTTGTTCATTTAAGTTTTTGTTGTCTTTTTTCTTAAACATACAAAACCTACATTATTTATTGTTCATTTAAATGTGTTTTCTTCATCATCTTTTTTTCATATTTACTTCCCTTCTGCTGCACTTCTCTTTAACTTTAACAGCCACAATGCACTTCCAACCTTAAAATGTTTACGCAAATATACGAGAGTACAAGTATGAAAGTAGAGTTTATCAAGCTCGACTATATGTTAACCTACATAAATACTGAAATATGTGCACAATTAGAATTGACATCTATAATTGAATTACTAATGCGAATTAACTCTTTTTTCAGTAGTTCGATCACAATGAAATCTCATAATTTTCTAAATTGTTTAAGATAAGTATATCCGTCCGTCTGTTCTTTGTCCGTATTTTGAAAATAATTCGAAGATATTTACATTATGATTTCTGACTACTAACTCGACGAAAATTTCATCCTTATGTATGTCTGGAATTCTAGGAATACCTCTCAAACGATAAGTATTAACGATGAGTATTAATGTTCCAAAAAGGGCCTCAGTTCCTACCAGCGATTGAAAGTCTTGATCTCAGTACAATATGTTCAAAAATCTCAAATAATGAGTATTAATGTTCCAAAAAGGGCCTCAGTTCCTACCAGTAATTGAAAGTCTTGATCTCAGTACAATATAATAAAAAATTTGTCCGCAGTCTTTTCGAAATGGATCTCAAACAATCCGTAATTTTTTAGCTTATCGCGAGAAAAATAATAAATTTTTTTCATACAGCATTCCTGGCCCGCAAAACGACTTTTAGTGCATTATAAGGGGTATATAAATTTCAAATTAATCTAAAACGTTCTGACACCTATTCTGAACACGAAAATAATATGCCTCTCAAACCCACTAAAAATCATTTTGTAGGTCAAAAATACTCTAAAAACTTTTTTTCCCATAATCAGGTCAAAATTAAGGAATTTTTGAAATCTACATTGAAAATATTGCAGAACGATTTTTTTTAAACATATATGTACATACTGAGATCAAGGTTTTTAATCGCTGGTAGGGAACTTTCAGTATATTAAAACGCATCGATTGAGAGACACAAAAAATAAAAGTATTCCGATATTTGTTTGGTTGCTAACAATAGACAGAAATGTATGATGACTAATATTTTCATATGTTACAAACACAATGACAAAATAAATATTCCTCCATATTTTTGATGATGGGTAAAGAGATACAATACTGAAAAGACCTCATCTACTTTATTCATCTACAGCTCTGTGTCATGTAAACATGATGCATTTCAGTGTGGTTTTTTGTTTAGTTTTTAAATTAAAGGTAAATTGTTTTATGCATCGTTTTGTAAACTGTCAGTTTTTGTTGACTCTAAAACTTGTAGCACACGAATACTGTTGCAATATGAATGTAAAGAATTGAATAAGCTCATGTACCACCAAAAAATCCATGTGTGTACGTTTATTTGTTATTTCTTTGGTTTATTGTTGTTGTGTGTATGTATTTAAATTAGGATGGCTTGCAAAAAAACTATTTTAGCTCAAATCAATTTCTAATAAAGAAATAATTTTGTTTTATTATCTCGATTAAAATCTGTTAAGTATAATTAATTTATTTTTAGAATAAAAGCCTGCCTCAATTTCATTATTCGAGCAAAAGGAGTTTTTTTACGACCCACCCTAATAAAGATATTTCATTTAATTTCGTATGGAACTGAAAATATCAACAACATGTTGCAATTGATTGATAAACTGCAGCGATGTTGTATTAAATGTACGTTATCATTGACAGTAACTGCGAGGTTTGCAAGATAAGTGTGGTTAATTTGACACCATATAATCTGTCAAAATAAACCAGACATTCAATTATTTTCTAATTTTAAAAACTATTTAAGCTTTTAGATATGTATTTATGTTGCTTATGTTTCTTTAGTTAAAAAGAATCAATCTATACAATAAGGGAAAACAAAATGCTAACATCTTAAATATGTTTTTAAAATCTAATGGATTTTTAATTAGGATTTGAGCTAAACCACCTAAATTTGTTTTACTGCTTTACCCTCGTTCGTACACTCACATTAAAGCCAATATTCTATTCCCATGTTGTTTTTCTTTGATTTGTTTAATTGATAGACCATATCTGTCCATTTATTTAATTTTTGTTTAGACTTTTTTTCTCTCCTCGTGTAGTCATTAATTTAGTAATGGCCAATTGTTGTTACAGCTTTTAATACATTGAAATGTGATTAATTAGTAGAAGTTTCATTGACCAACATGAACACAAACTTCAGCATCCACATGTTGAACAGTGTATTAAATAAGTTTCACACTTCATTTGAAGTATTTATATATAATGAAAAATTATAAATACGTTTATGTTGAACTTGATTGTAAACATTTCCTTAGCTTTTAACAAAAAAAAAAATCGTTTTTTTTTTCACAGTTTGAAAAGTGTACAAATGCCATGATTTTAACTAATGGAGATTTATACTTTTAAGGCAAGGAAAAAATGCGTATGTGAAAAAATAAAATAAATTACCATGAAAAAACTAACGCTTGAGTTGAAGCACTTTTTTGTGTTTACATCTAATGTTTGAAGTGCGTATTAAAAAGGTTTAAATAATTTAAGCTCATAATGGAATGTACCTATACGGAAAATAATTTGTATACCTTCTGGCCCTAAAATTCATTCTGTGTTGAGTTTTGCAAAAACATGGGCGTGGCACCTGAAAGTATATCTTAAAATGTTTGTTATGCTTTTCAATAAAACTCATTGCCCTAACTGTATGTGTACTTATAAGGTAATCTTAATTGATTTCAGATGAAAATAAAAATATGTATATAAACAAATGTCATTTTATTTAATTACAAAATATTTATTTAACAAGTAAGAAATTATAGTCGACCATATAATACCCTACACCTGTTACAAAATTAAAATGTGATTTAGTTTTCATATTAAAGCATTTAAGTTGAATTGTACCTTGTCTCAGATGTACTTAAGCCATTTATTGTTGAATAAAATTGTGGATATTTAAGTCAAATTTTGAAGGGGGCTTTGTATAGAGGCTATGGTCAAATGAGACCGTATTATTATAAAATTCATGAGAATCATAAAGGCTAGTATAGAACTTGGTTTTGCAGCTTTTTGTGGTGATACGAGTATATTAAACATAATTATGAACTTAAGAGCCTTATTCGGCGGGTTCAGTTGTATGGGGGCTAGGTGAAATGATGGACCGATGTTAACTATTTTCAATAGGCTTCGTCTCCGATACCATAGAAGATCATGTGCCAAATTTCATTGAATTATCTTGAAAATTGCGACCTGTATTTTGATTATAAGGTTTACAAGCCCTATTCGGGGGTTCAGTTGTATGGGGGCTAGGTGAAATGATGGACCGATGTTAACCATTTTCAATAGACTTCGTCTCCGATACCATAGAAGATCGTGTGCCAAATTTCATTGAATTATCTTCGAAATTGCGACCTGTAGTTTGATTAAAAAGTTTACAAGTCCTATTCAGGGGTTCAGTTGTATGGAGCTAGGTGAAATAATGGACCGATCTTAACCAATAGGCTTCGTCACTGTGACAATAGAAGGTCATGTACCAAATTTCATTGACTTATCTTTAAAATTGCGACCTGTAGTTTGATTACAAGGTTTACATGGACAGACGGACAGACGGACTTTAAGGTGGGTATAGGGCCAATATTATTGTGCATTACAAACATCAGCACAAACCCAACATACCCTTTCCACTAAAGTGGTGTAGGGTATAAAAATCATGTTTGGGTACTGAATCAGCAATTTATTTAATTTTTTTTTTCTTACAAAAAGGGTTAAGTTGATAACAGACAGCTTGTCTTTCATGTCAACTTTCTTTCTATCATTCCCGTTTCTAAATAAAGATAAAAACTATATTACAATATCAAATTTGAATAAATAAATGTATCCAAAAAGGTGCGGGTTTCTTTACAAAAGTACTCATATCAACCTAATAATATTGGTTTATTATTACTTGATATACATATTGTTTTTAATCTTAATAAAAAAAAGCATCTTCTATGCTGGATATCAATACCCAATTAAATTGATATGCAAGTTTTATTTTATTGTAAATATCGATTTGATTTGAAATCATCATATAGACATGCAATCAAAAAAGAAATGCGCCTACACGATTAACTAGACAAGACTGCTACATATCTGACAAAATGCATTCTCAAAGATTTTTGTCTTTAGATATAGGAATATTTTGTTTCATTTAATAGGCCACCCATAGTGCAGACGTTTTCGTTGTAATTTTTTTTTTTTTGTGAAATGTGTATTCAGGAAGTATATCGTGTTGTTTTTTAACTTAATTATAACATTTGTTTGTATGTTTTTTGTTAAATGAAACAAAACAAGAAATCATGTTTTTGTAGGAAATCGTCAATAATGGGTGTTAATTGTCATGCATGAAAAAATTGAACAAAAATGACACATTATTATTTCCTATAAAAACATATTTCATTGTTTTTAATATTTTGGTTAATGATACAAATATATAACATATAAATAAGATGCAACATCTGCATAAAATGTCAATGTCAATTGTTTATATGTAAGTATTTTTTAAACAATTTTTACATCTGCATATTTAGGGAAAACAATAACAACATTTTTTTTAAACTGAAACAGATGTTGTATATTATTAAATGTTTTTTAAGAAATTTGTTTTATGTACTTTTTACTCTCTTAAATTTCAAGAAATATCAAGTGGTTTTTGTTTTTCAATTACAAGATATATTTACATGTTATGTTAGATATATTATTTGTAAGGAAACACTTAATTTTTTTATAATTTTTATATGATTTATTATACGTAAAAGATCTATTACATTAAGATCAAACAAGGAAACACCGAATTTATTTTTTGAATATTATTTTTTATTATTTATTTATAGATCGCTGTATCTTATTATTATTTTAAATAAAAACTTTTCATTGTTATTTTTATAATTCGTAAAAAGCAATGAAAGATCATAATAACCCAATTTGTTTAATGATGCATATAAAATATTTTTTCTGCAAAGTCCAAAATTTTTTATACCCACCATCAAAAAGATGGGGGTATATTGATTTTGTCATTCCGTTTATAACACATTGAAATATTGGTTACAGGCCCATCAGTCCGTCTGTCTGTTGAAATCACGATAGCCGATAGACCACACGGGAAGAGCTAGACAGTTGAAATTTCGCAAAAATATTCCCTATTACTGAGGTTTGTTTGGTATTGAAAACGGGCACTTTTTCGGATAGCCCCCATACAAGTGGACCTCCAAGGGCATAGAAGTACGAATATAGCGATGAAATTCGACATAAATAAGTTTCATATGAGTCAAAATATTTTTACAACATTTTTTGAGATTCGGTCCATAATTGACCCTAACCTTCATATAGGGTCCCCTTCGGAAAATGACTTTACCACTCATTACTGGTCCAAAAATGCGAGTATAGCGTTAAAATTTGGTATAAGTAAGTTTCTTATGAACAAAAACCTCTCTACCAATTTGTTTTAGGATCGGCCCATAAATGACCCTACCCCGATATAAGGTTCCTTTCAGAAAATAACTTTAACACTCATTATTGGCCTAAAAATTCGAGTATAGCGATGAAATTCGGTTTAAGTAAGTTTCTTACGAACCAAAACTTGTCTCTGTCAATTTTTTTTAGGATCGGCCTATAAATGACTCTACCCCCATATAAGGTCCTCTTCTGAAAATTACTTTAACGCTCATTACTAGCTCAAAATATGAATATCGTGACGAAATTCGACACAAATAAGTTTTATGCGATCTAAAATCTCTCTACCAAATGAGGACTGATCCATAACAGATCCTAGCCCCTATAAAAGGTTCCCTTCTGCTCTGTATCACTATAAGGGGCGTATGGTCATCGTCATCCAGCTAGGTAAATTAGGTTAGAATAAAATTTGTAATTGTATTGTAATAGAAAAATAAATAAATAAATTATAATATTTCGTGCCTCTAGATCGTTTAGGTTCAATGTTGTTAAACATCAGACAAACTTAATTTTATTCCAAAGATTTTCTTATATACACGGTTATTATCAACTAGATACATATGTATGTCAGCACTTTAAAACTTCCCGTTAAAGCTCAATCTTGTTTTCAATAAATAGGTAAATAGTCATGTATGTAAATCTATATTTTTCATATCCCAGCTAAAAAAGATTAAGTATGGATCATATATTTATTCATATATGTTCATATCCGAAAATTGGCGGAATTGGGCATAATCTGCATATATTTTCATATATTTCCATATATGTTCATATATTTCCATATATGTTCATATATTTCCATACTTATCCATATATGGAAAAATTTTTCATATATGATTCCATATATGACATGATCATATATCTCCATTGATCGGAATGGATATCTGTGACTGGCTTGATATAGTTCATTAAGTGAAAAGCATTTTAAAAGCCAAACCCCTTTTTATTAGTCTAGGTTTTATTTAAAATTGATTCCAAGAAATTCCTTCAGCATATGCCTGTCATAATAATAAATTTTACCTTTAAGGATACTTTTATTTCTCAATATCACCTTCTCTTCTACTTTTGGAGGCAAGAAAATAAGATAAATAACTTAAGTTGACATTCTCCATATTATGATCGTATTAAAAGAACAGAAAAAACATATTTTTATTATGGTCATATAAAATATTGACAAATTTTCCATACATCAAATATGCATAAAGAAAATAAAGACATTAAAATATTTACGATACCTTTGAAATCAGTAGCCATTTATTTTAACATATTTATTTTTCACATACATACATATCTTTTTCGTTTTAAATTTTTATTCCTCTTCAGCACATTCAGCTTATGACACATTTATTCAATTTGATGTGTTAACTTGATTACTCAAGTTGAGGTGTGAGTTGTGCAGCAGGTGTGGGCCATTTGGAAGAGAAGAAAAAAAAAAATAAATTTTAAAAGTCGATTTATTGAACAAATTATGGGTTTGTAAATTATATTCTAAACAATTTATGTTGGTTTTTTATGACTGTGTTGTTTTCTTTTTTATGCTAAGCATATAAACTTTTAACCCTTTCAAAATTTTGGGGAATATATTTTAAGTGTGGGTGTATGTGATATTACCTATAAATTGGGAAATGTTAAGGTAATATATTTTTTACATACTTATGTAAAGGTAATAAATTATTACATAAACAGCGGTAAAAATTCATACATATTCGCATACGAATTATGAATTTAATAGCAAATTTTATAACATGTATTTTTTTTGTGCTTTTCATTATTACTAGGCATTTGAGAGATATATAGTTAAAATGGTAATTAAAGGAATTAATTCAAGATCAATGAAAATAGATCTTTGAAATTAACTAAGAATAAAACAAATTGATCAAAATTTTGGAAAGAATTCAAATTTTCTATAATAAAAGGTAAATTTAAGCTAAAAAATTTAAAATGTTTTATAGGTTTTGAAAATTATTCGATTTTGAAAATCTGAAAAATTTAATTTCATCTTATTTAAGATAAGTGGAGAAAATAGCGGAATCGGGCAGAAATCTTGAAAATTTAATTTTCAAATGCGATTATCTCCTAAGCTATTAAAAAGTAATTACAGTCAAACTCGTTTATAACGAACTCCGCGGAACCAGTCAAATTTGTTTGTTATAAGCGAAGTTCGTAATAACACAGGTGAAGTTTTTGTAGTTCCAAAAATTAAGTGGCATTTTACGAAATTTTAAGAATATGATTTATAAATTTATTTAATATTCTTTACAAAAAAAAAACACCATTGATTTTATTTGTTCATATTTTTCATAACAAATTTAAGTTTTTTTTTTCAACAAAGCAAGTTATATTCTTATGATTTCAACACATAATTTTGAAGTTCGTTATAAAAAAGGAAAATTGTATGATATTGTACTTGAGGAACGCAAAAAGTAGTGCGTTTTATTCGAGGATTCATTATAAGAGATGTTTTTTGTATGAAAATAGTTACCAAAATAGCGGGACTTGAAAACTTGTTCGTAATAACCGAGAATTCGTTATAAGCGAGTTTGACTGTAATAGCTTCGACGAGGGCGTTAGTAGCGCCTCTAAGATGGGACCATGAGTTCATAACTTAAACCTTCCTCTGTACGCATGTGAAATTTTATTTAAAATGGACTAATTGTTTAGAATCCACAGATCTATTTCCCTCTTTACTTCCTATCCCACTGTGGCACCATTTAAACTTTGACATAAGAAGATCATCGTTCCTAAAGACACCCTCCAACCAATACTAAATTAGTAGTTCATCAAGATTTATAGATACGCTCTTTGAAAGTTAACCTCTAATCGAACATTTCCAAAACAAACAACACATGGATATCGCAAATAAAATGTATCCTTTAAAGCACTGTTTCCAGAACATATAAAAAAATAAACTTATCTACTCCTATGTATCTCTGTACTTCAAAGAACAAACACGCACGCATAAAGATTTTGCAAAAGGTGTTGATGTCAACATTTGTTGCTACAGTTAATACTACTTCAGTAGGCCTTTATGCATCAGGTGGTGGATGTTTTATTTAGCAAGAAAAAAAAAATAAATAATAAAAAACCATCTACAACATAGAAATAATAAAACAATATACATACAAAAATATGTACATTAGGGTGTCCCGTGGACCATTTTTTTGGAGGAATACCTCTCAAACGATGAGTTTTAATGTACTAAATACGATAAAAATATAAAAAATGAGCAAGTAAGAGTGCTATATT
This sequence comes from Lucilia sericata, assembly GCF_015586225.1. Classification (NCBI taxonomy): domain Eukaryota; kingdom Metazoa; phylum Arthropoda; class Insecta; order Diptera; family Calliphoridae; genus Lucilia; species Lucilia sericata. The sequence goes on from NW_023994048.1 coordinate 853,972, forward strand.
CGGCTGTGCCGAATCTTATATACCCACCATTAAATTTCAAGTGAATTTCGAAAAATGGACCTATACTATATAAATCGATACTTTTGCTACCATATTTTAATCATTTGGATTTATTCTAAACTGTTTTATCATATACAAATAGTAATATAGTGAGGGTGATGGTCGTACTTACTTTATCATAATTTTTTGACGATTTGATTTCCTGTAAATTTACTTATGGCCAATTTTAGACCGATCCTCCTAAGAATTTACAAAGATGTTGGTTTCAATAAAACTTGTTATGTCGAATATCTTATCAAAGCCTTATATGAAGGCTTTCGTTCCTAATGTTTAATGTTGAGGCAAGTTATAGTTATGAGCGTTAAAGCCATTTTATGAGGGAAATCTTATATGGGTGTGGAATCAATTATAGACCGATCCTCTTAATATTTGGCAGAGAGATTTTAGTTTCTATAAAACACGTTTATGTCAATTTCGTTGATAAACTGGAATTTTGAAGCATATTATGAACTTTAAAGTAATTTTCTGAGAGGAACCTTATATGGAGCGTATAGTCAGTTATGGGCCGATCTCCATAAAATTTGGCAGAGAGATTTTAGTTCCACGAAAACTTATTTACTTCGAATTTCGTTGCTTTCCTATCATTTTGCAGCATTATAGTAATTTTCTAAGGGGACATTATAACATGGGTAGGGTCAATTATGAACCGATCCTCATAAAATTTGGCAGAGAGATTTTAGTTCCTCTAAAACTTGTTTTTGTTGACTTTCGTTGATTTACTGGAAGCAAGTTATGGGCTTTAACGTAATTTTTGGAGAGGAACCTTATTAGAGGGTTGGGTCATGTACGGTCCGATCTCCATAACATTTGGAAGAGAAATGTTGGTTCATATTAAACTCGTTTATGTGGAATATCATTAGCATACTGATGTTCTAAAACCAGCTATGACTGTTTACACTGTTTTTCGGGGGCCCACTTGTATGGAGGCTTTGCGAAAACATGGACTGATTTAGCCGAATACCAAACAAACTGAATCAATAAAAAATATTTGTGCAAAATTACAGCTCCTTAGCTCTTCTTGTTCGAAGTCTATCGTGCCTACAACAGACAGGCGGACAGACGGACTTGATAGTCCTAGAATTTAATAAGGACCCAGAATATATGTATATACTTTTGTGGATCTATGATCAATATTTCCATGTGTTGATGGTGGTTACAAAAGGTCCTCAGTTCCCTACCTGCGAAATGGGTCTCAAAAACTCCGTAATTTTGAGCTTGATCATGTGAAAAATAGTTTAAGTCTTTTAAGTGTATTTCTGGTCCGCAAAACGACTAAGAGGCATACAAATTTGAATATAAAAAATTTTAATTATTTTCCCGCTCAAAAGTAGAGGATTTTTGAGACCCATTTCAAAAAAATCGAAAATATTTTTCACAAAATATACTGAAGCCAGGATTTTCAATCGCTGGTAAGGAACGAAAATAATATTTTTCTTTATTTTTCTCGTATTCAGTGCATTAATACGCATCGATTGAGAGGTATTCCTACATGAAATTCTTAAAAAGGTTGTTCCTTGGGACACTCTAATGTATACATACATAAATAAATTGTTTTCTAGCAAATAGATGCTGATGTTGGGTTTTTTTCAACAAGCTTTTCTTGTTATTCCTAGTTATTTCTTTGATTGTGGGAGGTCGGAGTTGACAGCAACAAATTAAAAAAAAAGAAATAACAACCATTGCTTTTGGTATTTATGGTGCCTTAATATAAAACAATAAAATTATTATTATTACCTTACATGAAGGTATTTATGTATGTCATATGAATGAATTCAAGGACTTTCAATGTTTGTTTAGCTTGTTGTTGAAAAAATCGCAAACAAAAAACAAGTTAGAGTGCTATATTCGGCTATGCCGAATCTTAAATACCCTCCACCAGCAAACTACTTTTTATTGAAACTCATCTAACTATCTAATTTTTAGATAACTTGCCAAAATTTTTGTCGAACTAATTTTGATTAGGTCCAAAAAAATGTATATTAATACGACAGTTCGAAAATATTTTAATAGAATGATGTAGCTATACACAGAATATGGGAGTTGTGACCAATTATGGACTGATCAGGAAACAATTTAGTATAATGATTTTTATGCAGAATAAGATCAAGTCTAATTCTACTTTAATAGCTTTATTAATCAATGAAATATGTGAGTTTAGGTGACTTTAGGAAGTGGACTTTATATAGGAGCTATGAGCAATTAAGGGCCTATCCGGAAAAATTTCGCAGAGTGATTCATATGTGTACAAATCATATTTTATCAAGATATCTTTATTTGATAAATAAAAATATGTGCGTTTAAGGGATTTTTTGAAGTGGACCTATTACCAAATATGGACCGATCCAGAAAACATTTGGTACAATGTTTTATATGCCTATCCGCAAAAAATTTCGTAGAGTGATTTATGTAAAGACAAAACATATTTGTGTCGAATTTTCTCAAATTAACTTTATTTGACAATGAAATATGTGTGTTTAAGTGACTCTCAGAAGTGGACCTTATATGGAAGCTATGACCAATAATGGACCGATCCGAGAAAAAAGTGGTCGAATGATTCATATGTACACAAAACTTATTCAAGTCGAATTTTACCCCTATAGCTTTACGCTTGTATTTATAAAAAAATCTTATTTTGCTTTTAATGCACTCAATAGTTAAAGCACACTTTAGCCTTAAAAACAATTAATAAAATTGTGATATTCATAAACAAATAATAAACGTATATTAACTATTGTGCTGATTTATGTTTAAGTTGGCAGCACTGTACAATATGGCTATCATTTTATGTGTTAGTGTTGCGTACAATTAGGATAAAATATTCGTTGATTCGGTTTTCTTAATTTCATATTTTTGTTTATAATAGATTTTTGACAATAAATACAAACTTTTAAGAAAAATAAATATATATATGGCTTTAATAAATGTCTATTTAGTTCAGATGTATAAATATAACATATAATTTCTAATTATTATTAAGAGTATCCGAATAACGGATATTTTGCGACAAAATATACATCACTATGACACATTTTCTTATTTTTACTTATTTTCCTTGTAATTTTTGATAAATTTTTGCAAATATTGATAAATTTCTTTGATATTTGACTAATTTTAATGCCGGCGAATATATTTTGCATTAGTATAACACTAATCAATATAATTTACATGGTTAATTACTTTATGGCATTATATTTAACCAACAAACTTTGAAAAAGCCAAATCAAATGATTTTGTCCATCATTTGGTTGACAGACGGGCATTTCCAAATTGCCTAAAAATAGTGCTGGACAATTGGAATATTGTCAAATATTCATGCATTAATCCAATAATGCCTAGATTTGAGTTTTTTCCTCAAAATATAATCGTTTAAAAATTTTCTGGGATTTTATTTACAAATTTGTAAACGTTAAAATTAGAATTTTTAGATTTTATTTTAAAAGAAACCATAATTAGTTTTCGCAATCAACCTAAAATTACCGGAAAAATCTTTATCTGAGAAAAAAATTTTTAAAAATCAACTTATTGTTGGCTTAAAGAAGGGTCGAGCCTACAATAAAATTCTTCTAATTGTCAATGGTTTATTGAAGGTGTTTTAAGCTATTTCACGTTTATAAATACGATTTTCCTGAATTTTGCCTAAAATTGTTTAATAAACCTAAAATAAGTTTTTATAAATACAGCCGTTAGAATTCAATGAAATATATGTGTATAAGTGATTTTCAGAAGTGGACCTTATAAGGGAACTATGACCAATTATGGGCCTATTCGGGAAACATTTCGCAGAGTGATTCATATTTGGACAAAACATGTTTGTGTCGAATTTTATCAAGATAGCTTTAGTTGATAATGAAATATGTGCTTTTAAGTGATTTTCGTAAGTGGACCTTATATGGGAGTTATGAGCAATAATGGACCGACCCGTAAAAAATTTATAAAATGATTTGTACGTACACAAAACATATTCAAGTCGAATATTATCCCAATAGCTTTAGAATTCAATGAAATATATGCGTTTAAGTGATTTTCGGAAGTGGACCTTATATGGGAGCTATGACCAATTATGGGCCTATCCGGAAAAAAAATCGTAGAATGATTAATGTTTAGGTAAAACATATTTGTGTCGAATTTTATCAATATAGCTTTACTTGGCATTGAAATATGTGCTTTTAAGTGATTTTCGGAAGTGGGCCTTATATGGGATCTATGACCAATAAGGGACCGATCCGTAAAAAATTTTGTAGAATGATTTGTATGTATACAAAACAGATATGTGTCGAATTTTATCCCGATAGCTTCATAATTCAATGAAATATATGCGTTTAAGTGATTTTCGGAAGTGGACCTCATATGGGAGCTATGACCAATTATGGACCTATCCGGAAAAAATTTCGTAGAGTGATTTATATTTCGACTAAACATATTTGTGTCGAATTTCATCAAAATAGCTGTAGTTGACAATGAAATATGAGCTTTTAAATGATTTTTGAAGGTGGGCCTTATATGGGAGCTATGACCAATAATGGACCGATTCGTAAAAAATTTGGTAGAATGATTTGTATGTACACAAAACATATTCAACTCGAATTTTATCACAATAGTTTTATTCATCAATGAAATATGTGCGTTTAGGTGATTTTCGGAAGTGGACCTTATATGGGAGCTATGACCAATTGTGGACCGAATGAGATCTACGTTGACAGTATAATTTCTGTTCATATTATATTTACATGTACAAAATTTCGTGTTGATACCGATATATTTGAGGGAGTTATTAACGATAAACTAATTTCCGGGAATATATAACTTTGTATGGGGGCTATGGGAAATATTGGATCGATTGTAAAGATTTTGAACATAATTGATCACTACCCTGAAAAAATAATGTATGACAAAATTCATCGAAATTTCTTTGGTAGTTTCTGAGAAAACTTCAAAAGAATTATGAAAAAAACGTAATTTTTTTCGAGGTAGTCTGAAACTTTTACTCATAACTTTTTACGTTGTGAACCGATTTTGCTCATTTTCAATACCAAACTGCTTAGGATAATAATAAATATTTTGGGTGAATTTGGTTTATTTTCTTTGCTTAGTTTTAACGTGAGCGTGTTTTACACAGACAGACAGACAGACAGACGGACAGACGGACAGACGGACATAGCTAAATCGACTCAGAATTTGATAAGGACCCAGAATATATATACTTTGTTGGGTCTTAGATGAATATTTCTTGGTGTTACACACGGAACGACAAACTTATATATACCCTCTATCACCACTGATGGAGGTGGAGGGTATAAAAAACGGAATGAGTTTTTTTTATTGGTTTTTATATTGTATTTTACAGTTTTTCATATCACATCCATTCCTTTCGATTACCGATCCTGGTGTGCAAAATGTACAGTCAGTCAGTTGTACGCTTTAGTACTAGCATTTACTTATATTTATATTTTGCTGTGCTGTTATGCACTTCAAATAATGTTTTTTTTGTTTTCTTGATTTTTTATATGGAATTGAAAGGGTATGCTACTGCTAGAGTACTTTTACTTGACAGATACTCTATATTAGGTCAACAGTTTTTGATCAATTATGTCTTTAACAAAATATTTCGATATATTTTAAGAGAAAATTTGTTATCACCACAAAGTTTCGAGAATATTCGATATAGAGAGAATTATGTCTTTATTGAATATATCCCACACATTTTCTTCTTGATCATTATTTGAAGAATTAAACCCTTTGAATTTTAATATATTGGCTCTCTCTAGCGAAAATGTTCAAACTTTTTTAGGTATGAAGTTGAAATATATGATATATTTTTGCACAAAATTTTCGAGAAAGAGAAACTTTCGAAGACGTTGTTTTAAAAAATCCTTGATCTATCTCATTAGAGAAATAATTCGATATATTTTCTCTGGGAAGATAAATATTGATCAATTTTTTCTTTAAATGAAAATAGTGATCTCTTTACAAAAAAAAGATTTACTCTTCGATCAACTAACACTTAAGAGAATATATGCGATCCATTTTCTCTAAGGAGAAAATTATAAAAATTTGTTAATAAGTTTTCTTACATAGAAAATTTCCGATTTGTTTTCACTTTATAAAAAAATATCTTTTGTAATAAAATCTTTTATTAATTGACGCTTTCGAAAAAATCTTTGATAAATTAAATTTTCTTTTAGAGTAAACAAATTTTAGATAACCAAGAAAAATAGCTTATTCTTCTAGTCGCATTGAAGAAGAATTTTTGTATCATAATTTTTTTCTTTAATTTTATTACGCTTTTTATTATTTATCATTGCTTTATTTTACTTTTTTATGACAATATATGATTTTCTTTTTTTACATTTTTTTTTGCTATTTTGGTATATTGCACCTTTTTATACCCACCATCAAAAAAGATGGGGGGTATATTGATTTTGTCATTCCGTTTGTAACACATCGAAATATTGGTCATAGACCCACAAAAGTATATATATTCTGGGTCCTCATTCAATTCTAAGACGATCTAGCCATGTCTGTCCGTCTGTCCGTCCGTCTGTCTGTCTGTTGAAAGCACGATAGAGTCCCAATGGAAAGAGCTAGAGGGTTGAAATTTCACATAAATATTTCTTATAGGTAAGGTTTGTTTGGTATTGAAAATGGGCAATATCGGTCCACGTTTTCGGGTAGCCCCCATACAATTGGCCCCTCGAAAAGCAGATTTAACGGGCATAACTTGTTTCAAAATACGAATATGGCAATGAAATTCGGCATAAGTAAGTTTCTTATGATCCAAAATCACTATGCAAAATTTTATGAGGATTGGTCCATAATTGACCCTACCCCTCATATAAGGTCCCCTTCGGAAAATGACTTTAACGCTCATTAATGGCTTAAAAATACGAGTGTAGCGATGAAATTCGACACAAATAAATTTAATACGAACCAAATTCTGTCTACCAAATTTTATGAGGATCGGTCCATGATTGACCCTACCCCCCATATAAGGTCCCCTTCAGAAAATGACTGCAACGCTCATTAGAGGCTTAAAAATACGAGTGCAGCGATGAAATTCGACACAAGTAAATTTAATACGAACCAAATTCTGTCTACCAAATTTTATGAGGATCGACCCATAATTGACCCTACCTCCCCATATAAGGTCCCCTTCAGAAAATGACTTTAACGCTTATAACTGGCCTAAAAAATACGAGTATATAGATGAAATTCGACATAAGTAAATTTCATTCGAGTCAAACGAGGTTTGATGGTGGGTATATAAGATTCGGCATAGCCGAATATAACACTCTTACTTGTTCATTTTAACTTCTACTTCTGTGTGTTAGTATTTAATTTTTTTTATTCCTTTTTAGATTTTTTTCGTTTTTCATTTTTTTTAGCAGCAAAAAAATTTATTGTTTTATATTTTAACATTTTATTTGCCATGCATAGACAATGAGTGGGTGATATTTGGGTGTTTGTATTTAATCTGTTATTGTACAAAAAATGAATGTATGTTATTGTACATATATTCAGTATTTTGTTCATTTTTATGGTTTTTAGAAGCTACTTGAGTTGGCTTTAAGCTCATGATGATGATGATGCTGTTTGCTTCCCTTCTATTACCATACTACCAATATCCTTACTGGTTGCTGTATGTATTTAACGAGGAAAAAAGTAAGATTTAACCATATTTTTATGAGAAATCGTAAAATTGCTCATGTTTATTTTTTTTATGTTGTAACTTGTTGACAAAATGTCGTAACTGTTTTACCTTCTGCTTTGTTCTTACTGCTGATGCCGCTACAAAATATTGCTGTTACGTTCTGTTTTTTTCGCTTACTTTTTTATACCTTTTCACGCAAATTATCATTAGAACCCGAGTTTGTCGTTATGTTTTTTAATTAAGATTTAAGCAGTCCCACGTTTTATGGGACAATATATTCGGGTATTATCCTTTTAAATAATGATAAAAAATATATAAATATATATGTAAAATATGTATTTATATACGTTTGTCATGTATTTAGTTTTTGTTTTAAATTACAAACATACATATACATACATAAGTGCTATTAAAGGCGAGTTAATGTCAACCAACTATTTGTTTTATTGCTATTATTCTTTTGTAAAAACTATTATGATCAAAATTTTTAGTAACAAATAATATTCATGAAAGGAATATGCAGGTTTAGTATCAGTTAAATACAGAACATTATAATTTTATTCAAATTTTGAAATAAGCAAATAAGTACTTTATAGCCCCACCAATATCAGTGGTGTTGTATGTAAATTAGGGTGTCCCATGGACCACTGTTTTGAAGGAAAATAATTAAAATTTGTTTAGAGTATTTCTGTTCCGCAAAACAAGTTTTAGTGCATTATAAGGGGCATATAAATCATCTAAAAATTAGGAAATGGACCAAACCAAATGCCAATGATATACAGCATGATCTGTTAAAAATTTCATGTCGATTTTCACCGCTATAGATGCTTCTCTTAGACAGTTATGAGCGTTAAAGTCATTTTCTGAAGGGGATCTTATATTGGCGGTAGGGTCAATTATGGACCGATCCTTATAAAATTTTACAAAGCGATTTAGGTTTCCATAAAATAGGTTCATGTCGAATTTCATTGCTATAGATGCTTCTTTTAGAGAGTTATGAGCGTTAAAGTAATTTTCTGAAGGGGAGCTTATATGGGGGATAGGTTCAATTATGGACCGATCCTTATAAAATTATACAATGATATTAAGGTTCCTATAAAATATGTTTATGTCGAATTTCGTCGCTATAGATGCTTCTTTTGGACAGTTATGAGCGTTCAAGTCATTTTCTGAAGGGGACCTTATAGGGCGGCTAGGGTCAATTATGGACCGATCCCTATAAAATTTTATAAAGCGATTTAGGTTTCTATAGAATATGTTCATGTCGAATTTCATCGCTATAGATGCTTCTTTTAGACAGTTATGAGAGTTAAAGTCATTTTCTGAAGGGGACCTTATATGGGTCCTTATATGGGGGGTAGGGTCAATTATGGACCGATCCTTATAAAATTCTACAAAGATTTTAAGGTTCCTACAAAATATGTTTATGTCGAATTTCATCGTTATAGGTGCTTCTTTTAGTCAGTTATGAGCGTTAAAGTAATTTTCTGAAGGGGACCTTACATGGGGGCTAGGCAAAATCGTTTACCGATATTGCCCATTTTCAATACCAAATGAACTGCATCAACTAAAAGTATCTATGCAAAATTTCAGCTCTCTAGCTACTTCCGTTTGGACTCTATCGTGTTTTCAACAGACAGACAGACGGACGGACATGACTAGATCGTCTTAGAATCTAATAAGGACCCAGAATATATATACTTTTATATGTTTTAGACGAATATTTCAATGTGTTACAAACGGAATGACAAAAACAATATACCCCCATCTTTTTTGATGGTGGGTATAAAAATAGTTTGGCATTTGATTTAGTCCACTTCAGAATTTTTTGAAATCTATATGCCCCTTATAACACAATAAAAGTCGTTTTGCGGAAGATTGCAAAATTTTTTTCTTGAACATATTGTACTGAGATCAAGATTTTCCAAAAAATTGTTTTTTATTTTTCTCGTATTTAGTACATTGAAACGCATAATTTTAGAGGTATTCAGCCTAAAAAGTGGTCCACGGGATACCCTAGTGTACATACATATACATATAAAAAGAATTTAGTGAACTTTAGAAAAAAATCACATCCTTACTGAAAAATCGATTGATTGGATTTTCGGAAAAATGTTAAATTTTAGTAGATTTTTATACCCACCATCGAAAAGATTGATTTTGTCATTCCGTTTGTAACACATTGAAATATTGATCATAGACCCACAAAAGTATATATGTATGTATATTCTGAGTCCTTATTAAATTCTAAGACGATCTAGCCATTTCTGTCTGTCCATCTGTCTGTTTGTCTGTCTGTTTGTCTGTCTGTTTGTCTGTCTGTCTGTCTGTTTGTCTGTTTGTCTGTTTGTCTGTCTGTTTGTCTGTCTGTTTGTCTGTCTGTCTGTCTGTTTGTCTGTTTGTCTGTTTGTCTGTCTGTCTGTCTGTCTGTCTGTCTGTCTGTCTGTCTGTTTGTCTGTCTGTCTGTCTGTTTGTCTGTCTGTTTGTCTGTCTGTTTGTCTGTCTGTTTGTCTGTCAGTTTGTCTGTCTGTTTGTCTGTTTGTTTGTCTGTCTATTTGTCTGTCTGTCTGTCTGTCTGCCTGTCTGCCTGTCCCGATTGACCCCTCATATATGTTCGTGGTTTAAAAGTTGGACAAAAATAGTTTGTTTTTTAAAAATTAAAATTTTGTTAATCCGAAAGGAATGTCTCCATAATTGACTTGAGCCCTATTTCAAATATGAACCTAACACTCTTACCTGTTTAAAATTAAATTTTAGTAAAAAGTCTTGGCATAAATTTTGAAGACGATAAAGTCATGTCAGTCCATGCCCTGTTCGAGAAAATACATTTTATAAGCTTCATCGATCAACAAACTTTCATTTACATTGGGAGTTAATTGCTATCAATTCCACCTGGTAAAGTAAATACATACATACATATATATATCTTAAAATTAAATTTAAAAGTAATTCTCTTCTTGTTTGTACGTAATAAATTATTCACAGTATTTATAAGATTTATGACAGCCGGACATGACAGTTAATTTTTCTTCATACCGTAATTTACAGATTTAAATTCTCCTCCAGACCACAGTTAATTGTATCTTATAAATACTTAAGTACGTGCAAAATATTTATTGTATTCATCTATAATTGTTTTAATAAGCATAGTCGTACAAAATAAATTTGTTTAATAATTTTGCTATTAAATTCATACATTTGTTCATTTATTTATTTATGGAATTTAATCGGACATCTACGATTGTTTTTGTGTTAATGTTAATATTGCTTCTATAAATACATAAATAATTTTGTATATAATATTTAGCTGGTATATGTTAAAACAAAACATTTTCTTTTAAGTATGGAAAATGAAATTGTTTATTATTAAAAGCTATTTTTTGTGCTTTAATCATACGCCATTAATTACTCCGAAGTGTACGTCACGCAATGTAAATAAATATTGTGGTTTTGTGTATGAAGCATTAAATATTTGTTTGTAATGATTGTAGGTTGATTTGTTTGCTTTTGATTTTACGAATACTAGTATTTAATTTAAATTTTCAGTTTTTTTCTTCTTTTGGTGTTTCTGTTAATGGCAAAATTATGCCGTTTATGAAAACAGTCCGTTTGTCTGTCTATCTGTATCTTTGATCTTTTTCTTTTAAAGTTGAATTAAAAGAAATAAACTTTAATTATCGGTTTTAAAACATGACAGTTTTTGTTGGGTTTGTGTATTTTAAAATGAACTTTTTGTTAACGATTTTAGGAAACCTATAATTTAAAACATGAAGTTGTATGCTTTTTGTTGTTAACAAAAATGATTAAATATTTTGTTTTAATTTATGAGTAAACTAAATAGCAATTTTATTAATTTATTACTAATTTCGACTTTTAACCCATTATGGCCAACAGTATTCTTGACCATAATTTGAAAGAACGTTGAAATTCTTGCTAAATAATTGATTTCTAATATTGCTAAAAATAAAATCTCTTAATAAAAATCGCTTTTATCAATATTTAAAAAATATATTAAAATTTTATTTTTAGTGAAAGCAGGAGTAAAAAAATAGTAAAAAAATTAGCTTTTAGAGTTCTATTTTGCGTTTCTAGGTTCAACATTATAAAATTTCAAATAGCACTAGTTGATGAGCAAAAAAATACCAAAAATTCAGTATTTTAGATATTCATTCCCTCAGGATTCTATATATTTGATAACATGTTTCAGGGTTCAATACTGAAGAAAAACCAAAAAGTACCAGTTGAACGAAAAAGTATCAAAAATTCTTTCCTAAAGATTTTCATTTACTCAGAATTCTGAATGTTTATTTTAAGTTTCAAGATTCAAATTTCAAAAAGTACCTTTTGAACAACGAAAGAGTACAAATACGTTCTCTCGGACACTACATGCTTAATTTTATGTTTTATGTTCAATATTATATGTACCAGCTTAAAAATGAACAGGTAAGAGTGTATATATCTTATATACCCACTGCTCCCCTATAAACATTAGGTTGATATTTGTCCAATTATAGACCGATTTTGGTAAAATTTGGTACATATATTTTAACTCCTAAGAAACTTACTTAAGTCGAATTCTATCGCTATACTCTTATTTTTAGGGCAGTAATGAGCGTTAAAGTTATTTTCTGAAGGGACCTGAAATGGGGAGGAGGAATTTTTTAGAGAAACTTCGGATTATATAAAACTTATTTATGTCGAATTTCATCGCTATACTTCCATTTTTTAAAAGAGTTATGACTGTTAAAGCTGTATGAGGGCTATGCGAAAACGTTGACCGATATTCCCTATTTTCAAAATCAAACAACCTTACCTATAGGAAATATTTTCACTTACTCTTTCCGTTCGGAGTCTATCGTGCTTTCAACTGACAGTCGGACGGATATGGCTCGTCTTAGAATTTAATAAGGACCCATAATATATATACCTTTGTGGGTCTATGATAAATATTTAGTAAATATTACCAACAAATAAATAATATTTCGATATGTTTCAATGAGAGTTTCCAAATATAGCAAAATTTAACTTTTGACCTCCAAAGTTTACGACTTAGGATTTCCCGATTTATATATAACTTCAGGGTCATATGTTATATTATCTAAGACAAAATATTCAAAGACAAAGATTTAAAAAAACTGAAAATGGATTTTTGAACCTGTATGTAAAAACATATTTTTGGTCATAGCTGAGAACAGGTTCACGATATCTTTTAAGGACAAAAACTTATATTCAAGTTAATATAGATATATTTTATGTAATAATAAGTTTTATTAGAATATTATCCAAAATAGATTAAATTTGTTTCCACATTTCCTAATCAAGTGCTCTGAAACACGTTAATGGCCTGGGGAATTTTTAATAACTTTTACATTTTTCAACCAATTTTTGTGTTTTACATCTTTTTGAAATACTATATCTATGTACATTATGATTCTTTAACAATAATATGTGAAATGTTTACCTAATAGCAACATTTACCACATAATATCAAAATATACGAAGTATGCTCCAGCTGAGACGACGTTTTTGGAGAACAAATCTGTTGTAACTCTGTTTGACATAAAGCAACATGAATTATGTATATAAAGTAAATTTTGAAGTTCAATATAAGCTTTGTTTTGAGGTACTAAGCGTGTTTCTGTTATTTACCGTTCTGGAGTTAAAGCTTCATATGTTAGGTTTTTGGCCAAAAATTTGGATTTTTTCAAACTTTGAGCGACGAGCGACACGTGTTAACGTCTTTTAATCGAGCTCAAATATCGGCTATCTCAATATCTGGAAAGGCATCATCGACATCCAACATCGACTTTTTGCGGTCACTCTAATGCAGATATATATTATGGGGTCGGGAAATTGTATTGAATAAATTACAGATGGAATAACAAACTTATTTATATACCCTTCTCACGAAGGTGAATGATATAAAAATATAGGGTTTAATCAAGAATTGATTTTTATAATAAAAAATTGGTTTTGAGTGAAATACTTAATTTTTAGTTATTTGAAAATTCAACTAGTTCAAGTAATCATGTATTTTGGAGTAAAAAAAATATTTTATTAAATATTGAAGTTTTTATAAAAGATATACATACTTACACATACAATGGCTTGCAACTTCAAATAAAGTTTATCTTTTAATTGCATATTTTATTACTCTTATTTTGACATAAGAAAAATATATATACATACGTAGAATAATATATATTTCATTAAAAACAAACAATATTTATCTATAGTTTTCGGAAGCAAACCAATCATTGTTCACGTGAATTGTATATATCTACACACAATTAAAAATACTCATACGAAGAATACTTTTTCAATATCTACAATACTAGTATTATTGCAAGAGATGTAGAATAATTCCTTTGTATTGTATTTATATGTATGAATGTATATGAAATGGTTTAGCATATTGCTAGGGTTGTGTGATAAATTATAAAGTTTTATAACACTGTGTCCCTAAATATACAAACTCTTTAGCACAAAAAGAAACCCTTTTGACAAACTATAGGAATATGAAAAAAGATTTTTATTAATTATTACTTTCAATTTAATTTTATCATTATTTAACACACAACCTTCGCCTACCTCTGAACTTTGGATGATAGAAATTGTGTATCTATGTTTTTATATCACTACACAATACTCATACATATAACAAACGCGTTTATCGCGATATATCTATGTAATACATTTCAACAAAAAATAAAGTGTGAAAAAAATAAATTCATTTCATGACGTTGTTATTTTAAATTAAGGGTTTTGCTTTTATTTTTCAGTATTTCGTATTCCTATTCTATTTACTGCATTTAAACAGTTTAGTTTGTTGGCCAGTATCAAAACAATATTTATAAAACATAGAGAAGGGAAATGGTTTAAAAAGTAAAATTTACAATTTTATTACTAGATCACAGTGAGGAGCCAAGGCATACCACAGCTATATAAAGAATCAAGTAAATAATCAAACGAAAACATATAAACTCACATCTTTACCTTTAAAACATACAAAGTTTTGTAAAAGATACTGGTATACAAAACTTTCGTAGTTTTATAATAACAACTGGTCGATCTGATGTCGAAGAAGCAATTTCACAGCTTGAGTTTTAATGTTGATTTTTTGTTTTTAATTTATACGTAAATATGTATGTATATGATTATAAAGTTAAAATTGAGAGAAGAATTCTTGATTTATGAATTATATTTTCTATTTACTCGTTACTAAAGTGATAAGATTTCAGAGATTCCAGTTTTGTTATTTTTTTTTTTTTGTGTTTTCTTTGTAAACTCATTAAGATAAAATAACCAAAATATAAAAAACCAGACCCATAAATATTGTTAATGTGACATTATAAAGAACAAAATGGTTTAATTCAAAACTCAACGAATATATTTCTTTAATATTCATATAAATTAAGAAAAGTGGTCTTAAATTATGTAACATATGTTTGTAAATAATGTATGGTAGAAGAACTATTTGTAGCCACAAATTTGTGTTAATTTGTTGGGAATCAACAGTTATATATAATTGAACTGCGGGATTCATTCTATGAATTTTTGTTTGTTGTCATAACAAATAGATTGGATAAATGTTGTATTTATTTTTTGAATAACATACATAATTACCTGCAGATATGGTTTGGTTTTTTAAACCAATTTTTATGTGGTATTTTAAAAGTACGAGTATGGAGGGCCTGAAAAATTCTTAGCGAAAGTATTCAAACTTAACAGCAACCGAATTGACGAAATAAAATATTCACTTTTAAAAAGAAAATATTTTTGTCCAACTTTTAAGCCATGAACATGTATGGGTGGTCAATCGGGGGCTATGCGAAAATGTGGACAAAAATTACGCATTTTCAATACCAAACAAACCTTATATAAGAAATATTTGTAGAAAATTTCAACTCTCTAGCTCTTTCCGTTCGGAATATATCGTGCTTTCAACAGACAGACGGGCGGACGGACAGACATAGCTAGATCGTCTTAGAATTTAGTAAGGACAAAGAATATATATACTCTTGTGGGTCTATGATCAATATTTCGATATGTTACAAACGGAATGAAAAAATCAATATACCCCCATCTTTTTTGAGGGTGGGTATAAAACTACATTTTATAAACTCCCTTTCCAAATTAAGGTGACGATATTAAGATCTCTTAAATAAAATAAGAAACCCTAAATTACCAGTAACGTCATATTGATAAATCAAAATGCAATTGGGTCCCACATATACATACAGCACAAAAAAATCAAAGCGAATATCTTATCGCGATTTTTTTTAAATAAAGTGCAATAAAAGGGAGTTTACCTGAAAAGCACAACGTTGCATTGTCTTTCCTCTTTTCAGAAAAAAACGTAACACAATTTTATCATTAATTTGTTTTCTTTGTTGTTTTTATATTTATTTTTTTTAACAAGAAAAGCTTGTTTGTCCATTGCATACATAATTAATATGCAGAAATCATTAATCATACAGTATACTGGACCAGAGTTAACACGAAAAGTAAAGAAACGACAACAAAAACAAAACGTCAACGAGACCCTCGAAATGAAAATATACTCCTCTATATAAAACTGTAAGGTTAAATATACAGTAAGTGTATAAGGATGAAAGAGAAACAAAATAAGTAAGAGACCTTTAGGGTAATTGGCGCTTAACGCTGATAAACAGAATTTTAACTACATAAAATGAAAAACAGCAACAACAGCAACAACAATCACAATAATGAAGAATAAAACAACAACAGCACAAAAATGAATCTTGTGCAACAAAATTACAGAACAAATTGCATTAACGTAAAGTACTTTGAAATGAAGCACTTTGTGATTTCGCGCTCACAACAGTGAGAAGAATGAATTTACGATATATTTACAAATATCGCACTAAGTAGTATCTTTTTGTAAAGGTGTACGTACATTTGTTAATATTAGTTTTACAGACAATATCAAGAGGCCATGAATATGGGCTTAATTACAAGTTGCTCTTTTTTCAGTAGAGACAATTTACACATTATACTTACTATAATAACAATTTTCTTGTTTTTTGTAAGAATGAAAATATTGTTTAGTTAGAAATATTAAAGCGCTACAGCGGATTATGGGAACTTTATAACGGAATCAAAAAAATATTCTTTAATTTCAAAATTTTATATTTTGTTTTGTATCATTTTAAACATTTTCATAATGACGAATTTTAAAAAATGTCTAGCAATTTTATTTCATATTATATAGACTCTTTTACTACATCAAGTCTGAAGAAAGAGAAACAACAATTGTTCACTGAATGTATTATTTTTCAATGACCAGTTTCCTGGACGAAATTCCTAAGAATTTTCCAATCAGTGTTAGTCACGAATGTTATTTCCAGATTTAGATCACCAAGATACTTGGATCTAACTTCGTCGACTGCCTGAAGTGCTCCAGAGTTTCACTGTCCTCTCCTCATGCTCTACATTCGCCTAAAACCGCACGTCCAATTTTGTGTAGATGTGCTCGTAATCTTGTGGTTCCACTCAGAATACGTACCATCACTAACCTCGGACATGCTCATTTTTAAGAGATTTATCGTCTTGCTCTCATCAGAGTCACCCCATAGGATCTTTGGGATTAGCGTTTCAAATTTTCCGACATATTATGTGTCTGGTATGCGATCAGGCACGTTCGATGATTGTGTATAACCTTTCAATGTGTCCAGTATACGAGTCCTATAACCGCTTTTGGTCAGTTCGCCTAAATTAAATCTTAAATATATTGCAATGGGTGGAATATCTACGTTTCCAGAGAATTGTTTGAAGTAGTAAACATGGCACCACTTATACCCAAGAAGCATGTACGCCGAACTCCCTGTAGTAGTTTGATATTATACTTTTGTCCAAAGCAGCCCATCAAATTATTGAAGAATAAGCTAGAATTGGTCTAATTACACTTTTATAAAGTCAATTTGTTATAGTAGGACTAAGACCCCATTTCATGCCTATAGTTCTCCCAGCACCGATGTGCCTTGTTGATCCTATCCCCTATGTGTTGTCTCCATTTTAATTTCCGGCCAAGGATTAAAGCTAAGTACTTAACTTTGTCTGTCACCGGTATCTTTTTGCTCAGAAAGCAAGGTTTGTCTTTTTTGTGAAAAGACAGATTTCTGCCTTCGCCGGGTTAACATTAAGGCTTCTCGGTTGAGCCCAGCTCAAAGCCGTATTCAGAGTATCCTCAGCTATTCTACACATGCAATTTGGAACCTTTCCCTTTAAAAGTATTACGACATCGTCTGCAAAGCAGATAAGGACTTTCTCGGTTAGGGTCTTTAGGAGGCTAATAATCGTAGTAACCCAGAGTAAAGGTGACAAGATTATAAGCTTCTAATTAATAATTAATAACGTAGTTATAACATCCATATGTATAATGTCTTTTTATTTCGTACACCATAGAGGATCATCTACACAAATATATTAACTTAAGAACCAAGTAATCGATTTAACTACGTAACAAGGTTTAAATATTAATTTTTATATAACAACATTGAAATATTGGTTTTAGACCAATAAGATAAAATAAATTCATAAACATCGATTTACAGAGTTACAGTTACAGAAAGAAGTCCACTGATAATAGATTCAGGTACATTTTGGTTCGCAGCTAAAAGGCTAAATAATCTCTGTGTAGGGTATAAGCGCAAAAATATATATAATTTTTTTTGTTTCAATGCACATATCGCCACCTTTTAATATATCAAGAAAAGGTACCTTGAAGTTCTTTTTTGTTTCTGAAAAATAAAAACATACCTTTAATGCTAAGTGATCTTGATGTACTTAAAAAGTGCATTGCAAACATATAAAAAGGACAAGTCAAGCAAAAAAAAAAAAAAAAAAATTAAGAAGAGACATGTTGTTGGAATTGCACAAATTGTTAAGGATGAGGTGTTAACACAATTTTTCATGGGCGATAATTTTATGGTACATACCATAAACAAAAGAAACCAAAAACAAAAAAAGAAATGAAAAACGCCGGTAAATACAATAATGTTGTTATTTCGTTTTTGTTGTGGCATCCACAGTAACTACTTGTGGCATCATACATTTGCACAATGTAAAGTGTAGAAAGAAGTATTGTGTGATGTTTATGTTATTTTAGTTTTGTGGCACTTTTTGTGTGTGTGTCTTTTTTTTTTTTTGTCTGCCAGGATAACTATGTGGGCTGAGCCTTATTTTTCACTACCTTAAAGGTGTGAAATTTTAAAATGCTCATACTCGTATGTACAAACGAACAAATATAGAACTGTTTTCACATAAATCCGGGGGAGTATGTTATTTTGCACCTCACAGTGTCTTCTTGTTTTTTGTTTATTTTGTAATTCTGTGCAATGTTGATTATCTTTTAACATTGTTCTGCCTTTTTATGCAGTTTGTGCTTTACATTTTGTTGCCTGTGATACTTATTTATGATTGTTGATTATTTAGGCGTGAGCCCTTTTTTGTTGCTGTTGATTTTATTTCTTCTTAATTTTAAAAGTGTAATATCATACCAATTGGGGGACGGCAAAAGTTTACACTCTGAGAAATTCGTGGGACGCTTTAGTGACCTAATTTTGCAAATACATATTTAACTCACTGATATAGAATAACAGTTTGTTTTATGACATTTATTATTTATTTAATAAAGAATTACATTGAAAGACTTTAGAACAGCATATACTTTGTGGTACTCAGTTAAAAATATTGAATTTGGATTTATATCATTCTTGCAGTAAATGAGAGATATGTTTGTGATAAAATATGTAAAAATATGAAATTTATGAAACATTTAAACAGATACATATGTAACAAATAGGAAAGTATATTCGGGCATAGCCGACCATATGATACCCTGCACCAGTTATGAGTATATTATACAAATTATGTTTTTTAATGCATTTTCTAAAGGGTAGTTTGTATGGGGGATAGGGTCAATTGAAGGCCAATCAAAAATCCGCAGTGTCGCAGTCTGAAGACTGTACCTTGCGCACAAGGTTTACATGGACAGCCAGCCGAGCGGACATGTCTTAAACGACTCAGCAAGTGATTCTGAGTCAAGCGGTGGACTAATATTTTTCTGCATTACAAACATCAGCACAAAGTACCCTCCCCACTATGGTGCTGTAGGGTATAAATATACATATGTATATTCTTATATTGCTGATCTAAACAATTAAGAGTTTTCTTTTTGCAATCATATATTCATTTTTAATATTCCCTTTTTTCCACGGTGTATATACATAAAAGCAAATTTACTGATTTATCCACAAGTTGCAAACATCAAGGTTAACATATTCATAAAATTACCACCAAAGCAAAGTGTTAATTAATGCAACTCGTCGCCAAGTTTGTCAGCAATTTTAGTATGACCATAAAATGGAAGACGTTTTAAATAAAACCTGATCCTGCTAAAGGTATTTCAGTTTATAGTGGCGACTTTAATTTGAATGGAATTTAGAATTTGGTTTTAAGGCAAGTAAGCATAAATAAAATCAATAACAAGTTGATCATGTTTAATCATGTTATACCCTAAAATGCTAAATCCGGTAGAGAAGATCTAGTAGAAATTACAAAAGGAACTTTTATCAAACTTCGTGAATCTTTTAGTAAGCAAAACTACCAATTGTAGGGGATAGATAACATTTCAAAGTATAGCGGTATTTTTGAAAGAGAATGTGTACTATTCCCACTTATTGTCATAAGGAATGTATCTCATACTTAAAACCAATAATTTTGATACGTACATAGTACATACCAAAACATTAAAATCTATGACGATGTATAAATATTCCATACAATCTCCTGCATTACCCTATAAAATAGATCATAAATTCCCATATCACCTGCATAAAATATTCGAGTTTCATGATTTCAATAAATTAGTGCTGAGACTATGATTTATTAAAGCAATTAATTTCTTAAAGACTTTAATGAAAAGCCAAAAGAAATAACTATAATGCAGTTTAACTAATTGTCCATCAACCTACTTAGATTGAACTTAATTTAACTCTATTACCACAGACAACGAACGAATAACTTGAAGTTTATAAATTTTTTGATTTACTTTTTCTTAAAGTGTTAAACTAGTGCCGCTTTGAGCAGCATAACAATGAGTTACAATTGCTAGCTCCAGTTTACTTTACTTTTTTTGAAAATTTTTTGCTTTTTTCCACTTGAATCAACAGCGTACAGCAGCAACCAAATTCCTATAAAAAAACCAAATCAGTTTGACAGGTAGTCAACAGTTAAGTTTTCGAGTTGAAAAACTAGTTGAAATGTTTTTATCTTAGAAAACGCCATCGCTTTTAATGGTTTCATACTTTTGAGTTTGTTTTTAAACGCCATTTGTTGTTGAAATTATGGCAAAGTGCAAAATCGTGTTGGTATAACATAATTTTCTAAAATATGACTTAATTATTTAATATAAATTTTAATTTTGATATAATAAATTCACAGTTTATACGGGACAATAAAAAAATTGGAAATTTGAATATATTTCATTATAGTAAATGGCACCTGATCGGTAAAATGTATGCTCAAATCATCTATCATTTAATTTATAAAGACCAAAACATCTAGTAATAGTTTTATAAGAAAAAAAAAAGAAACAAAAAATTATGCAAATTATAGTGTTCACACCTCTTTCCTACGTGTTTATGTAGTTTTGCTAAAACAAAAAAAGAAAACATTTAAATAAAAACTTGTACAGCTTTCTACCATCCTAAATTATCATTTTGATGATGGTAGCTTCTTAAGAACGATTCATTAAATACTACTCTAGGTGCCGTATTACAGCTGCAAGGCTTTAGCAAATTGTAAGTGTTTTATGCTAATGATGTCAATTTTTTTTTCTTCACTTAAGCTTCCATAGATTCATACTCGTAGACCAATTGCAGATAGATGAGTTGAGATTGCTACAAAACAACCATGTGAAAACGTGTAGATATATCGATTTGAGTTTATTTTTTACAACTTGAAAAGTTGAAAATTAATTGAGCTACTTATAGTTTATGCGATTGGAAGTCATAAAGTAGCTTGTGATCTTTCTTCTTGCCAATACTACTATAGACAGGAGCGTATAACCACATACTTGCGAGAGATTTTTATTGAATTTAAATTTCTTCACTGTCTATTTACTGCGTCTCTATCTAACTTCTTGCATCGGTGGACTATGTTCGTGGTCTCGCTAGGAACTTAACCGCACTATTAAGCATCTGATTATTACATTAAAATTGATATATCGGAATGACTGTAACGTATAACACTCTACTATTTTTTAAATAACTTTCCAACAGATCGACGGATTTAAAATATAAAACCTAATATATAAAGCCGATTTTAATATGTTTATCTATATGTTTATTTATAACTAGATATCTACCCATCAAATACGTATATAGTTCAGACGTTTCAATCAAAAAACAAGTAAGGATGTGAGTTGGGATTGGCCGACCATGTAATACCCTTCACCATTGTATAGTATGTAAAAATGTGTATTATTTTTAATTATAAAGCATTCAACTCGTTTTGCCTTAATTCCGAAATTTGTTGAAGAAAAATATACTAGTATTTATAAGTGAAATATGGACCTGCAAAGGGGACTTTATATGGGGCAAGGGTCAAATGAGAAGCGACCATTACGGCAAGATGTCTAAGTGCTTAACGTGAACACCTGCCTTGACGGCCTTATTTCACGGTGGTCTTTTTCATCCACTGGGTAGACTTGAGAAGGTCTACTACGCGTCTCTGAATCCTTCTATGAAGAACTCAGGTGGCAATTTTTGTACATGGCTGTGTCGGTCCATGTACAAGCACTTTGTTGAAGTACTCGAGCTAATCTCTTGCCATAGTAGCCCCGTTGTGGAATGACAGGCAGCATGGACAAACCCAATGCAAACCCAGACAAGAAAAAAACAATCACTGGTCTGGTTATTTAAAATGCAATCCCCATCAACTAATGACACATTCCAGTGCATTCCTTAACCTTTTAAAGCCCGCGCAATCACACTACTGAGATGGCTCTGTTGATTCGGCAACAGCACCTAGAGATGTATTTGGTAGTCCGAAATACCCAGCCAATAAATCAGGATCCCTCTATAATCAGATAATGTGACAAAGGATGTAGGAATTTCCAAAGTCAATTCGAACTCAATAATTGCCCCGACAAGTTGAGTAGAAGGCCTCAACCATAAGTCGCGTAGCATGAAATAAAATGCATCCCGTTGAGATGGCATCAGCAGCGAGAACTTCCTGAAGTAAAAGGTCTACTAAATCAGTACTAGTCTCCTGTCGGGCAGAGGAGTCTTTCCCGATCGTTCCCCAATTACATCAGTTTCATTCTCAGACCATAAAGAATGATCTTACGGAATAACAGGCAACCACCAACTACGCTAAAAGAAAGAGTTACTCAACGGGTTCAGGAATCCAGCATAAGTAAAGCCAGATTATATGGTGCTCTGGTTAGACCCCATGTCAAATGTTTCCAAGGAAAGGCAGAGGATACATTTGATCATCACCAGTTTATAGTCCCGGCAGACTAGAGTTATTCGTAGCACCTCTTTTCCCCGGGAACATAAATCGGCTGTAACATTCAGACTTATACAAACTAAGTTTGTGTAGGTGAAATAATGGTCCGATTTCAAAAATTTTCAACAGCCTTCGTCCTTGGGCAAAATGAATGAATATATGTATATATTGAATTATACTCGTGCGTCGAAAATAATAAAAAAACTTGAAATTTGTATTTTTGTAGTAAATGAGCGATATGTTGTAATTGTTGCAAGCAGAACTAAGTAAGAAATTATAATAATTGAAAATATGATTCCACCTTCATTACAAATTTCCTTAAACATACAGAAAGTCGTTCTGAATTCGTGTCGAGCCTTTCGATATCTATTTAAAATATTTATATAAATAAAATTTTTATTCATAAAGATAATAATCGTTTAACTTTATTTTAATATTTCAAACAAAATTCCTAAAATAAACAATCAGTAACTTAATCGATCATTTATGAATACGGGTATTAATATAGTAGATTTAATTAAAATCGTTAACATGACAATAGAATAAAATCATAATCTCTAATCTAATTCCCTCTAAAATCTTATATATCTTACACCACTGTTTCTTGCCACTAAAGGCTTATAGATAATTACACACATTTTTAATAACCATATGAACAAAATCGAAACAATAAATAAAGTGAGGAGAAAAATATATTATTAGTTTTAATAAAACTATCAGAATTTTGTATTTTTTTTAATACCATCATCTCATGATCATAAAACTTGTTGAAATAGTATTAAAAAGTCAAAGATGTTCGATGACAGCAACAACAACAACATCAATTTCCACTTGGTCATTTCTATTAAAAACATGTTCTACGTTTTACATGTTTAAATTTAATACTTCATAATATGTACCATCATTAACATCATTATTATCTTCATCATCGTCGTCATCCACCCGATTCAGCCACTTACTTTAGTTACGTCTCTTTTATACTCCTTTAGTTAAAAAGGTGTTTTTTTTTTATATGATGTACATTTTCTAAGGAAAATATTATTTTTGATTCTTTACTTTCAAAACACCATTAACACACCTCTGTTGTGTAAATTAATGTGTTCACCTTGCATGATTAAGATGATAAAATCTTAACTCTTTAAATACAAGCTAAGTATATGAAGATGGTGGCTATAGCAACGGTGATGTTGTTCTGTGCATGAAAGTCTTTTTGGTGTAATAGTTCGAGGAGTAGTAGTAAGTAGTAGTGATGATGATGGTGATAGAATTATGTTAGTATACCTTTCAGTATATATACCATGATCATTTTTAGCAGAATTGTATTATGTCAAAAATATGACATATATTCATTTTATAAACCTCTAACTGAAAAGTATCGTTACCCAATATTAAACAATATATGTACATATCCTTTACTACAGTAGGGAGAATCCATATCAAAACGGACAGAAAACAGCTTTTTTCGGATTTTTGAAAAGTATGTAATTTAATAAAAACAAGTAGGAAAGTATAAGCATGGCCGACCATATGATACCCTACACCATGAATTATTTATTTTTCATAAAGAACCTTTTACGTTGAATTTTACCTTAAGCGATTTATTGATGAAAACCTAATTTTCTTAAGGAGGCTAAATACGGAAATTAGAGTCAAATATGGACCGATCCTCAAAAAATTGCGATGTATTTTTATATAAAAGTTAAATTTCATCGTGATACTAATGGCTATAAGTCAATTTTAGACATTTAAGATATTTTTTAAAGGGGGGTTGTATGAAAGCTAGAGTCAAATAAGAGCCGATCAGTCAAATTAGAGCTTGCTCACAATCTTACATGGACAACCAGCCAATCGGACAGAAGGACCGACGGACATGTTTTAATCGACTCAGAAATTCTTAGTCGATTGGTATACCTTGAGGTGGGTGTAGGACCAATATTTTTTGAGTTACAAACATCAGCACAAATGCATAATACCCTTCCCACAATAGCGGTGAGGGTGTGAACCTGACTCACATCTCTAAATAGAATTGCAAGATTATATTTGACAATTAGACTTTTCTAAATTTAAAATTTGTTAAAATTTGTAGTTATGACATTTTTGTTGCAATTAAGCTTTATGTATGTATTTAATATATATGTAATATTATGGTTGTTTGTTTATAAGAATTTTCAAGTGGTTTGTGTATTTTTTCCTACGTAGAAAGTCTTATTCATACCATTTAGATTAAGTATCTGAAATAACTACTAATTGAGATGCATCTCGTTAGCTAATTGTTAGATAAAATGCTATGTTTTCAAAGAAATGAGGTATTTTAGAAATTAGAATTATTGTCTATTTATTTTAAATTCACCGTTAAAGATATTCAGAATTCATTATAAGATTATGACAGAGATAAGCTGTAATATGGTTCTTTTATATACAACAATGTATATAACAACTAAAAGTTTATTTATAATGGTGTCAGAATTTATTTTTAGTACGGCTTGATGTAAATTCACTAGCAGTAAAATTAGATGTCAGACCATGCAGACGCAGAGTGGTAGTGTATATAAATAGAAATATGAAATGATTTCGGGAATTCAGGATGTAACGATATTTTGTGTTTATATACATAGATATTGCTTTCCTCTATTTAATTACGACTTTCATATAATAATTCAAAATAAGTATCGACGTATGCATATGATTATATGTAAGTCATTACTAGAGCACTTAAAAGTAATGAAAGCCTAATGTAGTTGATATTCAAAAGTAAATTGTAGTGCAAGTACAGTTAATTCATTACATTTGCTGTTCATAGGTCATACTAACCCAGTCTCAGCACGTATAACTCATCGCACAATTACAGTTCTACCGATTTACAATTAAAAACCTTTCGGTGGTAATAAAACTACGAGGAATATAAAAAGTGTCTGGTTATTTCGACCCCATGTTGCCGGGTTAAAATACAAAATTATGCAATTACATAATTAAAATATCAGTTTTGCATAGAACATTTTAACATAATAAATTGTATAAATAAACTAAAAATTAAAACTGCAAAAAATCAACAATTTGTGAAATAGAGAAATATTAATTGTGGAAAACATATTCAATTGAAAAATCGTTTAGCACTTAGAAAATTAGCTTGATATGATTTTGTTAATTTTATATAAATAATATTTGCATAATTCAACAGATGTATTTTTAATTACATTCAAGTAAGAAATATTTAACATTTATGATAATCTCCAAAGAGGACGTCATAAAATTTGTTCACTAAGTTTATTTAATATTACCAATATTAAACATATCTTCTTAATTATAATTAAAAAGAACGGGTACTTATAGTTATGTTAATTCTTATTATTTAAGTGCTTTTAGTTTTATTACCTCACCTTTTAACCTTCACAATAAAATCATGCCAGCTTCAGAGGATTATTTACAATATTAAATAGAGTATTAATCGACTTGAGATGTCTCAATAAGATAGGAAAAACTAATTAATAGTAAAGCACATTTTTAATAGTTTAATTTTTACGGCATATTTTGCCATATTTCTATAGTATACCCTATAGTGGGTAGTATAATTTTCTGAGTCGACATTGCTATTATACCCTCCACCACCATCAGTGGTGATAGAGGGTATATATAAGTTTGTCGTTCCGTGTGTAACACCAAGAAATATTCATCTAAGACCCAACAAATTATATATATTTTGGGTCCTTATGAAATTCTGAGTCGATTTAGCTATGTCCGTCTGTCTGTGTAAAACACGCTCACTTTAAAAAAAACTACCAAAGATATTTCGATGAATTTTGTCACACATTATTTTTTCAGGGCAGTGATTGTGTTTAAAATCTTTACAATCGATTCAATATTTCCCATAGCTCCCATACTAAGGTATATATTCCCGGAAATTAGTTTATCGTTAATAACTCCCTCAAATATATCGGTAGCAACACAAAATTTTGTACGTACAAATATAATTTAAACAAAAATTATACTTCATTGATGAATAAATCTATTGTGATAAAATTCGAGTTAAATATGTTTTGTGTACATACAAATCATTCTACCAAATTTTTGACGGATCGGTTCATTATTGGTCATAGCTCCCATATAAGGCCCACTTCCGAAAATCATTTAAAAGCTCATATTTCATTGTCAAATAAAGCTATCTTGATAAAATTTTACATAAATATGTTTTGTCTAAATATGAATGACTCTACGAAATTTTTTCCGGATAGGCCATTGGACATATCTCCCATATAAGGTGCACTTCCCAAAATCACTTAAACGCATATATTTCATAAAATTCTAATGCTATAAGGATAAAATTGAACTTGAATATGTACATATAAATCATTATACCACTTTTTTTTCCCGATCGGTAAATTATTGGTCATAGATCCCATATAAGTCCCATTTCCGAAAATCACCTAAATGCACATATTTCATTGTCAAATACAGTTATAATGATAAAATTCGACAAAAATATGTTTTGTCTTTATATGTATCACTCCTTTTTCCGGATAGGCTTTAATATAAGACCCACTTACAAAAATCACTTAAACGCATATATCTCTTTGAATAATAAAGCAATCGGGATAAAGTACGACTTGAATATGTTTTGTGAGCATATAAATCATTCTCCGGATCGGTCCATAAGTTGTCTTAGCTACCATATAAGGTTTACTTCTGAAAATCACTTAATACCACTTAATTCGTTATTACATTATTATATCCGTATAAAATTTGACATAAATATGTTCTGTGTATAGAAAAATCCTTATATTAAAATGTTTTCGAACTGGCCTATTAATATAAATTTTTCTGGACTTTATTAAAATTGGATTGACATATGCATATCAATACGGAAACAACAATTTTGCCAATTTATCTAAAAATTAGATAGTTAAATGGGTTATAATTAAAAATAGCTTTCTGGTGGAGAGTATTTAAGAAACAGCACAGCCGAATATACCACTCTAACTTGTTAATTTTCCATTTATACAAAATTAATTCGAAATTTTATACGAATTTACACAAATAAAATATGTAATAGTTTTACAACGATATAATCAATTAGAAATCATTTCTCATGGTATGTCAATATTACTCTTCATATTTAATTTTGAACATACGTTCAATTACAACACCAGTTGTAAGAAAATAAACAATTTTATAAAAATACCTTTTAAGAATCAATTAGTTTGCCACATAACTGTAAAATATATGACATGATAATAACAAAATTTTACTTTGTTAAAAGTTTGTATATTTAATAACAAAAATTTATGGAATTCTTTAAAGTTTAAGCGTTTGTTTAGCAATGTGTTTCTGTATAATTTTGTTAGTTTAAGCCCAACTTTAATATTTTTTGGCAACTTCCCATATAACAATGTAAACATGGATGTGGAATAGTATACGATTCAACTAACAAGAATAAGGAACTAACAAGAATAAGGAACAAAAATCATATAATATTATGGATCTGACCAAATATTATAAAACAAAATAATTATTATTTAATTTTAATGTTTTGAATTTTTAAAGACCAAAATTTTATTATTTTAATGGCATACGCTTTTTGCAGTAACTCGTTTCACTGTGCATTCTTTTCATTATACCCATATATTGTACAGGAACATTAATAAATATATGAGTATTTAGATAGAAATGGTGATGCCGATGATTGGAATCAATAACAAACATACCTCAAAGGACTTGTGGCACAGAAACAACCTCAACATTAGGACCAATATAAAAGAAGTACACAGTTGTTATACTAGTAGAAATTAAAAAGGTAAAAATACCATAAAAATAAAACAAAATTCCTATATACATACATATGTATGTATATATGTATGTAATATGTATGTTGGTATGAAAACCACAATGACAGGCCATGTAGAAATCAATTTGAAAACATAAATTACAACATTCATACTAGAAAAACATTAAAAATTTATACTTTATTGATACAACAATAATACACACAGTGCTGGCATAACAATCTAAACAAAATTGAATGTAAAACAAAAAATCCACAACATTTTCCATCCTTCCATGAATTTCTTTGTTGAGGACACCAAGTGTTTTAACATGTGTATTTATAGATATCTACAACTATTTGAGAGACGGAAGGAGAAACGAACATTTATACATTTATACTATATAGTATTTGTTGAAAATAGACACGTTTATTTGTAAGGAAAACAGATAAATTTAATAGTGCTGGTTTACTTTTGCCCATTTCTTTGTATCTTTTGTATACGCAATAAAAGGGTTTTCAATGTTTATGGAAAATCAGGGTTGTTGTTAAATGAAGGAGTGATAGGATATGAAATATTCATTAGAAATTAATTGAGCATTGAAATTTAGTAATTTATTTAGATTTTTTGGAAAACAATGAGAAAGCCATTTCATTTACTTAAAACATATTTATATTTAATAACTCTTTTTCTATTAGAATTCTAAAAGGTAAATCATATATCAAATTATGATAATTTAATGCTTTAGGAAGCAGAATAATTAATTCAAAATTGTTCAAGACTTTAAATTTAAATTTGAAAATTTTTCCATAGATAAATAATATATTTTTCAAATAGTGGTTATATTTTCTGTTTACATTAAATGTTTGAAAAACTCTTTATAGTTAAAAAAATACGAAAAAAAAAATTTTAAGTATTCGGAAATTAAATTTTTGCCAAATTTTAAATAAATTTTCCACTAATTTTATTTATTTAAAAATTATTAAAAAAAAATCGAAAATTAAAAAAACTGTGTACTTTTGAAAAATTTTCTATTTTTAGAATATTTGAAACAAAAGTATAAATTGTCTCTATTTTCTCAATTTTGGAAAATTTTTTAAAAATTTTAATTTTTTTTGAAAGTTTTTGGAAAATTTACTAATTTCTATTTTTGGAAAATATATAAACTATTCAAAATTGTTTTACAAGATATTTTTAAATTTTAGAATATATTCGTAAAACATTTCGCTACAAATCACATAATTTCAAAAAATATTCGAAAAGTAAAAAATCTGAAATATTCTCCAGATTTCCTATTAAAAATGCTTAGTGGATATTTATTTAATTTTTTATTAATATTTTAACAAACCTTAATCTTATCAGACATAAAAAATCTAAAATTTATTTATTGTATAAGAAATCATAATTATGTGATGAGCTTTGTTGAAACCGCTTAATATTTTAGTTTTATTGATTTAACGTCATGTTTAGCATAATTATTATAAAATGCTTATTATACCAAGTAAAAAGTCGGCGGCTAAAATTCAAAGCAAATTACGTCAAAATTGCGACAAATAGCGTGAAGTAAACGCCTAAAATATTTAACAAAGAAAAGTGCTAAACTTTCCGGCTAAACAGGACATGACAAAGTTTCTTTGGAAATAACTTAACTACACCACTGTTTAAAACAACATACAAATGTATCCTTTTACCTGCCAACAAACACGCATACACATACATTAACCCATACGAACACTTAAAGAAAAGGTAAGAAGCTTTCGGCTTATGAAATAGAGAGGAAAAAAATTATAGAAATTTTTATGATGTGTCATAAATAAGATGTAAAATATGCTCATATTCGTAAAATGAAAATAATCTGAATGTTTACTTAGGGAATGTAACATTGCAAAAATATAACAAAATGCTGGTTTCGATTGGGATCTTACTGCAAAATAATATTTAAAAACCACGACATGAGCCCAAATATCAAATGTATACTAGGGGAATAATATGACAGTAAGGCAACGAAATATTAAAGAAGAGAGCGTTAAAAATTAAAAAAAGATACCCAAATATGCACATAAAGACACAACTACATTTAGATGCTTATCGATAGCAAGCAACTCAAAAAACACCAGACTTGACTGAGATTGTCAGCTGCATACGAAATTATTGGATAAGTTTGATGGTTTGCTAGGAGGGTAAGCATATTGTGCAAAGTCGACACACATACACACATACATACATATGTACATGTGAACAAACAAAAAGAAGCAGAAAATCAGCAAAGATATCAAAATACTAACTAGAATATACCAAGTGTATTCTGCTACAACCTCAAACAAACGTCACATTTACAAAATTCTCATAATGCAATCAAGTCTTAAAAGTTGTATGACTGTCTGTCATACAACTGCATGCGCCACACTTGCATGTATGACAATTTTATTTATATTTTCTCTTTCTTCTTTTTCGTTTATGCTGTCTTTGATTGAAAGTAAAAATTCCTTTTACAGCAGGAATGAACAAACTTAAAAATTTGGTAGGAAATCAATGATAGATTTGTTTCTTATATATTAGAAAAATTGAGTTATAAACAGTGTAAATGAAAGTTGAAAATTTTTCCAAAGGTTTCTAAAGCTAATTTCTTTATGACTTTAAACATCCACATTAAAACTGTAATCATTTACTATAAAGTACATTTCACTTTCCTATAAAGTGCATAAAAATTTCTCATTTTTCATATAGCGTGCAAATTATTGTTCTTTCCATTAATATTTTATTGCAGACATTTAGAATTTAACAGACTTACTTATAAAACGATATCCCAATATAAACAGACGGCATAAAAAATTCATGGAAATTTGTTGATAAGTTACCACTTTAAAGAAATAATACATATGTACATATATGTATGTATACATAGTATGGGTTCAAGTGTTTTGCATAATGAAATGTAAGTTTTATTGATTGAAATTAAACTGTCAGTCGTAAATGTTACTAATTATGACATTGCTGCTACTTTTATGACATGCCATTATAAATAAATATGTACATACATATACATATGTATATACATATGTAAATTTTTATAACAATTATTTATAACACAAAAAAAAAAAAATTCTATAGAATTTCGTAAATCGTTCATACAAAAATGAAATAATATATGAATGTATTTGTTTTTACATGTTTTTCAAGATCAGGAGCGAAAAGTTCAATTGACTAAAGAATAGTCTATAGAAATATCTGTGATCTATACTATAGAATAGTCTTTAGTCTCTACTACATAATAGTATTTAGTCTCGAATATAGATACATAAGTCAATAGAATAGCATACATATTGAGTTGTATTCTCGCCTAAAGACTCGACTATAGAATAGTTTATTGGCATGACTTCTAAATAGAATAGTGCATAGTCATAGCTACAAAATAATCTGAAGTAATGTTTCATAGCCTCGCGTTTTGCCTACGAGTAGTCAATAGTCTCGAGTAATGCCAGAACTTTAGAATAGTCGATTTTCCAGGGTTTTTAAGTAGTCTATAGTCGCATTGAGACTGTATCGATTATAAAATATTTATTGTCTCGTCTATAGAATAGTCTATAGTCTCGACTATATCACATTGCTACATGTATAGTCATGGCTATAGTCTGAACCAAGTGTAGACATGACTATATAATAGTATGTAGCATCAAATTTCTACCGAGTTAGTATTTCATATTAATTTCCCAGAACTAATTTCCTAAACGATCTTGTGTCTCGTCTATAGAATAGTCTATAGTCTCGACTATATCACATTGCTACATGCATAGTCATGGCTATAGTCTGAACCTAGTGTTAGACATGACTATATAATAGTATGTAGCATCAAATTTCTACCGAGTTAGTATTTCATATTAATTTCCCAGAACTAATTTTCTACCCGATCTTGTGTTAGCAATTTAATTAAGACAAAAATAATGTGTACATTAATATACGCTTTTCATTGATATATGTATGTAAGACATTTTGTTGAATAATTGAAAAAGCTTTCAGTTTAAATGAAATACTTTCACAATTTCACGTAAAAAACGAATTTTCAGCATATTCGCTGGGAACATCAGTACTTTATTTTTGTTCTCCATATAAACGAGACTACCCTAATGTGTATCTACCGATGTTCATTTTACGAATCCGCTTCAAGTTAAAAGAAACAGACTGGAAAAACAGAATTGATTTTTCATTGTGAAAATTTCTGTAGTTTAATCCAAAGTAAGAATGTATGTATGTATACATGTTGTTTTTCTTGTTGTAAATGTGTACAATAAGAAAACATGTTGTTGCATGTTACATTTATAAATCGAGTCATATGTAATATCGTTAACTGTCAGTATAAGTCATAAACATAGATGTTGTTGTACTCTTGTATTGCTATTGTTGTAAACACTAGCAACAGGTCTTTTTTACAACTCTTTTCAATATTTATACTACATACTCCAATACAAAATAAAAAACGAAATTATTAATAGTGCTATAAAACCGCTTTATAACATTATAGAACTTTGTTGCAAGTTTCCCTGGTTTCCACTTTTCTTGTATGTATATCAGTTGTTGTAATTTAAATTTCTATTTTTGTAGTATTTCTCGTCACAAACACACGTAATATTAAAAATAAATTTCTTTATGACTCTTTAGAAACACAATTTAATGATTTGTTATGACTTCCCTCACCTTAATAAGTAATTGAAAAGAAACTCTTTTATTGGAATAATTATTTTTTCAGCTAAAGTTGTTGTTTAACTTAAATTTAACTTCACTTCCAGTTTTACCCAACTTGGCCCACCAATGTAGTTTTGTGTGTTTTGGTTACTTATGTGGTGGCATTATAACCATAAATATATAAACAAAACTATTAATCAAATTTTACATTAAAATTGTATGTAATTGTTATGTGTTTGAGATGGTTATAGCTGTGGGTTTTTCTTAAGCCAAAAAGGTGATCATCGTCAAACAGTTTTACCCCAGGTGAGGAAATTTGTGTAATAAATGTGTTTGGTTTAATAAAATTATAACCAAATTATTAATGTTTTTCGTATTATGTGGTTTGTGTTTTCTAAATAAATAAAGTTATAAAATTAAATTTATTTTTAGGTATTGAAATGTTTTATGTATCATTGAAAAAACATATGAGAAAAAAGTTTTTTTTTTTCAAATAATGAAATTTTTAAAAAATTTAATAAGATTTTGTAAAATTTTCATATTATTAAAGCATTTTATGAAAATTATATGTTTTCAAGAATTTTTTACAATTTCTATAAATAAATATTTTTTTTTAAATTTTATAAAAATTAAAAATTTTTGTGACCGTTGTAAAATGTGAATTATTAAAAAAATCGTCTTAATAATATTTTTTTTAACTTTTCCAACAATATTGAGTTTTTTTTTGCAATTCTTAGGAAAATATTAAAAAGTTAAGAATTTTTAAAAAATTTTATATAGTTAAATAGAGAATTATTTAATATATTCTAGGAATAAGGACATTTTTCTAAATTTTCTTCTTCAAAGTGAAGAAAATTTTCGTATTTTTTAAATACAAAACTTTGTATTTTATAATTTTCAATGCCCTCAGTCTTGAAGATTTCAAGGTCATGGGGTTCGATTTTTTTACTGTTATTTTTAAACCCACCACCAAAAAAGATGGGAGTATATTGTTTTTGTCATTCCGTTTGTAAAACATCTACATGTTCGTCTAAGACCCATAGATTTATATACATATATATTCTGGGTCCTTATTAGATTATAAAAAGTTTGTCTGTCTATTGAAAACACTATAGAGTCCAAACGGGAACAGCTAGATAGCTTTTTGCACAGGTGTTTTTAGTTGATGCAGTTTGTTTGGTATTAAAAATGGGCGATTTCGCCTAGCCCCCATATAAGGTCCCCTTCAGAAAATGACTTTAACTCTCATAACTGGCTAAAAGAAGTATATGTAAGGCACAAACATATTTCATAGGAACCTAGATTTTTTTGTAAAATTTTATAAAGATCGGCCCATAATTCACCCTACCCGCCATATAGGGCCCCTTCAGAAAATGACTTTAACGCTCATAACTGGTTAAAATAAGTATATATAGCGGTGAAAGTTACATAGCGGTGAAATTTGGCACAAATATATTTTATAAGAACCTATATCTCTTTCTAAAATTTTATAAGGATTTGCCCATAATTGACCCTACCCGCCATATAAGGTCCCCCTCAGAAAATGACTTTAACGCTAATAACTATCTGAAGGAGGAATCTATGCGGTGAAATTCGGCACAAACATGTTATGTAGCAACATAAATCTCTCTGTAAAATTTTATAAGGATCGGCCCATAATTGACCCAACCCGCCATACAAGGTCCCCTTCAGAAAAGCTCATAACTGCCTAAAAAGCCACTATAGAAGTAAAATTCGACTTGAACATATTTTATAGAAACCTAAATCACTTTGTCAAATTTTATAAGGATCGGACCCTAACCCACATGTAAGGTCCCCTAAAAAATTACTTTAACTATCAGTACTGATTTAAAAGTACGAGTACAGTGATGAAACTTGACGCAAATCTCTCAAAATCTCTTTAACAAATTATATGAGGATTGGTTCATAATTGACCCTAACCCCAATATAAGGTTCCCTTCAGAAAATAACTTTACCGCTCATTACTGGCTCGAGATAACTAATTTTATTACAAGCCTAAATCTCTCGAGCAAATCTTATGAAGATCGGGTCATAATTAATCCTATCCCTTTCAGAAAATTACATTAACGCTCAAAAAAAAAGTAACGTAAACATGTTTTATAAAAACAAAAATCTATCTAAAGGCCCGAAAATCACTCTGATGTCTATACATATTAATTTCGAATATTAAAATTCAGCATATATCAAATAAATCAGAATACCTTTCAAAATTTACTTTAATTTTACGGCACAAAGATTCGGCATGGCCGAATATAATACTCTTCCCTGTTTGCATTATTAATATGTACATTAGGGTGGTCCCAAAATGGGGGATATATGAATAAATTGGAAAACCCATAACAATTACCTTTTTATTCTTTGACTCAACTCACGAAATATTGACCCCAGAAAAAATATTTTGAGAAACAATATCTTCGATTGAACTGAAGTATCAGTTTTAGTGAGAATATTAGTAACTCATTTAATCTCCATACAAACGGACACACAAAAAATTTAACATTCTACATGACAACAACAAAAAACATGCTGTATTTTCTCACTATTAAATCAAAGGAAGTCTTACAAAGAAAATTTAAAGTCATTCATAAAATAATATTTTGTTATATTTTTTAAACAAGTGCTCTACACACTTTATTAGTAATATTTTAGTCTCACAATCGTATTATATTTTCTTTATTCCCTTTGATTTGGTGTTTTCTTCACTTCTTTACAACACTAACAATGGAGGATTAAGTTAAATCATATTGTGGCAACATAGAAAGAAGCAAATAAACATTCACAAACGTACTCAGACACAAGTAAACTAAACAATAACCTAAACACTTTAGCAACATCTATATGACACACAAAGGCATATATCAAAACATACATACAACATTTCATTCATATTTATATGTTTGTTGTTGCTTTTGCCGTTTCTTTACAGTTAGTGTTAAAGTCATCCTTAGGCAATGAAAACCTTTTATTATTATAAACAAGCAACAAAAATAGTACAACATGCAATAGCAACAACAACTTCAAAAGCACGCGTTTACTTGATGTATGTGTGGCAAGTAGTTTATGCAGGCTGTCTGACTAGTACTACTTAATTCAGTCAGGTACATCAACATTTTACTATGAGTTTGTTGCAACCTGCTAGTATGTATGGTTGAATGTAAGTGTATATTGCCTGGGCACACACCGTCATAATTCACACATTGTTGTGGGAATATTCCTAGAGCCTTGTGTGGTGTTGTTTGTTTTATTCATTTCTTTTTAAACAATTTTAATTTTTAATCTAA
This sequence comes from Lucilia sericata, assembly GCF_015586225.1. NCBI lineage: Eukaryota > Metazoa > Arthropoda > Insecta > Diptera > Calliphoridae > Lucilia > Lucilia sericata. The sequence goes on from NW_023994048.1 coordinate 890,955, forward strand.
AAGATTTCTTATTTTCTTTTGCTAGGATTTTTTTTGGTATTTTCTTAAGAGATACTATTCAAATTTAAGAGTATTAATTGAGAATTGTGACATTTTTGCTAAGAGAGGAAGAGACTTGTTGTGAGAGTAATATGTTTGCTTTACTTGAGTTTCTAACAGTAATATAAGACCAAATAAAAATCGAAATCGTTGCATATTGACCTATAAAAGTTTTTCTTTAATTTTAGTTCAAATTATTGCTGAGCATTGTAGTTATTGGTTGACACAAAGATTTATTTTTTAAATATTAAAATCTACTAAAAAGTGCATGCAGACAGAACATATTTGAAAGTATTAAACTGGTATTAAATAGTGGATTATTAGGAAAAACGTATTGATTTGTTTGAAAAAATTATTTTGCTTACACAAAGACTAAGCTCATAAATTTTGTACTAGTTTTCATATAAATATTACAAATATTTTCCTTTTCTGTTACACTTACAAAATACTCCAATTATTAATGGTTTTTTTATATCTAATAAAGTTTTGCAAAACCGTATTCAATAAAATTAGCTGAGTTTTAAAAGTACCCTTGATAGCATCTCGTATATTTCTATGGAAATTACATGTTAGAAGAACTATAATTTCCCATGACAGGTCCTTGAAGAACACCATATTTAATTTTAAGAGTTAATATTTATTTGCTTAATTTTAAATTGTATATAAGTACATAGCCATACATATGAATATGTATGTAAGTATTATTTACGCAAATCCTTTAACCAAGAAAAGAAAAGCTGATAAAATATTAATTTATGAAAGACCATTTCGTATAAGATTCGTATTTAAACATTACTACAATTTTAGAGTAAAATTCTAAATAACATAGACTGTTAAAAATCTTAACAATTTTACGATATTCTGTAGGCAGCTAAAATTAACATTGTTTATTTTAATATACGTACTTTACTTTAACATTTGTTTCGAACAAAATTTGTTCTGTTATAAAAATAACAGAATTTTAAACATTTACACAAATGTACAAATATTCAAATATTTGTACGTTATAAAATGTTAATATGAATTTTTGTTTAAATAACAGTAATTTTCTTTGGTTAGTTAAGTAAATTGTTTACATTATTTAATGTTACTTCTTGTAATTGACAGGATATAAATAAATATTTGTAAACAGTATTTCGAAGAAATATTTAAGGTATTTTCTTTATTATATTGTAGAGTTGGGTTTTGGGCAGTGTTCTGTTTATTTTTTTATACACGTATACAAACATATGTATATCAAAAACAAGTAAGAAGTTATAGTCGGGCGAGGCCGACCATATAATACCCTACACCTGTTACAAAAATAAAATGTGATTTAGTTTTCACAATAAAGCATTTAAGTTGAATTGTACCTTGCTTTGAATTATACTTAAGTCATTTATTTTTGAATAAAATTGTGGACATTTAAGTCAAATTTTGAAGGGGGCTTTGTATAGGGGCTATGGTCAAATGAGATCCTATAACTATAAAATTTTTGAGGGTCATCAAGGCCATCATCGAGATACGAGTATATTAAACATAATTATGAACACCACTTTAGTGGGGAGGGTATATTGGGTTCGTGCTGATGTTTGTAACGCACAATAATATTGGTTCAATACCCACTTTAAAGTATACCAATCAGCTTAGAATCATTTTCTGAGTCGATTTAGCTATGTCCGTCCGTCTGTGTTTCCGTCCGTCTGTCCTTGTAATCAAACTACAGGTCGCAATTTTGAAGATAATTCAATGAAATTTGGAACATGATCTTCTATTGTCCCATGGACGAAGCCTATTGAAAATGGTTAAGATCGGTCCATTATTTCACCTAGCCCCCATACAACTGATCCCCTGAATAGGGCTTGTAAACCTTGTAATCAAACTACAGGTCGCAATTTTGAAGATAATTCAATGAAATTTTGCACACGATCTTCTACGGTACCGGAGACGAATCCTATTGAAAATATCGGTCCATTATCTCACCTAGCCCCCATACAACTTAACCCCTGAATAGGGCTTGTAAACCTTGTAATCAAACTACATGTCGCAATTTTGAAGATAATTCAATGAAATTTGACACATGGTCTCCTATGGTACTGGAGACGAAGTCTGTTGAAAATGGTTAACATCGGTCAATTATTTCACCTAGCCCCCATACAACAGAACCGGACGAACTGAGACAATAGAAGATCATGTACCAAATTTCATTGAATTATCCTCAAATATGCGACCTGTAGTTTGATTACAAGGTTTACATGGACGGACGAACATAGCTAAATCGACTCAGAAAATGATTTTAAGCCGATTTGTATACTTTGGACCAATATTATTGAGCGTTACAAACATCAGCACAAACCCAATATACACTCCCCACCATAGTGGGGTGGGGTTTAACTATAATTTATAAAGTAATAAAAACGTGTGTTTTAGGCAGATATCGTTAGGTTTTGAGCAGATATCCATACAATGAATTTTTTTCGAATTTTTTAATACAACCGATATAATTAGAAGATCCTTCTATTAGTGGCGAAAAGTTTTCAGAAGAAATATTTTGTTGGTATGCATATTAAATTTTATATCATAGATCGGCGTCAACAAATTCAAAAGAGTTCGTCACCGGCTAAAAATTAAATTTCATAAGAATACAATGTTTAAACTTTAAATGAACCGATTGTCATAGCTTAATTAACGCAGAAGGTTATTCTAAGAGGATTGATATACATTTACTTTAAGGTAAACCTTGCGCCCAAAGTCCTGTACAATTTTCAAGAAATTTTTATGAAATTTGGAATTTGTTGGGATCTCGTAAAAAAATGGTTTCTGTAAAATTATATTACATACTTGTTTGTACTTTTAAGCCAAATTTACTTCACTTTTTCCTTCAGCTGTGTTTTTATACATTACATTGGATTTGAAAATACTTTTAACAGCACTCTATTAAACTAAGTATAGACTTAACAGCCTTCTCATCACATTACCAAGTTTACTGTTATCTACTCACTAAAACACAAACAAAGAGCATATGTATCTGCACTTTTAAGATTTAACAGAGTTATTGGGAGAACAAGCCTGCGCGCATCTTATTTTGGAGTTTGTCTTATTAGAAACTCTTCGATAAAATAACGACAAAATACCAATGCACTAAAACTGAACTGAAAGATAAAGAATGGAAAAAAGAAAATAACATAAACAATACAAAAGTAAAGCACTAATAACAACAACACACAGAAAGACGAAAACCAACACGCAGAGAGTTGCCCCAACATAATAAACGAACGAAGTGATTTTATAGAAATTCGGTATTTTAGTAGATACGCGAACTCTATACGGTAAACACGTTGAGGACGGATAAGGAACGTCTTTTTGCTTTTTATTTTTTCGTTAGATATTTGAAGTAAAAGTTTGAAGACGTGTGAGAAATAAAGAAAAATAAAACACCCGAAATTTTTACAAACAAAAAAAAAAAAAAGAATAGAAACGATAATAAAAATCTATACGAAGTATTTGCGGTAATTACGGTTAACGAAATTGTAAAAAACAAAAAATATTACAAAGTGCAAACAACGTATAGGCCAACGAGCTTAACGATTTTAAAGTCAATATATACGTTTAATAAAACGATTATAGTGCAAAAGAGCTCAATTGTTAATACTATAGATTTGTTTAAAAAAATTAAAAAAGAAGAAAAAATCTATAAAAATTAATAGAAAAATTTTAAACAAAGTGTTGAGTTTTAGCTAATTTTTTATTGAAATAAATTAAACAAAATTCAAACAAATATAAAAAATATCTATTGAATAAGTTGCTAAAAGCTATTATAAGATAAACAACCACAACAACATTTGTTTACAACAACAAGTCACAGTGTTTAAAACAAGAAATAAAAGGTGAATACTACTACCAATACTACTACTACAACGACAATAATAAATGGATTCCGATTGTTTATCCATGTTCATTATTTGAAAATAAATTTGTTTATGATCAAAATTTAAGCAAAAATTGTGAAAAAATTCGGTTGCCGAAAAACAATAATATCGTTAATTAATCTTGAGTTTGTTAACAGACGGATTTAGTAAATTTTTCAAAATCTTTATATCTAATATAAAAAAATTTATTAGATCGAAGAGAAAAGGAGAAAAGTGTTTTTGATTTTTTTTTTAACAAATTAAAGTTTGGATTGTTTTATATTGTTTTTCAAGAAGAATTTTTGTGATAACTAATTGTGAGTATAGCTCTTTAAGAAACATTAGTTTTTAAGGGACTTTAAGAAAAAGGTGTTTTTAAGAAGTGTAGATTTTTGAGAAAAAACTAACAATTTTGAAAATGGCCTAGGTAAGAAACAGATACCTTATATTTGGGAAAACTTAATAGAACCAAAAAACTATACCTTAAGAAGGCAGAAAAATACATGTACGTTAAACCGATGTGGTTGCTGCATACATCATCTATGTTAAAAATATTGTTTTATCAACTAAGAAAACTAATAAAGTATACTAAACTTTATAGTTTATAACCAACTCAAAATCAATCAAAATATTATTTATTAGTGTGTTTGACACATTCATTTAGGCTACAACAGCTGTAAGCCCCCTTTTATCCACACGCCAACATTTGTGCTTCTTTCTTAAACTACTGCCATCGAAAATTGCTAACAAATATTTTCGAAACTTTTGAAGGGAAAATAAAAAATACCACGTTTCTAAATAATTAAACCACATTTTACCCACTACAAAATCCCATACTCTGTACAACAATCCACCAACTACAACAACAACAAACAATAGGACATATTTTCCATGCTGATATCCCTTTTTGTGAAAACAACTATTGACTTCGTTAAAAAGTTGATTTGGTTGTTGTTATTGTAACCATCAAAACAGACAGGAAGGTAGGCTGCCTAAATGTCTGCTATAGTTAACAGTCAAAATTCTCTGTGTGTTTAGTTATATTGAGTTAAAGAAAGAAATCGTTACATTTTTTTTGGAACATCGTTTATTTTCGTAACTTCTTTTTTATGTCGGCAGGATAATTGGAATTTACGACTAAAGCTACATATTATAATAAGACAGGGCTTTGAAGGAAATTCCTCTTAAGTAATTTGTTATTTTATTTAAATGTCAAGTGTGTTTTTTTGTGAATATATTATAGGCAACTCAATTATTTAAACAGTGTTAATATTTTCTTGATAAATTAAAACCTTAACTTAGGTTAAGATAGAAATATTTAGGTAGAAACAAATTTATGTATTAATATAATATTTTGAATACAAGAGTATTTTACTTCTTATGTAAATTTGGAAAAGTAAGATGAAAATAATAAAATGTTTTGATGAATGTTGTATGGCCATGTTTAAAAATTTACGCCCGTATTCATAAATATATTAATTGTTTATTTTAGGGTTTTAAAACTATGAAAATCCCATCAATGAAAAGTCAGTAACTATATGCAGAATTTGTGAATATTTGGGTTTCAATCCTATATTAAGCAGAGATCTAAATTTGCATCAGCCGATCTAATAAATGAAAGTTTACTTACACAACTTTTTAACTTCTTGTGTAAATCGAGGGATGGAAGTTTACCTCGATTTAAACAATTTATTTTATTGCTTTTAGGGTTGGAATTGCGACGAAAATTTGGAAGTAAAACAATGATATTTTTAATTTTAGTACGAATTTTACGTCAAAATTGCATTATATCGAATAAGGCAATGATTTTTATTTTTTAAGTTTTATTTTATTTAAAAAACCATTTTGTTCGTTATATAAAACCTATATGAATTTCATTATTTATTTAATTATTCATTAAAAAAGAAAATGTTATAAATTAAAAAAAATAATAATATGTATTTAGAATGGTTATTTTTTACATAAACAATTTTATGGGTCTAACTTACTACACTTTAGCAATTAATTATGAATAATTATGAACCGATCTTCATACGATTTGGTACAGAGATTTTGGCTTGTAATAAACTTAGTTATCTCGAGCCAGTTATGAGCGTTAAAGTCATTTTCTGTAGGGAACTTTATATGGGGGTAGGATCAATGATGGACCGAACCTCATATAAATTAGCAGTGGGATTTTGGTTTGTATAAGACTTGTGCTTGTGGAACTTCATCGCTATACTGGTATTTTTATTCCGATTATTAACTGTTAAACCTATTTTCCGGGGGTGCCACATGTATGGGGGCAATGCTAAAACGTAGACCGATATTACCCATTTTTAATACCAAACAACTTGCATTAATAAAAAGTATTTGTGGATAATTTCAGCCCTCTAGCTTTTTTCGTTCGGACTCTATCATATTTTCAACAGACGGACAGACAGACGGACGGACATGCCTATATCGTCTTATAATCTAATGAGGATTAAGAATATACATATATACTTTTCTGTGTCGTGACCAATATTTCGATGTGTTACAAACAGAGTGACAAAAACAATACACCCCCATCTTTTTTGATGGTGGGTATAAAAAGAGTTGGAAAAAGTGGGTTACGAATGTCCTAAATTTTATATTTTTTTCCTGAATTGATTATTAAGTTCCAAAAAATCCAAGGATCATGGCTATTATTTCACCTAACCCCCATACAACCTTACCTTCCGATTTAGGGGTTTTAACTCATAACTACGTCAAATATACTACTATCACTCCAAAAATTGGCACAACTAAGTTTTATATAGGCATAAATGACCATGTAAATTTTTATAGTGATCGGCCATCGTTTGACCCTAGCCCCCATACAAACCCCCCTTTAAAACATAACTTAAACGTCCAAAACTTTATTTATAACCATCGCGATGAAATTCAGCACAACTAACCTTTATATAAAATTACTTCCCTCTTTCCAATTTGTTGGGGATCAGCCCATATTTGACCCTAACTCATTAATAAATTGCTTAAATACATCGGAATTAAGATAAAGTTCAACATAAAAGTTTCTTTATGAAAAATAAATAATTTTTAAAATATACCCATGGTGTAGGGTGTTATATAGTCGGCCATGCCCGACTATAATTTCCTACTTATTTCGTATAAAAAAATAAATAAAAAGTGTTAATTAACCTTCGGAAATATACATTTCCAAAAATAGTATATGTTTCGTCCCATGAGCAAAAAAAATTATTAATAAGTGTTATTATTCTTTGAATTTTATATATTACTATGAAAATAATAACTGCACTTGTTTGCAAAAAAAAAAATATTTTTTGCTTCTTTCAATTTTAGTGCATGATTCGGATACCTTAAGTGGTGTTGAATAGAAGTATGTAGAAGTTTTACGCAATATCAATTTTAAAAAATCTGAACTCGGGTCGCGATGCAGGTCCTAATAATCGTAAAAGAAAATATATATACATATGTATACATTTTTGGGAATCTTCATATGATATTTATAATATACAAACTTATGTATTTTTTCATCTTTAATTTTTCGCAAATTTCGAATTTTGAGTGTTTATAACTTCTAGATGGAAGTACATTTTTTAAATGTATATATATTTTGGAAAATGAGACCGATCCTCATAAAATTGTGGACTGAAGAGATATTTGTATGAGGTCAAGTTAGGCCCTATTATTACAAAATTCTGCAGGGTTATCAACGCAAGTATAAAACATAGTTTTACTGCTTTTTGAAAATGATTCTAAGCCGATTAGTATACTTTAAGATATACATCAGCTTAACCCTAATATACTCTCCTCCTTAAAGTGGTGGAGAGTATCGTTTGAGGAAGTTCCGTTAGAAAAGGAATAATTAACAAGATAGAAAATCTTTAAAAAAGAGGGAAAAACTTTACTCCTTTTCAATATTGAACACATTCCTTTAAACTAATTTTATGAACTAATATATACATATTAACAAAAAACATCACAACTTGTTATGCTCTATTATTTTAGACCTAATGAATGTAGCGTCGTTGCTGTCATATTTGTTGCTGTAATTTCTGTTGTATATACAAGTCATAGTTTTGACGTTCATGCCAACAAACGTACACAGACGTACATACGTATTACGTTTTCTGAAAGCCTTACTAAACTAATAATCAACCAAAAAATCATCCACGTGTATGCCGAAAAATATATAAACAAAAATATATAGGAATTTACTTGTAAACATACTCATACTCAAACATATACAAATAATTGCCATCGGTATATATCCTTGTTTTTAATCCAATTCCTAACACAAAGTCAAGCAACGAAACGTACGTCCATCCCACTCCCCACTAAACGACTAGCTGAATGACTGCTCCTGTGTTTACTACTACTCTTCCCGCCTAGTTACCCACCATTTCTCTTCTGCTACATATTTATCTATCTACTATCTAGTCATACCAAATACAAAATATATATAATTCTACATGTAAAAATATATTTTGTGTGGTTTGTTTTTTTTTTTCTGTCTGTCTGACTGTTTGTTTGCCATAAAGTACCATACAAATGAACGAGCAATTTTAACCGCACAATATACAACGAGAACGGCAACCGAAAAAGTACTACAAAATAAAATAAAAATGTGTTTTTTGTTTGTCATTTATTGTTGTTGTATGTTGGATGTGACTTGGTTCAGTTATGCATGTTAATTTTTTGGTTGGTTCGATGGACGGATGGTAGGTAGGTTGGTTATTTTGATGGTTTGGTTTAGGTGTTCCACAAAAACATTTAAATAACTTGATAGAAACTACCTCTGTCTATCCTTCCAAAACATCCGCCTTTATTTGTATACCTTGAAAAGTAGTTTTCTTTTTTTTATATTTTCATCTATGTAGGTCAGGGATGTAAAAGTTGGTACAATTTTGTCTTTTTCTAAAAAGTATACAATTATCAAATATGAGTCGTATAGAAGCAAATACAGTTATCTCCATTTGTAAATACCCGAGCATTTGTTTGTTGAATGCTTAAATGTAACCAAAAATAATAGATAATCAAAATCATCTGATTGCGTCAAAAACGATAATTTCAACATCCCGAATTGGTAATGCCTATAAATTTTCAAATTCATCATATATGAATAGTAAGAAAATATTTTGGCTCTATTGAAATAGACTTCACTCAGGAATCGTTGCGTAATTAGGACTTTTTTGTACTTTTAGGCGCCGAATTAAAGACATTTATTTTAACATTATTTTATTTTGCTACATTTGATCCCAGACATCTTTGTTGCCTATTTTGCTATTGAATTTTTCACTTGAAAAATATTTAACTCCTTCTCGTGTATATAAAAATTAACGTTTATTCATATAGCAGATACCTATTAGATACACACATACATACATATGCTTAAAGTCTAATTAATTAGTTTCAGCTAGAAGTTTATTTAAATTTTTATATAAATCCATATGTTTAAGTTTGTAATTAGTCGAAAATTTATTTAGTTTTCAAATTGAGTGTTTAATTAAAACATAATATTTAGCTCTTTTGGTATGTTCATTTTGAATTTCAGCAAATTATAAACTATAAGGTGGTACATTATAATTAAACGGTAGTAACTATTATAGCTTTTATGTACTAAATTATATGTATATATATTTGGGAAAATTTTAAACTATTTACTGGAATTAAATAGTTAAATTTTGATTAGATTAAAATAGGAGCATAATGAGGTTATAATATAATAAAACAAACAGTAGATTCGCAACAAAAACTTACCACCATATTCACAAATACTTAAAAAAGTTGTTGATGGTTTATTGTAGCAAGTTTATGTGGAAAATTTTAGTAATAAACCTAAAATAAACGATTAATATCTTTATCAATATGGGGGTTAATCATTAACTTTATTTCAATGACTGCATTACTTTTAACTAGTCCAGTAATGACTTATATATAATCTGCTTTAGCAGCTTCATTTTACACAAATAATAAAAGAAATAGTTGTAAGTACAACAACTTGAAGAACAACTTACTTGTAACGAATGTTGAAGTGCTTTACGTGAATATCTGCCTTGTTTGCCTTATTTCACGGTGGTCTTTTTCAGCCACAGGGCGAGCTTTTGTGACTACTCAACCAATGAGGGTGGCAATTTTTATACTTGGTTTTACCGTTCCATATACAAGCTCTTTGCTCGAGCACTCGAGCTATCTAATCTCTAACTGTCCCGTTGCTCAACTACCGAGATGCAAAAACATCACTTCCGTTTACAACCATGCAGATGGCCTCTGTTTGGTCGGCAACAGCATCTAGAGACGTATTCGGTATTCTGAAACACGAATTCATCAAATAAACCGAGGGCTACTCACTAGGAACACACCACTGTAAATCTAAGTTTTTCCTGAACATACCTGGAAAATAAAGGAAAATTCAATAATATCACTTGTATAAGATACCTTTCATTCATCACCATTCAACCCAGCACACTTATCATTCAACCGACACACTCATAGAGAACAACATACGACACACTCACTCTAGGTATACGGGCGGGGGAAGACTCGTATACCCCTATATTCATCCCGTATCATATACTTCAATTCATTTCCAACGCTTTTTCCCACAGTGACTCCGCGCCGAACTTATCACGAATTATAGATTTCACCGTGCACCAGTCCTTTAACCAACATTCTCTTCTTGAGAATTTGGGTTTAAACCACAGCCACTACCTGGATCCAGAAGGAACCTCAACCAACTGACCAGCCAGGACAAAGTCCTACGGGCAACTGGCCACCCATAGTACCAGATTATGTAGTTCGCTGGTTCGACCCTATGTCAAATCATTCCAAGGTCGAGGATACATATGATCATCACCAGATTATAGTCCCGGCAGACTAGAAGTATTGGTAGGACCTCTTTTTCCCGGGATTGCAATCACACCATGATGGGGTCTTCCATCAAGGTAACATGACCCCAGGGGCAACTTACTAATTTAAGTCCTTATTTCTAAGCAAGTGTGGTATGTTGCCTCCAATGATGTCACCGTGTTAAAACAATCAGTTACAACGCCAATATATTATCAGTGAAAACTAACAATAGAAATTGTAATTTGTCATGTTTTGGATATCGTTCCGACATATTAAAACAACTTATTGTTGATGAACAACAAATTTTCTGAAAGATACTTTATATGGGGCTAAGGGCAAATATAGACCGATCGCCATAAAATTTGGTACATGGATATACATAGACCTTTGTATTGATGAATTTCATCGCGATATCAGTGTTTATAGGTGAATTTTGTACATTCAAGTAATTTTCTGAAAGAGGCTTTGTTAATATATGGGCAATTTCATGTCAAGTGACCCAACTATAAAAATCGATTTTGACGAAATTTGAACTAAGGTTAGTACTATTGGATAGTAGGTCATACACAAATTTTCAAGGAGGTCAAAGTTGGACATTTTGGTAATTTTTTTTGCTCAAAAGAATGCTTAGACCCTTGCCTTTAAGAGCTTTGTGATTGCTCTTCCATAGTACTAACCTTGGTGCAAATTTCATCCAGATCGGAAGACATCGATTTTTAAAGTTGGGTCACACACGAAATTCCCCATATAAATAATCGCATGTATTTATAAAAAAAATTCATAAAATAATCTTAAAAATTGTGACCTGTACCTTGCGCACTAGGACAAATATGGTTTAATCGATATTTATGTATTAGAAAATCCAATACAAATGCATACTAACTTCCGTATTATGGTGTTGTAGTGTATACACATTTCTGGGAATATTCTTAAAAAATAATATTTCTAGATAATTGTTGCCTCTTGATAATAATAAGAGTTCTAAGATGAGTTGAGTTCGATTTTATTTTTTTATTTTATAATACTTAAAAATTAAACTATTTTAGATATTAGAAATCAATCGAACAAAATAGATATTTTTATTGGCAGTTAAATGGCACATCTGTCATTCGAATTCTTTAACTGTAGTTTCTTTTTTTAGTGTCACAGAAAGAGGGACTGTACTAATGCCCGTGAGATTAATGTGGGGTACTAAGAAATGAACAGTGACAAGGGTAAATGTTTTGAAGCAAGTTACTTAAACTAAAATGTTTGTTCAATATTATTTATTCTTAGTATGAGGAAGGAATCATTTTTCTATTACTATATTATAAGACCACAATTTGTCAGTAAAACGTTGTAAATATATAATCATTGGTATGGTATTTTAAAGAATAGTATTTAAAATTAATTAAAAATGCACAAACCTATTGTTTTCACTCAACATCTCATCTTTTTAGAAAAAAATACTTTCAATATCAATATACATATAAAATACATTCAATTGAGTACAATTATATTTAATTTGTTATAATTTTTTTCGTTTGTATTCGTACATCAATTAAATGCTTTATAAATATTTATTTTATTTGTAAACAAATACATATACATATGAATATTTTTTACCAAATACACTTGTTTCTCAAAAGTATGAAAATTACCATAAAAATCGCAAGCTAATTAAATTATATATTTTTTTTTTTTTATTTCAGATTCATTGGCAAACAAAAATTCACAACGAATAACAACTTAATTTAATAAAAGTAAATAATAAACAAAAAAGAAAATCGACAAACAACATATCAGTGTGAAAAATATTAATATCAAAATAAAAAAAGATATTCAAAAAAAATCTGTATAAATATAAATAATTAAGTCTGCAAAAGTCTAAAGTCTACCAATACTATTCAAATACTCATACATATATATATATAAACATATCAAAACCATTTTATTAAAAAAATTTATGTGTGATCCTATATAAAAAATTATTAAATAAAACAAATAGTTAAAATAAATATAAAAATATATTTCAAATTAACTGTGTAAAAGTATGAAGAAAACATTTACAAAAAAAAATTATATGTGTGTAAATAAATAAATTAAAGTGAATATTATTTAAACATAATTAACAAAAAAATAAATACATATAAAACAAATAAGCCTATAAATGAAATATGTATCTTTTTATGTAAAATAAAACCTTTGCAGATACATTTATAAAAAACAACACAACTCAACAAATTATGCAAATACATTAAAATTAAATACAAAATAAAGTAAGAAACAAACAAAAAATAAAATCCCATTTCAACTGCCAATTAATTCATTAGTTTGAAAAAAAGTAGAAAATAAAAGTTCCACTGATTGCTAGCTACTACTATTATTCAGCATCTAAAAGATACAAATTATAACAGAAAATCTGTAAACGGTCGTGTCGCTGCAGTAGTTGAGTTTAGCCTGGAAATATAAATTCCATCTATTTTCTGTGTGTGTTTTGTTTTGTTTTTTTTTTGTAAGCCATTTACAAATTGTACTTTAATGTAAATGAGTTTTAACTGTGCTTTTGATAACGACCATAGTACAAGTGATAATAATCATTCTGACGATGATGATGAATAAATACAGTTTATGCTAAATGTTTATAATACACTAACGCCACCACATCTAACTCCTGTTCAACACATTTACTATAGTGTGAATATATTGTTTGTTTTCGAATACAAAAATAAAATATTCAAAATATTTGTTGTTTTCCATCATTGTCATCATTGTTGTTAAAACGTGTAGAGCTACAAATAAGACTACAACAGTTACATTAATGTTCATGAAATTAATGCAAATTGTCTAGTTTAAATCTAAAATACTTAAATGTTGCCAGTAACAAATTAAAAAAACGTAGCGTAATTTTATTCTTTCGGTTTTTCTCTTGTTCATCTGTACAATAAAAAAGTGAGGATTTGTCAATTTAGACCATCACTCCAGTCGTATGAAGTTTAATGTACGTATGTTTGAATTTTAAGTGACAGTTGTTTTAGTGTCCGTCCTGAATTCCACCCTTGGGGTTTCTAAAATGGCAACAGCAAATAATTAAAAAAGGTAAGTTGAAATTTAAACAGTATTTTTTACAACTCAAAACAATAATGGTACAGGTTATATTAAAAGATATTTAAGTTTAGTAAAAACATTAAGATGTGTATATCTGGAGGTTTATCACACAACATGTTATTTTTACTTTTGATAGAATTCCTAGAGTTCTGATAAGATTAATATGATGTAAAGAATTTTTGTCAAATTAGCTAATTATATACATATTTTTGTATATCCACCATCAAAAAAGACCCATAAAAGTATATATATTCAGGGTCCTTATTAGATTCTAAGACGATTTAGCCATGTCCGTCCGTCTGTCTGTTGAAAACACGATACAGTCCAAATGGAAGTAGCTAGTGAAATCTACAATAGATATATTTTGGTTGATGCAGTTTGTTTGGTATTGAAAATGGGCAAAATAGATCCACGATATAGTCTACCCTCATTTGGTACAAAGATGTTTCATAGGAACTTAAATATTTTTGTAATATATTATAAGGATAGGACCATAATTGATCAAAACTAAACCCCTCCTTCTTCATAAAAGTTCCGCCTTAGGAAATGACTTTAACGCTTATAACTACTTAAAAGAAGTATCTATAGCAGTGATATTCGACATGAACATATTGTATAGCAACAAATCTCTTTGTCATATTTTATAAGTATCGATCCATAATTGACCCTCCTTATAAGATCCCTATCAGAAAATTACTTTAATGCTCATAATTGCCTTTAAAAAGCATATATATCATTGGAATTCGACATAAACAAGTTTTATAGGAAAAAAATCATTTTCTCAAATTTTATGAGGATGGGTCCATAATTAACTCTATCCCCCACATAAAGTCTTACTCAAAAAAATACTTTAACATCCACAACTTGCTTAAAATAGCACTATAGCATAAACAAGTTTTATGAGTATATAAGATTCGGCACAGCCGAATGCAACACTCTTACTTGTTAATATATATTTATACCCGGCGTCATGAAATAAGTCCCCACGAAATAACTCCCCAAAACAAAAATGAAATAACTCCCTAAATTTGGGAACTTATTTCATTATGAAATAATTCCCTAATTTAAAAATGAAAAAAAGCCCCAACGAAATGAAATAATTTCCTAAATTGAAATGAAATAACACCCCATTTTTTAGGGATTAATTTCATATGAAACAAATCCCTAATTTTAAAATGAAATAAGTTCCCATTTAAAAATAACAAATTATGGAACAAGTCGGTCTTAGTGACATTTCTAAAAAAAGTAGGTCGCTCATACTTTCGAGTGGGGCTTCAAAGTTTAATACATTTCAGTTTAATCGCTTAATAAAGATTCCCTTAATAGCCGGCCTGCGGCCGGGCGCAAGGACTTTCAACTCTATGGTATGTCCAACAACGGCTTCGCTTAATAAATATTTCCTAAATAGCTGGCCTACGGCCGGGCGCAAGGATTTACCACTTTATAATATGACCAACACCGGCTTCGCTTAATAAAGATTTCCTAAATAGCCGTCCTAATGCCGAACACATTTGATACAAGGAGAGTGTATTCTTAGCGAAGCCGGTGTCCAATGTACCCCAGAGGATAAAACCCTTGCGCCCGGCCGAAGGCCGGCTATCAGACATATATTATTTATTTCGTGTGACAAATGTAATATAATGAAATAACTCCCCAAAAATATTTTTAGGGTTTTATTTCATTTTTGAATTTTGAGAAATTATTTCATAATGAAATATCTCCCCATTTTAAATGTGAAATAATGCCCCAAAAAACGAATTAAATCCCCAAATTTCGTTGTTTTTGCTTTCTGAACAAATCTTTAGGGAGTTATTTCTTTTTTGTTTTGGGGAGTTATTTCGTGGGGAGTGGGGAGGGTATTATACGCTTGTGCTGATATTTGTTACACCCAAAAATATTGGTCCTACATATCAATCGCCTCAGAATCACTTTCTGAGTCGTTTTAGCTTTGTCCGTCCGTCTGTGTGTCCATGTAAACCTTGAGCGCATTCTACAGGACGCAATTTTCAAGATAATTTGATGAAATTTCATCTTTTGACCCAGGTACGAAGCTTATTGGAAATGGTTAAAATCAGTATATTATTTCGCATAGCCCCCATACAAACGTATCCCCCGAGCTCATAATATGTTAAATGTTCTTGTATCACTCCAAAAATCGGCAAAACTTAGTTTTATATAAGTCTTAATGATACTGCTGATTTTCGTAATGATCGGGCCTCATTTGACCCTATGCCCCATACAAAGTCCCTTTTAGAAAATGACTTGATGCCCAAAATTTAGTTATAAACACTAATATCACTATGATATTCTGCATAAATAACTTTAATGTATAAATAATAAATAACTTTACCAAAATTTATAAGGATATGACCATATTAACCCCCTGCCCCCATATAACCCCTCTTTTAGAAAATTAATTTTTTCTCAACAAATTGTTCAAATATTTCGGAACTAAGGTCAAATGAAAGAAAAAATAATCAACATTTTTCATAATGACTGTGTATCATATAGTGAGTAAAAATCGTATAATTCACTGATTTTTGTAGTGGTGGTATACTGTTAAAAAATAAGTTTTAAAACTGAACTGTTAAGCTTTATTATCTCAAGACACAAAAAGTAAGTAATCGTAGATGGACATGTACAACCATGTGTTCACAGCAATAATTTGGTAATGACTTTACCTACACTATAACTTACATTCCAAATACTACTACATACGGTTTGTATTACTCTTAAGTGATATAATAATAACTGACTTATAACGATCCACTTAACTATTTACACACACATAGAATGCATATCGTATTTAAGTATGTGGCTTTGAGAGTACGACAGCGAACTAACGAACGCGAAACCCGGGATCGTATCGGCAATTTATTTGTGAGTAAAACAAAATAACTTTTAACTGCAATAACTTATTTAGGTACTTATTTATAAGCGAGCGTAGTGAAAACTAGTTTTAATAGCTTCGTAAATCAACAATGTAAGGATTTATATCAGCCTTGTAGTCAATAAGCGATTTATTTTATGGATATGAAACTAATGTATATTAAATACATATTGTTATGCTATGTTGCAAAGGCGGTTAGACAGACGAAAAAACGGCAAAGACTGAATTGACTCAGAAAGTTATTGATATTCTTTGAGGTTAATCTGAGACCAATATTTTTTGTTTAAAAAATAGCAGTACAGACACTATAGTTGTGTTGGGTGTCGATAAATGTTCAATATCAAATCATCAAAGTTATACTAAACATATTTCTAATTGAAAATATTTTCTAACATTTAAAATTGATTTAACTTATTTTTGCCTATTAGCACAAAGAAAAACGCTTTACATTAATATTAATAAGTAATATTTTCTTTTAACAACTTTTACATCAAAGTCTGTTACTCGCTTAAGCCTGTCCAAATTCAAGTTTAATTATTTTTTTATTTACTCTATATTGTTTTTTCGCATTAAATTTAATTTGACTTTTTCTTATGTTTTTTTAATTTCATTTTAACCCAGACAAAAATTCATTAAATTTGAATGTTGTTATTTTTTTTCTATTGTTATTTATTTATATACAAAGAATATATTTATATACATGAACATTTTTTTATTTTAAAGGCGTTTTGTTTTTTGGTAGTAGACTTTTATAATTAACACTATATATATTTCATGACCCAAAAAAATGTATAAATAATAAAAAAAATAAGTTTATAAAAGAACATATTTGAAACAATTTTGTTCGTTAAATAATCTTTTGAAGAATTTCAGCTAAGAAAAAACAAACGCTAAAAAATTAAATACGTTTTTAAAAAAAGTATAATCAAAAAAACAATACCTGCCGAATGCTTCTGTTGGCCGGAATAAAGCTTAAATAATTAATTATTAATTAAGTGTAGCCAAACAGGTCGACAGGTTTGAGTGGCTACTTTTTTTTTTATCGAGATAGATCTAAGACAAGTTTTAATACCCTACATCTAAAATAATGGTATAATGGTGTTAGTTATTATTTGAGATTATTAACAGCTTAAGGTCATTAACAATTACTAAATGTCTACAACTTAACTATTTCTCATACATTTTATTTATTTTATAGAGTAAAACAAATATAAAGATTTTTATATTTTTCTTTATAATGTTAAACTGTAGTGTTACTCATAGGCGAGTTCGCGCATTAAAATTTATCTTAATAATTTTTTAATATTCGTGGCATAAAAATTTATTTTGCATTTTTTTTACCTGTATATTTTAAATGAAAAGAAATGACAGCTGATAATAAATTTGATATATTTATGAGACGTATGCAAAATTGTTAAGCATCTTAGACATCAATTAAATTTTTAATTTATATACTATTATTAAATTTATATTGTTCTGATTTCAACAATCAAACAAGATAAATAAAATAGATAAGACATTCCTCTTTTGATTCGGTTTAAAATTAATTATAAAATCTAACAAATATCATCTAATTTATACAAAATTTAAATAAAATATTTAAAAGAATTCTGAATAGTAATATTACCCAGTAAAAACTTTCATTACCATGTAAGGGGTTAAAATGCTAAAATTTACTTACACAATAGCATTTTAAGTCATTATTTTAACACGGTGATGTCATTGGAGGCAAGTACTTACCACAAACGATTACAAGTAATTAGAAAAAGTATTCATTGTAAATCGCATAAAAAAACATATACAGCTTCAATATCTTCACTGGCAAGATGACTAATGAATTAGAGAGTATTTATATAACACATTAATAATCCACATGATATGTGGTAGTCATTGAAAAGTATGTTGTTAGGTAAGCAATTACAATTGAAAGCCATTACCTAGTTTTTACTGGGTAGTTTAAGATATCTTTTTAAAACACGCATTTTACCAAAAAATATTTATGGAAAATTTTTTATTTAATTGATTCTCACTTGTTTTAAAATAAACTCTATGGTCAAAAGAAAGGGTGAAAATAGTGAGCATTTAATTCGTTTTAATTTCCATCTAAATATAAAAGTACCCGTGTTTATTGGTAAGTAAAACTAGAGCAACAAGTTTTAGACAAAATGACGCGGCAATAAATATTTTATACTCAACAGTAGTTACACACCCAATTGCCCATAATGCCACAGGTTTATTACCACTTTGTGTATAAAAACGTGGGTATTAATCGAAATGAATACAAAAATGATATTACATGGAAATATTGTGTTAAATTTGTTGCTTAGATTATTATTTATGTACATACATATGTATATTGATTTTGTACACTGGGAGAAACAGACTAAGCATACCAAATTCAATATGAAAGACTACTCCAATTAGGGGTATATAATATATAAAAAACTTCGACTAATTTCCGTATTAATTTAATTACATATTTTAAATGACTCATTATACCCTACACCACTTTAGTGGGGAGGGTATATTGGGTTTGTGATGATGTTCGTAACGTAATATAATACTGGTCCTATACCCAACTTTAAGTATACCAATCGGCTTAAAATTATTTTCTGAGTCGATTTAGCCTGTGCGCCTGTTCGTCCGTCTGACCGTCCGGCCATGTAAACCTTGTAATCAAACTACAGGTCGCAGTTTTAAAGACAATTAAATGAAATTTGGTATAGAAAATGGTTAACATCGGTCCATTTTTCCCCCGAAAAGGGCTTTTGAGCTCATAATTATGTTTATTATATTCTAGTATCACGACAAAAAGCGGCGAAGTTTTAGCCTTGAAGACCCTGATGAATTTTGTATTGATTGGTCCTCTTTTGACCTTAGACCCCATACAAAACCCCCCTTCAAAAAATTACTTCAATGTCCAAATTTTATGAGGATCGGGGCTTTGAGGAATCCCCCATATAAAGCATCATTCAGAAATATACTTTACTAATACTTTATTATTAAAAAAATAATTAAAATTTGTAACATAATCACTGGTATAGGGTATCATATGGTCAGCCATACCCGACTATATATTCTTACTTGTTTAACAATAAATTGCTTCAATATATCGGAGGCGAGATATAAATAAACTTAAATGCATTATTATGAAAACTAAATCAAATTTTACTCTCATAACTGGTGTAGGGTATTACATGGTCGGTCTCGTCCGACTATGACAATCGATTTCTCGGCTCATGTCATTAAAGCTTTAAATTTATCGATATTTTAATCTCGAATTTCTTTAGAACTTTTACATACTCTCTTCTAAAATTTTAGAGCTGAAGATCAATTCAATGATTTCTTATATATTTTTAAAAACTTAATTATTTCTTTGAAATTGTTTTATTTAATTTTTCTCTTCTTCACTAGACAAAAGCATTAATATTTTAAATAATAAATTTATTTTCTTTTTCTATATATATATGTATATACATACATATATGAATGTATATGTATATACATATTTGTAAAAAAAACCCAAGAATCTCCTTACAATTACACAATTATTCATAATACTTATAAAGTTTTGGTTTCTTTGTTTTTAAGAATATTTGTAATGCGAAGAAACCTTCAAATAAAATGATGAAATAAAAAACAAGAATTTTTAATAAAATCACAACAAGATGTTTATCAACAACGTTCACATACGGTCTTACTGAATTTTTTTCGAAATTACTTAATATACAAAAATAAAACCCCAAGAAAGAAAACTTAATATAAAATTTCACCATTTCTTAGAATTTCAGATAAAATATTTGAAGTCAAATAAAGCAATATTTTTATATAAAGAAAATATTAAAATTGAGTTATTTATCTGTAAGATATAAATCTTTAGTTTTAAAAACTTTCCAACGATTTAAGCATTTAAATATGTGACATATTTTAATAGTTTGTTTATGTTTGTTTGTTCAAAATAACATAAATATGTTAACAATAACAATATAATATTAATAATACCCGGCCTATAAGAAAATAAAGAGATTTAAAATATTTTGAACATCTTTAATAGTTTTTGTTTTTTTTTTAGTTTTTTATAGTGTGAATAAGCCTGTTTGTATGTACATATGATATTAATTCTGAAAAATATTGCTACATCATATATCACCGCCATATATTGTTTGCACATAACTACAAATACCCACCATAAAGACACACTTGCTCATATAATTCAAATATATGTTACCACTCACTCATTCATTCATTGGTATTTTTTTAACACTTTTTCCTACCATTCAGTTTCAGTTGAATGAAAATCTTGTGGTTTTATTTTGTCTGTTTCATACATGATTGAAATGTGTTGTGTGGTATTCAATTCAAACTCTACAATACACTAAACACTGGCAGCAGCCGTAGGCTGTTTTGTATTTCTATCTTTTATTTATATTTTGGGATAAAATATTTGAAATAAAGAAATTGTATATCAAATGCTATATACTGTCTAACTTACTTGATGTGGAGGAAAATAAGCCCTATATACTAAGTTACATGACTTGATATACTAAAGTATGAAATATTTTGTAAAAGATTTTAAACCACTGATATTTTTTTTGTTAATATTGCCTTCCCGTTTATTTGTTGTTATCTTTATATGATGTGTAAATAGACAGTAGTTAGATAGGTAGAGAAATTTTAAAAATTTTAAAAATATTTAAGAATTAAAATATATTAAGTTAGATTTTTATTCGAGAATATTCTAGGAATTTGTTTATTTAGTTTAATTTAAAATAAAGTTTTGCAATACATACATATACATTAGGGTGGCCCCATTTGTATGGAGATAAAATAAGCTACTTATGATTCCAACGAAAATTAAACCTTAGACCTTTCTAATTCCTGCAAATGAGTTATATCAAATTTTTACACCATATCATGTAAAATCATTAAGAGGCACTTCAATGGTGCATCATAGATTTTTGTTAAAATTTCATGTTAAAAAAATATTGAAAATGTTAAAATTTTTTGGAAAAATTTTAATTTTTTTCATAGATTTATTAATGAAATTAATTGAAATTAATATACCACAAACCTCCTTCAATTTCATCTGTTTTTATACCCACCATCAATAAAGAAAGGGGGGTATATTGTTTTTGTCATTCCGTTTGTAACACATCGAAATATAGATCATATACCCACAAAAGTATATATATTCTGGGTCCTTATTAAATCCTAAGACTATCTAGCCATGTTCGTCCTACCCTCCATATGGAGAACCGAAAGCTCTCTGCAATATTTAATGCAGATCGGTCCATAATTGATCCTACAACCCCATATAAGGTTCCTCTCAGAACATTTCTTTAAAGCTCATAACTTACTTCAAAATTCCAGTAAATCAACGAAAGTCAATATAAACATGTTCTAGGGGAACATAAATCTCTCTACCAAATTTTATGATTATCGATCCATAATTGATCCTAACCCCTATATAAGGTCCCTTTCGAAAATGACTATAACGCTTATAACTTGCTTCAAAACTATAGTAAAGCAACGAAACAAGTTTTCGTGAACTAAAATAAAAGATATTCATGAAAACAAGTTTTATTGAAATCAAAATCTTTGTAAATTCTTAGGAGGATCGGATCCAAAATAAGTAAATTTAAAGGAAATCAAATCTTTAAAAAAAAAATTATTAAATATTATGAAATAAGTACGACCATCACCCTGAATATATTACTATTTATATGATAAAACAGTTTAGAATAAATCCAATAAATAATTAAATAGTGGTTGCAACAATATAGCTTTATATAGTAAAGGTCCACTTTCCGAAATTCACTTGAAATTTAAGACACATGATTTTATATTGGGTATATAAGATTCGGTACAGCCGAATATAGCACTCTTATTTGTTTCTTTTTGGAAATTCGATCTACATCAAATTTTATTTGATTTTTATGAAACCAGTTTTCATCCTAAATAAGGGCTTAATAATATAAACAACAACTTTCCAAATATTATTTAACAAGTAAGAGTGTTATATTCGGCTATGCTGAAACTTATATATGTAATAAATATGATAAAAACTTTAGTTTAAATAAAACTTATTTTGTAAAATTTCATTGCTTACTATCAGAGTAAATGTTATTTTCGAAAGAGGCCCTTATATGGGGGCTTAGATTCAATATCGCCCGATCTCGATAAAATTATAAAGAGAGATATTAGTTCCTATAAAAATAGTTCTTGTCGTATTATATCGCTATATTGGTATTTTTAAACTATTGGGATAGTTAAAGTCATTTTCTGAATTGGATTTTCTGTCGGCCTATAAGATCAATTTCGGGCCGATCCTTATAAAATTTTACAAAGTGATTTAGGTTTGACCAGTTAAATCATTTTATAGGGGGGCTGCTTATAATTGGACTATAATATATTTTCAATAGACAGACGAACATATCTTGATCGTCTTAGGATCTAATATGGTTCCAGAATATTGTATATTTCGATGTATTACAAAGGGAATGAAAAAAGCAATATACCCCCCCATCTTTTATGATGGTGGGTATGAAAAGAAAGCGCGACTGGAAATACATTTTATGCGATATGGTGTAAGTATTTCAGTTAAACTGAAATATTTCTTTAACAATTCAATTAAAATTTTTTTTAATATTATTGTAATTACCTTTATATTTCCTTTTTTTGGGTATGAGTTCACTACACACTTTATTTTGACGTACATATATTGATAATTTTTGATGATTTATTTTTAAAAAAAACTTAGTTTTCTTTTGAAATAAATGCTCTACATCTAGAAAAAATTGAGAAATGGTAACATTACCTATTTTAAGGCACTTTGCAAATAGTTTTTATATGAATATACAAAAAATTTAGTTAAGAATGTTTGCGAACTTTTGAAATTTAGTTTCCAATCACATTAGAAAATTTGGAATTTCTATGAAATTTCTATATTATTTTCCTACATACTAAATCCCACTGTTGCATAAGTAAATATATAATAAAACCAATATCTTGATTATTGTGTCTTACTAATATTTTTACAGCCTGACGTTTGTCACACAATCAAAGTAAGTATGTGTTACATTTCGTACACAAAACGATGTAGATAACATAAAACAAAACGAAATAAAAATCTCTTAGGATGATGTCAACAAGAAACGTTTATACCTTGTTGTCAATATATGACAACTGTGGCTGCTGTTCATAGACAAAATCCACAAAAAAAAAAAACAAAAAAAAATATTTTAAAGATTCATATAATGTAGACAGTTTTCTATACATAGAAATATTTTTTCAAATAATAAGATAAGACGAAAAAGCATTGTAATAATATTTATTTCTAGACAAAAAAGAAAATCCAAAAGAAATATAATATATGTACACATTTACCTCGAAAGTAAAATATAGAGCAAACTGACGTAGCACATGTAATGATTTTTTTTTTTCATAACAAAACCACCAGAAGACAAATATACTCCTGTGCTGCTGTTACTGTCGAGTAAAATAAATAAATATGTATGGAAAAAATTTAAAATAAGAAGACATAAAAGAAACTTTAACACCATGATAAATGTTCACACATTAAAGACACGTTGTTTTTTTTTTGTTTCTTTTATGTTTTTGCAAAATATATAAACACACGTTTTTAAATAAATTTATCATATATGAGTATAACTTATGACAAATTGTTTAAAGTAATAAAGTAATTCTTTCATATTTGTTATTGGCAACAAAAATTTGGTGAAAAACATTTTAAATTTATTGGCAATTAGAGTTCTAAAAGAAAAAAATAAAAGAAAATCTAACACATAAGTCGGATTAGTGACACCATGACTGCAATTATATACACACACTGTAAATTTATTATTTAGTACATGGTAATGGAGTAATTAGTAGAGATTGTTCTTTAGATCATAAATATTTTATTTTGTTGTTACTTGTTGGCAGGCAACATGTTGTCAATGTAGTTTAAATTATTAATTTGTTTACCACGTGTAAAGAAGATGATTTATAACTTGTTAACATGTCCATGGGAATTACGAGACCATAAAGAGTGTGATCATGTTCTTGGACAATATGAATGAGAAAAGTGTAAAGTGGATAATAATATAGAAATAGTCACTGCATCCATGAAAATCAGGGCATTGTAAATTTTGTCATCATACCCAAGGATTTCATGGAAGTTTTTCCATATGAAATTCTAAAATTATGCAGTATGTAAAGTGGCCGGAAACGGAAATAATACAGTAAAATTAAAAAAAACTTACTGTACGCAGCAACGTTGGTCGTAGTCATGTATGTATGTATGTATGTATGTATGTATGTATGTATGTATGTATGTATGTATGTATGTATGTATGTATGTATGTATGTATGTATGTATGTATGTATGTATGTATGTATGTATGTATGTATGTATGTATGTATGTATGTATGTATGTATGTATGTATGTATGTATGTATGTATGTATGTATGTATGTATGTATGTATGTATGTATGTATGTATGTATGTATGTATGTATGTATGTATGTATGTATGTATGTATGTATGTATGTATGTATGTATGTATGTATGTATGTATGTATGTATGTATGTATGTATATTCTGGGTCCTCATTTAATACTAAGACTATCTAGCCATGTCCAAACGTCTGTATATAGGAAGCTCTATTGGATCTACGATTACTCCTAGCGCCCAAGGTATACATTACAAGTAGTAACATTTCCTTCAAAAATAGTCTTTTTTCCAAATCTAACTCCACTAATTTATCAACTCAACAAAAAATTGCGGTACAAACAACTGTTGCCTCAAATAAACATTAATAGACTTAAGCAATAATTGTGGTTGAAAATGTTGTTCAAAAAGTTTATCTTAATTGACGGAAACTTAAGAGAAAATAAAACCAAACAGCTAACAACTCTATATTAAATGGTCTATAAATATGAATGGCTTTAAGAGAAAAAACCCACAAAAAAATTCAGACAAAAATAAAGATAAACCAACAACAAGAAATGTAGCAAAAAAGGATGCCAAAAGGCAAAATATTTTTAATGACAACAGCGGCACTTATCAAACATTGTTGCCCGTGTTGGCTGTCTGTAAGAGTGCCATACAGTTAAGAAACAGAAACTGACGCCAAACCGCACGAAATATTAACGCACCCATTAAGACACACAATTTCAGTTTCTGTTTTAAGTCGTCAGACTTTATGCATTTCATTTATTTTTATAAAATTTAAGTATGAAAGAGTTGAGTTTTGCCGCTTGTTTGATTGGTTAAGAAGGTTAGTTCACATTTGGGGTTTTCATAATCATTAATATACATATACCAACATACCTACAAACAGCTTAACTTACCCAACTTATCCATCTATCCATGCATTCTAACCAGCTCAGCTGTGTGGAGTAGTGGTTTTTATGGTTTATTTTAAATAAAACGAAAAAAAAGTGTTGCTGACAAGCTTAAGGCTACAACATACTCGTACTCTGTGGATAATGTCAGGCAAAAATGAAAAACAGTAGAAAAAAAAAAAAAAACGAAAAACAAAAATTGGATTAAAAGTGTAGAGAATTGAGAAGACAAGTCATGATAATACTCTTACAAAAGTAATTTGCCGCTTGTTGTTTTTTATTGTTTATCTCTAATTTTTTGGTTTTAGAAACTGAGACTGACTGACGTTTGTGTCAGCCAAGTCAATCATTATCTGTATAAAGTTGTCTAACTATTAATTCTAATATTTTGGAGCTGTATTTTTTTCATATTTTATTGTGCTTGTAGTTTTAAGTCTTTAATTTAAATGCTTAAAGGCATTTAAACTATTTAGCATGATAAATTTTATTATAGTTTTATTTGTGTTAAAAATGTTTGTGGTTAGTTTGGGTCATTAAACAGAAACAACTACTTTATTTTGTTTTTCTAAAGGTATAATTTAAATATTGATTTTTATTAAAATCGTATTTTTAAAGGTAAATGTTTATTATCTTTATAGTTGTTTATATAACTTTTTATACCCTCCACCACCATCAGTGGTGATAGAGGGTATATATAACTTTGTCATTTCGTGTGTAATACCAAGAAATATTCATCTGAGACCCAACAAAGTATACATATTCTGGGTCCTTATGAAATTCTGAGTCGATTTAGCTATGTCCGTCTGTCCGTCCGTCCGTCCGTCTGTCTGTCTGTCTGTCTGTCTGTGTAAAACACGCTCACGTTAAAACGAAGCAATATAATTTAACCAAATTCACCCAAAATATTCATTATTATCCGGTACAGTTTGGTATTGAAAATGAGCAATATGGGTTCACATCGGGAAAAGTTATGAATCAAAATTTAAAACAACCTCGAAAAAAATAAGCATTTTTTTCACATTCTAATGTAATTATCTCCAAAACTATGCAAGATACTTCCATCAAAATCACCACACGTTCGTTTCTACACAAGATCTTGATCCGTGCAGAAAATTGCCAGAATCGGTCCACAATTTCATATACCTCCCATACAAAAGTACATATTCCCGGAAAATGGGTTTTTCGTTAATAACTTCCATCACAATGTCGATATCTTCACAAAATTTTACAAATTAAAATCCTATGTCAATAGAATTCTTGCAGAGAAAAATTTTCTGGATCGGTCCATAATTGGACATAGCTCCCATACAAGGTCCCCTCCCGAAAATCATTTAAACGCGCATAACTCATTACTAAATTAAGATATCCATATAAAATTTGGTATAACTATTGCCCATATGTACAGAAATATTACTGTGAAAATTTTTTCCGATCGGTTCAAAATTGGTCATAGCTCCCATACAAGGTCCCCTCCCGAAAATCACTTAAACGCGCATAAATCATTACTTAAGATATCCATATAAAATTTGGTATAAAAATTGCCCACATGCATAGAAATATTACTGTGAAAATTTTTTTGGATCGGTTCAAAATTGGTCGTAGCTCCCATACAAGGTCCCCTCCCGAAAATCACTTAAACGCGCATAACTCATTACTAAATTAAGATATCCATACAAAATTTGGTCCATAATTGGTCATAGCTCCCATACAAGGTCCCCTCCCGATTTTTTCACGATTAGTCCAACCTTGTTCATAGCTCCCATATAAGGTTCCCTCCCGAAAATTACTTAAACGCACATAATTCATTACCAAATATTGTTATCATACATTTAGCAAAATTATTGCTCTTATATACATAAATTACACTATAAAATTGTTTTACGATCGGTCCATATTTGGTCATAGCTCTCATACTAGGTCCCCTCCAGAAAATCACTTAAATGCACAATATTCATTTTCTGAAGGGACACTTGCAAGGACCGACCCCACCCATGTTATGGACCGATCTTGAAATAGAATTTGGTATACAAAAATTCTATTTCAAGATCGGTCCATAACATGGGTGGGGTCGGTCCTTGCAAGTGTCCCTTCAGAAAATCACTTGAACACACATTACTTATTACTAAATTACGATATAGATACAAAATTTGACTGAAATATAGCTTTTATTTATTTATTTGATCAATTAAAAAAGCATTAATATAAAAGTAGCTGGTGGAGGGTATTTAAGATTCGGCTCAGCCGAATATAGCACTCTAACTTGTTATATTTAAACTTACACATATACATATGTCCATTTAAAGGTGTGTCTTTTTTGTTTTAATCTAATAACGTTATTTTCTTATACAGCTTTCGGCTGAAGAAAAATACCAACATGCGATTTTTGTGTTTTTTAAGTGTAAAACATTATGTTTCTGGTATTTTTATTAACTATTGAGATAATGCTTTGGAATTAATAAAATTATTTTTATTAACTTTTGAATTGTTTTAAGAATTTGTATCTTGTCTATTATAGAATACAAGTTTCCTCTAAATGGTTCATTTATTATACCTACACCAACTTAATGGGTTAGGTAATATGTTTTGATGTTTGTACTTTAAGGTGTAACAATCAGCTCAGAATCACTTTCTTAGCCTATTCCATTCTTTTTATCAAACTACAAGTCATAGTTTTACACAGTGAAAGTGTTTTATTCGGCTGTGCCGAATCTCGTATACCCTCCATAAAAACGAATGTCGTGAAAAGAATGTTTCTCTATAAACATCAGAATTTGGAATATGGCTTATGGACTCTTCTTAAAAACAAAATATATTTGTTCATAAAGTAAGGGACGTTATATAGTTTGTAGGGTCAATCATATACCCATTTTCATAGGGTCAATTATGGATCGATCCACATATAATTTCGTAGAGAGATTTTGGCTGTGTCGAATTTCAATGCTATACTCGTATTTTTTAGTCAATAATGAGCGTTTCTGAAGGGGACCTATATGGAGGGTAGGATCAATTTTGGGACGATTCTTATAAAAATTAGAAGAGATGTGTTGGCTCGTATGAAACTTCCTAATGTCAAATATTAGCCAGTATTGAGAGAGGGGGTAGGGTAGTTTATTGGTCGATATTGGTGAAGAGATTTTGTTTCGCATAAAACTTGTGTGTGTCGAATTTCAGCTTTATATTCGTATTTTTAAGTCAGTAATGGGCGTTTTTGTCATTTTCTGAAGGGGACCTTATATGGGGTAGGGTCGATTATGGACCGATCCTCATAAAATTTAGTAGATATATTTTGGCTTATAAGAAACTTATTTATGTAGAATTTCATCGCAATACTCGTACTTTTAAAACTGTTATAGCCGTTAAAGCTGTTTTCCGGACGTGGACTGATATTGTCCATTTTCAATACTGCAACAAACAAACCTTATCTGTTAGGAACGTTTGTGGAAAATTTCAACACTCTAGCTCTTTCCGTTCACACTCTATCGTGCTTTCAACAGGCGGACAGACGGCCGGACATGGCTAGATCGTCTTAGAATTTAATAAGGATCCAGAATATATATACAAACTTTTATTGGTCTATGACCAATATTTCGATGTGTTACAAAAGGTATGAAAAAATCAATATTCCCCATCTTTTTTGATGGTGGGTATAAAAATAATTTGATGAAATAAGTTACGTTTATTATTTTATGACCGAAAAACAAGATATTGGTTACATTAGGCCATTATTTCACTTAGCCAAAATGCAATCGCACATTTAAGCATTATGAACAATATTCTAAAAAAGTCGAAACCCAGAACAACGTGATCTCTTCTTGAGATTTGGGGGTATGTTGCATCTGAAACTGCTCTCTCGTCTTTGGGTTAAAAATTTGTCGGGCTGTGCTATCTGTTAGATTCTCTCTTAAGAGATTATTTTAAATTAATTACATAGCTGATCATCAGATTATTTTCATTTAAAATAAAATTTCATTTATCTCAAAGCTTTCCTATTGTAGTGGTTTATGACCAAAAAAATGTATTTTTAAATCAATTTTCGCAATTCTTTTCACATAATCCTTTTATATTTTAAAACAATTTTATGTCATCTTCTTAATTGTATATTGCCAGTTTTACTTACATATTTCCCACACACACACATTTTGATACTTAAATATTTGATTTTATATAAGGGAATTTTATAATAAAATATTTATAAAATTCCGAAAAAAGGGATATACACATAACAAAACGTGACTTTGAATCTTTATTTTATAGCAATTTTGGTTTTATTTAAAAACGATACAAACACAAACCAACCCACATATACAGAAACGTAAACATAATAAAATAGCAAACTCATAAACAAATGAAACAAAAAAACAATGAAGAAAAAACAGTAGCGGCAAAAAAATGAAAAGAGTTATAAGTCAATAAAAATATTACATTAACCATAAAACCTCATCAAA
Organism: Lucilia sericata; assembly: GCF_015586225.1. Taxonomy (NCBI): domain Eukaryota; kingdom Metazoa; phylum Arthropoda; class Insecta; order Diptera; family Calliphoridae; genus Lucilia; species Lucilia sericata. Next base: position 921,486 of record NW_023994048.1, read on the forward strand.
GCAAATTATCTCATGAAATATTTATACACGTCAATAAACATTTATCATCACTTACAAACACATACAAAATTTACATACATATGTATATGAAAAGGGAAACTCACATACCAGTTTAAATACACACCCATTTTGTATACACATTTTGATGTTCATAAAAATCACATCCTGGTTTTTTACTATATTATGAACTCATTTTAACATTTTAACTCTTTCTTTTTTCTGTTAAAAGTTTTAACAAAAAAAGACAGTTAAACGATATAAAGTACAAAGAATCAGTTTTATTTACATACATTCATAAAAATAAGAAAAATGTCAACTGTATAACACATACATACATGTTGGTTAAAGTTGTTATACAAATGTATAAAAAAGACGGTAATTGATTAACTTTCAACATGTTTAGTTTACACCAAATACAAAACAAGGATTCCATAACAGATACAAATACAAATTTGCAAATGTAGAATAAAAAAACACAACAACGCAACTACAAAAAAAAAAAAAAAAAACAAACGCTAAAAATCATGAAGGAAAAAATTAAACACGTATACAAATTCCCTTAAATGTCAACAACAGTTGTCGCTGTGACATACGACAACAGCATAAACATCACTTGTCGCTGCCAATTTGTCACTTGAATCCATATGTTACGTTAAATTCATGATCCAAAAAGCAGCTAAAGAAAAAACTGTTTATAAAAAAGATGTTGAAACAACAACTACAAGAAACTCACAGAAATATTTATCGAATACTTGTTAGGAAACGACAAGATGATACCACACTCAAACACTATAATCATCAAAAAGCAGAAACTTGAATATATAAAAAGTTTTTTGATAAATATCTTGGATTTTATTAAATTTTCCTTAAAAAATTAATTTTTTAATTTTTAGAAAACATTGTTCCATGTGTTAATTAATCAAATGTTTTATTCTCTTCTCTTTTAAGAAAGAGAAAATTGTCTATATTTGATCGAAAATTTTCTTCAAAGGAAGAATTTTGTGAATATTGTTGCATCATCTTCCTTAAAAACAATTTTTTAAAGAAAATTTTCCATAAATTCTTATTTTAGAAAAAAATTCATTAAAACAATTTTAGAAAAAAATTCATTGAAACAATTTTAGAATAAAATTTCATTAAAACATTTTTTTGGGAAAATTCGTCAAATTCGTTCATTTTAGAAACGATACCTTTAAATATCCCAACATTCTTCATCCACCACTCCAAATAAAAATCTTCAAGTCATCTTTGACACACACTTATTGTGCAATGCTGTCTACTTCTGCAATATACATACATATATATGTATGTATGTTATATACATGCATACACTTTATCAATCAATTGAATAAATCGTTTACAAACATATTGTTGTACACAAGACAAGATTTCAAAGAAGTATGTATCAATTCGTTTAGAGCACAGATTAAGATCGCGTATTGAGATGTTTTTCTTCTTTTCAAATCAGATAGCGTTCACCATTATCCGTTAAGGAAATACGAAAAAACTGAAAAACAGATACAAATATTTTCATGAAAAAAAACCCAGTAATTTGGGTACTATCTTTTTAATCTTTTTAACATGCTGCCACTTCTTTTTATAGACAATCTTTTTTTTTTGTATTCACTCATCTTCTATTTTCTACTTAATATTATGGCATGTAATTTGCACTTCATTTAATTTGTACGCTTCATTTATTGCAGAACATTTGGTTTGTTGTTGTCGATGATATTTTGTTAAATTTAAATTTGTTTACCATTGACATAGTTGTCGTCTGTCTTTTTAAAATGTATTTGAAAAAAAGGTATTTTGTTGATGAAAATTACATTAAAATTTTGTGGATTTTTGTTATAATGCCATTGATACAATTTGTTTTCTGTGTGCTATTAAATTAATTAAAAGTTTCCACATAAATTGTTTATATGAAAACATAAATTTGGTGAAGTGTTGTATTTGAACATACATGATACTTTAATTTTATGAAATATTTTTGGCGTATAGTTAAAAATTCAACAAAATTTTAAAATTTGAATTACAGTGAAATTTTATTGAATTTCCAAATTTAAGCAAACGAATCTACTGTCTGTATGACATCCCCCCGGGGGCATGTTACCTTGGCGAGACCTCCGCCTTGGTGTTATTGCATTCCCGGGGTATAAAGAGGTGGCCAATACCTCCAGTCCGACCGGGGCTGAAAAATTGGTTACAGTCTACTGCCTGGCTAAGTCCTTGCATAGATTGCTAGAGGTCAGACCAGAGAACCGCATAATCTGGTACTACGGGTGGCCAGTTGCCCGCAGGACTATGTCCTGGCTGGTCAGTTGGTTGAGGTTCCTTCGGGATCCACGTAGTGGCTGTGGTTTAAACCCAAATTCGCGGGAAGAGTAAGTTGCGGTTAAAAGACTGATGCATGATAATAGTCAATATTTCGGGATAAGTTCGGTGCTGTTGCCGAAAACAACAGATACCCCACAGAGGAGTGACTGTGGGACTAAGCGTTGGAAATGGGTTGGAGTCAATTGTATATGATACGGAATGAATGTAGAGGTATGCGGGCCTCATCCACCCGTATATCTAAATGAGTGTGTCGTATGTTTTTCTCTTATGAGTGTGTCGAATAAATGAGATGTGTGCTGGGTTGAATGATGATGGATGAAAGGTATCATATACAAGTGATACCGATTAATTTTCCTTCCTTGTCCAGATATGTTCAGAGTATACTCTGTTCATATCGGAACTACCACAGCGTGTCACTGTGAGTAAGAACAATGTCTACGGCTTATTGATGGATCGTGCTTCGGTCCACCGGTTACGTCTCTAGGTGCTGTTGCCGAATCAACAGAGCCATAGTAGTGTGGTTGGGCGACATTATGTCGGGGTAGATTGAGCTTGCTCATGATACCTGTCTTTCCCCAACGTGACTACTTTGGCAAGAGATTAGATAGCTCGAGTACTCCAGCAAAGTACTTGCGCATGGACCGGTCATAGCCAATGTGCAAAAATTGCCACCTGAGTTCTTCATTGAAGAAAAAGGGGCGATGGTAGACCGTTCTCAAGTCTACCCTGTGGATGAAAAAGACCACCGTGGGATAAGGCCGACACGGCAGGTGCTCACGTTAAAACTCTCGACAGTCTGTCTGTATGACAGGCCCCCCCGGGCATGTTTCCTTGATGATAGATCCCATCTTGGTGTATTGCAATCCGGGGGTATAGAGGTGCTACCAGTAACTCTAGTCTGCCGGGACTATAAACTGTTGATGACACTTCACTATTTAATAAATTGTCATCTGATTTCTTCATTGAAGATTGAAGGGGCGGTGGTGAGTCGTCACGAAGCTCACCCAGTGGTTGAAAAAGACCATCGTGAGATAGGTCAACACGGCGGGTACTCACGTAAAGCACTTTGACTTCAATGTCTGTATGAATAGCAACTTTATTTGGTGAACAAAATATGTTGTTATTGTTAGAAAAAAATGTGTCCCCTTAAAGCCTGCATTAAATATTTTACTGTAATTGAGTTGTTAAATATGAAATATTTACATACGTATATACATATGTAAGTGTTACATCAAAATGTAAATGTGAAATATCACGACAAATGTAAATTAGTGTAAATCATAAAAATATGTATATAAAACGCTATACTTGTTGTTGTAAAAATCAACAAAAAGGCCATTCACCTAATAACCAAAGCATACATTTCGGGTTTAACATAAGTAAAGTATATTTTTACCTGAGAGTTGTTTTCTTTACGCAGTCCTCCTTATGACCACCCCTGGGCTTCAATGAGTCAATGAGTCGTTTTGGCCATGAGTAGGTTGAAGTTTGAAGATATCATACGTTTTTGGTTTTCAAGGTATCAAACAAGGTTTCTTTGCAATGCCCCAAATTAGACTGGCTTTGCCCTTTAATGACTTTAGTTTTAGTTCCCAGTTTGCTATAATTGCAGTTGCAGTAAAAAGAAAGCTAAAATTGTCGCAGTTTTACTTATGTTTGAAAAAATGCTTTCTTCCAGTTTCAAAAAGGCCTTCTAGTTAAATTCTAAAACTATCTAGACATGTCCGTCCGTCTGTTGAAGACACGATAGAGAGCAGAAGAAAGGATGTTTGGAGGATGAATTCTCCTAAAATATTATACATTAATCAGAAAAGTTTGGTATTGGAAACGGACAGCATAGACCCACGCTTTCAGATAGCCCCATATAAGTGACCCCACGGAATATAGTTTAAATCTTCATAAAATTTGGCAGTAATTGTAATGAAATTTGCACAAGTCAGTTCCCAGAAACTATTATGTAAAGTATGGTGGACATTAACCTATAACTGACATCCTCGCGTTGAAGGCCATCTTCAGAAAATGACTTTACGCTAACAACTGACCTGAAAGTACCAGTATAGCAATAAAATTCGACGAAAGAAAGTTTGATAGAAACATAAATCTCCTTACACAATTTTATAAGGATCGGAACATATTTGATTCTACCCCTCATATAGACGAATATAACACTCTTTCTAGTTTTAATCTGTTATTTAAAAAGTTTTTTTAAAATAAACTTAGTAATAAATACATCAAATCCAAAGAAATACATCTAAGCCAGATACGGGTTCCCCTTATTCAAGCTAACGAATGTCTTTAGTTTTTGGATGCCTCTAATGTACGTGCATATGAACATATAATATTTCAAGAATTTAGAACAAAAACCATATTTGAAATGCATAGAAAAATTTGAATACTTGTGAAAAGTAGGTCTTCTTCAACATACTACTACCCACCAAATTAAAATTAAATTTAATTAGAGTCACATAAAGGAAATGAAAAGCAAACAAAACTTGTTCGTTTTTCATTTTTTTAATGAAAAAAATGCTTTACATAAGGATAAATATGTGTGTATAGAATACACATAAAATAATTCCACAACATACATACATATATATTTAAGTACATAAGTACTCGTGTTATTATAATGACTATGTGTGTATGATTTTGTTAATGTTTTTTGGAAATCCATTTTACTTAAAAAACTCACTCTTTAAAAGCATTAAAAAACTGTTTCCCGAAAAAAAGGAAGAACACATACTCGCATGAGTACACATGTATTTTTGTGTTTGTTTGCCTGTGTATGTGATGTGGTTGTAATGAAATTTTATTTTGTCAAGTGCCTCTTTTTTCATCGTGTTTGTTTTCTTTTTTTCGTTGGTTCAATTGTCCTTGATGTTTGAGTTTGTGTATGTGTTTATGTAGGAATTGTTTAAATATTCATGTCTGTGTAATGTTTGCTATTCACAGTATATGTATGTATTATACATATGTATATGTTAATATGTTTAAGTATTAAAATAATATTAATGTACAAAATATAAATCATAATAATATTAAAAATCACACCAAGGACATAATGCTTTAATATACGTTTTTATTTTTCTTTACTTTTTTTATTTTCTTGAGTTCTCTGCAAAAGTCTATGAACATTTTTTTATATTATCAACATTGTCGAATAGATGTGTTTGTTTTGTTTTATATATATAAAAAAAATTATAAGCACATGTATTGTAGTTGAATACATACATGTGAATTTACAAAAACATACGTACATATATATGTATTTTTATGTACATATTCGCCTTTTATTTTCATTTTAAAATTACATATTTTTTTTTTCATAAAACTTTTTAAGTCTTTTGTCATAGTCTTAGCTATATAACCTTTGGGGGATTCAGATGTATGTCATCATGTTTGGGATATTATAATAGATTAAAGCATATTTTCATGTCAGTTGATGTATAAAAAGCGCTTTTTGCATATTTGGAAAAATATCTTTAATTTTTGCAAAGATTGTTTTATATTTTTTATAATTTGTTAACCTTTGTAATTTTTAAAAAGCAGTCAAAAAGTTGTTTAAAAGTAATTTAAAATCTTTAAAAAAATTTTCTTATAGACTTTCTTTAAGAAAACTTTAATAATCTCTTTATAGAAACAAATAAAATTAAGAATATCTTAAGCTAGTTTTTGTAAAAAATATTTAAATTATAAAATATTATCTAAAAATGTTAGCAGCTATTGACTTTTTTGCAACTAAAGCAATGTGAACCTCATTACGTATGAGTAATAAATAATTCAGCAAAATACATATTAAGTATTATAAAGGGAGAACTTAAAACTTATTTAGAATATAATAACATATACATACATATTTATTTATATTTAATATATGTTTATCTAAAATTTATATGGATTTTGAATGTGAAGAGTTGAAACTCCTTAAAATTAAAATGTAAAAATTCAGATCAACAATTTGACCTAAAAATGTATATATAAATTTTCGAGAAATATACATATGTAAGTTAGTAAATAATTCTACCTACATTCTAAAAATTTTTTCTTACTTATTAATTTCTGTCCAAGCCATAAAATAACAATTTCCATGAATTTGCATTAATATAAAACAAATCCTTCTCTACTAAAGTTTGAAATTTTTTCAATCGAATGCGTTCATGTCATAATCCTTTATTAATTAATTTTAATTCTTAAGAGTTTTATGAATAAATGTCAGAAAAATATATGTATGTACATATAATATTAGCAGCAATCACTATATTAAATAATATTATTTCAAAGATATTAAGATGGATTACAAACATATATTTAATTTATTTAATTTTTGCTAGAAGTCAGTATATAAATATATTTTAAGACTTTGACATAGATTTATATATTATTATCTGAAAATATCTTCATGTAGTTGTAATTATCAAACTGTGATATATAATTGCAAAATAAAGAATACCACAGCTGCTTTAGTCATTATAAGCTAGCGAGGTTAAACTAAAATGGGATTTTGAAAATCAATAAATATGGTAGAACAGTTCTGTTAACTCTTCATATACAAATATACAAAATAGGTCTTTTGTTACTCTATTGACCGCTATAAGAGTATCAAAATATGTATTCAATATATTGAATAAATTTTTTTATCTTAACTCGTTTCCCTTCTCTTTCATATACATAGATAGACTTATTGATTAATTTGAGATGGAGTGTTGATACCAAACAAGTCTTTGTCATCATTTTCTAAAGCTGTCAATAAAACATAAAGAAAATTTTGCCATAATGATTTAATCACAAAACATAACATGAATGGAAAAATAAAAAAAAAACAGTTGCGAAAATAACTAGCGGTCTGAATAAAGGATAAGTTTTTTAATTTTTAAATTCATTTCTTTATTAATCATCATTATCATGTTTAATTTTAATTCTACATGATTTAAAATGTAATTTTAACGTACAAAAATTATATCGTTTATAATAATATCATACAGACATCTGATTTTTGAGTATTCTTATTAAAATGTAAAAAAAGAGAAGATAAATAAAAGAAATATTACATGCTTTTAGTGTCCTTGTGATAATTTACTTGTAACTTAAGTACAGTCATGTTTTATGTATTGTTGTTGTTGTTCTTCCGTTGCAATTTACTGTAATAATAGTAACAACGACACTAACCGAAAGTAGTTAATGCGTTTACATTATGTATGTGTCTATATATATGAACATATGATGACATAAATTGAAAACAGTGGGGTTCAAAATTAAGTTAATGCTTTAAAATGAGCTTAAGTGGGTCAAGACCAATAACACATTAAGTTTTTGTGTTTACATTAGAGGATCAAAATGAAGCACCTTGTTTATGGAGATTATATTCTAATAGTTGAAGATTTTATTACACCGTAGAAAATACATTACCTTTTAAATCTTAAATAATCAGGTTACATTGTTTTTCATAATTTTCGAATACAATTACAGTCGTAGTTCGTTAGGGCAAATCTTCTATTCTTATTCAACCTCTATTAACCTTAATGTTTTAATTGACATTTATTGCCATTTTTTATGAATATTAAATAAAATTTTGTACAAATTTATATAATTTATGAACATTTAATATTCTGAATGAAAATATTTTGGGAAAAAAGTCAGTTATTAAAAAATTTATTCCAGTTATGTATTATTTTTTTTTTTTTGGTGTATAAGTACATAATAAATTTTAAAAAAATAAGGATTTTAAATAAAATTATGTCTATTTTTAAGAATACATAACACAAAACCTCATTAAACACTACTATATGGTTAACATCATAAATGCTGTCTACTTTTCGGCGTATATTAAATTTCAGTTATAGGGTCTTATTACGTATGAGTAATAAACAATTCAACAATATAAATACATATATAAATAAACCCTATACCACTAAAGTGTAGGGATTATGTTTGTAACGCATAGAAAATTCAAAAAGTCATCAGAAGATTCAGAAGACAAATGAACGCATTATAAGTAGTTAATATAGATTCTGAAAATATCATTAAGTCGATGTGCTAATTAGATGATCTAGACTGTAACTACTCAACAAATTTGTGTAAAGTACTTATATACATACATATATAAAACATGAATGGGTGGTTATGTTAACGATGGAAAATCCAACATGAGTAAATATTTACATTAAATCATATAGAAAAAAATTAAAAATATTTATATGAGTACTCTTAAATAAATATACAGACGTTCTCTACATATGTAAGATGTACATACATGTATATAGGAAAAAACAACAAAAACAAGCTTAATTCATGCGTATGTTTAAGAGAAAGTTAAAATAAAAAAAAAAATATGTGCATATAATAGCACAAATATATACAAAATTATGTACATAATACCAATTGAAGATGTATGAGTAAATATTGTTAAAACCAAGAATATTTTTACGGATGTGTGAGTATATAAAAATTTACCGGTAGTGCGAGCAGGAAGCATAAAGAATTCTACATTGTATAATTTATTAGTGCGTGGACTAGTTAATTTAACAATTCGATAATTATCGTTATAACATTTAGACAAAAACTGTTTTTCAAGAGAATTTTGACCATAAAGGAGTAGTAAAAATGGATACCTATCTTTACATAAAAAATACCGGGTCATGCTAAAAAAAAATTTAACATCTGTGTAATCGCATTTGTATGTAGAAATATCGTTAATGTATGACGTTATTAATGTATGTATGTAAATCTGGGTATGTTGTTAATTTGTGTGTTATGCATGTGTTAATGTCAATATTTGTTCTGTTTCTTTCCATTTTTCTCTACCATACACATTTTAAAAAAATTTCCTTTTGTTTAATATTGCGAATATTGTATTAGTGTATGCACATGTGGAAGACAATTTCGGTTTTTCATTCATGAATGAATGCACTATGTGTTTTTTGTTTATACATACAGTGATTTCCACTAACCACTTTGTTGACTCTAATTCGTCTTTAGTCACGGTTGTACTCTTTTTAAACGCCCTGCAGTTCTACAAAGAGTCAATGCATCCGAAAAAGACAGTGATTTCCACTAACGTCTAACCAGCTGGTTGGCTCTAATTCATCTTTCGTCACGGATGTATTCTTTGTAAACGAAGGTGAAGATAATCGTCGCTTTACTGTCCCCTTCGTAAGCGAGAGAGGGGACACTTAAAAAGCACATGTCCGCCTCTTCGTAATCTATGGGGTGACGATTGACTTCCTTGTAGGACAAGCACATGTTAAAATAGCTAGTCACCTGGACAGTTGGTGGCTAGGTGTAACCCTATATGGTAAGTTAAATAGGGAGTTCGGGACCGTCCGACCGAACTGCTGGGCGAGGGTGAAGATAATCGTCACTTTAGTGTCCCCGTTGCAAGCGAGAGAGGGGACACTTAAAATCAAATTTAAGCTTTTTGTCTTTCTCTTCGTAATATATGGGGTCACGATTGACTTTTTTGTAGGACAAGCACATGTTAAAATAGCTTTTCACCTGGACAGTTCGTGACTAGAGGTAACCCTAAGTTATATAAGTAGTTCTGAACTATCCGACCGAACTTCTGGATATAGGTTAAGTTACGTGGGTTGCTCGCCAGTAAGCGAGTTCGCCCGCAGGCCTTGTGGCCCATTGTGATATCCTTAGAATTGCCATTCCCTACTATTGAGAGAATGGTTTCCCTCCCTAATTTCGTTGACTACTTGATCATTCGGTCTCCGTGAAAAGCAGCCGGTACTTCTAATAAAACCGAACATGTTTACTAGTGACGCATCTCTGAAGCAGTCCAGATCATGGAAAAGAGCTCTATCAAGATAGAGTAGTCTGTGCTCTTGTAAGGCTGGTCAGTCACATAGAAGGAAACTTCTGGGTATACTCTTACTGCTTTTTGTTTATTAAAAGAAAATAGTTAGTTTTATTTTTATAAAGTAATAACAAAAACAATTTAACTTAACTTTTGGCATACTCTGTTTTGAAAGATCATGTCAAAATAAGAATTTATTGCATTTCAATTAAATTTAATTGTCTTTGAAGTGATTTTCAATTATATCTTAAGACAACATACTTACAGTGTAGCGAATCTATTAATTTAAAAGTTTTTTTCATTAATTACTCTATATTTACTCTTCAAAACCTTTAATTATATAAATATTTTCAACCCTTCTAATTCAATGTAAATAAAATACATACCTATGTATATTTTGATAATTAATATGTTATCAAACCTTTAACATCTAATTATATCCTTGACCCCCCACAACAATATATTGATTTTTCTTTTTATATTAGAAAAAAGTGTGTCTAAGTTTTTTTTTGTTTATTTTTTGTTAATTAAAAAGATAACAACACAATATAATCCTTTCCTTTCATAATATTTCACATACTTTTCCACCAATAAAATGGGTGTGTTAATAAATTCAACTTTCAGCCATTAAACATTTATTAAGATAAACAAATAACATAAGCTTTATAGCTATTACAATCAGACAAGGTTTGAAACATACAAATATACATACTGTAGTTATAGCCCAAACGTTTTTAAAATAGTCAGTGTATCCGTTTTTTAAAAGTAACTTTACAACTGCAGCTGCGTAAAGCAAGAATTAGTCTAACTGAAGAGCAATTTTCACATTAGGTTTCCTACAATATAGAGCTATTATGTATTAACTTACGACTAAATAGTAGATTAAATCCCTAGTTCGCAAACGTCCTACCAAACTGCAAGGTGCTTACAGTTTATATAAATGTATGTATATAATTAATATCCTTACACATATGACACACTACTTGACGATGTTAACAAACTATGTATGTATATATGTATTTATAAAACATCTACATACATATTTACAATAAAACTGATTAATATTTAAAATCGCGCCTTTGTTTATTGTTGCCAATTATCTAGATATCAAAGAGTCATTAATAAAGAATGGTTCCATTGGTTATTGGCTGGTTTTGATGGTTGGCAAGTTGCATGATTAATAAACATTCACATGTGAGTACATATATTTGGAAGCGATGTAAGAAACACACGCACTTTTTCACATATGAATGTATTTGTCTATATTGGCATTTATATACTTTACTATGATAGGGGTAGTAGTTTTATGTGGCATGTCTATGGATATAATATACTTTTATAATATAAAAATAAACTATAGAAAAAGTGCATACCATGTTGGAATTTATTTAGGAAATTTAGGAAACCAAAAACCCACCCAGTAAAAACTTTCATTACCATATAAGGGGTTAAAATGCTAAAACTTACTTACACAATTGAAGACATTACATTTTAAGCCACGGTTCTGTCATTAGAGGCACGGTGCTGTCATTTGAGGCATGGTGCTGTACTTAACACAAACGCTTACAAGTAATTAGAAAAATTAGTCGTTGTAAAAAACGTATACAACTTCTATAGTTTCACAGGCAAGAAGAGTAATGAATTAAGAGTAATGAATTAACACATTATTAGTAAGACCTTATTAGACTACTTCTATGTAATCCAGATATGTAGTAGTCATTGAAAAGTATATTGTTAGATAAGTAATTACAATTTAAAGTCTTTACCTTGTTTTACAGTTTTCTCCATTCTTCAAAACTTGTCTTTGTTTTATACATATTATTAATATAAATTTTTCAAATCAGAATTTCCAATTGGGCCTTCAGTTTCATATACACATACATACATACATATGTAAGTACATACAATAAGGTATTTTTGTATTATTATTTTATAAGCAAAATAACATTCTTGGCATTCTTTTCAAGAATTATAAACATACATACATATGCACATCTGTAAAAATTTATATAAAGTTATATTCCAAGCTTAATATATGTATGTATGTATATCTCAATGTCTTTATAAATTTCTAATATATTAAACTGAAACATGTCATTGCTATTCGATAAATATTTTTATACTCACACCTAGAAAACTAAAATATTTTATTTATTTATATTTAAGTTAGTAATTTTCCAATACATACCTTTACACACCTTTGATTTATACATCTATATCTAGTATGTATTTGATATAAAAGGAAATAAATCTATAATTTCTAAGCGGTTAGTCCGATTTTAATGGAGTTTCATATTTTGAATTTGGAGTTTAAAATTTAATATAAAATTTTACTTTAACTTAAAAATATTGACATTAATCTGTCATAAATTTTGTCATTTTCGAAAAATTACTTATGAGAAGTATTTATTTATTTCTTTTTTTCGCTTTTGTATTAAAAAAGGAAAATAATTATTTTGGGAAAATTATTTTTGTCAAAGAAAAAAAGTAAATCAATAATTGTCAAACCAAGAAAAAATTAGTCAGTTGACTGATTTCAATTATAGTAGATTTCATTTCATAAGAAATTAAAATTTCAATATATTTTAAATTGAGCAAATTATTACAGAAAAAAGGTTTTCATGAACCGCAATTTGTTGAATTAAAAAAAATTGGTTTATTTTAAACATTTTATTATTTTATCCTTTCTTTATTTTTTAATTTCTTAGAATTGATGGCATTACGATTGTTGCGTTATTTAAAAAATAATAATAATGAGCATTATATCAAAGTGATTTTACATCATTTTCATTGAGGTTGCAGTTTAAATACAAACTCTAAAGATTTAAAATAATAATTCTACACCGATGCATGATGATAAGTAACTGATACTCTTATTAAAGCCATTTGATGAAATGTTAAGAATCGCGATAGGATTTATAAGGAATTCCTAACATAATTCTCGATATTTTTTCATCTTCGTTAAAATATACCATTTATTTAGTTTCAACCTTTAACCATCAATATGTCCTATTGAACATTCTAAAAAAACCCCTTTGTTGTTTACATTTAGAATTGATTACATGTTTATTTCCATAAAATTATTTCAATATAATCAAATGGGGGACGAATGAATTTAACTTTGACTTTTTTTTCTTGAAATAGTCTCCTTATTATTACTTTATCTCGCCTTATTATATGCATGCAATCATGTCATTGATAAAATTTTTTTATTATTATTATTAAATCACTTTGATAATTTGTTGAGTATGGAAAAGAGAACTTTACCAACAAATACGCTTTCATAATACAGGGAGAAAGCAATGAAGATACAAATAATACAAAAAATGTTTTGAAAAAATATCCAATATAAATAACAAATAAATGTCTCTATTGAAAAGCCAATATGCACAAGTATGTGTGAAGCTTATTTGAAAAATGGGGCTGAGCTCTAAGGTTTGACTACATTTATTGATATAAATATATAGAACGAAAACGATATGAAAAGAGTATAGATTGGAAAGAGTACTTTCCCAGCAAAAACTTACATTAGAAAGTAAGGACAATAGCATTTTATGACATTATTTTAATACGATAATGACATTGGAGGCATCTACTTACCGCACTTCCTAACAAATAGGGAGTTAAGTAAGTAATTACTGCAATCGTTAGCAAATAAGGAGATATGTAAGTAGTTTTAATATTTTTTCGTTTGTCACGGCTAAAAAGTAAGTACTTACATGTTATTATTACCAGACTCCTTTTGAGTAATGCAGACGATATGTAGTACTCATTTAAAAGTAATTTGTTGGGTATGTACATGTCATTAGCATATTTTTGCTGGGTTATATACATATGTGTATTATTATGATATATTTCTTTTGTTCAATACAGTTCTTTTCATATTTAAATATTTTTCATATGAATGTAAAATTTCCATATATGTATTATCAATAAAGATGAATGAATAAATGAATCAATGAATTGCCATAGAAAGGAAGGAAATACCAAAGATCCGTTTAATAAGAAAATATCTATGTATTAGTGTTTGCTTTTATGAGATTATTTACATTTTTGAAATATGTGAAATGTGAAAATAGAATGTAGCCCAGAACGGATTTAATACATACATATGACTAACTTTCTGGCATACTTAAATAATATTATAATAAATTTGTCTATATCATATAAACATATGTGCTAAAAATATTTAGTTAATTAATAGAAAAGCTTTGAGAAAATTTATGTGATGATTAAAATTTATTGATTACAAATTGATTAGTAAGATATAATGTTTATCTTAATTTATAATTAGTTAAATTTGTGTAGTATTTTATTTACATTTTTCCATACAATATGTAGTTTTCAATATATTATTTTGTAGGCATGTTGTGGAAAATTTCTATGAGATTTTGTTGGTTGGTTGGTTTGAATGTTATGCATTTCTTAAATATATTTAAATTTTGACTTTATAATATTTTAAATGTAATGATATACAAAATATGCGGTTTCAATACTTATTTTCATCAAATAATATGGCATACAATATACAAATGTAATTAGTTTCAAAAAAAATTCTATTCTATGCTGATTCAAATTCATGACATTTTCATCCTCCCCATTTGACAACAGTGATAAATCTTTGTTAATGCAATTTTTCATTAACATAACACCAGTTTTTCTTTCAACAAAAATAGGTTAATAATGTATTGATTTGCTGAAAAAAATCTCTTGGGAACTGTTTCCTTATTTCATTTTACAGAATTTGTATAACAGTTCTACAGAATTTTAAATTCAAAAATATAAAAGTTTTGTCCCATTAGCTTTTAGGCCAATTTTAAACTAATGATTAGTAATCCTATAACAAAGAACTTTAACTGAAATAAGTATGTGTTTGAAAATAGCTTTAATATAAAGGCATTTACACAGTATTAAGCTTTCAACTACAACATTAGTGCGAGTGTGTCTCAGTAGATCAATAAGTTACTAGCAGAGTTTAAATATTAGTAGATGCTTTTATATTTTTATTTTTGACTTTGCAATAAATATGCATTTACCTCATATTTAAAAATATGCATATTTAAAAAATGGTTCTGTTCAAAATATTTCTAGTATTTTTGCTAAAAATATTTACCCATACAAACTATTGCATATTACAGCTTACAGACAAATATAAAATGTTTTCACTTACAATATATTACGCAGCAACTCGCTAACATATTTATAATACCCACATATATTTCATATGGCTTGCCTATAATATTAAAATATTTTCCTACACAAATTATTCGCAGTCAACAATATTGAAGCCATGCGAGCAGTAATATACGAACATGAAATGTACGCAAGCAGAGCATATATGTGCCGACGAAAACACGAAACAAAACGATAGTCGCGACTATCAGGTTACAATATTTTTACTATCAAACTTAAATATTATTTACTATAGGAAATGACTTATGGTCTAAAATTTAACATTTCATGTTGAACTTGAAAAATTATAAAATGTGAAAAATGTATGCAAGATATAACCAAATTTTATTTAGAAAATAATTGAAAACGTTTATATCTATGTATGTTTTATGTATATTATGGGAAAAATGTATGCATGAAATAACCAAATTTTAATTAGAAAATTTTTGAATTGAATTATTGAATGTATGTATTTATTAAATTTATGTTTAATTTTTATGTGGAGTATTAAAATGTATGTATTTGTATTGATTGTAATATAATTAGAAAAAACTTATATAAATACTTAGAGGATCATATGAATGTAAAAATATATTCAAATATGTATATATGTAAAAAATTGTTTTTACAGGCTATATTTAAACATATTGTTTGTAACAGGATGACAATAAGTTTGTAAACAGGTAGTAATGCATTAGTAGTATGAAATGATCAATAATGAAGGAAATTATAGGTATTTTAGAAATTTGTAACAGGATGGCAAAAAATTAAGAGGGGACATAAAAACATAAAAAGTTGTTTTTGTAATTTTACATTGTGAAAGGTTAAAACAACAAAAATGTATGAGTGTATTACATACATATACAAGTATGTTTTTCATATGCATGTGTCACATTTCTATAAATTATTATTACATACACTCAATTATCTTACAATAATGAATGAACAGGCGCGAAGAAAAAAATATATAGGTGTTAATAAATTTGCATATGCCATTGCCAACCTTTTGAATTTGCATGAGAGAGACTAAATAATAATGATATTTCTTTCCTCTTCTCCCCACCACAAATTCAAGTAAAGCAAAAAAAAGGATCTTGCGTAAACCATCGTTAAGGAATGTGCGTAAAATGATAAAGTAGGAAAGAGAATTTCTACTACAGGTCATTTTTATGACGAATGTATTTTTGCATCACACGTACATATCTTCTTCCCTCCACCAATTCAGGGAAAAAATGACCTATCGTAATCCACCGTTATGGAATGTGCGTGAAAAGTAGGAAAGAAAAGTGCTGTTACAGGTCATTTTTATGACGAATGTGTTTTTTGTTATTGTTTCACACATACTTACATACATACATATGTATATACAAAACCAGATATAAATGGTGTTGCATATTTGAATATATTTTTACATTCATATGATCCTCTAAGTATTTATATAATTTTTTTCTAATTATATTACAATCAATACAAATACATACATTTTAATACTCCACATAAAAATTAAACATAAATTTAATAAATACATACATTCAATAATTCAATTCAAAAATTTTCTAATTAAAATTTGGTTATTTTATGCATACATTTTTCCCATAATATACATAAAACATACATAGATATAAACGTTTTCAATTATTTTCTAAATAAAATTTGGTTATATCTTGCATACATTTTTCACATTTTATAATTTTTCAAGTTCAACATGAAATGTTAAATTTTAGACCATAAGTCATTTCCTATAGTAAATAATATTTAAGTTTGATAGTAAAAATATTGTAACCTGATAGTCGCGACTATCGTTTTGTTTCGTGTTTTCGTCGGCACATATATGCTCTGCTTGCGTACATTTCATGTTCGTATATTACTGCTCGCATGGCTTAAATATTGTTGACTGCGAATAATTTGTGTAGGAAAATATTTTAATATTATAGGCAAGCCATATGAAATATATGTGGGTATTATAAATATGTTAGCGAGTTGCTGCGTAATATATTGTAAGTGAAAACATTTTATATTTGTCTGTAAGCTGTAATATGCAATAGTTTGTATGGGTAAATATTTTTAGCAAAAATACTAGAAATATTTCGAATGGTAGCAATTAAATATATTATATTCATAAAATATATTTATATTTTAATATTACATACGTATGCATAGGAGAAAATATGCATTTTGGTTACTAATATATTAGTAATTTTAATCACTGGTTACTAGCAAAGTCTTGGTAATGGCTAGTACTTACGAAACTGTCTGCTTTAATTTTAAGTACTACAATAATGGCTTAAATATAATTATACTCGTAAGGACTTATTTTTATGCTTGTCTGTCCACTCTGAATACGTACCATTATACTAACTTCAAACTTGCTCATTTTGAGGAGATTTCTCGTCTCGCGCTCATCAGGGTCACCCCATAGAATCCTTGTAGTCCTACCCCCTATTTATACTAATACAATTTACGCATTCCGTTATTGCTCGGACTTTTGCCTGGAAGCTTGTGTTATGATTTGTTAAACGGTGGCATATTTATGTTTCTGGGTCTTCAATATAGAACCCCAGGCCCACTTTGTCCCCCAATTTAGAGCCATCCGTGTAATAATAATGATTCCTACTGGTATTTGCTCTAATGTTCCGCTTGACCAAGACATTCTGTCTGGGATCGGCGTTTCAAAGTTTCCAACATATTCTGTGTCTGGTATGCGATCAGGCACGTCCGATGATTATGTATAAACTTCCAATGTTTCCAGTTTACATTGATGACGTGTCCTATAACCGTTTTTGGCAGTTTGCCTAAAGTAAAGAGCCGTTCCGCTGTAAGCGCCGCCTCATTTCTTAAATATGTTTCAATGGGTGGAATATCTAGCAATGTTTCCAGAGCCTTGGTTGAAGTATTACACGTGGAACCACTTATACCCAAGCCGCATGTACGCTGAACTCCATATAGTAGTTTGGTATTGCATTTTTTGTTAAAAGCAGTCCACCTGATTATTGAAGTATAAGCTAGAATTGGTCTAATTACACTTTTATAAAGCCAATTTGTCATAGTAGGACTAAGACCCCATTTCATGCCTATAGTTCTCCTACATATCGCCCAGCATCGATGTGCCTTGTTGATTGTATCCTCCATTTTAATTTCCGATCGATGATTACACCTAAGTACTTAACTTTGTCTGTCAAGGCCATATTCAGAGCCTCCTCAGCTCTTCTACACAAGTAATTTGGGTCCTTTCCCTTTAAGCGTATTAAGATCTTAATTGTTGACCTTAATTTGTATAAGTATATGGGGTTATACATATATAGAAAAACTAAATTTTCTTGAAATAAAGAAAACAAATCTGTTTATAATTTTCACCAAATTCTAAAATTTTGTAATTTGCAACTATCAGGTTTACAATATATATTCGCTCAAATTTTGAACAAAAGAGATTTCAAAATGATGTTTTTGGGTCAAAAAAGCTCTATATGGATTAATCTTTACAGTATTTAACAGTGAAATTAATACATAATTTTACAAAAATTAATTTAATCATATTTTAGTTTTTCATTACTAAATGTATTATTTTTGGTTACATAAACATCTAAAAGGTAATTTTTTATCATAGACCGATTCAATCTTAATCAATAGGGTTCTTTTTCGAATAATTTTGAAAACTTCGACGATTGAAATAGTAATTTTTAATTGATAAAGGTACACCATAAGTTGTGTATAAAAATTATAATTTTTACGTTTTAAAAACATTAGAAATAACATAAAATACTCTCACCACCATAGTGGCATATGAGTAAAAAAAAAAATACACACTTGCCTTCTACACCAAATTGCATGCTGAGGCTATTCTGTAATGTTATTCTTCAGTCTACCCTTGTCAAATGGGATTGTCCTGACAATACATTTAATTCTGTCTAAGAAAAAACCATTACTGAAATCTCTTTATTGTTACTGGGCTCAAATTGTTAATACCACTTTATAGACATATTGGAAATTCATTTAATTTATAAACTACAAAAAAGTTAAGGTGTGTAGTGGTTGTTATTGTTTTGCAACAATGTATGGATGAAAAATATATAATAGACCTAACAAATTTGAAACGTGTGGCAGTTTTAAACAATAAAACATAATTCCCCAAAAATATAGACATTTTATAAATCTCCATATATGTACATAAATAAATATATTTAAGCTTATAATAAAGTTGTTAAAAATCCACACCTTTTCAAAATATTTTATAAACATTAATCATAATTATTTTTATTATTTTCAATAAGGTCCATTGTCTGAGAGTTTTATATAAATTATGAATTTTTTATAAACACATTATTTCTTAAGTATTTATTTATTATTATAGGTTTTTAATAATTTTATAATTGGAAACTAATACAATGAAACTAAGCAGATGACAAAAATCTTATAAAATTTTAATGTTTGATTATTATGTATTTTTTTTTTCTCTCTTTCTGATGATGAACATTTAATACTGTTTGTCAGATGTTTTGTAAAAAAAACAACTGCCATTGTTTGTTTTTAATGGAAACAAGAAAAAAATAGAAACATGGTTTTGTTGTAGTAATAATTTGCTAAATCTTGGATAAAACCAAAATCTAAAAAAAAATAAAAAAGTAACAGAAACAACAAAACATAAAATAACAAAGAATTTATGGAGGCCATAAAATAGAGATTTAGCATACTTACACACACACATACATAGTTGTATTTCCATTTCCTGTCACAAAATAGCGATTGTATTTGTTTAATTTTTCGTTCGTGTTTGGTCTAAATGCTTTGTTTTGTTTTTTTATATCTCTCTCGTTCTCTTTCGCTATTATTTAAAATTTGAATTGCAAATATTTTTGTTTTGTTCTTTTTTTTTTGTCGTTAAGATGAACAGCAACAACTAAAAGCCGCTGTTGTTGCTAAAAATTTTATTGTATTTATTTGTGGCATATTTTTAAGCTTAATGCAAATATTAAAAATAATAATATGTATTAAGAAGAAAACAAAGAAAAGCAAAGATATTTAGAAGATTTAATACGCCAACATTTTTTACAGATATTTGCAGACAATTTATTAGGAGTTTTGGAAAACATTATGGTGAGAGGAAATTTATTGTTTATTGATTTTATATTAAACTACATATTCAGACAAAAAAATGCAAATCATGGTTTTAGTCTGAATTAAAAAAGTTTCCAGACTTATTTTATTAATTTTAGCATTTAACTTAAAAAGGTTTTTGTGAGAATAAAAAAAATATATATATATTTTAGGAACAAATTTAGATATAATTTTATTAGTTATTTCTAATAAAGTAAAGTAATTTATTTATTTAAATTAAAATTAAATGCTTTAGTTAAAAGTGTAAAGAGTCAAGTCAAAAAATATAAAATATATTTTAATAGAAAAAATCTTAAAAATATTTTATCATATCCGAAAATAAATATTCTATTATTAAAACCCCGGAATATAAAACCAATATTTATGTATTTAATTTTAAATTCGCTAAAACGCCCACTTATTATCATCAGTATACATTCTTCTAAAAACGGAATACAAAATTCATTTATTCAAATCAACAGTTAATGCTTGAATAGCCACAGATTGATAAGTGATGGAATGAATAAAATGGGAATGAATGAATGTATGTATGACAAGTGGTTTTTTTTTCAATATTATTGCAAAATTATATGTATTTTTTTATAGCATACAAAATGATTGGTTATAAACTAATCAATAGCTATTGTCTTCGCACCATATTATTATTATTATTATTTTTTTTTATTTATTTATACAACTTATTTATTTTTATTATATGTATTAAGCAGACATACAATTTGTTAACAGGGGGTTATAAATTATTGAACTTTGGTTTAATATTCAGTGAGTAGGTTTTTGTTTAAATGAAATAAGTATTTTAACAACTTAATAGCCATATTAAAAAATCTAAATCTAAAATATTTTAACCGTGATTTAATGAATATCTATTCATCCAAAAATAAATAATATATGTTGTATATGGTAATTTACTATAAATAAATTTCATACCATCAAAAATATCAATTTACAAAACAGACCATGTCACTTTTAATAAAAGACTAAATAACTTTAGAAACTTGTAACTAATAGTTAAATGTAAGATTTATAATACGAGTAGTTTGAAGAGCTTAGTTTTACATATTTGTAAAATATTTATAATTTATTATCAAAAGGCATCTTAATAAATTATTAAATTAATAATATAATGTCATATTATATTAACTTTATTTTATATAATATAAATATGTATGTACATATATTTGTAGAATTTAAGTACATAAATTTTGTTCTGTAGGTACTTGAATAAAAGTCCTTAAAAATTATTTGAAAATACATTTTTAGGTTTAAGTATGTTTACACTTTGTTCATTGAACTGAATATTTTGTTAGAGGAAGAGCCCTTTACCTTTGTATATACAATGTACATATGTTAGTTAGAGAGTTTATTCAAACACTTAAACACTTTCAAACATCATTACATCATATGCACTTATTATGTTAAGACCAGTGTTGCCAAATCGAAATTGCCAATGATACATTTTTTTCTATTATGAAAAACTGTTTCTCGCAAAGTGAATTTATTAGGATACTGATAGATATTAAAAGAATGACCTTTAACTCGAGTTACCTCTATACCTCTTTTGTGTTTGGGCTGATATTTATAATGCATTAAAAATGTTTTTCTCTAGTTACTTTAAACTATACCTATAGGTTTGTTATCATTCAATTAGTCAATTTAGCCATGTCTGTCCGTCCATATAAATGTTGTAATGAAATGACTGGTAGCAATTATGAATATTAGTAGATATCATATAACGCACATATCACTCATTTACTACAAGACCGGCATAATCCAAATAAAGGTCGTTTCGAGAAAATTGTTCTTAAATAACTTTTAAACAAATCAAGGGATTTGAAAACTTAAACTAGATTCAGATAGTAGAGCTTAATCTAATTTAATTTTTATTATACCCTACACCACCATAGTGGGGAGGGTATTATGCTGATGTTTGTTATACCCAAAAATATTAGTCCACCCTTAAAGTATACCAATCGGCTCAGAATTTCTGAGTTGATTTAGCTATGTCCGTCTGTTCGTCCGTCCGTCCGTCCATGTAAACCTTTTGCGCATTCTACAGGTCGCAATTTTCAAGATAATTTGATGAAATTTGACACATACTCTTCTTCTAACCGAAGCCTATTGAAGATGGTTAAGAACGGTCCATTATTTCATAAAGCCTCATACAACCGTACTCTCCGAATAGGGCTTTTAAGTTCATAAATATGTTAAATGTTCTTTTATTACTTCAAAAATCGGCAATACTTAGTTTTATATAAGTCTTAATGATACTGCTGATTTTCGTAATGATCGGGCATCATTTGAACCTATCCCCCATACAAAGTCCCCTTCAGAAAATTACTTGATTTTAAAAATTTACTTATAAACACTAATATCATGATGACGTTCTGCATAAATAACTGATGTAAACGTAAATCCCTCTACCAAAATTTGTAAGAATAGGACCATATTAACCCCCTGCCCCCATATAACCCCTCTTTTAGAAAATCCCTTTTTTTGTCAACAAATTGTTAAAATATATCTGAATTAAGGCAAAATTTAAATTAAATACTTTATTATTAAAAAATAATCAACATATTTAACGTAATCAATGGTGTAGGGTATCATATGGTCGGTCATGCCCGACTATAAATTCTTACTTATTTATCTAATAATACTTTTTACGTATACAACAATAAATCAATTTCGAACCGAAAATTTGAAATTTAATAAATCTATAGGAAAGACTTAAGTATGATGCACGTTTTGTAGCCCTTTGTGCAGAAAACTCGAATTTTAGGTTACGCCAGTCTTGTAGTAAATGAACGATATTTAAATAGATTTCATATTTAATATAAATAACTATACCAAGGACAATGGACAACCATACCATCTAGCTAGTATTGATCTTACCTCCTTAAAGTATATCAATTAATTCCAAATCACTCTCTGAATCGCTTTAGCTTTATCCGTCCGTCTATCCTTCCATATAGACTATGTAATTTAATTTATAGGACCCATTTTAGGAAAAACTCAACGATATTTTATTTTATTAAAGGCTTAAAAATGGTTGAAATCGGGCCAATAGTTTACCTATATACTATACAATCGAACCCACCGAACTATGTTTTGTATAAGCTTGACTACTAATTTTCATAATGATAGCAAGATATGTATGTATATTTACACCTGAATGAAAATTCACATTTCTCAGAAATAAAAAATCACTTTGTATATCAATAGTCCATTTCTTTCATAATTCTTTATTGAAAATATTATAAAACTATGGTTTCCAAACATAAATTTACCCTCTTGATTTTATTGACACAATTTTATTATATAATATCAAGGTTATTAAAAAATATTTGTATTTTTTTTCCTTCTAAGTATATTTTAAGAGTAACAATTTCTATGTATATTTAGCATTAATGATATAGATAATATATTTGTTACCTTTAACTTAATAAATTGTAAATAGATCTCAGAATCATTGCAATATTTTTACGACTTATTCATTTCTATTTGATTTGAAGTACTTACACAAATATACTTACTTTGAATAAAAATAATTTATAAATACAAGTACATGTATAATTTAGCAGTTACCTTGAAAATTGAATTACTGATTATTGAATACTACGTATAACTAAAAGTGTATGGAAAAAGTTAAATATATTGGTATAAAAAAAAAGAAGAAATGTAAATACACATTCAAGGCAAATATGTCAATTACTATGTTTCAAACCTAGAAGTTTGACAATAAGTTAAGGTATCCCTTTTAGACAGCGAATTCCAAGTGATATGAATTTAAAAGTATATTTTTCATACGTTTTTCAATATATATATATATATATATATATATATATATATATATATATATATATATATATATATATATATATATATATATATATATATACATATTTATGTTCACCTTGTCATGCTGACAGTAAGTCAATTGAACAGTCGTTTTCAATGTTAAGAAAGTGTGTATGTATATTTACGAATTTTACCCCAATTTATTTATACTGATTACAATAATTTAATTCAATAATAACTACATTTTATTTCTACTTTTATTTGTTTATTTACCTAATAACAACTAATTCTTATTGAGTGTTTGCTAGTAATTTTATTAATTTTTATATTAATTGTTTATACATATTTACTTTAGTTTTTAAATTAAAAGGATTGTTATTTGGAATTTTGTAAACTTGAATACACTACTATTTTGTAAAGATAAAATTTATTGAAAATTTTATAAAAATTATTCAGAAATTAACTAAACTAATTGAATTTAAAATAAAAAAACAAAACATATTTACTTTATTTATACACTACACCACTTTAGTGGGGAGGGTATATTGGGTTTGTGCTGATGTTTGTAACGCACAATAATATTGGTCCTATACCCACCATAAAGTATAGCAATCGGCTTAGAATAATTTTCTGAGTCGATTTAGCTATGTCCGTCCATCTGTCCGTCCGTCCATGTAATCTTTATAATCAAACTACAGGTTGCAGTTTTGAAGATAATTCAATGAAATTTGGTACATGATCTTCTATTGTCCCAGGCACGAAGCCTATTGAAAACGGTTGAGATCGGTCTCCAAATAGTCGCAATTTTGACTACTGAACCCCCGAATATGGCTTGTAAACCTTGTAATCAAACTACAGGTCGCAATTTTGAAGATAATTCAATGAAATTTTGCAAAGCCACCTTCAAAAGTTGACTTAAATGTCCACAAAGATACATTTCAACATAAATGCTTTATTATGAAAATTAAATCACATTTTATTTTTGTAACAGGTGTAGGGTATTATATGGTCGGCCTCGCCCGACTATAATTTCTTACTTGCTTTTAATATAAAAGAGTTGTTATATGGAATTTTGTAAACTTAAATGAAGAGAAAATTTTATAAAAATTAACTAAAAATATACAATTAATCTAATTGAATTTTTAAAATGAAAAATAAAACATAATTCTGAAAATAATTTACTAATATTATTCACCTTTTTAAATGTCGTCATTTTAAGGAAACACTAAGTAAATTAATTAATATGTTTATATAAATGAATACAACTTATAAATAAAACGAAATTATTTAACAAGTTTCCTGCCACCTTAATGTATGAGTAATAAAATAGTTTACTTTAAACTGCCAACAGTACGTATAAGTGTTGTAGCACTCAATCGGAAGAAATATGATTCATTAAGACTTACCTTAAGTAAAAGGGCGACTGAAAATATCCCTCAGTGTTCTTTTTTGAGAACTTAATGAATAATTCATTAGTGTTTTCGAAAAAGAAAAAAAACAAAATAATTTATTAACAAAATATTGTTTATTATCATTATTAATAAACCTTAACTACCTGGTATTTGCTCATTTAAATATATTGTTTATAAATTTATTTTGTTAGTTTTTAGGATAATTTTTCATTAGGTTAAATAAATAGAATGAAAATACCGGTTTTGATTTTATAGGGCGTAGAAATTTATTGCTCTTTAGTCTGGAAAAATAGTTTAAGTTTTATTTCTTGTTGTATTTTGTATTAGTTATTAACAAATATAATTTGGTATAATCGCATGTCTATTATAATTAATTAGAACATTGATTTATTTTAAAAATGTAGTAAGATTTGCCTCCCAGCTGGCTGTTAAATGTTTTCAGCGTAAGCTTTCAAACGCACTCTTCCACCATTAGTGGTAACATAGATAAACAGTTACTAATTTATCAAAATATTTTCTTTTTCCATAAACAACAAACATGTAGTTAAAACCAAATTTCCGCTTAAATTAATGGAAATACCGCGCCAATCACCAGCAAACAGATCAAACAGCAAACAAAATGTAGTAAGAAACATTAAGAAATATTTCAATTTCAGGAAAATTAAAGAAAAGCTATTCGGGCATGGCCGACCGTACAATACCTGTCAGTTATGAGTACATTAAAAGTGTGATATACATACATATGTAGATTTTTAAATAAATCAATCAATTTAAATTCCTTTCGGATTTAAAACCAACATATTTTTATCCAACTTTTAAACCACGAACATATATGGGAGGTCAATCGGGGTCAACTATATGACTTTGGCTTACTCTTATTATTATGCCAGTATTGAGCGTTAAAGACATTTTCTGAAGGAGACCTTATATGGGGCGAATCGATCCGCACAAAATTAGATAGATATATTTTGCTCGTAAGAAACTTACTTATATCAAATTTCAGCGCTACACTCGTATTTTTAAGCCAGTAATGTGCGTTAAAGTCATTTGTTAGAGGGTCCATATATAAGGGGTAGGGTCAATTATGGACCGATCTTCATAAAATTTGGTAGAGTGAATTCGAATCATATGAAACTTATTTATGTCGAACTCCATCACTATACTCGCATTTTCCAAACGGTTATAACTGTTAAAGCTATTTTTCGGTGGGCCACTTGTATGGGGGCTATACAAAAACGTGGACCAATATTGCCCATTTTCAATACCAAACAAATCCATATACCTATAAGAAACACTTGTGGAAAACTTCAACTCTCTAGCTCTATCCATTCGGACCCCATCGTGCTTTCAACAGATAGACGGACGGACGGAAGGATGGACAGACATGGCTAGATCGTCTTAGAATATAATAAGGACCCAGAATATATATACTTTTGTAAGTCTATGATCAATTATTAGAAACGGAATTACATATTTTTTGATGGTGGGTATAAAAAGTTATTTTTTATTTAAATGAATTTCGCATTAAAACCATTATTCATCAGGGAATTATGACAGTTTATTTTAAGCACCTTTTATAGGGACAAATAAGGATCCATCATTACTAAATCTTATATGCTTATATAGCAAATGTCTTCGTCTATAGATCACATTCCAAATTAGATTTAAGTATCTTCAAAATTCCAATATTTAGTTTCATTACAAGGTTTAAATATGCGGACAGAAGGACGGATATAGCTAAATCGATTCAGAAAATGAAGCTGTACCCGGTTGGTACTTAAAGATTGGTGTTGTACATATGTTACAAACATCAGTACAAATCCATAATACCCTCTACAGTATAGGGTACACAAAGCAACAACAACTTAAACACAATTCATTTAAAAGAGCCTTTTTAATGACCACCACTACAATTGCACTTAGATTTGATGATAGTGATAATGCTGTAGTTTTGTTTTACCTATAAATGGTTCTTTTGTTTTTTCCTGTTTTTTTGGGTGGAGGGGGTTTGTTTTTAGTTTACGTCACATTATGGTGTATTTGTTGTAAAGAAAGTAAAAATACATATTTAGCAGGGATGGCGAATGTAATTTTTAAAATTGTATAAAATAGCTTTAAAATTTGTACTTTTTTGATTCCGATTGTACCAAATCAAAGTTTTTTGAAAATTTTTATCAATATGAAGCAAAAAGCCTTCATTGTCGGTAAACTAATCTATATGTGAACTGTTAAGATTTTTAAATTTTATTATGTTAAATATTAAATGATCCCAAAATATCATCTAATATTCAAAATTTACAGCTTATTAGAAGACTAGACTATAGGATAGTCGGTATACTAATCCAAACACTAACTCATAGTCCTTAGACCAGACAATAGATAAGTCATTAGACTAGTTCATAGTTTAGTAAAAAGTACAACAAAGGTCTATTGAAAATTGCACTTAAAAATCTTTAAAAATATATATAAGTTTTACCGAAAATTTGTATTTTAATAAGGAAATTTTGCCAACTCTGCTATTTAGTGTTAAAAGACAAACTTAAAGAGGTGTATAAGACGTAGGGTGAGGATTTTTCGTGTGAGAATCATTTTGCGTGCTAGTATTTGAGTGCGCATTTCTCATTTTTTTTTCTACATTTACAGCCTATTGTTAGGAGTAAAATAAATATTTAAATTAATATTTATGTTTGTGTTGAAAAAAAACCGTCTTCTACCTTCTACTTCTTTCAAAATCTATATACATATGCGTGCCATAGAAAATAAAAGCATTTTTATGTAGGGATTTCAAACTCAGTTTATATTTTCCTTCCTTAATGTTTCATTTGTTTTTTTAACTACACCATATTCTGTTATGCTTTTTGGTTGGTATATGTTCATGTCAACTTCCGTTTAAAAACATTGACTTATAGCCTTGGTGTCAAAACTTAATTGAAAATAAAGGAAAAAAAGTCTACAAAAAGCGTTGAAAAGTATAGCAAACAAATTATATGACTAAAAAATGTATGCGTACATTGTATTCTCCGTTTTTTTTGTTGTTTTCTGCTACCTGTACAGATTTTTACCGGTGTGACACAGTTACTGTATCATGCACGCCTTAGTTTTTGTGCAAAAAATAATAAATTTTTCTTTTAGTCTGTAAGAAGGCGTTTTGTTCTTGTGTATGTCACGCATATTTGTTTATTTTGTACTTCAAAATAAATAAAGTAGTAAATAGTAAAGTTACTTGTTAATATTAATTTTTATTTTTTTCAGTATGTCTGTCGTACTACTTGCGTTAATGGCAACTACTATAAACTATGTTTGCATAGTTGTGTTGAAGGGCTTACGTTTAGACAGTGGTAAATGTCGATTTTTAAGTGATTTTTAGAAAAAATTTAAGACATAATTCATAATTAAAACAATTTTTTTTGAATAATCTAAATAAAATAATTAACTCTATTTATTTGAAACATACAGTCAAATAGGGGTGTAAAGACCATTCTTCTGTTTTTAAATATTTTGATGAATTTGCTATCTTAACTGAATGGGACAAATTTTGTTAAGAAGAATATGAAATAAGTAATATGGTTGAGAAGTAACACCTGTTTGGCAAAAATGTCAGATTTTGAACCAGATAGTTCCTGACCGATCTTGTATGTAAACTACTATTCAAAAGCACTAATCTTGGGTAAATTTCATCCCGATCGGAAGACATTGGTTTCAATAGTTGGAACACTTGACATGAAATCTTCCATATATGAATATTTAACCAATTTTGGCTAGTTTTTTATTAATATTGGATTTGTATAATTTCATTTATATTAATACAATTTAAGCCCCCTTCACACGAGCTCACAAGTAATATGATCTGTCAAAATTTTTTGTGGAAGAGAACGGATGGGATCGTCTAAACGCAATATGTAATGAAACCATCACACATTGAGAGAAAATACGGATGGAAAATTTGACAGTCGTATGGCTCTCTTCAGTTTTTGAAATGATTCAGAAAACAAGCAAGTCGCATTAGATCAGGGATGTATTTTTATGTAAACACATACAAAAAAAGTGAAACAGCTGTTTCCATCTTACTTACAAAAACTATAAATCATACGACTTGTATTCTCATTTTTGTCATACGGATAGAATTTCATTTTACATTTCCATTAGACTTGTCTTACGTAAAGGTGCGATCATCTGAAAGGCCCTTTAGAGAACATTTTCTGTAAAACGGGAATATTATTTGTCGAAAATGTTTCTATAAATAGAAAATGTATGAAAGGGAGATCTTATCGAAAACTTTATCGAAGATTAGTTGTCTTGTTGTAATATATTTACAAACATTCTAAAATTAATTTTGTAAAGCGGTTTTTTAAACATTCCTTTTTAAAACTTAACCAGTTTTACCAAAACGTGAAATAATTTCACAACAGTTTAAATTTTCATTTAAATAGCAAACTTAAATACATAAATACTATAAGTTTCTTTTGAGAATATTTAAATTTTTTAGCGTTGTAATAACGAATAATACCCCAACATTTGTTTTAACATTGTAAATTTTATAAATATTTAATTCATTTTATTAACTTTACTGAACTCACGTTCTTACTTTACTCTGTTGACATTGTTTAATTGTCCGATATGTAAAACAATTAAGTAACGGCTCACCCCTAATTTACCTCCATACCCTGCCCTAGCCTACACCCACAGCCCAAAAAATTGTCTATGGTCGTTAAATGTTTCAAGTCAATATAAATATGTATTGTATGTAGTAAATGTTTTGTCGTTCGTTTTTGTTAAATTTTTGTTTTGTTATGTCCATGCCATTCATTTGGAAACACTATGGATTTATGTAGATTTTTTTACTTTTACGGGCTATAGAAAAAAATCCATTCGTTTCACTGTAGTACAACTATGAAGTATTTAAGTTTGGGGGCTTTTATTGTTATTTCAAGAAGTCGTAGAAAAAAATTTAAAAACAAAGGTTGTAAAAACACCAAGAAAAAGAATTGTAAGAAAAAAAAATCAATTTAATGGGCAGTTTTGTAATGTTTTGATTTAACCGCAAGTTAACCTAAACATAGGCCATCAACAAAGTACTTATTCTATTCTACATACTTTCACGTAAAGGAATGTGATAGAAAGCAATGAATGTAGTAACTACTATTAGTGTGTTGTTGTGCTCTAATCCTGCAGTCACAACAAGAGTACAAATACTGGGCAAAGCAACAACAATACTAACATGGCACTTTCATTTGAATTTTTCTATATACATATATATTTTTTTCAGTTTTGACATAGCCTTGCTCCTAAGTCCTTTTTTTTTTAGTTTGACATGTTCGGTGAGGAAATTAAAATGAAAGAAGCGAAAAAATAACAACATCAACTAACTATTTATGCAGTTCGTGTTGTTATTACACACAGAAAACAGATCGATTGGAAATCGGTTACCATGATAAATATTTAGTTAAATTAATTAAAATTGTATCGCTGTTATTGAAAAACTGTATAATTAACCGATTTTCTATACTCAGTATTAAAAAACCATAATAATAATCGAATTGTGGTTTTAACAATTTCCAAATCAATAATTTGAACTGAATTGTATCGGTTATTAAATTCTTTTGTTAATTCAGTAAATGCAGCCGAATTTTATTTAGGATTAAAACTTTAGAACATCAAATATTAGTCGCTGTAACCGAAAATCAGTAGAAAGTAAAAAATATTGATCATTGCAACCAATTATCAATTGGGAAAATTATTTAAAATACTCTTGCGGTTAAAGGAACCAAATTCGGTGTTCACAACCGATTATTTGATAATTATAGTTGACGTTAACAAAAATAAATAAAATAAAACGAATTTATAATTTAAAAAAAATCTAATTACATTTGAAGATAACTTAATGCTGATAAAAAAAAGGTAATGTTTAGTCCATTATATATCTTAAAATCTATTGTGGATATTTTCAATAATTTTTAATCATTTTACAGCAGCGGAAAAGCGTGGAAAGGTAGCTTTGTATGAAGAGTATGAAGAGCAAAATCCCAAGTACATACCATCAAAATCTCAAAACAAGAAGGGAAATGTTGCTGGTTTATATTTATAAGTTTGTATTTACATACATACATATTCATATTTTATTGTAAATGTTTTAAACAAAATAAAATTTATTTTAAAATACACATAATCCACAAATTGGTTTTCAATAAATAATATTTCAGTTGCGTATACCGATAATTTCAATCCAGATTACCGAATAATAATTTAAAATAGTTGTGAACACCATATATTCAGTAATAGTAAACGAATTTTACAGTAATTGCAATCGAATTATGGCATAGTTGTGAGAACCGACTGAATTCGATTGGAAACAAATTCGGTTGTCACAATGAATCTGTTTTCTCTGTGTAGTATATTTTTTTCTCCTCGATTTTTTAAGCTAAAATCACTATACATACGAGTATGAATTTAAAGAAGTGAATGGGTATTTGTAGGTAAAGTATTTTGTTCTACTTGTTTCGTCTTTTAATTTTTTTTTATTTTTTATGGTTTGTGTTATGTGCACCACAATTAAGGTTACGGTTCTTATAGAAAAAAATCTTTAAAAACTTTTAAAGTTCTTAATTATACACCTTTCATTGTCTTAATTTAAATTTTATTAATAATTTTATCCCAATTATCTCTCTATTTTTATACCCACCATCAAAAAATATGGGGGGTATATTGTTTTTGTCATTCCGTTTGTAACACATCGAAATATTGCTCACAGACCCACAAAAGTATATATATTCTGGGTCTTTATTAAATGCTAAGACGATCTAGCCATATCCGTCCGTCTGTCTGTTGAAAGCACGATAGAGTCCGAACGAGAATAGCTAAGGAGCTGAAATTTTGCATAAATAAATATTAATTTATGCAGTTTGTTTAGTATTGAAAATGGGACATATCGGTCCATGATTTCGCATAGCGCCCATACAAGTGGCCCCCCCGAAAAACAGTGTAAACAGTCATAGATGGTTTAAAAACAAAACAATGTCAATGAAATTCTACATAAACAAGTTTTATATTAGCCAAAATCTCCCTAGCCAATTTTACGAGAATCGGTCCATAATTGACCCTACCCCCAATATAAGGTCCCTCTCTGAAAACGACTATAAGGTCATAACTTGCTTCAAAATGAAAGCAATGGAACGAAATTCGACATATAAAAGTTTTAGGGGAACATAAATATCTTTTCTAAATTTTTTGGAAATCGGCCCATAATTGACCCTACCCCCCACATAAACTCCACTTCAATAAATGACTTTAACTCTTATAACATGATTTAAAATGATAGTTAAGCAACGAAATTCAAGTTTTTGGGGAACAAGTTTTTGGGGAACTAAAATATCTCCCCCATATTTTACGGAGATCGGCCCATATTTGACCCTCAGAAAATTACTTTAAAGCTCATAACTTTGTTCAAAATCCCAGTAAATTAACGAAAGGCAACATAAATAAGTTTTAGAGGAACTAAATTCTCTCTGCCAAATTATATGCAGAATTATAGCAAAGCAACGAAATTCGACGTAAACAAGTTTTCGGGGAACTAAAACCACCCTGCCAAATTTTATGGAGAATGGCCCATAATTAACCTTAACTTCCATATAAGGTTCCTCTCAGAAAATTACTTTAAAGTTCATAATTTGCTTTAAAATTTCAGTATATTAACGAAATTGACATGTTTTATGGAAACCACGAAATTCGACATAAACAAGTTTTATAGGAACATTGTTCTAACTGTTTTGTTGAGGATCGGTCCATGGCCTTTCTCATAGAATGACATTAACGGCCATAACTGGCTTAAAAATACCAGTATATCGATAAAATTCGTCAAGACACATGATTTTATGGTGGGTATATAAGATACGACACAGCCGAATATAGCACCCTTACTGGTTTATAAATGGAAACTTTTTCTAATTAATGAAATTGTGTACCGTTATTGCTATTTTTGGAAATTTTGAGACCTTTACATATATACAAAAGTATACACATATGTATGTACCTAATCTTAAACTAGTATAGTTCAATTTTTAATATAATTATAGTAAATACTTCAAAATAAATATGTAGATAAATATGATAACTTTAATTTTACAAAATTAAATATAAAAAATTTTACACTCACCATTCACCCACACACATTGTTTAAACAGCAAAGCAAACTTATTGTCTACTATTTACAATTGTAGTATTAAAGGTTATTAGAATTTCAATAAAATGTCAAGTGTTTTATTATTGTAGGAAAAAAGTTAAAGTTCCACATAATTTTATTGTATATTTGAAATTGCTTTTGTTCCGAAAATAAAAAAAGCTAAACAATTGCAAACCATTTAAATCACACAACATTAAATGGGAAAGAGAAAGAAATTACTGTAAAATCGAACACAAAAAAATAATAAAACTTTGTCATTTATTACTAGAAAAACAACACAATAATATGTACAATATAAATACTACTGCAACAAACAAACAAATATTACAACCCAGCAGTTTGGGTGGACTGTCACGTACTCGTATTACTTAGGATTGCTACTAGTCACAATATCAACTAGTTGACTACATATTTTAACATTAGCTAGTCCACAGATTATAAAAAGAAGGTCAAGAAGCTTGTTTAAAGTAACTGACTTTTGATCTTATCGGTTACAGAGTATCTATCATTCACTTTGCTAAATACAACTTTAATGGTTTCATTATTAGCTAGGTAACTAGTTATAGGATGAAGCTGAAAAAAATAACTCCCTCTTACGGATGCATGACTCTTTTTCGAACTGCTGGGTAATGATAATAATTGGAGGAAAAACAAAAATAATAATAACAACAACAAATACTATAATAAATATAAGTACTGTTTTATACAGTTTTTTTTTTGTATTTTAAAATTATAGAATATAGCTGTTATTGTTATTACTTATGGTTTTAAAAGTTGGAACACATTAAACAAATATAGATGATGTATACATACATACAAATGTAAATACATATGTAACTATATGCATATACATATCTGTGCTTTTATTAACAAACACATGTACATTAGGGTGTCCTGTGCTAAATATGACAAAAATTAGAACAAATTTAAAATGGTCCTCAGTCTACCAGCAGTTGAAAATCTCGATCTCAGTACAATATGTTGAAAAAAAAATTGTCTGCAATCTTTCTGAAAAGGGTCTCAAAAATTCCGTAATTTTGAGCTTAACGCGAGAAAAATAATTAAAACACTACTTGTAGTGCATTATAAGGGATAAATAATCTAAAAAATTCTGAAATGGACAGATTTTAATATATGTTTCTGTGTAAGCTGAAAATTACGAACATATTGACCTATTTCGATTAAAATTTAAAATACCAAACATTCATTAAAACTAATTTACAATTATTGTTCCCGTAATCAGCTCACTATTACAAAATTTTTGAGATCAATTTTTAAATTATTGGAAAATTTTTTTTAGCATGTTGTACTGAGATCATAATTTTCAGTCGATGTTAGTGAGCTGAGTCCCCTTTCAAAAAAAAATGTATTTTTTATACCCACAATTAAAATATAGGGGGTATATTGTTTTTGTCATTCCGTTTGTAACACATAGAAATATTTATCTATGACTCATAGAAGTATATATATTGTGGGTCCTTATTAGTTTCGACGATCTAGCCATTTCCGTCTGTTGAAAATGTAATATAGCCCAAATGGAAGTAGCTTTTCACAGATATTTTATATTGACGCAGTTTGTTTGGTATTGAAAATGGACAATATCGGCCCACGATTTCACCTAGCCCTCCTATAAGGTCCCCTTAAGAAAATTACTTTAACGCTCATAAATGTCTTAAAAAAGCATCCACAGCTGTGAAATTTAGCATAAGGATGTCTTTTAAGAACCTTAATTTTTAAATGTTTAAAAGGATCGGCCCAAAATTGACCATACCCCCCCATATAAGGTCTCCTTCAGAAAATGACTTTAACGCTCATAACTGTCTAAAGGATGCATCTACGGCGGTGAAATTTAGCACAAGCATGTCTTTTAGGAACCTTAATCTCCTTGTAAAAATTTATAAGGATCGGCCCATAATTGACCCTTCCGCCCATATAAGGTTGAGAGATATTGAATCCAAGCCCTCATATAAGGACCCCTTTCAAAAATGACATCAACACCGATGGATAGCAATGACATTTGATAAAACAAGTTTTATTGAAACCAAAGTCTTTGTCATGTTTTATGAGGATCGGCCAATAATTGGGCCTACCCCCATATAAGACCCTCAGAATGGATGTACATTAGAGTGCTCCAAAAAACTAAGTCGCTACCTTCCCCCTTCTAGAATTGTTTGTGCGTTGTAGAACTAAGTCAAGGAAAATATTAGACTCAAAATTTCAGAGCCGTTGCATCACGTCCCCCCTCTAGAATTATTCTGTAAAATTGTAGGATAAATTTTTTTCCTTCATATAAGCTTGGAGCATTTTAATATGTTTTTGTATATTATTTTAATGGAGATAAATTTAATGACATTACTTGCGGCACAGTGCTGAATAGGAGTTGAAAATTTTTTAAAAATTAAATATTTGGATATTATGTATACTGTTTTAAAATTTTAAAATCAGCGGCATTTTTATACGGAAATTTAATAAAAATAAACGTAACATATTTTTTTAAGTCATAAATAATTAAAGAAGATAAAATTCATATTTTTATGAGATTTTTTTTATCAGATATGTATATTGTTATTTTTTTTAATCATTAATTAGGTCAAAAATAATTTTTCAAATTCATATTTCATGTATAGTGTTTGAAATGAGTTTTCAATGATGTATAAACAATTATTGTGCATTGAAAATTTTAAGATTTTTGTAAAAATTTTAAATTTTTAAGTAGATCCTAGATTTAATAAACATATTAAACTTTTACTGAAAGAGGAATTTAAATATCTTAAAAGAAATACAAAAAAGTGCAAATATAGAAAACTGAACTAGAACAAATTATTAAAAATCTTTTCTAAAGAGGACACTTATCTTTATTTAATAAGAGAATATATCAACAGTACTTTCTGAAGACAGAATTTGTTTAACCATATTTCGTCAAAATTTTAATTTTACTCAACATATAGAAAACAAGTAAGAAATTATAGTCGGGCGAGGCCGACCATATAATACCCTACACCTTTGACAAAAATATAATGTGATTTAGTTGCCATATTAAAGCATTTAAGTTGAATTGTACCTTGCCTTAGATATACATACTTAAGCTGTTTATTGTTGAATAAAATTGTAGACATTTAAGTGAAATTCTGATGGGGGCTTTTCATAGGGGCTAGGGTCATATGAGAACGTATTATTATGGAATTCGTGGGGGTCATCAAGT
The DNA here is from genome assembly GCF_015586225.1 of Lucilia sericata. Taxonomy (NCBI): domain Eukaryota; kingdom Metazoa; phylum Arthropoda; class Insecta; order Diptera; family Calliphoridae; genus Lucilia; species Lucilia sericata. The sequence continues at coordinate 958,487 of NW_023994048.1, forward strand.
CTTGTATACAACTTGGTTATTGCAGCTTTTTGTCGAGATATGAGTATATTAAACATAATTATGAACTTAAAAGCCCTATTCGGCGGATTCAGTTGTATGGGGGCTAGGTGAAATAATGGACCGATGTAAACCATTTTCAACAAGCTTCGTCCCTGGGATAATAGAAGATCATGTACAAAATTTCATTGAATTATCTTCAAAATTGCGACCTGTAGTTTGATTACAATGATTACAAGCCCTATTGGGGGTTCAGTTGTATGGGGGCTTCGTCCCTGGGGTAATAGAAGATCATGTACCAAATTTCATTGAATTATCTTCAAAATTGCGACCTGTAGTTTGATTACAAGGACAGACGGACGGACGGACGGACATAGCTAAATCGACTCAGAAAATGATTCTGAGCCGATTGGTATACTTTAAGGTGGGTATAGGACCAATATTATTGTGCGTTACAAACATCAGCACATACCCAATATACCCTCCCCACTAAAGTGGTGTAGGGTATAAATAGACCACAAATATTGATAAACACATATAGTTTATTTAAAAGTTGTTTAAGCCAACTTTTAGTTAGCTTTCGATGATGTTTGTGTAATTTCCATTAAAGTAAACACTTTTTGCTGTTATAAAACAAAAATCCTGTTTAAAATTTAAAATGTTTCGATGCTAACGACTGAACCAAAAACTACCAAAGTGGAATACAAAATAATAGTAAATATACAAATAAATAGTACTTGCAATTATATTTCTACGTAGAAGTAGTATTTAAAACAAAGTTACATTATGTTAACGAAATGTTATACAAAATTTGCTGTTGTTTTTAATAATTTATTTCAATTTAATGCTTATTTTTCATATTTTTTTTTTTGCTTTTTGATTACTGGTAATTTGCATATTTGTAGTCGATGGAACAATAGCAGAAAAAATTGTGTATATTTATGTATATAATAGTAAAAAAAAGTTAACTGAAAGTTTTCAAAAACACAAAGCCGAAAAAAGTGTAGAATTATTTATGTTTAAATACGTAAAAGAATTGAAATGTAACAAGGAAAAGTGGAAAAGTTTAAGTTTGTTTTTAAAGAAGAAAAACAGCAGAAACAGCAACACGAAAAAAAGCTTTTAAAGTAATTAGTTTCATAAATAAATTCCGCATAAAAACAACATTTATAATTGTTGTTTAATTAAAGATTAAAAAACAATGGAAAATAGTTGTGTAAAATATAAAATGTGGAAACTTGTGGAAAAAACAAAACAAAGAAACAAATTTAAGCAGAAACTTTTTGGGGTTAAATAGTTTTTTTTTTCGTATTGTAAATTTTCATTACAATCCCTTTTGCAAGATTGTGGAGAGAGGACTTTAGTTTTGTTTAAAATTGAAATTTAATGGATTTTTTTTGTTTGGATTCTAGTTTTTAAACAAAGTTCAGCTATGCCAGATTAAGATATCAAGGTTTTATTTTCAATGTATCTGCAATGTTTTACCACAACTAGAAAATTAAATACAAAACGTGTTTTAAGGTTTTAGATTTTGTCACTATAGTTGTGTATAGTTTTTGTTGTTTTGAAATTTTCAATTTGTTAATTAACTTTTGAGTATAAATAATTTACTCTACTTGGGGAAAAAATTTAAACTTTTTTCTAAACTGTCATTTATTATGACACTTTTTTAGTATTTTAAATAAAATTTGCTATAACTGCATACATACATATAAATATACATAAATACTTACAGAAAGTTCCAACCAAGCTATAGCACAAATATAAACCCTGCAGTTCAGGGTAACTAAAAAGTTTTAGCTATACCTTGGTTTTAGAAATTTTTGGAAAAAGTCAATTGTTATTGGGTTGAACAATTATCTTGAAAACTTTAAGGATATCATTTAAGGTTTCGATAACTTGTTATATAGGACTTTCTCTCCACACTAACTACTTAGTTGTTTTGAAAGAAATATTGTCTATATGAGTGGCATGGACTCCTAGTAAAACTACTGGTTATCTAAACTTAATGGAAATTAAACCAACAAAAACTTTCTAAAAACTTTAACACTTAAACAAATTTTTATTATTATAATTGTTTTTGTTATTCGTATTTTAAGCATATTCATATGAATATTAGATTATTGTTCTTTTTTTTTTTTGTTTGTTGGTTCCAAAACTACCAACCAGAGAGAAAAAAAAAACAAATATTTTAATTGAATTTAAATGGAATTTTTATGTTTTAATGCTTTTAAACTTTTTTGTTGATATTTTCGTTTGGAGTATCATTTCTAGAATTTTAGTCAGGATTTTGTTTTTATTGTAACTGCTATCTCGAAGATATTGTAAACTGTCAGTTTATTAAAATCCAAAAAAATTAAAAAAAAATAGTTTTTACTTTTGTTAAGGTAAAAAGTAATGTAAATGTCAACCTATGGAATACAAGCAATTTAGTTTTATTGTATTTTTTTTTTCTTTTTTAAGGATAGTAGAAAGAACAAAAATTTTAATAAATGAGGTACCAGTAGTAATTACACTTAGAGAAAACTTACTAAAAAAATAATGCAAAAAAGAAGTTTAAAAGAGTATTTACATTTATATTTCGAAATTTTCAAATCGTTTTTAATTACATTTTCTATAGACCAGTTAGTTGGTTAGTTAGTTAGTTAGTTAGTTTAGTTAGTTAGTTAGTAGTAGTTAGTTAGTTAGTTAGTTAGTTAGTTAGTTAGTTAGTTAGTTAGTTAGTTAGTAGTAGTTAGTTAGTTAGTTAGTTAGTTAGTTAGTTAGTTAGTTAGTTAGTTAGTTAGTAGTTAGTTAGTTAGTTAGTTAGTAGTAGTTAGTTAGTTAGTTAGTTAGTTAGTTAGTAGTTAGTTAGTTAGTTAGTTAGTAGTTAGTTAGTTAGTTAGTTAGTTAGTAGTTAGTTAGTTAGTTAGTTAGTTAGTTAGTTAGTTAGTTAGTTAGTTAGTTAGTTAGTTAGTTAGTTAGTTAGTAGTTAGTTAGTTAGTTAGTTAGTTAGTTAGTTAGTTAGTTCGTAGTTAGTTAGTTAGTTAGTTAGTTGTTAGTTAGTTAGTTAGTTAGTTAGTTAGTTAGTTAGTTAGTAGTAGTTAGTTAGTTAGTTAGTTAGTTAGTTAGTTAGTTAGTTAGTTAGTTAGTAGTTAGTTAGTTAGTTAGTTAGTAGTTAGTTAGTTAGTTAGTAGTAGTTAGTTAGTTAGTTAGTTAGTTAGTTAGTAGTTAGTTAGTTAGTTAGTTAGTTAGTTAGTTAGTTAGTTAGTAGTTAGTTAGTAGTTAGTTAGTTAGTTAGTAGTTAGTTAGTTAGTTAGTTAGTTAGTTAGTTAGTTAGTTAGTTAGTTTGAAAGGATGATGTATATACACCAAAAGGATGATGTATATACACCAAATCCGAAGAAATACGCTTCTATCGGGCCTGTTGTGCGCTCCTTAACCAGTGCCTCAGATGGGAATCGAACCCACCACCTCCGGTCTACCAGACTAGAACACTAACCACTAACCTACCGGAGGCCACTTCTATAGACCAACTCTTGACTATTTGTTGATGTTTACAGAAGGTCTAATAATTTAGAAGTTCGTCCTTTAAAGGCCTATAAGTAAGGAGCGCACAACAGGGGCGATAGTGGCTTACTTGTATTTCTTTGGATATGATGAATGTAATATACACCTTCCTATTAACTTAACCTAAGTAAATTTCAAAGAAAGTTATAAACATGTGTATAAGTCAATGTCGTTGAGAGATGGACTAAATCTGAGCTTCCAAAAATAACTACTTGTTATGTAGACATACACAGAGGAAAAAATAAATATACACGCCTGGTACCAAATTAAAACCAAATTTTTCAAGGTGGCGCAAATGTAATCCTTCTATCAGAAAATTCTATAAATTTTTCGAGGCCCCTAATGTCAGTTCTGTTTTGATTTATAGCATTTTCTGATAGGAGGATTACTTTTGCACCACCTGTTACATACATACAACAACAACATGTAATGTAGACCACGCAACAACAAACGTGGTAAGCTCACAATGCGTTGCTAATAGTGAGCTTACCACGTTTGTTAACATTTAGACAATGGATGTGCATAAAGTTTAGATTGCGACAACGAATTGTTGAATATTGACAAAGTTGCGTAGTCTACATTACATATTATGTACTTGACAATGGATGTTATTGAAATATTTTGTGTCAATTTGGTACCAGGCGTGTATATTTTTTTCCTCTATGTAGCTTTAAGTTGAAATAACATTAAGAAAACATTCATATGCAAAATAATAATGTAAAAGAATACATTCTATGTGGGTTTCAACATAATCTAACCTTAAGCAGAAATTTCTTACAGTGTTTTAAATTAAAATAATTTGTAGACATATTTTTTCAAGGAACAAAATTACAAAAAAAATCGCTCTTACAAAAATAAGATGAATAATAAGAAACAAAGGCGAAAAACAGAAAACTGTAGACTAAACTATGAACATCAACATAAATTTTAAGTGAAATATAAAAATAATGACTTAAACAAAAAGAAAAAATATATAATATAAAAAAATTACAAGGCCAAACAAATCAGTTTTGTTGTGACAGAAACATTACATTCAGGAGCACAAGAAGAAAAAGAAAAAAAAAAAAAAAAAACTTCTAGAAAAGAAAAGTGAAAAGATTTCTCAACAACATTGTTGAATGTGTGTGAGAGTCTAGTGGGTAGAAAAGGAAGTGTGTGTGTGTTGTAACATGGGTGCGTATTAGTGTTAATGTTTAAAGGTGTTGTTGCTGTTGCTATTTTTTAATGTTTTTAATTTTTGCCATACTTGTAGGGATTTATTTTTTTCTCTGCTCTTCACTTCTTGTTGTTCTTAGTCTTTAGCATTTAATTTACACATTTATGTGCTCTAATTCTTATAAAAAATCCTTAGCCGAGGCCATTACTTACTTTATTTTCGGTTGGTTTACCATAACAAAAATACCATCATAATATTCTCCCTGCCTCTGCCTCCCACCACAAAAAAAACTCTCTAGCCAACGACTAGGTTTATTCACTAGGTAAGGTAACACTTTAGGTTCTTAGCTTGTCTTACCTTGCTCCATAGTAATGTACATCTGTATAGTAGATGTGAGTGTAGGTAGGTGTTTAGGTTTAAGCTTAAGTGTGTTGTTGTTGTTGTTTGCAGAAAAAAAAACTCTATAAAATAATAATACAAGAATTTAAGAAGATTTAAAAAAATATTCAGCTTATTTTGAAGTAGCAGCAAACATTAAATAGGTGACAGGCTAGAGATCTATTTGTATATTTATATGTGTTTTGTTTCTCTTTTTCTCATTTCTTACCCTCCACTTGTCCTTATTTGCTTAAGTGTTATTGTTTATTTAGTTTGTTTTTTATTTTTTTTTTATTTTTACTTTTCCATTAAATTTTAAATTATTAAATATGGATTTAATTAATTTATAAAGATTTGCTTGTTTTTGTTGGTCTTCTTAGAATTAGGGAGAGATTAGCAAGACCAAGTTATGTTTTCTATTAAAATATTAAGGTTGATAATAAAAGAAAACAATAATTGCTATTTATTTATGTATGTATGTATGTACATTTATGTATATTTGTAATTTTTATTTTGAGCTTATCTTTTTCATGGAAAATATAATTTTTAGGAATTAGAAAAAAATATGGTATTTATTGTTTTATATTGTTGTAAAAATTTAGGTTATTTGCAATAAGGATTATATTTTACCAGCTATACCCAGTGTGCTTCGGTAACATTTTTGTAATTTAACTGCGTTTACTATTTAAGTTTTTAATATATAATATTTTTTTATTTTGCATAGGAGATGCCACGGCCACTGTTGATATATTAAAAGGACATTATACTGTACGTCACTTTAGTAGGGAGGGTATATTGGATTTGTGCTGATGTTTGTAACGCATAGAATTAAATGTCTTGTACCCATCTCAAAGTATATTAATTGGCTCAGAATCCTTTTCTGAGTCGATTAAGACACGTCCGTCCATCTGTCTGTTAATGCAAACATTGTAATCAATTAGAAATTTTGAAAGTAATTGGACGAAGCTGGTTGAGTTTAGATGATATAATTCCATTATTTCACCTAGCTCCCATACAAACGGACTCGATTAATTGGGCTTTGGGCCAATGATTATGTTAAATATACTATGAATCCTGCTAAATAATAAATCAGCAAACATTTCTTATTAAAAGAACATTTTGGCAAATAAACTCAAATTCGTATTTCTTTAATTTTATGGTTACCTTTACAAATGTATCACTCTATATTTTTTACCAAGTCCATGTTTCTTTGTCAAAATGCAAGTGTAAAACATAAAAAGCCTGGAGTCTAACCAAAAACGTAAATATAAAGAAATATCGTGCTAACACCGTGTTTCACAACTTTACAACAGGAAAATAAAGCAAGGAAGATAAAAAAATGAATAACTAGGATGTCAGTCCTTACAAAAACATGTTTACAAAATAATATATTATATACATACAGTTTACATACATTTTTCTACAAAACTGACTACAATTTAGTTTTCAGTATTTTCTATCTAAAACAACAAGCAATAAATTTAAAGCTTATTTGTTTGTACTATTTCACAGTGGCTATATAGAAAAAAACTCTTAGAAAACTAACGTCTTTTTGGCTTTAAGCCGGCATAGGAAGAAAAAAAAAATAGATATTTTTTTAATTTTAGCTGCTTTAAATATTAAAAGAAAGAAGAAGAGCATAGAAGTAAAGCAACAATTTTTTTTTGTATGACTTTAACAACTATTTGCTGCTATGGTTTTTATACAAATTTAAAAAGAAAAAAATCCTGGTTTTTAATAACAAAAATAACACAAGCGCTATATAAAACTTTGGGGGTTGTATAGTAATACGCCTTAACTTTGGTAGGGGTATACGATTTTTTTTATTGTTTTTACTGGTAGTGTGGTTATGTTTGTATAGATGTTTTACTTGTGGTTGTGGTTATTTTAAGTGCTGGCCATTCGAAAGGATTTTTATAATAAATTATACTGCACTCGAAACTCAAATATTTCATTCTCAATCACTAACACAGTAAAGGTGGGCACCACAACTATAGCAAACGTAAGCAAGATATACAAATATTTCGACATGTTCTGACATACATATATAGTATCCCTGCAGATTAGGTGAATGGGAGCCAGAGAATTGATCTTGCAATAGGTTAGTTCTGGTGGTTTAAGTGACAAGCTTGTTAAGCGTGAAAACCAAATTATTGGACAGATGAACAATATTTTGATTTAAAGAAATATGGTTTCTTTTTAAGCTACTCTCTGTATTACTTGAATACACTTAAGTGATATTTGATTTCTTCCTACATTTCAAAATGTATATATAAAGTAAATGATCTAAGAATATAAATATATACCCAAGAAAGTTTTGAAAATAATTGAACATTTAAGAAAAAATCTATCTAAAAAGGATACATTGATACCTTACTTATACAGTTGGGATGTGGTTACCTTAATATTTGTAATTATTTGTATGTGTAAGTAAATGTGTATAAAATGCCTTTGGCCAAACGATAGGTAAAACCACTAGCAACAACAATATCCCTAACAACTGCTAACTATCAGTTTATAGTTAAAGGAAACGGAAATGAATGCATGTTGCTTATATGACTGCAATTGTTTTCTTCTACTTCTTAGTCTTATTGTGTGTATGTGAATTAGTGTGTGTGTGTGTTTGAGCTTATATAGTATTTAAACCTTGACTCTATTGGTAACTAACTATTTGCCTTAATTTTATTTTTCCAACGTGGTTTATATTTTGTTTAATCTTGTTTTTCTAAGAATTCCATTCATACACATTTGTCTTCAACGAAAAATGGTGTTAAGTGTTGTTCTATAGCTGATTTCATTCTTCTTTTACCACATACTGCTAAATATATTCATGCTATAAAATTGTTAAAACGAAAAAAAAAAACATAATTGGCATAAATTTAATGCATATTTTTATTTACCGCTTAATTGCATTAGTAATAAAAAATTTAAAGCTTTTTTAACAAATTACTTTTTTATGTGGTAATTAATAAAAAAAAATATATTATGTCATAGAAATGAATGGATGTATTTGAATTATAAAAAAATGTGACTTTTATTGTTAGTTTTCTTGGTCAGAAGAAATAAAAAATTATTTTTTGTAATTAAAATTGTTAAAAAAAAATTGTTGTATTTATACATATGTGCAAGTGACTCAACTAAAAAGAGGGCCCACTAAAAAAAAATAAATATTTAAAATAAAAAAAAATAATAAAAAAAATTAAAAATTTTTTTCTGAAACAACGAAGAATTTTTGCTATGACCAGCAGGTGAAAACTTACACTCATTTGAATAAAACCCTGTATGACCAAAATGTCCAACTTTGACCCCCACTAAGTCCGATCGTTCTTGACCTATAGAGCTGAAAATTTGTTTCTGACAAATTTCATCAAAATCGGAAGACATCGATTTTTTGAGTTGGGTCACTTGACACGAAATTGCCCATATGTATAAGAACATACCCATTATCAAACTCATCGTTTCTGAATCTCTTTCGGAGTCTATTTAGATATGTCCGTCTGTGAGTACATGAAAATCTTCATCATAATCATCGTCTCAGAATCACTTTCAGAGTCTATTTAGATATGTCCGTCTGTGTGTCCATGAAAATCTTCAAGATAATTTGATGAAAATTTACCACATGCTCTTCTTATAAGGACGAAGCCTATTGAAAATGGTTAAAATCAGTTATTTTCTTGCGTAGCCTCCATAGAATTTTCCGCATTCATCGACCCATTTATTAATTATAATACATTTACCAGTATAATATGTCATAAGTTTATCTTTTGACTAATTGATATCAATAGTTATTTGAATATTAACAAAAGATTCTTAATTTTAAAATAAAACGACATTTTCCACTCGAACTAAAAACTTAAATAAAGTTTTTAACACCAATTTTCAACAATTGGCCAAATGACCAATATAGATTTTTGAATTACCATAAAATCTAATTGTGTAGAAAATTGAATAACTCTTTCTACATTTTGCATACTCTTGAAAAACATACATACATAACACTTGAGCACAAAAACAAAACGAATTGAATGACCATCCTCTATGCTCAAAATTGCTATTAAATTCTAGTGCTATTTTATTGCAGCAACCAACATATTTCTAGTTGTGGCTAACACACATACATACAAACATAAATTGCTAGACACACATATATAAAAGAGGGTGTGTTTCAAAGAACACTTAAGTTTCTCATATTTGTACTATTCATGTTTTTTTTTGCATTTTGTACTTCTTTCGCTACAAGTGTTTGTGTTGGTTTTTGTGGGCAATACACACACACACAGACATACTTATGCAAATATTTTCATAAGGAAATTCACACACTTAGTAACTCAGTCATTCATTGATAAAAAAAGTTGTTGAGCGCTTTTGAAAAAAATTAAAATGAATAAAGTGAGAGTGTGAGTAAAGTGATTTAATTGCAGAGAGCATGCAAATAGCGTGATTACAAAAATGTTTCTTTTTAAATGTTTATGTCTGTATTTTATTGTATACATACAAACTTATATGTATATGTAGGTTGGTGTGTATGTATACACTCATTTGTATGTTTCTACTTATTTGTAATAGTTTGTTTGTAAATATTATTTATTCAATCACAAAATAAACAAACTATTTTATTATACCTATGTGACTTATAAAACTTACAAATAAGGGTGACACATATGTATAGAAACACAAGTATGTGAGTGTGTTTTAGTAAATAATTTATTACATTTTGTTAAGCGTTTTTTTTTTTATAAATATTTATCCGACAAACAAATTTATTTATACATGCATTAACTTGTAATTAAATTTCAAATATATATAACTACAAAAACAACATGTTCCCTGGTTCCATTCTGCAGCAGTTTACCGTAATCAAAGACAAAAATTTCAATTGAAAATAATTTTTTTTACAGTTTTCAACAAGCATTGCTGCGGTTTACCAGTATTAATTTATTAGAGTTGGTTTTGTGTTGTTGTAATTTATATAAAATATTTATTAGCCATGCAAATAGAAAATACTACCAGCAGGGACTTTCAATTTGCATTCTTAAATAGTTATTTTGGTATTTATTTTATTTTTCTGCCTTAACGGTAATCATTTGTTAATGTGTTAACGTTTACTTTATTGTGAGCGTAATTTTACAGTGAGTATGATTAATATGTATTTCGGTTATATTACGTATACGTATTGTGGGCAATGCAATGTTTGTGTGAACATGGAAGTAAGGAACGTAATATGTTAAACCGGTTATTAGGAATTAATTTATCTAAAAATTTATTATGGACAACAATAAAATTTTAAAACTAACTATAAGAACATTATTTTTGAGTAACTATTTCACATATGATTTTATTTTTGGAAATGCTTTTTTTCCAAAAAAATTAAATTTTTACTAAAAATCTTACTAAATCATATTAAATTGTTTATAAATAAATCAAACAAAATTTGTGCCTAATTTAAAATTTCCAAAATAATCAACATTGTTTTACCTAGCTTAATGCTAAAAGTCTTTATCACCCTTAATATCGTTAATACTATATTAAAGATTTTGCTTTGAAAAAAATCCCTTTAAAGTAATTTTGTATTATTTATGTATATATATAATATAATTTGAAATTGTCCCAAAATTTTATTTGTTAAACTTTTAACTGATGTCCCTTTTTGTAAACCTGAAGAAAGTTTCACAAAAATAAAATAGAAAATCATTGAAAGTCTCATGTGTAATAGGATGTCAACAGAAACCTTTTTTAGTTTGGGTACATATTGTTACTAAATTTACCTTTTTTAGCAAAAAGAAAAAAAAAAAACGAACATTTAAATCGCTTTTTTTTTTTTTGTTTTAGTGAGAATAAAGCAATTATGGGGGATTTTATTTCCCATACTTTACTCAAACATTTACGTACAAGGCTGCCTAACCAGTACATTCATATAAACAAATATTACAATAGTATTTGTTGCCAGTTTTAAATGTGTTAGTAGTGTAATGCCTAACTCTGCAAGTGAGTAAGACTGTCACATGAAAATGTTGTTTCTTTAAAAATAGGTTAATTAAAATACTGGCCTTTTACTGTTTTTATTGCTCTTTATGGAATTGTGTAAAGTTCAAAAATTGTTATTATCTGTAGCAAAACAATCTGCTTCATTTTCTGTTTCGAAGTTTTCTTTTTTTGCACTTATATTTATGTAGAGGACTATACAGTGGCAAATAGCATAAAAACTAAAACATGTTTCAACCCTCCCAGCTCCAGTTATTGAACATTGTCTCCTTTATATGTACATGAATTCTCTTTTCCCTTACCCATTCTTGAAAGAACATGCCAACAATGCATAACGAGGGAAATGAATGGGTTGCTGATTTAATTTTTTTTTAAGTTAATGTGTCATAAAGTAATTTTTTTATTTTTGGAAAATTTTATATAAAAATTGGACACACACACATTCAAACGTCTACATTAATTTGTGAATATATACCTATATAACAAAGCCAAGGAAAAATATTAGAAAAAAATATTTGTTAAGCTTTTGTATCCTTTTTTAAATAATTTTAAATTATTTATAAATGTATATTTTTTTTTTCAATATACCACGACCAACAAAATACTTTATAAAAGTAGGTTGATTATTTTTAAATTTTATTGTTTTTTAAACGATTTAAGTTAAAGATGTGTTTTTGATTATGATCAACATTGACAAGAAAATGAAATAAAATTGTTAAAAATAAATACATTTTTTTTTTAAATGTTAAAGGTTTGCTGTGTTAGAAGGATTTCTGGGGTCAAGGGAATTTTGAAACACATGTAGAACAATTTACAAACATAAATGTATTTATGAAGACTGACAAAATTATTTTTCCATTACTCCTATTTTAATAAAAGATGTACACAGAGTGGTAAAATGTTATTAATGAATATATGTATATCAAAATGTTCCTATATTAGAGGACTTTTACAGACCATCAAGGTTGTATCCACCACATACACAAGATGGATCTGAATAATTGCCATTTTGTATATACCCCAGGAGAATTAGGCAAAAAATTAGCAATCTGGGGAAATTCAGATAGCTAAATGAAAATTGACACATAGCTTCCCCTTAGCTTAATTAGTAAGGAATTAAAAGGCACCGAAAATATCTTGTGCGCTAAGCGAGATATTTTAGGTCAATGATTACAAAAATTAATTTTTGCCGAATATTTTGCTTAATAAGCGTCGCAACAAAACCCTTATTTTTCTGAGATGAAAATCTTTGGATAAAAAATCTTTTTTAAACCAAGAAAATATTTTTTTCTGGCTACTTTCACAGCTTTTTAATTTAACTTTTTTCCGAATGCGATTGTCAAATAGACCCATTTCCATCTATGGTCAAATACTAATTCGGTTTATTCATGTGGATGTCATTTGTATAAGATACTCTTTTTGACAGGACTTTTTAGAAGTTAATGATTTTGCTTGAAAAACGATAGAACTTATACTACTGCAATCTTAGAGGAATTAATATATTTCCAATAGAAATAATTTTCACAATTTATACAATACTTAAATTTTTATTAAAATAGTTCCACTTGAAATATTTTGCCTAATATCATTGTTAAACCAACCACTTCAGATGTCCATAAAACCAAATACTCGACTCTATAGGCTTTATATAATCAAAAATATCATACATACTTATATATTCATACAATAAAACGCTCAGAGTATACAAACACATACACCAATAGAAAAATTCATATAAAATGTTAACAATATTAGGACTTTCAAATGACAACTTGTGTGTACATTAGGGTTATAACCAAAACCCCATTACTACATGGTAGTCAGTAGTGTTCTAATAACGAAAACCTTATTCTCAGGTCATTTTGGTACAAAAACCTTTCGCGGCAAATCGATTGTCTAAAACCATTCACAAACAAATTTACATGAATTTTTAATAGTATAATCTACATGTTTGGGTACTAAATTTGGAAGTGAAATGGACGGCAGCCCCTATCCAAACTTTGAAGCATTTGCCACGGAAACTTTTTTAACACTGGGGAAAAAGGGATATACTTTTTCTACATACTTGTATATGCTCTATGTGGAATGGATAAGGCCGATTTGAAATTTTCAAAAATTGTATAAAAGTTAAAACCCTAATGTACATATGTATAGATTTAAAATCTATGTGATGTGACTATACCTATACTATAACGTATAAATTAAACTCTTGTCGTCTGTGACTTTACAATATTCAAGCATACAAACAAATACAAGCTCACAACTTAAATACTAAAGGACTCTCTATAAAACTTGTTATACTATACTTTTTTTCCTTTTTTTCATTCTAACACAAAAACATTTTTTCCATTTTTTCATTCATTTTTGGTTAATAACATAAAATGTTATTTTCATGTTTAAGTATCACTTTGTGTCTACGTGTTTGAACAAGTATGAACGATACAAATAAAAATTAAAATCTAAAAAAAAAACAAAAACAACAAACTTTCATATTGTATGAGCTAGAGGACATTGTATAGGTATAGCACACAGACATATACTTACCTATAATATGAGAAAATTTCGTGACAATAGTCCAACTTATATTTAGAAAATTTCATACATGTTCTGGTAGGTAAGTTTTGTAAAAATGTTTCTGCTACCAGCTACCAACACATTTATAAAACTACTACTGCATAACACCTGTTCATTACATTGTGTTTTTGAGGTCCTCATTTTTTTTTTGTTAATGAAAAATAAGCAAGTAAGTGAGCAGAATATTGTTGATCAGAGGCGACGCAAAGCAATGCTATGAAGGAATTAAAGACAAAGAGAGCAAAGTGTACATAAAATTGGACATAGTTATAATCAGTCTGGTATGATTGTATCTTATTATAGTCGATACAATCATATTACTAGGAATCCATAATATATTATGTTAAATTTATAATTCAAATTTCTTTCGCCATCTTGTCATAATAATTTATATAATTGTTTAATATTTGCTGTAGTCAATATAATTGTGACAATTATTTGTAGAAATATATGTATTACAAGGACGATAATATTGTTGGATTTCATACCATCACGTTAAACACCCACAACTATACATCTGATATAATTATAATAATTCAGAATGAATTTTGAAGATTTTAATTTTAAAATGTGTATTTTAAATTTAGTTGAATGCTAACATTTTTGTTAGGTTAAGAAAAAATGTTCCTTCATTTATGTAGGGTCTCTATACATTTCGTATCAAATAAACTTTTTTAAATACATACTATGTATATGTATGTATAAACCCAAAACTATTTAGCCTCTTTTACCATTCAGTACTCTTAACCACATGTTAAATGTTTGTTTAAATTATATAGACAATTTTTTCCTGCTAACTTTTTTGATTTCCTTTTTAAAGTTTTTTTGTTTTTTAACCAAATTTTCTACAAATTTATAATCTCTATTACAAAGTTTTTTTATTAGTATTAAGAGGTTTTTTTTGTTTTCCTCTCTGTTATGTAGAATAAAAGATTTTTCTTTATATAGCCACATGCATACATAAATTACATACATTTTTTATCGGCTTTATTATTTTAGCCCATTTTAATAGTTAGGAATTTTTTTCACATACATAAGTATGTATGTATGTAGGTACATAATATGTATTCATGTTTAAATATGTTGTGTAAGGAATTTCTTGCTTTTTATTCTACGATCATTGCTTTAAATATTATGATTTTTAATTCCGAGCAAAAATAATATTTTTAGAAATTTTAAAATTTTTCTATAGATACATACATATTTTATTAATAAATTTCTAAAAGTTTTTTTATTTAATCTAAATTTTTGTTTTTATATTCAACAATATGAATTAAAAAATGTACATACATATATTCATATATAAATATTAGAATATAAGTGTTCATACATACATATGTACATTAGAATGGAACTACAATAAAAATTTTATAAATTTGTAAGCCTATATAAATCTTAGAGTACATTTCTCTAAACTATTGCTTTTGCGTCAATATTTGGTGAGCTGGATCAAGGTATCAAAAGATACTATTTGGAGGTTTCTATATGCTTTTAAATGCAAATAAAGGGTTTAACAAAATCGAATAAAATTAGAACTAAAATTTCAAGAGGTTTAAAGGGTATAATTGTATAAAAAATCAGAATAAAATTTAAAAAACTACACTAATAATGTAGCCATCCTAATATACATACATAATTATTTAGTTTTTTTTAATAATCTTTTTCCTCTTCTATTTTCAGGTAATTGAATTGGAACTACATTGTTTGTTACTATTTTTTAAGTAAGTTTTAAAATAATTTTTGTTGAAAACAAATTGTTTTTTTTTTCATGTGAAAAGTTTAAAAATCTTTTAAGCCACTCAAGTTGCAAATAAATTGCATATTATATTTAAGCCTTTTTAGACAATATTTAAGTTTTTTTCGGAGAAATTTGTTATTAGAAAATTTTATGGAATTCATTTAGTTTCATTAGGGTAGTAACAGCTTAAGTGAATGAAATTTTCACTAATAGTAGTTTAGACACAATTCTTGGAAAAGATCGGTAAAGAACCCTGCCAAAAATTATTGGAGTACGTGATCCGTTTAGTAGTGCTATGTAATGCAGGCAAAAGAGTAGTTTTGGGATTACTACATATGTATATGGATTAAGTGGAGTTTGTTTTCTTTTCAATATATTTGGATTAGATTTGGACCATTCGTAGTTCTTTGAGGACTACTCATTACATGCGTACGCAAAGTACTCTCAAATTTTGCAAAGAACCCTTTGAGTTACAGTGGGTCAAAGCTTGACATTTTTGTAAAACATATGTTTCTTTTTATCTATGTAACTTATTATCTTACAAACATTTGTTTCAAAGGGTATGGAAACAACTTTTTCAATATCACGGAAAATGTATTTAAAAAATTAAAAAAAAAAAAATACAAAATGTAAGTCAGAGAGTTCTTGAATTGTGTCGAATCAAGAATTCAATAGAACTAACATTGATCCCAATCGGAAGATTTGAAAAGTTTGATCACTTGACATGAAATCCTCTATTTTATATATATGGGTAATTCCATGTTAAATGACCCAACTCAAAAAATCGATTTTGATGAATTTTGCTTTCTTTTGAGTAAAAAAATACAACAAAAACTTCCATTTTGACAAAATTGCGGAAAATTATGTACCAAATGAAAAAATCTTATTCTTAAGTTAAAAAATATTTTTTTGATAGATATCCCACTCGTGTCCCATTATGGGACTATAAACCCCTAAAGGAAATTATCTAAGCTTTCTTTTGAGCAAAAAAAGGGAGTTTCTTGAAAAAAAAAAATGAAAAACATGATTAAAAAAAAAAAACAATGAAGAAATAGCTATCTGAACTCCTTTGGACAATTTTTGCTAGGACCAATAGGTGAAAAGTTACAATCATTTGAATAAAACCCTGTATGATCAACATGTCCAACTTTGACCCTCTAACTCCGGCAGTTATTGACAGATTTTGAGCTTGTTGGAAATTTCATCTATATCGAAAGATATCGATTTTAAAAGTTGGGTCACTTGACACCCATATATATTTATATCTGAGAATAAAACTATTAAACGAAGACAACAATAGCCACATCTTGATAAATCCGTGCACGAACTTCTATCTCAACACCTTCAACTATTCCTCTTTAAACATGTTTCTAATACTATCTAGTTTACCACCTTAAAAACTCATAGATTTTTGCATCATTTTATATTCACTACCTTTAATTCCTTGAAATAATCTTTTGCAAATCTGAATTAATTTAAATACTCATAAATATGCATAACATGTTCGCATACAAATTATTATTATTGTACCACTACAGTGCAGAGAACCAATAAATACAGAAAAATTAAATAAATAAAACCAATACAAAAAAAAAAAAAAATGTTGAAGAAAAACAATTTTATAAAATAAACATTACGGACACAATTATTTACACACCATTTTACGAAATAAATTCGTATTGTTATTTCATTGTTGTTGTTGTTTTTTATTATTTTTGTTTTCATTTAAATAAATGAATACATAAACAAACAAAAATATACATGTACAATAACAACGAAAGAAATAATTAACAGAATAAAAATTGTTCAAAAATAAACATAAATTATTCTTAAATAAGAAAATACTATTCAGAAAAAAAAATGACTAACAGAGAGGAAAACAAAAAATTGCATAAAATTTGCATAAAATCACATTGTGTTTCTGTACTTGGTTCTATTTTTATTAATAAAACTTGATGTTGTGACGGTAATGATGGTTGTGAGCCATAGTCATACTCCTCTCAGTGTCACCCACCCCTACTGTTATATCTACCAGAATGGGATACGCAAAAATATCACAACAGCAAAAAAAAAAAAAAAATATTCAATGACATTTTATAATGAAGGGGATTAAATAGGAGCGAAACGTAAGAATACGTAAAACGAAAATGAACAGGAGACTAGTACTTATTATTCCAAATAAAGCCAAGTATATACTTGACAACTACAGCTACAGCGGCTAGAGCGCTAACAGTCAACAAGAACTTCAAGAGTCAAAATAATTGGCCCATAAAATGTGTATGACTTCTTTTCTTGAATTTCTACGTACAACTAGATTTGATTTGGAAAAAGAGAATGGAATAAATTTTGTATGAATTATGTCCTGGAATAGTATAATTACACACACTTCCGAAATTTTACGATAGCTCTCTTATACGTAGTATTACCTATAAGTATCATTTTATTTAGTATTCGAGCACAAAAATCCTTAAACATTTTCCCTCTCTCTCCGTTTTTAATGAATTCAATCCTTGAAAACTCTGTTCCCTATTAAATCAAGTGAAAATGCTCATTGTTATGCAATTAGCAATACTTTAAAAATCTACAAAATAACAAACAAAAAGCAATTGTATTTAACAATGTCAAATGATTTTTGTATCATTTAGTGACAGGTAGGTTGCTTAAAACAAAATAATGAGAAACAAAATTAGAAAAAAATAAATGTACAAGTTTAGGAACAATCAAAACCATCGCAAAAGATTCTTGACTAAATATCGAGGATTTTTATACCACACCCACCCACTACTTGTATATGCTCGTTTTAGCTCTATCTATGATTATCATACCCGAGTACCAACTAGTGTTTGTAAAACAAACTACTACTACTGTTAGTACATACTAATTTAAATAGCAGTACACTAGTCTCTATACTAGTGTATACTACATACTAAACGTACTTCATGTCAAGGAGTCATTGATATCATCATAGAATACGTAAAAGTATGTACATATGTATGTATGTATGTAGATTTGCAATACTAAATATTCATTCAGTTTGTGTTTTTTTATTTGTACGTGTATCTGTCTATGGGGAGTATAGTTTTATTATTTTTTTTTGTTCCTTCAATTTATTTCCACAGTCTTAAATCTCAAGTGCTTAGAATTCAAATTAATTTTGTTCGTTTTACTTGACGTTCATTAAGAATAGTTTTTTTCTTGTTTTTTTTTATTAAGTATTTTGTAGAATTTTAACATATTTCTAAGGAACTAGGTATGTATGAGATTTTATGTCAACGCAAAAGCTTACGTTAGTTAAATCTCAAATATTTGAATAGAATTAAATAGGAAAATCATAGAAAATTGTTATAATATATATATAAATTTGTTTTGATCGTATGAGTTAAAGGTTTAGTTTAAAATCAGTATAGCAAATAAGGGACTTATTTGAAAATGAAAAGTTTAACTGATATTTAGGGTACCCTAAACCCCTGGAAATTAGTTTAAATTGACTTGTACTTGACCATTGGTATATATTGGATATATAGTTTTCATCACTAGTGATGAAATTTTGAACCTTTTTCGGAAACCCTTCCATTAACATTTTTATAGAGCTTTCGGTCAATTTTTGTGCTCTTCAATTCTCTTTTAACAAGAGCACGATATTCCTCCACTGGCCTTAGCTCCGGCAGCTTGGAGAATTTGCCTCTCTTAGTACAAATACCACATTATTTGTTCATGTACCACTCAAGTCAAGTCAGATCACAAATAAGTGGACACAAGTCTTATGAATGGAAGTAGCCTCTTTTGTAAACATCCTTGATGTAAATTTCGGTATTTATAGAGCCCGTTGTAACAAATGATTGGCTTCTTTTTGCCGCAACTCCATATTGCTTGCCATACCAAGAAGTTTTTGGGAAATTTTCTCCGCTTTTGGGTCCCAAACTTTTCTTCAACATTCCCTCAAGAATCAGCAACATACAATTTTTGACTAGGAAGTTGCGAAAAATCTGCCAGAATATACGTTTCGTCATACATTATAGAATATCTTGTTTATAAAACTTGACTTCAATTTCCGTTTTTGGCTTCTAAATTTTTAGCAGCATTCTTGTCAGGAACTTTTTGAGCTTTGTATGTTTTTAAACATTTAACTTTTCGTACCAAATAGTCCTAGCGCTGAGCTAACCGGGCTGCTCTCCTACTGGATGTGTTGGGAGCACTTTTGAAAATGCTTTCTATTTTTTGGCTTTAGAAACATCATGTGAACTATTCCTTCTACCTGAACCAGGTTTTCTATCAACGGACAAGCTCTCCCGGTACTGTTTAATAACATTGGAAAAAGTTTGTCTGCTTTTGGGTCCTAGGCTTTTCTTCAACATTCCCTCGAGCATCAGCAACATACAATTTTTGACCAGTAAGTTGTGAAAAATCTGCCAGAACATACGTTTCGTCATACATTATGCAGCAAGAATATTTTTTTATAAAACTTGACTTCAATTTCCGTGCTCTGTTTTTGGTCTCGAAATTTTTAGTAGCATTATTGTCAGGAACTTTTGAGCTTTGTATGTTTTTAAACCTGTTTTCAAACTAACCGGGCTGCTTTCCTGCCTCATGTGTTCGGAGCACTTATTTTTTTGGCTTTAGAAACATCATGTGGACCATTCCTTCTAAGTGAACCAGGGTTTCTATCAACGGACAAGTTCTCCCGGTACTGTTTAATAACATTGGAAAATGTTTGATGGCAGAGCTTTAAATGCTTGTCCAAATTTTGTAGAACCAAGTTGGGTTTTGTTGAAAATATTTAATAATTTTAGTATGCACATTTTTCTGGTCACTTATTTTAATCAGATTAACAACAAACGAATATAACTGACGTTTTACAAAGGTAACATGATCAAAAAACTCCTTATGTTTTAAGAGTTTTATTGAAGTTCAAATTTTAGAAGTGTAGCAAGCAGAGTTCGCAGAAGTGTAGCAAGTAGAAGTTCGCAATAAAAGCATTATAATAACTCAAGATGAAACAGATTAAAATACTATATCATTTTTTATACAATTCAAAAATATACTAAATTATTAAAACTAACAAGTTTATTACTGCCAAATTTAACAAAACCTTGCAACAATATATTTAAAATAAAATTAATATTACTAACATAAAAATCACCATTAAAATCAAATAAAATTTCAATTTTTATTACAAAATTTTTATAATTTGTTTATTAATTTGTAAAGAAACTCCTATAAATAATAAAAAAAGCGAACCAGAATCTTATCTCCATAACCTCTACAAACACAAAAAAGACACAAGTTTTAACAACTTGACTAAATGTATTGTATTAAACCCCAAATTCATATGCTTATTTAAATATATTTATTAAAAACAGTTTTTTTTCACACATTTCATTTATTAATTTTTGGTAAATTATCACTCATAAATCAAACTGATGAAATAAGCTTGTGACTATAATTTGTTTTAAATTTATAACTTTTTGTATTGTTCTCAAACACTCAAATACTATATTGTCTAAGATAACGTATTTGGAAAAAAAATAAAAATAAACTCTTAATTGAATTTAGCATAACAATAGGAAATTTAAAGGAAGACAACACACATCCATACACATAATGTACGTGTTTAATGAATTTCAAAATCATAAAATAAAATACAAATCAAAATGTTACAAATAAAACTGTATTTAAAACTATTGTTTGGACCCAGCAGAGAAGATATATTTAATTTTGATGAGTTGGTTTATGTCTTGTTAATTTAAAACCACTTAAAAATTTGAAAAGCGTCGAAATGTCTGTGGCATATACAAACAGGTTATACAAGTTGCTATTAATTTAGTTATCGTTAAAGCCATAAGTTAAAATCGAAAAAATAAAAGAAATATTTAAGTTGTTTTATAAATAAAAAATACGAAAACAAAACTTTGCAATATTCATTTTAAGCATTTAAAAGCTTCTATAAATCTTAAAAACAAACAAAATTTTACTATTGGTTTCTCTGACAAAAAAGAAAAAAACCCGCTAAAAAGTTTATAATACAACTTACATTGACCTTAGAGTTATATTAACTGATCATCTTTTAGTGTATTAAAGACATATACACAATTTTTAAAAATATGTGATCACAACTTGTCTTTGGAGTAATTTAATTAATTAGTTGCCAACATATAGCCACCAGTCAAAAGACAAAACAACAACCATGGATTGCTTATGTTTATTAATTTAAAAGCAAAACATTAATGATCAATTTTTTGTTTATTAATGCTAATGAGTTGAGTAGATGTAAACGTTAATAAGTTAGTTTTTGGTCCAGGAAATTCGCTACATATCAAAATGTCATAAATATTTATATTTGCTCATGTACATAATTTAAAATATCACAATTTATAAAATATTATATTAAAGGAATTTTTGTTGTTGAACACTTTTTTGCTGTGAATTATGTTTAATATTAATTTTAACACGCTAAGTTTTAGCTTAACTAATGATTTTCAATATTTAAGAAATCAGCATAAACTGTCTATGGGCTGGATACAAGTCAAATATTAATTGACATAAATGTAAAAATATTTAAATGAAAAAGAATATGTTTATATAAGTATACATATACTATACATATATTCATAACTTATTAACAAATAACCGGATAATTATCTTGGAATTTTGATTCTTGGATAAATACTAGCTTTGTTGATTTCTTGACGTACAAGTTTGTCATTATGTTTGTATTTTCTAAAATATAAAATTTTTGATTAATTTTCGAAATCACCTAAGAAGAAAATTATTTATGGGAATGATTAAGAAATACTTATACAACTGTGTTCTACCATAATCATTTAAATCTTTCCTGGACATTTCAGTAATTAGATATTCATATTATTTTATGAAAAAGCAAGTAAGAATTTATAGTCGGGCATGGCCGATCATATGAGTCCCTACACCAGTGATTATGTTAAAAATATTGATAATTATTTTTTTTTAAATAGAGTATTTGATTTCATTTTTTACCTTAATTGAGGAATATTTTAACAATTTGTTAACAAAAAGGGATTTTCTAAATGAGGGTTTATATGGGGGTAGGGGGTTAAGATGGTCCTATCCTTATAAATTTTCGTAGAGGGACTTACGTCTACATTAGTTATATGTGCAGAATATCATCACGATATTAGTGTTTATAAGTGAATTTTGACCATCAAGTCATTTTCTGAAGGGAACTTTGTGTGGGGGTTAGGGTCAAATGAGGCCCGATCATAACGAAAATCAACAGTATCATTAAAACTTATATAAAACTAAGTTTTGCCGATTTTTAAACTGATACAAGTACATTTAACATATTTATGGCTCAAAAGCCTTATTAGGGGGCTACGGTTGTATGGGGGCTATATGAAATAATGGAGCGATTTTAACCATTTTCGTTTTTGGGTCAAAAGAAGAGTATGCATCAAATTTCATCAAGCTATCTTGAAAATTACGACCTGTCGAATGCGCACAAGGTTTACATGGACACACAAACAGACGGACATAACTAAAAACACTCAGAAAGTGATTTTAAGCAAATTGGTATAATTTAATGTTGGTGTAGGACCAATATTTTTGGGTGTTACAAACATCAGCACAAACGCATAATACCCTCCCTACTATAGTGGTGTAGGGTATAAAAACTATTTTAGGGTGCCCCGGTAGGATAGTTGGTAGTGTGCTAGCCTATTAGTCTGGTGGTTGTGGGTTCGATTCCGACCAGAGACTTTGGTTTGCTACAATAAAGCGGCCGTATGGTCATCGTCACCCAACTCTCTAGCTCTATCCGGTCGGACTCTATCGCGCTTTCAACAGACAGACAGAAAGACAATGCTAAAAAAATTTTGTGTTGATACCGATATATTTGATGGAGTTATTAACGATAAACTAATTTCCGGAAATATTGGATCGATTGTAAAGATTTTGAACATAATTAATCACTGCCTTGAAAAATAATGTGTGACAAAATTCATCGCAATATCTTTGGTAGTTTCTGAGAAAACTTCAAAAGAATTAGGAAAAAAAAGTAATTTTTTTCGAGGTAGTCTGAAATTTTTACTCATAAGTTATTACGTTGTGAACCGATTTTGCTGATTTTCAATACCAAACTGCTTAGGATAATAATAAATATTTTGGGCGAATTTGGTTGATTTCCTTTGCTCAGTTTTAACGTGAGCGTGTTTTAGGCAGACGGACAGACGGACAGACGGACATAGCTAAAGCGACTCAGAATTTCATAAGGACCCAGAATATATATACTTTGTTGGGTCTTAAATGAATATTTCTTGGTGTTACACACGGAATGACAAATTTATATATACCCTCTATCACCACTGATGGTGGTGGAGGGTATAAAAAGTTATTGGCATCTCTCAAATCCGCTGCACACAAATTATCCCCGATCACCTAAAATTTTTCCCAAATTACATTATATCTTTTAACTTTTAAATTTACCTTAACCATTATTTTAAAAAAATCCTTACATATAAATAATTCACCACCTTGAAAAAAAACGTAAAATGTTTTCACATTATTGTTGATTTTTCAAATAAAAGACCTCCTGTTGGCAAGTCAACATTAAATCTCTTCCTTTATGGGAAATAATTTTCAAATTAAATTAGGAGAGAAAAACAAAAAAAAGAACACATCTTATGTCAAGTACGAAAAACTAATACAATTTACTACAAAAAGGACATTTATGTATATATAGAAGAAAAAAAAAACAGAAATGATGAAAATTTATAGCATTTTATGTATGCAAAATTGTATTGTACTTCAGTTTGTGTTGGTTTTATTTTTGCTGTTGACAATGGTTTTATTATACGAAGAATAGTAAAAATATGTATATATGTAAGTATGACGTAATAGTCAGTATACGCAAGAAAAGACAGTTATATTCAAATGAAAACCCCTTAAACTCAGCATGAAATAAAACAATTTTTATTAAAACAAATAAATTTAGAAAATATACCAACAGCATTATGCTGTAAAAATCCTAAAAAAGTAGGTAAATATCTACGACCATATGACACCCTACATCAGTAAAAACATTTACATATGTTGAATTTTATCTTAATTCCAAATTTTGGCTAATATTTCTGTGATGGTATAGGGTATAAAAGGAAGGGAAAAATAAATTTGATTGTAATAAACAAAGTCTTAAATCTAATTTAACAGATAGTTGGTTGTTTGTATTATACTTATGTATTTATAAATTATTAATTAATTATATACCTTAATATTACAAAAAAAATTAAAGCTATACATAGTTTACGGATTAACATATGATGAACAAGAAAGCCCTGTATGTTACTAACAACAGAAAAATTTATCTTGATGTACCATGTACACCAATTCCACTGGTGCTAACCAAAAAGCACTAGATTTCTGTTAATGCCACAAGTTTTCCTGGAAAAGCTAAAAAAAAACAGTAATAAAAACATTTAAAAGACAGCTCTATTATTTTGTGATGTACAAAGGTAAACTTGTGAGTGAAAGGATTTGACTAGAGAAAATGATGAATGTTTGAAAGTGAAATATTAAAATTCATCATGTTCTTTTTTTATGAATACTTTAAAGTGTAGTTTTTATTTAAATATGAAAATATAATTTATAATAATTTATTTAAATAATGAACATTATTTAAATAAATTATTCCTTCCTTCCATGGGTCATATGAGAACCTATTATTATGGAATTCGTGGGGGTCATCAAGTCTTGTATACAACTTGGTTATATCAGCTTTTTTTTCGAGATATGAGTATATTAAACATAATTATGGACTTTCGAGGGGTTCAGTTGTATGGGGGCTAGGTGAAATAATGGACCGATGTTAACCATTTTCAATAGGCTTCGTCTACGATACCATAAAAGATCATGTGCCAAATTTCATTGAATTATCTCCAAAATTGCGACCTGTAGTTTGATTACAAGAATTACAAGCCCTATTGGGGGGTTCAGTTGTATGAGGGCTAGGTGAAATAATGGACCGATCTTAACCATTTTCAATAGGCTTCGTCCCTGGGACAATAGAAGATTATGTACCAAATTTCATTGAATTATCTTCAAAATTGCGACCTGTAGTTTGATTAAAAGGTTTACATGGACGGACGGACGGATAGACGGACATAGCTAAATCGACTCAGAAAATGATTCTGAGCCGATTGGTATACTTTAAGGTGGGTATAGGACCAATATTATTGTGCGTTACAAACATAAGTACAAACCCAATATACCCTCCCCACTAAAGTGGTGTATGGTATAAATACAAGTTTTAGTTCACGCACGAAGATAACTGGTTTAGTTGGTGAGAGGTTGAAGATGTCTTTTAGGGTTAGCAAGGCAGCATCCAAGATCTTAGCTCTGCAAGACCATAATGTTGGTCAGTTACATAACATATGTTCTGAGGTTTCCTTTTGTAGGCCACAGAATCTGCATAGATTTGTTGAAGAGTTACCTAAAATGAATGAATGAATTAAACTATGTTTTTTCTGAGTAGTTTTGAAAATTGTTATTTTAGAGTAATTTTGTTTGTTTGTGGTTTGGGTTTGCGCCATGTGACAATGTTTGACCATCATTGCTACTATCTTTAAAAATGGCTTGTCTTGTACTCTTTTTTCCAAGACGACTAAACTATTTTCCCATATTAAATTTTGATCTTTATTATTTTAGACTAAATAAGAATCATGTCAAAATAAAAAAATTACTTTTTTCCACAAATAAAAAAATTAAATTTAAGTTGTTTACCTTTATTTTAAATATAAATTCAATACAACAAAATAATGGCAAATGTTAACATGTGTCAGTTAAATGTCAGTGTTAGTAGAATTTTAAAGTGTTTACAGAAATCTGTCTCGATTTGAAAAGATCTAAATAAGAAAATTTTAAAAATAGCAAGGAGATTATACCCATGGGATTTTGAAGCAAATATTTACCTAAAATAAAAATACCACATAAAATTAATATTTAATACATGTTTTTGTAAAAAAATACTTTGGGAGAAATTTAAGAAATAAAACAATTTTTTATACAATTCTGTTGGCTCTAATGTCTTGCTGTCAAGTAATAAATTTCAATTATTTATAGAAAAAAATATTTCATACATTTGGTGTATAAAAAAAAACGAAATAAAACCTCAACTAAACTTGTTGTATACATATATAAATGAATACAGGGCCATTGCTGTATATATATATATATGTAAATATGTTGTCAAGCAATTTTTATAAGTAGGCTTTTGAACAGGGCTCTCTTTTCGTCTGCTTACTCCCTTTACTCCTCTACTTTATCTGATAACTAGAAACATTTTTATACATTGCTAAAATATAAATGTCACATGTTGTAAATTTCTGACAAATATGTCAGAATAAATCATTGGCATTGTTGGTAATCATAATTCTAATAATTTTTATAAAACGTTAATATATGCCTGTAATCTACACAAGCACGTTTAGTCATATTCGCTCAAACGTAAAACAATTGTTTTATGTTTTTGTTTTTTTTTTTTGTTCGCGAATATTTAGCCATGATAAAAACAATTGTAAATAGCAAACATTTAAATCACTTCCGTTTCCGTTTTTAGAGGATATGCCAACTAATGTTGAAACATTATGACAATAACATAAAATACATATAAACAATTACATATACGTATACATTTTAACAAAAAACACACAAATACATACATGTATGTATGTAGGTAGGAATATATAGAAAAAAGCTAATAACCACAAAAAGTATACATACATGTTGAATACATACAATATTGTATTTTTTCAGTTTTTTTCCATTTATTTTCATTTTGGTGGCATATTTTCATTCATATATTAGCCGGATTAGATGTAGATATAAACGTATATAAAACAAAAACAACAAATTCAGGTATACAGGTAATATTTATACAAAATTGTTTATCTCCCAACATAAATACAACTAAATTGTACATTGCTTTTCATAAACAGACAAATGGATTTGTAAATTTTTTAATACGAAACCCAACTAACATTTGTTGGGAAGAAAAAATTATTATAAATTAAATTTTTATTACATTTTTGTTTACTGGGTTAGTTAGTTGTAATTAATTATTCAAAACGATAAAACTATTGATAAAGTAATTTTTCAAATATTGCTTTTTTAATTAATGGCCTTTTCAAAATGACCACAATTGTTATCGTTCTAAATTTGTTTATATTTTTTGTTGTTGTTTATGTAATTAGTAAAAAAAAATCTCTATTTTCTAAGAACATGTTAAGATTTTTAACATGTTACAATGATGTATTAGTGTTAGTGTTACAAATAAAATTAGGTAAATAAATCTAAAGTATCCTTAGAAAAGTTCATGAAAATAATTGTAACCATATAATACATTGCAAAACAAGTACGGAAGGATTGTTGGGCTTAGCTGGCCATATCATATAACCCAGCAAAAAAGTGTGGAGTTAAAAACCACGCTCACATACAAATAACTACTTAAACATTTACTTACAAATAAGGAATTAAAAAGTTGTTTTGTTTAACACACAAAAAATTACTCACACAGAATACGAACCTTATTAAAGGAAATATGAAGCTTCTTTTGTTTTCTTTTTTTGCTCAAAAGAAAGCTTAGGTCATTTCCTTTTTAATTTGTTTTTACATTTTTTTTTCTGAAAGATTGCAGATATACCTTACTAAACTATTTTGAAAAATTTTTGCTAAGATCAATAGGTTAAAAGTTACATAGACAAGAAGGAACACATATTGGACCCACTTTGCCCCCCTGCCACTCAGAGTGTTATTGGCCGATTTTGTTCGCAAAAAAATCATCCCAATGGGAAGACATCGGTTTCAAAAGTCACTTGACAAGAAATTATCCATATATGAGGAAATTTCAATTTTCAAAAAGAGCTTTATGTTTTACATTGTTTTTATATTCACCATCAAACAACATGGGGGTTATATTGATTTTATATTGAAATATTGGTTGTACACCCACAAAAGTATATCGTCACCTGAAACGCAAACGGCCCTAACTAACCAAAAATTCAAAATCGATTTTATTGTTGATTCTAATGTATTGCATCAAAACAAATGCACACACAAAAAATTGGATTTCTCCGACCAAAATTATTGATTTTATTGACAAAAAAGGAAAGGCCCTATTTACAAAAACATTTAAATATTAAAGGTAAAAAGTCTAATTTATCGATTTTTATATACGCCATTGTCAACTATTATAATAAATGATGACTATTAAACAATTTCTTTATTTACTACAAATAAATCGCGTTGATTGGAACAAACTTTTCAATATAAATATTTTTTTGCTTCTCCTGTAAAATTTTTAAAATGTTAGATAAGGCCGTTTGCGTTTTAGGTGACGATATACATATATTCTGGGTACTTATTAAATTCTAAGACGATCTAGCCATATCCGTCAGTCTTTTCGTCTATCTGTCTGTCTGTTTAAAGTTCGATGTAGACCGAATGGACAGAGCTAGGGAGCTGAAGTTTTGCACAAATATTGTCTATTGTTGCAGTTTGTCTGGTATTGAATATGGTCAATACCGGAAGATGTTTTCCCCTAGCCTCCATACAAGTGGCCCCTCGGAATACAGTTTCAGCAGACATAACTGTTTTAAAAGTACGAATATAGCAACAAAATTCTACATAAATATGTTTTATATGACCCAAAACCTCTCCACCGAATTTTATGAGAATAGGTCCATACTTGATCCTACATAAACCAGAATCGGTCTACCAAATTGTATGAGGATCGGTTCATAATTGACCCCTTAAGAAAACTACAATAACTCCCATTACTGGCTTAAAAATACGAGTACAGTTATGAAATTCGGAAAAAGCAACTTTTATAGGAACCGAATTTTATGTGGAACGGGTCAGTAACTCACACTACTCTCCATATAAGACCACCTTCAGAAAATTACTTTAACGATAATTACTTTCTTAATAATACAGTAGAGCGATGAATTTCGACATAAACTATTTGTATGTAAACAAAAGGCGCTCTACAAAATTTTATGAGGACCGGTCCATTATTGAATCTTCCTCCCAATATGTAAAAACAGAGATGAACATCGACATAAAAGTTTTATAGGAACATAATACTTTATTCCGAATTTGATGAGGATTGATCTATAACTGACCATAGCCCTTATATAAGGTTCCCTTCTGGAAAGGGTTTTACCTTTTTTATTTAATTTCATGGAACTCGAAACTAATTATATCAAAATCGAAATCTTTCAAACAAATTTTACGACAATTGGTTCATAATGGACCCTACCGTCATATATATGTATGTTTAAAACTTGGACAAAAATATTTTGTTAATTCAAAAGAGTTTGGTCCATTAAACCCTATTGCAAACATCACCCTGACGTGTATAGGGGAGCATTCGGCATTCTTAGCCGAATATATGTAACTCTCTTACTTGTTTAAGTATACATCTTTTTATTTGACATACATATTAACCACCAGTGCCACAGTAGTGTCTTCAAAATCTCAAATTTGTATTCTGTTACATAAATAGAAAAAATTTAGTTTTCCTTAAAATACCCACATGTTGGAAAGTAGAATAAAAGTATAACATAATCGTCCTTATGTGCATTGTTTT
Source organism: Lucilia sericata (assembly GCF_015586225.1). Classification (NCBI taxonomy): domain Eukaryota; kingdom Metazoa; phylum Arthropoda; class Insecta; order Diptera; family Calliphoridae; genus Lucilia; species Lucilia sericata. Next base: position 988,475 of record NW_023994048.1, read on the forward strand.
TGAAATAAAAAATATTATTTTCATAATATTTGTTTTCGTTATGGTAATTTTAGTGTTTATTTCACAACTAGGAATAGCCCAGCAAAATGTTTGCTATAGAAAATTTTATCAAATTGAGAACTGATAACGAATAAAGGGAAACATTTGAAGTGAAGCAACGATTTAAAATAATTGAGGTTTAATAGAGCTTTTCGGTCCTAGATTTGTTAGATATTTATTAGCTTATATTTCTAGTTATTTTTTTGTATTGTTAAACTTGAAAAATAATTTTTCGTAGATTTCTTCATATACATATTTTAAAATAAATCTAATTTAAAAACTTACAGGTTCTTTAAGAATGTAATATGTTTTTATTTCAAACATACCAAAAGCATTATCTTAAATGGGCAAATAATTTGCCAAATCAGTTTGCTGGAAATTTATATCATTTCACACATGATATTATTTCAATTCTACCATTTTCCCACAAAAAATGTATAATTTTCATCTTAAACAACTGGTGGGCATAACAACGTAGTGCGTGTAGCATAACATTCTGTTATATTATATTTAAATTTCATTTTTTTTTATATTTATGTCTTCATGCCACCCATGAGACATTGTTATTTTTTTAAGAATCTTTTTGTAGTTATTTTTCTAGCAAAACATATACGAGTAGTACCCAATAAAAGAAGTTGACATAATATTTGTAACAATATATAATGTTGTATATATGCATATTATAAATATATACATATGTATTAGGGTGGTCGCAAAAAGGAAGTTGCTTATGTTACCGCCGAAAATGATGCCTAGGATACCATTTCCCTAATTTCATTTAAAAAAGTGTCTTGGATTGATGGTCTTTGGCCAGGAGCAGGGGTTTGAATTCAAAGAATAAAATGTTCTTTGTAGCTTTGATGTATGTTGTATTTTGCGGACTGCGGACTATTTGTAATCAATTAAGTTAATGCTACTTTCCTCATGGGCATTGAGACATAACGTTCATGGACATTATGACGCGCCATCATAATAAAGACCTTTGAAAGGCGCTTTCAAACAAACAGGACCACCCTAATGTACATATGTATATCTATATATACATACATATGTATGTATTTATCAGCATACAACAAATTTGTGGTATGTATTCAAGACATGATTGTGTAAAAATATAAATAAATAAAAACCTGCAAAAAAAATCCAAAAGAAAAAAAAAACAGACCAATAAATCAATGCTTTTCCGTTCGATTGCCCACAAATACGTAGAGTAGAAGGCAATGTGTTAAATATATATTTTCCATAACAGCAAAAAATTGGAAAATTGTATACAACCCAAGAATATGGCAAGAAAATTTATTTATTTTCATATTATTTTCTTTGCAACAACAGAGGTGAGGTAGAGGCCACAGGACGTGGGAGCAAATAAAACAATTTGTTAAGAATAAAACTGTCATTTATTGAAAAATTTGTTTAAACGTGCATGTAAATTTACAATTCATTGTGCCATAATTTACAAATATATTAAATGAGGGTAGTTTGCTTATTTATTAAAAACAATTTAAATAATGTCGAAAAAAATTTAAAATTTTCCAAAAGATTTAAACAAATTTGGCTGAAATTAAATTTAAAGCAGTTTTTTTTTTTAATTTTCCGTATTAAGTATTTTTTTAACAATAGAAAAAGAATTTAATTTACTAGAGCTGAAATCATATTGAATTTTACTTAAGAATTAGGATATTATTAGAAAAAAACCTTTATTTTATTAAAAGCAATTTAAATAATAATAGAAATCATTTTAAATTTTATATACGCTGTAAACAATTTTTGCTGGAATTAAATTATTATTTTTTTTTTCACTTTTTAATAAAGAATTGTTTTTCAAGCAAAAAAAAAGGAATTTAATTTACTCTTTACGGTTACCAAGTTATGTGTACGCAATATAAATAAACGAAACAATTTGCGAAAAAAAGAATGCCTAAAAAAATATTTACTCTACATATAAAAACAATATGAAAATATTTTAGTGTGAGAAAAAAACAGAAAAATTTATTTTAATTGTTTTTGTTGCCAACCTAGACTCTATTTAATAAAATATCATTTGATTTAAATGGAAAAAAGTGCCAAAAATTTGTAGATTTCTCTGCAAAAGTATTTTTATTATATTATATAGCTAGCAGTTTATGGGTTGTTTATATGAGTTGGCAGGTTAAAGTTTATTTTTGCTACAATGAAATGTACACTCATACATATGTATGTATATGTGAATATATTAAGGGGTTATATATTTTTGAGTTTTAATTAAAAACGTAAATGTTTAAATGTTATTTAAATAAAATTTGAAGAACAGTTTCTCTCAGCAAACGAACTTGCAATTATAGACTAGCACAAAATCACCCAATGTAGTCCAAAGGATTCTAAGAGGATTTCAATATTATTTCCATTCATTTATTTCAGTCTTGAAAACAAGTGATACCCTAATATTTTCATCTATATGTGTATTTAAAATCTAATCATTATTTTAATGCTACGAAAACTTGTTTCATACTACCTAAATTAACATTTACAGCTATAAAAGTTATTTAGAAAGCGAAAATTTTTAGCTAAAATTATAAATTAAAACTCAATTTTCCCTTTCTAGTATACAGTAAATGTTACTAACTCATGTAAAAAAAACTAGGCAAATATAATATTTAAAACATTTTTAGTTTTTAAACTCATTAAATTACACATGCTAACAAATGTTTAACCCAGAGACGAAAATATATTTTTCTAAAGGAATGCGAATCTAGACTGCGTTATTATATGACTTTATAGATCCTTTATTTTTTAACTCCTGGCTAGAGAGATAATAACAAACAAAAATGTTGATGGTTAGTTATCTAAAAGTAGCTTATATTACAAGTATATGATTGCAGGGATTAATTTTTAGAGTTTATTTAGTCGGGACGAAGATTTTTCTAAAGGTTGGATATAGTATATTTGCCGGGAAATCTATTTCTCTTCACATCTAGGGCAAGTCATTCGCCGAGAAGGTAGAAAAACCTTTATTTTTCTTTTTAATTGAAATGGCAGCAAAATGTTTACCATGTCTACCCAGCTGCCAGTGTCCAGTTATTAACTACAACGACTTCGATATCTTCCGCCTAGTTTATATTTCTCATTGAAAGATGGCCAACTGGATAATAATGAAAACCTATAAAAGAAAATGGTTCAGAATGTGAAAAAGTTAGTTTCCTATATGTTTTGAAAATTTAAAACTTCTCTTTATTTCTGCTGGAATATTTGAGTTTTAATGTCCGATTCATTTATCCGTTTATCTAAAATGTATACAAAAGTACATCACACTTGCACACGGTTTAACACTATTTGGGTATAAAAATAGTGTTAAACCCCCATGAAAAAAGATGGTGGTATATTGATTTTGTCATTCCGTTTGCAACACATCGAAATATTTGTTATAGACCCACTGGGTCCTTATTAAATTCTAAGACGATTTAGCCTTGTCCGTCCGTCTGTCGGTTTGTTGAAAGTTTTGCACAAATATTCTCTACTACTGCAGTTTGTTAGGTATTGAAAATGGGCAATATCGGAAGATGTTTTCACCTAGCCCCCATACAAGTGGTCCCCCCGAAATACATAACCTTTTACCAAATTCTATGAGGATCGGTCTATAACTGATCAGAAAATTACTTTAATGCTAATTACTGGCACAAACAAGATATATACGAGAATCGGTCTACCAAATTTTTTGAGGATCGTTTCATAATTGACCATACCCCCCAAAGAAGGTCCCCTTCATGTATTAAAATTGACATAAGCAACTTTTATAGGAACGTAAATATTTCTAACGAATTTCATGTATTCGGTAACTCACCCTACCCTCCATATAAGGCCCCCTTTAGAAAATTACTTTAAAGCTAATTACTGTCATAAAAATGCGAGTAGAGCGATGATATTCGATATAAACAAGTTTTATAAGAACCAAAATCGATCTACAAAATATTGATGAAATTCGAAACAAACTATTTTATTTACACTATTATCCTTACAAAATGTTTCTAATCCATTTTATACGATTTTTCCTTCAGGGATAGGTGTCTTGTCGAACTCAAACCAACTAACACGTGAAATATTGCTCTTGCAGTTTTATACACAGATACTTACATGTATTCTGGTTGCTTGCATGTGTACATATCTAAAGGGTGTTTCAACAAAAACAATGTTTTGTAGCATGCTCATTTTATTGTTGTATTGTTGCAAGGAAAGCAAAAAAACAAAAAAAAAAAAAACAAAGAAAATAGAGTTCAATTGTTGTATTGCGGCATTTTAAGACTAAAATCGTTTAACAAAAAACGAAAAAAAAAAACAAAACTTCACCACTGCTGCTATTTTTATTTTCCAAACTAAAAGTTTAGTGTTATAGTTGTTCTTTTTTTTGTTTTAATATCTTTTGCTCATTTAAACAATATTTTGCTAGTGCATACTACTGTTTCGTTGCTGTTATTACAGACATTTACTATTGCTTTGTCTGGTCTTGTTATATTCACTCGTAAGCTTGTGTGCAGTTGGAAAATATTAAATTTGGCTTAAAGCCAAAATTGCGTAAACATGTGGGTAACATGTTATTGTAAAATTTGTTTTGTATGTTTTTCAATTTATTGAAAATACCAACTAGAATATGTACACAAACATACGCAAACATGACTGCAATCTACCAATAGTCAGATGCATATAAATATTAAGGATATTCATGGAAGGTTCTGTAAGTTTTTGAAAAGAAATTAAATTTAATCTTAATAATTTTTGTAAAGTTATTAAATTAACAATTATTTGCATAAGTGCTAAAAAACATTAACGTTTGTTTGCTTTTGATTATGCCTAACTCTATATACAGATATTATACATATATTCTTGCGCCTGCCGAGCTTAATTTTATTTGAATCTCCCAACTGTTTATTTTTATGTATTGATATCTTTTCCCTTTTCAACTTTTTAATAATTTACTCCGGAAGTTGACTTTACTAAATGAATTTTTAATAAAATGTTTCGTTGTTGTAAAAGCATAAACAGCTTTTCTGTTTAAAAATTTATATTAATTTTAAAACAAAACAAAAATAAAATCCGCTTTTTTTCTCTTTTATTTTTTCATTTTTTTTTTTTTTTTTTGAAGTGTTTCATAAGAGCCTTGAATTTTTCCAATCATTTAATTATTTAATGGTGCTTAAGTAATGAGCAAATAATGAAGTTCTTTTTTTCACTGAAATTTCAATGCAAAGTTTTTGTTGTGGTTGTTGTTTAGTATTGAATAAAGATTTTCTTTTGTTATGCCGATACAATTGGGTTGGGTTTATTGTAAAATAATCCATATAAAATAATATTTTTAAGAAATTTTAGTAAAATTGATGATTTATAGGAAATTTTGTAAATCATTGATTTGTTTAAAACTGCAAAAAATATATTTTGATGTAAAAATTTTAGCTTTTTGAGAAATAATGTTTTTTTTTTTTTTGAAAAAATCATGCATTTAATTAGTTTAAAGGATCTTCTCTGAGAATGAATAATTTCTTTGGAAAAATGTTTTTATACCCACCATCAACACATCGCAATATTGGTCATAGACCCACAAAAGTATATATATATTCTGGGTTCTTTTTAAATTCTAAGACAATCTATTCGTCCGTCTGTCTGTCTGTTGAAAACACGATAGAGGCCGAATGAAAATAGGTAGAGGGTTGAAATTTTTCACAAATATTTCTTATAGGTAAGGTTTGTTTGATATTGAAAATGGGCAATATCGGATAGCTACCATACAAGTGGATCCCCGAAAAACAGCTTTAAGTGGCATTACTGTTTTCGAAATATGAGTATAGCCATAAAAGTTCTACATAAATAAGTTTCAGGTTACCCAAAATCTCTTTACCAAATTTTATGAGGATCTGTCCATAATTGACCCTACCCCCATATAAGGTCCCATTCAGAAAATTACTTTAACGCTCATTATTGGCTTAAAAATACGAATATAGTGCCGAAATTCGAGACACATGTATTTTATGCGAGATAAAATCTCTCTACCAATTTTTCTACGATCGACCAATTAAACTTTAACGCTCATTATTGGCTTAAAAATATGCATATAGCTATGAAATTCGATACATGTAAGTTTCTTGCGAGCCAAAATCTCTCTACCAAATTTTATGGGGATGGATCCATATTTGACCCTACCCCCCATATAAGGGCCCCTTCGGAAAATGACTTAAAATCTCATTAATGGCATAGAAATACCAGTAGATCTATTAAATTCGACATAATCAAGTCTACTCCCTCTATCCTCCCACGACCTATTTTCCTAGTTCCAACACAATGCTTCGCATAAGTAGGGGTCATCCCCTGAGTGCTGGTCCAATTAAAAAAAAAAAGAAAAAAAAAAGACTGATGCTACCCCGCATTAAGGGACCACTTCAGGAAATTCTTTTATCTCTCATTAGTTACTTACAAATTCGACTTAGGCAATGAAATTCGAACTAAACAATATAATTTATGTACAAAAGTTTATGAAGATCGGTGTAATAAGGTCCACTTCAGAATGAAGAAATTACGGTAGTTTTATAGAAAATGAAATTTTTCAACTGAATTTGATGAGGATTGGTCGATAACTTATCGAACACCCCATTATCGGTTTCCTTCAGAAAACTACTTTAAACCTCATAACTGAATTAAAGATACGTGTAGCGCGATGAAAACATAAAAGTCCATTTTCTGGCTAAATGGAAGGCTCTAGGGCAAAAAGGTTTAAAATCTGTGACCACTTTTATTTCCCACCAAAATTCAATTTTTAAGTGAAAACATAAAAGTCCATTTTCTGGCTAAAGGGAAGGCCCTAGGGCAAAAAGGATTAAAATCTGTGATCACTTTTATTTCCCACCAAAATTCGATTTTTGAGTGAAAACATAAAGGTCCACTTTCTGGCTAAACGGAAGGCCCTGGAGCAAAAAGGATTAATATCTGTGATCACTTTTGTTTCCCACCAAAATTCGATTTTTGGGTGAAAACATTAACAAACATTATATTAAATATAATATCATAATATTAAAATACATATTTAATGATCAAGACTTCTGAAGCAAAATAACAAATATTTCATCAAACATATGAAATAGAAGCAATTTCAAACATTTAGTGGAATTTTCCTAAAAAATCTTAAGAATTCTTCACCCAAATCAAAACATATGTATAAATAATTTTATTCACAAATTAAACTCTTCATCCAATTTACTTGTGGTTGTAAGTTTAATTTTAAAACGTTTTCAACTATTTAACTACTAGTAAATTAAAGATTTACATATTAAATAAGAATAAATAAAACTTTTTTCCCTCTCTTACAAATCATCAACATATTAAAAAACTATTTATATTATATATGTAAACTAATACAACTTAATTCTATTGTAGATATATAATTATAAACTAATTTTGGTTAAATAATGTCATACATAATTTACGTTTTTGAATTTAATTACTTTACTTGTCATTATCTCAAAATCTATGATTTATAATATTTATGTATGGCAAACAAACCGAGAAAAAAATGTATTTTAAAAAACTTTTTTAATTAAAGTTTTTTTACAGTTGTATTTGATTTACATATTTTCCAATTGACTTTTGTAAAATTTTTGTTGACATAATCATTAAAACTTTTATTAAAAAAAACAAAACACACATACACAAATCTATATACATTTAAATATTTGTATGCGAATATAATTTGTATAATCAAAGAGAATATGGTATGTAATTAAAATAAATAATATATAATTATAATTTTTATTTAACATAGTTCAGAAAAAAAGATAAACAAATAAATAAATATTATTTTCAATCAATGTAATTAACCACATACTACATGTCTATATATTAACATAAATAGGTTGGTAAATTTTACATTTGTTTATACAAGAGTAAATACATAAATTAGTATATATTTTATACGCCCAAGGTAGGGCAAAAATCAAATGTATTAATAAACAAAATAAATAATTATTAACTACAAATTAATTAAAAATACAGTAACATTTACTTTGGTAATTCAAGTATTTAAAGCTTCACTAAACCTTTATGTTTCAATTAAACTTTAAATAGAAATTATTTATTAATTTGTACATTTGTACTCCTTTTTTTCACATAAAATACTTTTTAATAAACCTTTATTTACTTTAGAAAATACATAAATAAATAAATATCATATTATATTTTGCTATTAAGTTAAAAAATAAATTAAAAAATAAAACAAACATAATTAATAAAACATCAATTAAGCCTTAATAACAAGTATATAAACATATGTTTTTATTTTTGTATGAGAAAATGCGACAAAAAGAATTAACAGTAAAACTGCAACAAAAAATTAATAAATTAAAAATTGTTGTAATAATATGTACTCAGGTGTTTGCCATTTAATGTACATACAAGCAAAATACACCCAGCAAAAATTAAACGAAGTTTTTCAGAAAGTATAACATTTATCACCACTTCAAAAGTAAACACTAAGTACATATTTTTAGCTTCTGTGGAAGTGTTGTTTAATGACTTCCCTGGAAGTGTCTATAATTCTATTTTTTGTATCTTGTATTTTATTTTACTAAATTTTTTATGAGTTTAAAAATAATCAGTTTGGGTTTTTATATTAAATGTGTACAATTTTGTTATTTGTGTTAATATTATTTAAATCAAATTAATTGTTATTATAATACTATGATATTAACTGGACTACATCCCGGTCACTTCCAAAAAACCATAAAAAAGCTTATTGAGCATGACTTCAGAAGTGGAGAATTTGGAATCATAAAAAAGGTCATCGCTCTTTTTCTTTTGTAATTCCATGGAGAAAGTTCTACTTCTTTTTCGATATATTTGAAGATCTTTTTACGCTAGGACAATTAATACAGGTCAGCAAATTTTTAAACCAGATAGCAGGATTTACCTCTCTAAAGCATTGAGTTACGCTGAATTGGAATCCGTATGGAAAACTTTGACATTTATATGAAAACATGGGAATAAAATGGGCAGACTAGCTACACTGAGTGTGGCACTTGCCATATAAAGAAAAATGTAAATTGGTATATCTGAGGAAATATAACAGTTCATTTTTCGGAGGCACTTTAATATAAACATAAATTTCTAGGACAAATTGGGCGGAGTAGCAATAGGAGGCGTGGTACCTCCCAAATTTTGCACAAAGACTTTTAACATAAATGTGAATATTTAGGAGAAAAATGGGAAGACTTTCTTGGTACCTCCCATACCAATTGAATATAATGATTCGTATATCTGAGAATCTGTCAGTTAATAGTTAGTTAGTTAGTTAGTTAGTTAGTTAGTTAGTTAGTTAGTTAGTTAGTTAGTAGTTAGTTAGTTAGTTAGTTAGTTAGTTAGTTAGTAGTTAGTTAGTTAGTTAGTTAGTTAGTTAGTTAGGTTAGTTAGTTAGTTAGTTAGTTAGTTAGTAGTTAGTTAGTTAGTTAGTTAGTTAGTTAGTTAGTTAGTTAGTTAGTTAGTTAGTTAGTTAGTTAGTTAGTAGTTAGTTAGTTAGTTAGTTAGTTAGTTAGTTAGTTAGTTAGTTAGTAGTTAGTTAGTTAGTTAGTTAGTTAGTTAGTTAGTTAGTTAGTTAGTTAGTTAGTTAGTTAGTTAGTTAGTTAGTTAGTTAGTTAGTTAGTTAGTTAGTTAGTTAGTAGTAGTTAGTTAGTTAGTTAGTTAGTTAGTTAGTTAGTTAGTTAGTTAGTAGTTAGTTAGTTAGTTAGTTAGTTAGTTAGTTAGTTAGTAGTTAGTAGTTAGTTAGTAGTTAGTTAGTTAGTTAGTTAGTTAGTTAGTTAGTTAGTTAGTTAGTTAGTTAGTTAGTTAGTTAGTTAGTTAGTTAGTTAGTTAGTTAGTTAGTTAGTTAGTTAGTTAGTTAGTTAGTTAGTTAGTTAGTTAGTTAGTTAGTTAGTTAGTTAGTTAGTTAGTTAGTTAGTTAGTTAGTTAGTTAGTTAGTTAGTTAGTTAGTTAGTAGTTAGTTAGTTAGTTAGTTAGTTAGTAGTTAGTTAGTTAGTTAGTTAGTTAGTTAGTTAGTTAGTTAGTTAGTTAGTTAGTTAGTTAGTTAGTTAGTTAGTTAGTTAGTTAGTTAGTTAGTTAGTTAGTTAGTTAGTTAGTTAGTTAGTAGTTAGTTAGTTAGTTAGTTAGTTAGTTAGTTAGTTAGTTAGTTAGTTAGTTAGTTAGTTAGTTAGTTAGTTAGTTAGTAGTTAGTTAGTTAGTTAGTTAGTTAGTTAGTTAGTTAGTTAGTTAGTTAGTTAGTTAGTTAGTTAGTTAGTTAGTTAGTTAGTTAGTTAGTTAGTTAGTTAGTTAGTTAGTTAGTTAGTAGTTAGTTAGTTAGTTAGTTAGTTAGTTAGTAGTTAGTAGTTAGTTAGTTAGTTAGTTAGTTAGTTAGTTAGTTAGTTAGTTAGTTAGTTAGTTAGTTAGTTAGTTAGTTAGTTAGTTAGTTAGTTAGTTAGTTAGTTAGTTAGTTAGTTAGTTAGTTAGTTAGTTAGTTAGTAGTTAGTAGTTAGTTAGTTAGTTAGTTAGTTAGTTAGTAGTTAGTTAGTTAGTTAGTTAGTAGTTAGTTAGTTAGTTAGTAGTTAGTTAGTTAGTTAGTTAGTTAGTTAGTTAGTTAGTTAGTTAGTTAGTTAGTTAGTAAATTCGTACGAACTATTTTGAAATTCATGTGAACAATTGGGTTACAAATTGGCGGACTAGATTTTAGAAGCGTGCTATCTCTCATATATTACATTAAAAATATTTTAAATTAAATGATATAAGAAACTATTAGAGCTAGAATCTTTAAAATTGTGCACGAAGAACTCTGACATCCATGTGAACAGTTGCGTATAAATAGGGGTTAGCACCTCCCATATGAATTAAATACAATAATTCTTATATCTGGGAAATTGTTAGAGTGGGTTTTTTATTTATATTGACTTTACGGTAACAAAGCACACTGGGTATAGCTAGTCCTTTATAAAAAAAATATATTTACTATCCCATGGTTTTGACTTTTTTAAAGGTTATGAAAATTAACAGGAGTATCAACATTTATCGAACACTATCTATAAAGGGCTTTAGTTCCCTTCCTGTGGGTAACTGTTCTTCGGGAAACTATACTATTAATGCAACATACAACTATTACATAAAAATCTGTCAGATTCATTAATATTAATAACGTTACATAAAGTTTAATTTTTTATTTTAAATTGTCAGCAAATTAATAACAAATAGTTTTTATTATAATTACACAATATTTTTAATTTAACTTGATCTATAATCAAATAACATTTGTTAGTACAAACTCATAAAATAATCGTATTAATAAAAATAACAATAGCAACAACAACCACTATTTTATAACAACAACAGAAATATTGTCGTAATAATAATATCCTTTTGTAAATGAACAATTAATAATATTATATGGTAACTATATAGTAGGTTCAACTTTATATAAATATATACATAAGTACTTGCAGCTATATGTTAATAGTAGTAGTTATATGAGTGTATATATACAAACATATGTATGTATATGATAAGAAATTAATAATAAATATACATATTTATATACATACGTAAAAATATCTATGTTAATATAATTACATAAAGGTAACTAGGCAAAGGAATATACCCTGAAGGAGTTATTCATCATTATAATTATCTTTATTGATAAAACAAGCAATAATCAATTTGACATATACACAGATTTTGACCTAATTAAATTAAAAGTTTTGGTATTGAACAAAATTTAAAGAAATTTAATTAAAACACGTTGTTTATGCTTAGAGAATTTTGAATAAATTGTATTAATATGCAGAATCTTACATTTATCCTCTTTAAGTTTTAAATTTTTCATAATAATTTAAAATCAATTATTTATATTATTTCAAATATTTATATTACTTAAAACTTATTTATATTATTTACCTATGTATGTACGATTTATTATGTTAGAATTTTTGCACAACTTTCTATAGTATATATTTTATAAAACTTTATTTAGTATTTAAACTACATATAATAAATATGTGTTTTTTTTTTCTAAAACATAATCATTTCTTTAATTATATTTCCAGGTTTACATAATGAAAATCCCTTTTCTTTTAATTGAGTCATTATAAAATACATTGTGGCTTTTTGTAGACTTATGGTTGTTTAAGCTGCCGTAACACAACTTAAATAATATCTGTATCCATTCGCTTCACTAAATGTTAATATTCCAAAGTATGAATATACATACAACATTATGTGCGATTATACATGAAAATCAGTTAAGAGAAAATTGTAATGATATGTAGGCGTGTGCATAGGTACAAATATGTTGTTCAAACAACATACAGTGTCTCTCATAAGTATTCGAATTCAATGTATTAATTTTTGGAGCTGATAGATGAAGGTTCCTTCGGTATTTCCTCAGTATTTCTCTGTCGTCCTGTATTGACAGCAGTTTTGGACGACTTGATAATGGTAAATACTCGATGGAATTTTTTGTTCCATGAGTGTAATGACAAATATATTGTCGATGGGAATCTATTAAACATTTCCTATATGTATTTAATTGATCGGCCTTGATTATACAGATATAAATTAATTTTTTAATTTGAATTGATCAACCCTTTTTTTTGAACTTTTAAAACGCTTACACAGGAAGGATTTACAACATAATTATGCAAATTTCCAAAAATGTTAAATATTAAATATAACCACTACCTGCATAATGTGTTAATTAATGGGCAATAAAACACGTGTTCAAGGATTCTAAAAAAGTTCTTAGAAAAAATTCGAATATTTTTGCGAAGTACCTGAAATGACCCTCTTTGGGTTTTTTCCATTTTCTTGGAAACCATTAATGATTTTTTATTACTTTTTTCTTGTATTTCGTAAAAATAATATAAATTAATAAAATTTCATTAAAAAATTTTAAATACTATTATTATTTTTAAAGTAGCATAATAAAATAACACAGTAATAATAAATTCGAATATTTATGTGAGACACTGTATGTTCTTTAGGGTTGTCCCAAAATTGAAGTTGCTGATGTTCCCACCGATAATGAATATTTAGTTCATTTTAAGATACCATTTCTCAAAATTTTTGTCTTGACGTCAATATGTGGTGAGCTGGATCAAAGGATAAAAAGGTCATTTTTTAAGGTTTTTATGATTTTTAAGTTATTTCTGGCAAATAAACCCTATGCTAATTTAGTATAATATGAAAGATCTTTGGAAGACGATTTCAATTACATAACAAATTTGTATACAACTCCAAAATTATTACAAATGTCGTAATTTTTCGGAAAATTTTTAAGTTTTTAAAATTTTTAAAATTTCTGATATGCCGTTGAAAGCGTCACTTAAGGACCTTTCTTATGATAACAAATTTTGATATTCTTCTTTTGGAAGAAATATGAAAAAAATCATAAAAACCTAAAAAAGGACCTTTTTATCCTTTGATCCAACTCATCAAATATTGACCCCAGGACAAAAATTTTGAGAAATACTATATTATAATCAATTAAACTTTAATTTTAGTAGGGAACATTGACACTTTATTTTTCCTCCATACAAACGGAGCAACCCTAATGTACATAGCTTTACAGAGGCTATATAACGTGTAAGGTTTTTCTTACTAATTAATTACAAATTTATGTGATAGTTTTTCTATTTCCCATCACTGTTACATAGAATACTCATTTACGCACATATAAAAATTTGTATGTTATACGCACACATTTACCAAGAATATTTATACCCTACACCACTTTAGTGGGAAGGGTATATTGGGTTTGTGCTGATGTTTGTAATATACAATAATATTGGTTATACACCTTAAAGTATATCAATCGGCTTAGAATCATTTTGTGAGTCGATTTATGAAATTTGGTACATTATCTTATATTGTTATAGATACAAAGCCTATTGATAATGGTTCATTATTTCAACTAGCCCCCATACAACTGAACCTTCAGAATAGGATAAATATATTTTATGTAAACGTAAATCCATCCACCAAATTTTATGACGATCGGTTCTCATTTTCCTCCAGCCCTGATATCAAATCTCTTCAGAAATTTAGTTTTTTATCAATAAATTTCTTAAATATATATGAGGCAATATTTTATAATCTTAACTGGTCTAGGGTACTATTCTGCCGGCCTCGTTCGACTATAAATCCTTACTTGTAGAGGGACAAAACTTACCAGTAAAACTTAACATAATAACAGTGTTGTACTTAAAAGGAAAACATTCTATTTTATTCGGCTTAAAATTAAATAAATTTAAAATCTTCGACTCTGTTTAAAAATATGGTTCACGATATGTAAAATAATACATACACACACACACTTAAATTCTATATTCTATTGTTTGTGTAAAAAGACAGTGTTTATGATAAACATTATAAATAGTTATGTCAGTCATTACTAGACTACTTAAAAGTTATGAAGATAGTATGAAATTGTCATTAAAAAGTAAGTTGTTGTTATCATTATTGACTATTCATATTTGGACCGTTGTTCGCCATATCTTAAAAATTTATATTTGTGCAAAAATACAATGATTAATTATATAAAAGTTTTCAATTTTTATTATAGTCCCATTTCCTACAAATTGTAGAATCAGTTGCCCATTTGTGATAGAAGTGAAGTGCAAAGTTATCTGTTTATCGATTTCTAAATTAGAGTTAAAATATCCAAAAAGTGGCCTCTTAATGATAAAAAATCACAGTCGCTCCGAACTGCCGGATATTGAGGTGTGTAAGTCTACTTGGTTCTATACACTGCAGTTCGACAAAGAGTCAAACCACCTGGTTGGCTCTAATTCGTCTTTCGTCACGAATGTACTCTTTGTAAACGAGGGTGAAGATAATTTCCACTTTAGTGTCGCCTTTATAAGCAAGAGAGGGTACACTTAAAAATCAAACTTAAGCTTTTTTTCTATCTCTTCCTAATATATGAGGTGACGATTGGCTTCCTCGTATTACAAGCTCTTATTAAAATAGCTAGTCACTGGGGGTAACCCTAAGTGGTAGGTTAAATCGGTAGTTTGAGACTATCCGGCCGAACTGCTGGGTATATTTAGCATGTCTTAGTGTATATATGTATTTGTAATCAAACAATTATATTATGTTCAACACATGTTTTGGGAGTCTGAATAAAAAAACAAATATACATACTATGTATGTTTATATGTATGTATTCTCATATAAACTTACAATTTTATTTCATAAGATTGACTGTAAATATTGTTTTTATTACTATTGCTTTTACTAGGAGGGGGAATAATTTATTTAATTGTTTGTCACATTTAAAGTTATTTAATGTTCATGCATATTTAATAAACCTTTTTCTTTACTGGAGTTTTCTTTTCGAAAGCATTTCTCTTGAAAAATGTAGGCGCTATTGTAAAATTATAGTGAATTTCTATTTTAATTTCTAGGGCGTTTTATTTTGTAATGTTTTTAGTCTACTTTCCGCTTAAGTATTTATGGTCTTTAATTTTATGAAGACTTAAAATTGCTTTTATTTTCGAAATTATTTATGATGAGTAAAATATTTATTGTAAGTGGTTTTTATAGTGTTAAAGTAGATTTATTTGAAGTACTTGGTTAAGGTTTTGTTTTATTAAATGTAATTATGTGGAATTTCATATTGTTTTCTTTCATAGAGGGTGTTATGAAATTATAAAATTAATTTCATAAAATTAAGCAACAATAAAATAGTTACGATTTTTTTTAATTTAACTTAAGCCATAATAAATAAAATTTTTTAGAAGATGAAGTATTCGTTCGTTATATTTTTCAGTTCAAAGGCATACTCGTGGTTTCAAATATTTTAATAATAAAACTAAATTTTCGTGAAATTTGATATTCTTATTACTGTTTTAGGCCAAATGTACCTTTTAAACTGATCAAAAAAATTTTATACAATTCTTTTTAAGTCCCATTTCTTTTATAAATTTAATATAATTTCTAAATTTACAATATGGGCAATTGCACGAGAGTGTAAGCCACGACTAAAATATTAAACCCTTAAAATTTTTGCATATTTGATTTAAACAAAGTTTTATATTTTGTTGTACTTAAGACGTTGAACATTTTTGAAATCGGCCAAATAAAACAATGAACAATTCTGAAAAACAAATTTAAATTTGTGATATATAATAAGAAATTTTTCTGAAATTCAAATGGAAAGTTCTGAAATACAATTGGAAATGGTGTAGTATTATGATAAAATTTGGCATAAATAAGTTTTATATGAACATAGATCCTACTTCCAAATTATATTATTTATTCCGTTTTTTTGTCACGTACAATACCCCCTTATATTACACAATATTTTAGACAGCATGGGTATCCTCTGAAATGGAATTACCCATATGTTAGCTTTAAAATCATTCACTTTATTACCCAAAAAAAAACTTAAATTTTAAACTTAAAAATTTTTACTACTACAACATTGTTTTGGTTTTTAACCACAAATATTTTCTGTTATACTCTTCTAATAATCGATTTAATCAAGTAAAACTATGTACATATTTTTCCCCTAAAACATATATAAACAATTTATATAAAATACATGCATACATATAAAAAACATTGTTTTATACTGTTTTTTTTTTTTACCAAACTAAAAACTGAAATAATAATTTTGTTGTTCTTCTCATTTCTATCTTTTTTTACAGAATTTTTTTTTTACAAAATTCAACAATAACAAGTAACAACAACAAAAACAACGATCAGAACGTAAAAAATATATATTGACAAATACAGGATGCAGTTTTGAATTGTTTTAGTAAATTGGATGAACATTGGATGATGGAATAAAAACAAAGAGAAACTAAAACAAAAAATCCAAATATTTATTTATAAACACAAAAACAACGCAACGGATATCCAAACTAAAATTCAACAAAAATTTAAAAATTCACATAGATACAAATACATTTACATATGTATGTGTGTAATAAAGTGTCTGTACATATGTATGTATGTATAGTAAACAAATAAGTACAATAAATAAAAATTTTGCGCTAAAATAACCAAAGGCAAACAATAGTAAGAGCGATTTCGAGTGAAAAGAGTAGAAGAAAAAGCGGAAATACTTCAACAGACTGAAAATATTTTTAACTTACAACTACACTAGCACACAAGGGAATGTATGTATGCTAGAATGTGTGGTTACGGACAGGCAACCAGTTAGCCAGCTAGTTAGCCAACCAAGCAGAAATAGCAGAACACATCTACTAAAAAGAGCCAAATAAAACGAAACGAAAATATAATGAAATACACGAATAACGTTATGAATAGATAAATGTGAAATACAAATACACACAAGTAAATGGGTAAAATAATATGTGTGTGTTAAATATAGACGGAAATACATATCAACAAATATACATATACTAATACAAATATAACAGGCTGTGTTTACAAAAATAATATAGTAAAAGTTGTATCTGAAAAAAATAGACATCAAATGATACAAACAAAAACACACAATATAATAGTTACAATAAAGTAGCTCCTTATATTCACACATACTCTTCAACTAAACCATCAGTACTTTTGCTAAAAAAGGATTCTATTTGAAATTCCATGAAAGAAACTACAAAAAGTAAAATAAATAATAAACCAAGCAAACCTAGCAAAACTATACATATAAAATTTTAAAATACATTAGAGAATTGTTAGTAGTAAAGCCAGAACGAACAACTTCCACATCGCACTCATGTACTAAAGAAAAAAAAAAAAACAGAGTAAAAAAGGAAATCTCTAAACAGCAAAACAGTAACTAAAAAAGCAGCTACAACGATGACAACTAACCATACGAAATATTTTATATAAATAAACTAATATTTCATAAATACCAAAGTATTTGCTTATTGTTTGCTACAGGCTGACATGGTTGGAGAAACCAAAAAGTCAGTTTTATATATCAAACAACAAAAGTATTTTGTTGAGTGTATTTGAATATATATAAATGTGTATACGGGAATATATAAACGAGAACAATAATAACAATAATAAAGAAAAGAACAAATACAACAATAGCAGCAAATAATAATAATCAAATTAAAAATGATTCCTGCGGTTATCATTTCCTCCTCCGGTTATACAACAATAAGAACAACAGCTACAGCAACAACGACTACAAGTACGAGAACAGCCACAACAAATACAACAACAGACTTAACATGTACAACAGAATGTACAAAATCTTCCACACATTGTCAACATCATCATCCTCACCACCAGCATCATCAGCAACATCATCTACATCGCAAACATCAGCATCATCATCACCACCACCAACACCAGCTACATCAAACCAATTCCCTACATAACCAACATGAACAACAACGACATCATGAATATTGTTATCAATACCGTCAACAAGAACACAATTATTGCAAACAGCAACATCATCGTCAGCACCAGCAGCAGCAGCTACAAATAAGCAACTATCAACATCAACGACCCAGCGGGATATGGCATAAGCCTTCTCACAATATTGTTACCTATTATCTATGGTGGCTATTTGGCATTTGTTTAATCTTCTTTACAAATGGTGGTCGTAATTTAAATATCGGAAATCTCATTATTAAATCATCCTCGTCGTCATCAACATCATCTGTCTCATCAATATTGGCTTATGCCTCATATTTAGAGCCGGATGAACTGATACACGAATTGGATCGTCCTGGTAAGTTTAAATAGTTTCTTTTATTTGCTATTTTATATTTATGTTTTGGGAGTTGATTTAATGTTAGATTTATTGACAAATTAAGTGGTTTTAGTGTATGTAGGTGCTTGTTATTTAAAAATTCGATTACAATGAAAGTTCACTTAACAAGTTGTAGTGTTATACATATTCAACTATGACAATTATCAAAACCTGTATCGTAATTATACCCTACATCACTGTAGTGGGGAGTGTGGTATGCGTTAGTGCTTATGTTTTTAACGCCCGAAAATATTGGTCCTTACCCACCAAGTATTATACCAATCGACTCCGAATCATTTTCGTGTCTATATAAACGTTGTACCCAAGCTAAATATATTTTATTGCTTAAAAATTTGTTTTAAAGCATTAAATTGTTGTATATGTATATGGAAATTAAAGTAGAATTCAATATAGATATATATTATATATATTATATATATTATATATATTACGTTTGGTTCATCCCACGGCGTCAGTTCGCTTACAAAAAGTGGTCCACTGGGCACGTTATATCACGACCACAACCTTCATACCAAGAAAGGTTCTTACCCATTTAAAGTTTAAGAATAGGTTGATATCGTTTCGACCCTTGAGAGTTCTGATATTGCCTAATCAGAGCAATACTTTCATAACAAAAAAAAAAAAATATAAGAATTTATAGTCGGGCATGGCCGACCATATGATTATGTTCCAAATTTTGATTATTTTTTTAATAATAAAGTATCTAATTTAATTTTTTACCTTAATTCAGAAATATTTAACAATTTGTTGACAAAAAAGAAATTTTCTAAAAGAGAGGTTATATGGTGGCAGGGGGTTAATATCATCCAATCCCTATAAATTTTGGTAGAGGGATTTACGTCTACATCAGTTATTTATGCAGAATATCAACGTGAATCAAAGTGATTTTTGACCATCAAGTAATTTTCTAAAGGGGACTTTGTATGGGGGATAGGGCCAAATGAGGCCCGATCATTACGAAAATTAACAGTATTGCTTAGACTATTTAAAAAGTTTTGCCAATTTTTTAAGTGATACAAGAACATTTAACATATTTATAAGGTCAAAAGCCCTATTCGGGGTTACGGTATTTTGGGGCTATACGAAATAATTGACCGATTTTAACAGTTTTCAATATGCTTCGTCTTTGGGTCAAAAGAAGAGTATGTGCCAAATTTCATCAAATTATTTTGAATATTGTGACTTTTGAATATAGCTAATTCTACTCAAAAAGTGATTCTGAGCCGATTTGTATACTTTGGGTATTAAAAACATCAGCACAAACGCATAATAACCTCCCCACTATAGTGGTGTAGGGTATAAAACAAAGTTTTGTTTCATAAGCTCCAAAGTTTTAAGGACAACAGGTCTTAACTCATTCACGTATGTATGTTGCAGATCGAGTAAATGTTTATATTCAAAGAATTTGATGGTATTACATCATAAAAAAGCCAATATCCTTAAATGGCTTAAAATCGGTAGCAACTATCTTACATGATGTAGCTTTAACAGATATTTGAATTCTAAAAAATGTCTTAGTTAGTTAGTTAGTTTGAAAGGAGGATGAATATACATCAAATCCGAAGAAATACACCCAGGCCTCTATAGGGCCTGTTGTGCGCTCCTCAACCAGTGAATCAGGTGGGAATCGAACTCACCACCTTCGGTCTACCAGACTAGAACACTAACCACTAACCTACCGGAGGTCACAAAAAATGTCTTATTAGATTTCTATGAAGAGCCAAAAGTCTTTTTTTAATAAAAAAATTTTAAACTGATTTTACATAAAAAATAAAAATTTTGTTTAATATACAATAATAAGCTTGATTCTGGAAACAATATACAATACTTCTAAAAAGTTTTTGAAATTAAAATTAAAACACTATAGGCTTGGCCCTATATAAACACTCTAACAACTAAACTCAAAAACTTTACCAAAATAAAGCTAAAACTTTATTTTAAAATAATTTCTAACTTTTTTTTTCGTTTTTCTTTCATTTTATTTATGTCGACTGAAATAATATTTTTTATATAAAATAAATGTAAATACAAAAATATTTTGTATATGAAAAAAAAGAATTAAATAAATAACAAAAAAAAAAAAAATAATAATAATAAAAAAAGTACTGACATATCCTTGGGGGGACATGTGTTAAGCTTTGTGAGTTTTTGTTGCTACCATTGTTTTGTGTAGTTGTGTTTGTCTTATCAACACACAAATATTAATAACAACAAAATAACGAGAGAGAAAAAAATGTCTGCATTTACAAGATTTTTTTCATTCTCTCCTTGTATTTTCATTTAAAAAAAGTGATGGGAAAAATGTTACAAAATAAAGCAAAATATTTACAAACATTTTTACATATTCCGCAAGACATAACAATAACAACAATAATACTTGAAAAAAAGTAATTCCTACAAAATATTGCTGCGGGTATAAGACATTTTGAAAAGTTGTTATGTTTAGCGCTGGTTTTAAAATGAAAATATAAAAAGTAACTAACATAAACATGAACATTTTTTTAATATTTTTATTTCAATTGGAAATAACAAAGTATTGTAAAATATACTGTTGCTCATAAATTAAACAATATTTGCAAAAAAAAAAAAAAAAAAAAAACAAAATTAAAAGTCAATATTTTTAAGTCATGTTTAAATGAAATACCACTTGTTACCAATATGAATATGATGATTTTTAGCCTTTTTTTAAGACCACACATGAACTCAATTTTGTTTTCACTTCTAAACCGCTAAATCATGCAAATCATGTTGGTTTTTGCCAATTTTTTTCTTCTTTTTATTTATTTTTCAATATTTTGTAGTTTGTATTGCATGCAGATAGACCGACAGACAACCTCATGGGTGGCAATAAAACACTACATCACTATTTTGTAATTGAGTAAAAATACAGAAAGCTTAAAAAATTCAAAATATACAACAGAATCGTAAAAAATATTTTAACTGAACTCAGACTGTAATAGATTGTATTAAAAACAATCTTTTAAAGAGTTAAAGCTAAAAAAAAATTTACAACTAGCCAAAATATATTTTAACACTACTAAATGTCCAATTCACGTTGTATACAGCGTAACAATTTTTGCTTAACTGGTCATTTTGTAATTTATACATTTTATGCATGAGTGTGTGTTTCTGCACGCCAGACTTTATCCATGTATTTTATGACAAATTATTTATTTTTTAACTTTTTATTTTTCAATATAAAAATTGCATTTTAAATATTTCGCCGTATTTGATGTTCTAAGTGGCAATTATTAATAAACTTCTATCATGATATTGATATCATTTAAATGGATGCCGTTTTATATAAAAAAATGTTAACGCAGTTTAAAAACAGATAATTATATATATTTCTCAGTAGTAGTTGTTAGACTAGAAAAACTGGAAATTAGTTTTCTATATAAATCATATAATACTAGTTAATGCCATGGCTCAATTTTATGTAATTTTTCTCTGAAAGAGACAAATGTTAAATATCACATAGATAACTTCATACCTAGTTTTATAGAAGTCAATACTTATTTAAATCATTCTATAAAGGGCAAAATCATGACCTATCATTACAAAAAATCTGAAGCGCCATTTACGCTTATATAAAAGTTTGTTATAAACGAAAAAGTGCAAATCGGAAGATCCGGTTGTATATGGTATAGGCGAAATAATCGACCGATTTCAACTATTTTCAATAGGTTCCGCTCTTAGGCCCAAAATTTCAAAATATCATGAAATTTTTAGCCTAAACCTTGCACACAGCAACAGTTTCTGATTTAACAAAAACTTCACCGAAATTAGTTCCATGTACATTAGGATGTCCCGTGGACAACTTTTAAAGAGGAATACCTCTAAAATGATGCATTTCAATGTACTAAATACGAGAAAAATAAAAAAACAATTTCTTTTAAAAGGTCTCAGTACAATATGTTCATAAAAAAGTTCTCTGCAATCTCAAAAAATTCTGAAACGGACTAAACCAAATGCCTAACTATTCTTTAAATGTTTTTCTGTATGAGCTAAAAATTACGACAATTTTGACACCGATTTCGAAAAAGAGCGAAACAATATACATAGGTACCTCTCCAATCCACTAAAAATAATTTTGTGGACCAAAAATATTATACAAATAAATTTTTTTCCCGTTATCAGCTCGAAATTACGGAATTTTAGAGACCCATTTCGAAAAAATCGAAAAAATTTAATTTTTCAAAAATTACATTAAGGTCAGGCTGGTAGGGAACCAGCTGGTTGGTGAGGACCATTCTAAAAATATATTTTTTATTTTTCTTGTATTCTTCGTATTTCCTACATGAAGTTCTTAAATCTAAATTTAATTTCTATTTATATAATGTTCATGAAAATATATCGCCCATCTTTTTTGATGGTGGGTATAAAAGGACTCTTTCTCGGGGCACTAACGTACATATGTATGTGGTATGTTGGCAGTATAAATTTCTAATTCAAACTCATCAATTAGAATGCCATGTATAAAATATGCAAATCCAATTATATTAAATACATTTCTGTAGGCTTCATTAAAAATCCATCGTGAAATGTAATTTTCACTAATTTTGGAATATTTATTTATGTATTTAACATAACATTATGTATTCAACAAATCGAACAAAATATAAATTACTGTGTCATATATATACATATATGTATGTTATACATTACTAACAAGTAGGAAAGTATAGTCTTGCATGGTCGACTATGAATACGATACCGTATCCTAATTAAATTTATGGTCTGAGAATGGAACTGATGTAATTGGTGAACGAATGAATAATGCAATCTTTCATGACATCATAAGGGTGGTCACATTCCGGTATTCCGGAAGATTGATTTCACCTGCTGTTGGGGTAGTCGCCCCTTCTATTGACTTAGACCAGTGATTGCTTTTTCCTTGTCGGGGTTTGCATTGGGATTGATCCCATGCTGCCTGTCATTCCGCAACGGGGCTACTATGGCAAATGATTAGATAGCTCGAATGCTTCAGCAAAGTGCTTGTACATGGACCAGCTCAGCCATGTACAAAAATTGCCACCTGAGTTCTTCATAGAAGAAATCAGGGGCTCGTGGTAAACCGTCTAAAGTCTACCCAGTTATGTAAAAGACCACCGTGAAAGAAGGCCGTCAAGGCAGGTGTTCACGTAAAGAGCTCGACATTCGTGTCTGTTTATATGTTCATCTGATATGTTATGTTTATTCCGAACAAAAATATCCTTATACATTTAAAACAACACAACAAATTCGTTTAGCAGAAGTTACAAAAATACACTTTTACATCACTTACTTCGAACATTCTAATGTAGTTTTCAACTTTGAATATCTTGTGTATTTTAAAGAGTCTTATATTGGGCTGTGTATGACTAATGTTATATAACCAACATGCAGTCTATGTTTAAAATTTTTAAATCTTGAATATTCTAGTAATAAGTACATGACGCAAATACAAATACAAGTAAATAAGAAATAATGTAAAAACGAATAAGAGTGTTTTATTCGGCTATACCGAATCTTATATGCCCATCATCAAATCAAGGACCATAAAGTTTGTTATATTTTAAATTACAGAATTTAAAAGAGATGATCGGTATAACAACAGACGAGCAACATTGTTATAACTTTGTGCGATGTGGCATTGAAAATACAAAGCAAGAGGGGATACACACAGTTCTGATGAAAGAGATGTTTTGATTTTGCTTCCTTCCTTTTTTTTTTTATGTACATATGTATGTTGTAAGGGAAAGTTTTTATCAAGGTTGATATCCGTTTCGAACTGCTATTTAGGTATATTTCGTTAACGATATTTTTGATTATTTCGCTAATATACGGGAACTGTAGTGGTATTTTGAACTGAATAGAATCAAAGTTTTGGATAGAAATTGGAAATTTTTCGAGAATCCTACTGACATTAAATTTAAGATATAAAAAAATATGTTTAAAGATTATGAAATAATGGTAACCATATTTTGTAGAAAATGAACTTTTCATTTATTTCGGTAACAGTATTTTGGCTTCTTCGCAATCTATAACCTAACGGTAACGGTATTTTCCCTTAGTTTTTATATTAGTTGGTGCTGTTTTTGTTACTTAAACTTTACGTCAACAACTACGTAAGAATCTACAATTTACGTAAAATTTAGGTAAAATATTATTAAAGTTTTTGAAGAACAAAAATTTGTTTCACTTTTATTTAAGCCGGTATTCGTAGGGAACAATTATTTTAAGAATTTATATATCTTAATGTTTATACGAATCTATTTAATAGCTATTAAGAGCTATTTAATACATTTTTAACGGAAAAGAATTTAAACTTTATTGGATCTCAAATATACTTAAACCATTTTATAGTTCGAATGACGATATGAAAAATTTCAGTCATATTTTGCTTTTGTTTTTCATGATTTTGTTGCTAACATTTCGCCGAAAGCTCTGTGTTGTGACATATTTCTCTTCTTATATGATGCATAATAACGTCACACCCGAAAATGGTCAATTGCATATTCTGGCCAACAGTAAAAATGACTACAAATTAATGTCGTATCCATGTAACAGTTTTAAGATAGAATTAATGTGCCGTAGGAGTAGTAGTAGTTTTGGTACGAACACATTGCTTTTATAACCACAAACGAGGGCAACTGGAATTTTACCTTCATAAAACATTCAAAATTGTAAATTGTTTTAATTACATTGAAAAGGAAATATCAAATTATTATTTGCTTAACTATGAAACCATCAAAGGATCAGTGGTTTAAAACTTTATTTTTCTCAAAATTAATGAAAATTTCGAATTTTCCATAATTTTTAACTAACCTCGTTTACAAATACAAACCACCAACGTCCGAAAGTAATGTCAACACTTGCAAAACTGAAAAAGTATAATGTAGAATTCAAACTGAACAAAACAAAAACTTCAATTATCACACACAACATAAGACGCGACAAAAATAAGTAAAATATACTAAAAGTATACTACACATTATGGCACGAAACGTACAACACAACGTATGAGTGTTGAAATCGTTTTGCGAATGAATACGCTCTCACACAATTGAAATTACACACATATACACACTCTAGCAGTTTAACTCAGAGTAATAGCAAAATGAATTTGGCATGAGATTTTGCAGCGACAACAGCAGTCATATGATTTTTATACCCTCCACCACCATCAGTGGTGATAGAGGGTATATATAACTTTGTCATTCCGTGTGTAACACCAAGAAATATTCATCTGAGACCCAACAAAGTATATATATTCTGGGTCCTTATCAAATTCTGAGTCGATTTAGCTATGTCCGTCTGTCCGTCTGTCTGTGTAAAACACGCTCACGATAAAACGAAGCAATAGAGTTTAACCAAATTCACCCAAAATGTTCTTCATTTTCCTAAGTTGTTTGGTATTGAAAATGGGCAAAATCGGTTCACACCGGGAAAAGTTATGAATCAAAATTTAAAACAACCTCGGAAAAAAATAAGCATTTTTTACACATTCTGATGTAATTTTCTCGAAAACTATGCAAGATAATTCCATGGAAATCACCACACATTCGTTTCTGCACAAGATCTTGATCCCTGATGAAAATTGCCAGAATCGGTCCACAATTTCATATACCTCCCATACAAAAGTACATATTCCCGAAAAATGGGTTTTTTGTTAATAACTTCCGACACAATGTCGATATCTTCACAAAATTTTACAAATTAAAATTTTATATCAATAGAATTCTTTCAGAGGAAAAATTTTATGGATCCGTCCATAATTGGACATAGCTCCCATACAAGGTCCCCTCCCGAAAATCACTTAAACGCGCATAACTCATTACTAAATTAAGATATCCAAATAAAATTTGGTATAAGTATTGCCCATATGCATAGAAATATTACTGTGAAATTTTTTTCCGATCGGTCCATAATTGGTCATAGCTCCCATACAAGGTCCCCTCTCGAAAATCACTTAAACGCGCATAACTCATTACTAAATTAAGATATCCAAATAAAATTTGGTGTAAGTATTGCCCATATGCATAGAAATATTACTGTGAAAGTTTTTTCCGATCGGTCCATAATTGGTCATAGCTCCCATACAAGGTCCCCTCCCGAAATTCACTTAAACGCGCATAACTCATTACTAAATTAAGATATCCAAATAAAATTTGGTATAAGTATTGCACATATGCATAGAAATATTACTGTGAAATTTTTTTCCGATCGGTCCATAATTGGTCATAGCTCTCATACAAGGTCCCCTCCCGAAAATCACTTAAACGCGCATAACTCATTACTAAATTAAGATATCCAAATAAAATTTGGTGTAAGTATTGCCCATATGCATAGAAATATTACTGTGAAAGTTTTTTCCGATCGGTCCATAATTGGTCATAGCTCCCATACAAGGTCCCCTCCCGGAAATCACTTAAACGCGCATAACTCATTACTAAATTAAGATATCAATATAAAATTTGGCACAAGTATTACTCAGATGCACAGAAATATTACTGTGAAATTTTTTTTCGATCGGTCTATAATTGGTCATAGCTCCCATACAAGGTCCCCTCTCGAAAATCACTTAAACGCGCATAACTCATTACTAAATTAAGATATTCAAATAAAATTTGGTGTAAGTATTGCCCATATGCATAGAAATATTACTGTGAAAGTTTTTTCCGATCGGTCCATAATTGGTCATAGCTCCCATACAAGGTCCCCTCCCGAAATTCACTTAAACGCGCATAACTCATTACTAAATTAAGATATCCAAATAAAATTTGGTATAAGTATTGCCCATATGCATAGAAATATTACTGTGAAATTTTTTTCCGATCGGTCCATAATTGGTCATAGCTCCTATACAAGGTCCCCTCCCGGAAATCACTTAAACGCGCATAACTCAGTACTAAATTAAGATATCCATATAAGGTTTGGTACAAGTATTACTCATATGCACAGAAATATTACTGTGAAATTTTTTTCCGATCGGTCCATAATTGGTCATAGCTCCCATACAAGGTCCCCTCCCGAAAATCACTTAAACGCGCATAACTCATTACTAAATTAAGATATCAATATAAAATTTGCCACAAGTATTACTCAGATGCACAGAAATATTACTGTGAAAATTTTTTTCGATCGGTCCATAATTGGTCATAGCTCCCATACAAGGTCCCCTCCCGAAAATCACTTAAACGCGCATAACTCATTACGTAATTAAGATACCCATATGGTACAAATATTACTCATATGCACAGAAATATTACTGATAATTTTTTTTCCGATCGGTCCATAACTGGTCATAGCTCCCATACAAGGTCCCCTCCCGAAAATCACTTAAACGCACATAACTCATTACTAAATTAAGATATCCATATAAAGTTTGGCAAAAATATTGCTCATATACAGAGAAACATTACTGTGAAATTGTTTTCCTATCGATCCATAATTGATCATAGCTCCCATACAAGGTCCCTTTCAGAAAAACACTTAAAGGCACATAACTCATTGCCAAATAATGATATAAATAAATACTATTTTTGTTCATAAATACTATTTTGTAATGCAAAAAGCACTTAATGCTATTTCAAAAATTTTTCACGATCGGTCTATATTTGGTCATATCTCTCATACTAGGTCCTGCCCCTAAAAGCGCTTTAACCGTATTTAACTATTTGCATTATCAATTTGTGTAGAACAAAATTATATATATGTATGTATTTTTAAAATCCTTAAATCTTTCACACACATGCATACATGCAAATACGAGATATCGCTAAAGCATATCTTAGGGCGCTATAAAAATTTAAAAGAAAGTGGCGTTTCTAATGTTCAGTAAATCTTGGAATTGTAGTAGATTTAAGCTGTTTAAATCTTGTGATTTTTCTATTTAAGACATGAGAAAACTTATTTCTACAAATATTTTATTAATTAGAAATGTATTAATACAAAAGTTGCTGGTGGAGGGTATTTAAGATTCGGCTCAGCCGAATATAGCACTCTAACTTGTTATATTTACAACAATCTGTGGTTATGTTGTTTTGTCTGAATTTCTTAAATTTAACTGTTATAAGCCAAAATGCGTATAAATTTTAAAGAAAAAAAAAAAAAAAAATCACATCACCCAGGGTTATAGCAACACAGTATAATACCGATTAGCTTAAATTTAACTTACAAAAGAAAAATATACTTATATTTTTGTATTTAAAATTTTTTTTAAATATTATATAAAATATATTTTAATTTATTTGGTATAATAAAAATTCCTCTGTAAATGTTTTTATTCGCATTTTGTTGGAATTTGGTGCTGTATAATACTTCATTTTTTTTTTTGTTCTTAACCATTGAATTTTAATATTACTTACAGCACTCTCCAACACACACACACATAATATTTACATACAATAATACAGTTGTACATGCAGATGTTCCTTGTTTGTAAGCAAAGCTCAGTAATACTAAACCGCTTTCTGTTACCACTCATGTGGTAGTAATTTTAGCTGTTTTTTTTTTTGCATTTTACTTTTTTATACCCTCCACCACCATCAGTGGTGATAGAGGGTATATATAACTTTGTCATTCCGTGTGTAACACCAAGAAATATTCATCTGAGACCCAACAAAGTATATATATTCTGGGTCCTTATCAAATTCTGAGTCGATTTAGCTATGTCCGTCTGTCCGTCTGTCCGTCTGTCTGTGTAAAACACGCTCACGATAAAACGAAGCAATAGAGTTTAACCAAATTCACCCAAAATGTTCTTCATTTTCCTAAGTTGTTTGGTATTGAAAATGGGCAAAATCGGTTCACACCGGGAAAAGTTATGAATCAAAATTTAAAACAACCTCGGAAAAAAATAAGCATTTTTTACACATTCTGATGTAATTTTCTCGAAAACTATGCAAGATAATTCCATGGAAATCACCACACATTCGTTTCTGCACAAGATCTTGATCCCTGATGAAAATTGCCAGAATCGGTCCACAATTTCATATACCTCCCATACAAAAGTACATATTCCCGAAAAATGGGTTTTTTGTTAATAACTTCCGACACAATGTCGATATCTTCACAAAATTTTACAAATTAAAATTTTATATCAATAGAATTCTTTCAGAGGAAAAATTTTATGGATCCGTCCATAATTGGACATAGCTCCCATACAAGGTCCCCTCCCGAAAATCACTTAAACGCGCATAACTCATTACTAAATTAAGATATCCAAATAAAATTTGGTGTAAGTATTGCCCATATGCATAGAAATATTACTGTGAAAGTTTTTTCCGATCGGTCCATAATTGGTCATAGCTCCCATACAAGGTCCCCTCCCGGAAATCACTTAAACGCGCATAACTCATTACTAAATTAAGATATCAATATAAAATTTGGCACAAGTATTACTCAGATGCACAGAAATATTACTGTGAAATTTTTTTTCGATCGGTCTATAATTGGTCATAGCTCCCATACAAGGTCCCCTCTCGAAAATCACTTAAACGCGCATAACTCATTACTAAATTAAGATATTCAAATAAAATTTGGTGTAAGTATTGCCCATATGCATAGAAATATTACTGTGAAAGTTTTTTCCGATCGGTCCATAATTGGTCATAGCTCCCATACAAGGTCCCCTCCCGAAATTCACTTAAACGCGCATAACTCATTACTAAATTAAGATATCCAAATAAAATTTGGTATAAGTATTGCCCATATGCATAGAAATATTACTGTGAAATTTTTTTCCGATCGGTCCATAATTGGTCATAGCTCCTATACAAGGTCCCCTCCCGGAAATCACTTAAACGCGCATAACTCAGTACTAAATTAAGATATCCATATAAGGTTTGGTACAAGTATTACTCATATGCACAGAAATATTACTGTGAAATTTTTTTCCGATCGGTCCATAATTGGTCATAGCTCCCATACAAGGTCCCCTCCCGAAAATCACTTAAACGCGCATAACTCATTACTAAATTAAGATATCAATATAAAATTTGGCACAAGTATTACTCAGATGCACAGAAATATTACTGTGAAAATTTTTTTCGATCGGTCCATAATTGGTCATAGCTCCCACACAAGGTCCCCTCCCGAAAATCACTTAAACGCGCATAACTCATTACGTAATTAAGATACCCATATGGTACAAATATTACTCATATGCACAGAAATATTACAGATAATTTTTTTTCCGATCGGTCCATAACTGGTCATAGCTCCCATACAAGGTCCCCTCCCGAAAATCACTTAAACGCACATAACTCATTACTAAATTAAGATATCCATATAAAGTTTGGCAAAAATATTGCTCATATACAGAGAAACATTACTGTGAAATTGTTTTCCTATCGATCCATAATTGATCATAGCTCCCATACAAGGTCCCTTTCAGAAAAACACTTAAAGGCACATAACTCATTGCCAAATAATGATATAAATAAATACTATTTTTGTTCATAAATACTATTTTGTAATGCAAAAAGCACTTAATGCTATTTCAAAAATTTTTCACGATCGGTCTATATTTGGTCATATCTCTCATACTAGGTCCTGCCCCTAAAAGCGCTTTAACCGTATTTAACTATTTGCATTATCAATTTGTGTAGAACAAAATTATATATATGTATGTATTTTTAAAATCCTTAAATCTTTCACACACATGCATACATGCAAATACGAGATATCGCTAAAGCATATCTTAGGGCGCTATAAAAATTTAAAAGAAAGTGGCGTTTCTAATGTTCAGTAAATCTTGGAATTGTAGTAGATTTAAGCTGTTTAAATCTTGTGATTTTTCTATTTAAGACATGAGAAAACTTATTTCTACAAATATTTTATTAATTAGAAATGTATTAATACAAAAGTTGCTGGTGGAGGGTATTTAAGATTCGGCTCAGCCGAATATAGCACTCTAACTTGTTAATTTTATTTCTGTTAAAGTTTTCATTAAAAATGGAACATGAGAGAAGCAAAGAATACATATGAACGTGTTTATTTGCACAAAAAGTATTTGATTTTGCAAAGTAAGTTAAGTTACATACATATTTATATGTATGTATATAATATATTAGTGTGGTGTCATTTTAAAAAAAGGATATTTTATTTATTAATTATCCTGGATTTCATTTTAGTTGCTTTTAAAACCAAAAAATTCTAAAATGAAAAATATGTATGTATGTACTTATTTCTACATAAATTAG
Source organism: Lucilia sericata (assembly GCF_015586225.1). NCBI lineage: Eukaryota > Metazoa > Arthropoda > Insecta > Diptera > Calliphoridae > Lucilia > Lucilia sericata. Next base: position 1,020,440 of record NW_023994048.1, read on the forward strand.
AAACATCCCAGCTAGCATTTTTTGAAATTTTTGATCACATTCGAGTCATTTATGACTCTTGTGCACGAATAAAATGATCATATGTGCGCTCATTTTCTGATCATAAATGATAGATTCGTCGGAAGAAAATGGTACCCTACCCGCGACTCTTCTAAACGAGTCTTTAATGAGCCCCACTATTGATCAATTTTTAATCTTTTTTGCGTCATTAATGAGCCGACTTACTGGTCATTTTAGAATTATTTTCGAATCATATTATTGTCATTTTTGAGTTTTTCTTGAGTAATTTTTATGTTTGTTACAGACAAATACACTACAACAGAAAACTATTTTTGATCTCACGACTGCGCGAAATGTAACTACAAAATAAATTTATAAACAATCATATTTCGAACACCTGGAAGACCAATTTGTGATTGCTGTACATGTTGTTATTGTTTTTCAAATAAATCATATTTTAAACATTAATTGGAATTATTTTGACTTAGTTTGTTGACCAAATATTTTCCGTAGAAGATCATTAAACATATAAAATTATTATAATTAAAGCATAACATAATTTAAATTTTCTTGACAGAAAATCGACTTTATAAATATCACACAAGTTAAAATACTTATACATTTAATGTTATTAACGAAATGAGAATTATATCAACTAATTTTAGGCCACACAAAATTTTTTTCCAACTCTTCTTAAAGGGTCTTTTCTTAGCCCATTTTCTAATCAGTTTCGGCTCATTTTTGAATCGTTTTTGAGTCATTTTTAAGTGTAATTGTTGCTATTCCATTGCAAACAAAAACAATTACATAAGAAACAATTTTAGATCTTCCAACTGCTTGAAATACGATCACAAAATAAATTTTTAAAACCATCGTATTTTAAACACCAGGATGATCAATTTATGATTGCTATACATTTTGTTATTGTTTTCAAATAATCAGTTTTCAATCATATATCGGTATTATTTTCGAATCATTTTTTAAGCGCTCAACTTATTAATCACTTTTAGGTCATCAAAAGTAGTCAAAAATGACTCAGTTTACTGATTAATCATCAAACAATCTTCCAAATGCTAGCTGGGATAAGATTCCGGTTGGTCGATTTTGTCGTACATTAGTTGTCGTTAAATTTTGGCTCTGTTCGAACCTCCATCCTTCGAATGTCGTGTTGGTACTAGTGACCGGTCTTAATGCGTACAACTTTCTATATACTTTAGTGTACCTTTATTTATTTTTCGTAGTATAAGAATTAAACTATAGATGCACGTGTATGAAGTTTTCTTAACAATTTATATTTTCTCGTTACAAAACATTTAGTGATTGCATGTTTTTCCCATGCAAGATGCTTTGATAAACATTAGGGAACTCAGCTTTAGGAGACGATAAAATTTAATTCATACTACAAATTTCCATTTAAAAAACAAATACGTTAAAAATGCGTGGTGTTTGATTAAGTTTTAATTTCAATAATAGTCAAAACTGATTTTTATTTTTATATTTTGACATGAAATTCTTCTTATACTTACTGAAATATGCTAATAACCTTACATGACACAACACGTACATAATGTATTAGTGTATGTATGTATATACAAACATAAACCAAAAGCAATTAAGAATGTATGTTGGGGTATGGCCGACTATATGAGTATGTTAAAAATGTTTATTATTTTTCTAATAATAGAGCATTTCACCTTAATTCCGAAATATGTTAAAAATTTGTTGCCAATAAAGTGATTTTCTGAAAGAGGGATTATATGGGGGCAAATGTAAATATGGTCCTATACGTATAAATTCTGTTAGAGCGATTCTGGAGACGATGACATTAAAGTTTTTTATTCAGAGTTTCATTTCGACACTAGTGTTTAAAGGCAAATTTTTACCCTCAAGAAAATTTTCTTGAAAATTACGGCCTGTAGCGTGTGCACAAGTTTTACATGGATGGACAGACAGACAAACAGATAGACCAACACGGATGGACATATCATAATCCACTCAGAAAGTGATTCTGTGGCGATTGGGACACTTTAAGGTGGGTGTTGAAAGCCAGAAACCAATGCTAAAAAATTCAAGTCATTTTATTCTTATTAAAGTAAATAAACATGAGAGTTAGACTTTAACATATAATTAAAGTTATAAATTTATAAATAAACATGAGTTGAATTTCTTAAGAAATAATAAGAGAAGAAATATAAAAATTATTTTATAACATGACATAATGTGATTTGAGAGGTTGATTGATAACCCAGTGGGAAATTAATGAAAATTGAACATATTATTAAAGTGGTCTAACTTTCGATGAACTAGTCTAAGAATTAGTTCTTTGCTCTTTAAGACAATTGAAGCAAAACACATCTCCTTTAACTTCATTCCCCATGTGATTTAATAACAATGAAGCAACAATTGATTTTTTTTTTTATCACACAATCTTTTATTTGTGTATGTCCCTTTAAATACAAAATTAATTTTTCCCACAACCGTCATTTACATTTAAAAACTCTTGTGAAATAAAGCAATGATCAGTCATTACTTAAATAAAAAAAATTCTTCATTAAGCGGCTTATCTAGATTATTACTAACTAGAGAGAAAAAAAAATCGTTTTAAAACTAAAACTCAAAAACTTTTGCAAGAATTCTTTTCTATACAAATATACTTTTTCTTAGTTTTGTTTTTCTTGCTCTTCTTAAAGCAAAAATCAATAAGCTTTACTTTTTGTTTTCTTATCCTAGAGGGGAATAGAAGGAAAAAGTAAAAAACAAAAACTTAAGAAATTATAATGCAACTTACAGTATATGTTTGTTTCATTGTTCTGTGCACAGTGTACCCCCTACTCCCTAAACACATTATGATATTTTCTACCGTACTAAAACAACGCTTGTGTAAAATGACATTTTGTATCTCACATAAGAGAGAAGGAGAATGTGGCAGGAATATCCACTAATGTTTTCGTATGTACTTTTGTGCAATAATTCCGAGAAAGTTGTGTTTGTTTAAAAATATTCGCGTTGGTTGGTGTTGATTTAGTTTTAGCGTGTGAATTGCAGTTTTGTATGCACGTTTTAATGTCATGTTTTTCGCTGCCATTTTTCTGTTGCTGTTGTATTGTATTTGTCGCCAACGTTATTGGTTTTTGCCGTTATATTTTCTTCCCATTTTGTGTTGTTGCATATGCATGTTTGCACTTCAAATCAAAGTTTTCTTTTTTGCCGGTTTTTTTTTCAGTTTTACTCTTGTTTTGTCAATCTTTAGTATTGTATATTTTAAGTTTAGTACCATGTTGCTTGCTTTTGTATGTACAGACATTTTGTTATTGTATTGACAATTGTTTGTGTGTTGTGTAGTTGTTTTGGCGCATTTGTCAAAGTCAGCTTAACAAGCTTTTAAATCGTTTTATATATGTGTGTGTATGTACTTATGTATGTGGATACGTGAATGGTCTCTATGAACGACAGGAAGGTAGAATGAAAAGGTGTTTGAATTTAAAAACGCTTGTTCTTTAAAGTATTTTCATTATTTATCTCAAAAATCATTATTCAATGTTGAATTTTCTTTACCAAAGATATAAATAAATATTAAAAATTTTAAATTTCTTTTTTTTCCTTAAAGCTACAAATTTAAAAAATTCTTTCGGTTAACCCTCGTTTCTATTTCCATGTAATTCTATTGTATATGCATGCACCCTTGTCGTTATGTTTGTCTTTGTTTGGTGACAATAACGCAAAAGGCTTAATACTATTTGAGCTAGAATATTCGTTTGGGGAATATTAGTTATATGTTTAGATTTTCCTTCAAATCATATCATGTTTTGCGCTATCATGTTGTGACTATTTATGTAGTTTTGTAGTGGTATGTTCTTTGTTTTATATGTAATGAGTTGTAACTGCATTAAGGATATTGCCATGAAAACTATGTTATGATTAAAGGAGTAACGTTGTTTAATTGAAAATGCATTTAACTATTTAAGAACTCTTTAGATTTTGAAGTAAATTGTAAGATGAGCTAGTGATGTGCTCAAAATCTTTGGATACTGTTCTTAAAGAATAGTCATTCCTATTCAAATTCTATATGTCTTTTTAATGATATGATGATCATATTTATAACTCAGCAGCTGATGTCAATATTAACGTCAGGTTAAAACTTCTAAGAAATGGTATCTCAGAATGAACTAAACTTTTTCCATTACTTCACCTAGTCCATTCTGCTACAACCGTCTTATATCATCGAGTATAATTATGATCCGAGTATAAAACGCCATTTCTATCATGCCCAAGGTCTATGTTTGCAAAGCAGTGGTCTCTTGGAAATATTATCTTAAGATCATTTAAAACTTGTTTCAAATCTCTATCATTAGTTAGTAAAACGTTTCAGGCTATTTATTTTTGAATTGAAATATAAAACTAAGATTACAAATTATCTTATTAAATCAACGCATCTATTACAACGTCATATCTATGATTCAAAAATATATCAGTTAATTCTCTTAAGATAATGAATTTTAACTTCTATTTGAACAAAACAGCTAATTTGCATTATAATAGTATTGAACAAACGGAAAGAGTTTGATGAAAACTATATACATATGGCATAAATTAAAAATAAATATTCCAAAATTAAATAACTTAAAACAACGTTTTATATTGTTGAGATTTTAACAAGTAAATAGAATTCAATCAAAACTCAACTTAATTTAGCATAATCCTGTTTAAATATGATACTTTTTTTAACCTATTGTTTTTTTTTTATACCCACCATCAAAAAAGATGGGGGGTATATTGTTTTTGTCATTCCGTTTGTAACACATTGAAATATTCGTCTAAGACCCATAAAAGTATATATATTCTGGGTCCTTATTAGATTCTAAGACGATCTAGCCATGTCCGTCCGTCCGTCCGTCCGTCTGTCCGTCTGTCCGTCTGTCTGTCTGTCTGTTGAAAACACGATAGAGCCCAAACGGAAGTAGCTAGAGAGCTGAAATTTTGCATAAATACTTTTAGTTGATGCAGTTCGTTTGGTATTGAAAATGGGCAATATCGGTCCACGATTTCGCCTAGCCCCCATATAAGGTCCCCTTCAGAAAATGACTTTAACGCTCATAACTGACTAAAAGAAGCACCTATAGCGATGAAATTCGACATAAACATATTTTATAGGAACCTTAAAATCTTTGTAGAGTTTTATAAGGATCGGTCCATAATTGACCCTACCCCCCATATAAGGTCCCCTTCAAAAAATGACTTTAACGCTCATAACTGTCTAAAAGAAGCATCTATAGCGATGAAATTCGACATGAACCTATTTTATAGAAACGTTAGTCGCTTTGTAAAATTTTATAAGGTTCGGTCCAGAATTGACCCTACTCCCCATATAAGATCCCCTTCAGAAAATGACTTTAACGCTCATAACTGTCCAAAAAAAGCATCTATAGCGATGAAATTTGACATGAACATATTTTATAGGAACCTTGATATCATTGTAAAATTTTATAAGGATCGGTTCATAATTGACCCTATCCCCCATATAAGATCCCCTTCAGAAAATTACTTTAACGCTCATAACTGTCTAAAAGAAGCATCTATAGCGATGAAATTCGACATAAATATATTTTCTAGGAACCTAAATCGCTTTGCAAAATATATTTTATAGGAACCTTGATATCATTGTAAAATTTTATAAGGATCGGTTCATAATTGACCCTATCCCCCATATAAGGTCCCCTTCAGAAAATGACTTTAACGCTCATAACTCTCTAAAAGAAGCATCTATAGCAATGAAATTCGACATGAACCTATTTTATGGAAACCTAAATCGCTTTGTAAATTTTTATAAGGATCGGTCCATAATTGACCCTAACCCCCATATAAGATCCCCTTCAGAAAATGACTTTAACGATCATAAATGTCTAAGAGAAGCATCTATAGTGATGAAAATCGACATGGACCTATTTTATAGAAACCTAAATCGCTTTGTAAAATTTTACGAAGATCGGTCCATAATTGACCCTACCCCCCATATAAGATCCCCTTCGGAAAATGGCTTTAAGGTTCATAATTGTCTAAAAGAAGCATCCATACCGATGAAATTTCACATTAACATATTTTATAGGAACCTTAATATCATAGCAAAATTTTATAAGGATCGGTCCATAATTCACCCTATCCCCCATATAAGGTCCCCTTCAGAAAATTACTGTAGCGATGAAATTCAACATGAACATATTTTATAGGAACCTAAATCGCTTTGTAAAATTTTATAAGGATCGGTTCATAATTGACCCTACCCCCCATAAAAGGTCCCCTTCACAAATGGCTTTAACGCTCATTACTAGCTAAAATCGTTCTAGAAAATTTGACGAGGATCGGTCCATAATTGACCAAACCTCCCCCCCCTAATAAGGTCCCTCTCAGAAAATGACTTTAACGCTTTATACTACCTTAAAAATACAAGTACAGCGACAAAATTTGTTACAAATTTCTGTACCAAATTTTAGGAGGATTCTATCGATATACATAATATGTATGATGGTAAAATTATACATATATGTAATGAATGAGAAAATTGTTTTGATGATAACAAAAGCATCGATTCTTAAATATCAAAGTTTATTTATAAGCAAGCACTCCTTTTCGGCAATATTTTGATGGTGGGTATACAAGATTCGGAACAGCCGAATATAACACTCTTACTTGTTTTATTATAATTTTTCTCTTAAGCTTATATGTATGTAGGTTTAAAATTCATTCATAAAATTTCCAATAAACAATAAATACAAAAATTTTGTTTAAAACTACGTATATAAAAGGAAATATGATATTTATTTATACATGAAATAAATAAATAATTAATTAAAATTCAAAGCGATTAAATTCTTATAAATGTCAAAATTTAATCATATAAAATGTTAAACAAATTTATAATTAAAATTATATATAATAAGCCTTTATTAGAAATGTAGTTTGAAAAGGTGTGTAAAATATAAATATGTATAATTAGTTGTTCTAAAATTTGTACAGTTGCTTTATTTTTTCAGGATGAAAAAAAAAAAAAAATCTCAAATTCCTCGAAAAATATAATTATATCGTTGTGTTCTAACAAATAAGGTCATAAAAATGTCTATAAAATTAGCCCAAAGCTATGGAGAAAAAAATTAAATAATAATAAAACCTTGTATATGAATAATAAATTATAAAATTGTTATTATGCTGGTTTGAAGAATTAAAAAAAACAGCATCCGTTGGACTTCTTTTTTATTTATTTTTGGCAAATTTTGTTACAAAACCCCTTCCTAATATAATATTTGATTTTTATCGTCTTATTTTGGTACATATATTTTTTTAATTTAATAAAAACAAAAAAGGAAGACACAAGGGGTATCAATTAACTACCTTGAATGCCATGAAATAAGATGTGTTCACATTAAGCTCTTGGCCAAGAACACCAGAAAAACACACCATCTCTCAGGCACTTTTACTAATTTTGATATTTATGCCCTCAAATAAAATATTCGTTTTTTTTTTTTGGAATATATTTGTGCTTAACAGAGTTTATGGTATTGTTATATTGATTGATGTTTTCTTACCTAAAAGCAATTTTCGTTAAAAAGGAAATTAATTTTTTCCTTCTTCTTTTTCTTCTCATAATATTCACTGCCTTGGTGAATAGTGAATCCATCAAAGTCTTGATGTGAAAGATACATACATATGTATGTCTGTATATGTACGTTTACAGCTTAAAATACTTATGTATGAAAAAAAACAATAAATACTTGGCTTAAAAATAAGCATATTGTTGTGTATCTCTAAACTGGAGAAATACAACAAAATACGTATGTATAAATAATAAATTTCTAAGAATTGTGTATGTATTTAAAAATACAAATTAATATAAAAAATATTTGTATATCGAAAAAATTTGTTGTTAAGAAATATAAAATATTGCCCTAAAATTTATTAATTTATACTAAAATACACATGATTTCCTTTACAACAATATATAGTATGTCTATAATGTGTTTAATAAAAGCTCAAAATAAGCTTTAAAAAAACTTCATAAACGTTTATACATACATGTTTACATTAAAGTTTCTCGAGCAATAGCTTTTTTAAGAATCCGATGTAGAAATACATCTCAATCAATGCAATGTACTGAACACAAGAAGAACAAGTGATTCGGCTGTGCCGAATCTCATATAACCACCATAAAACCATATGCAGTAAAAGGAATGATCCCCTATAGACATCAGGGTAATATACATAACTCATCAAATTAACTGAAGGGGACTTTATATGAGAAATAGGGTTAATTATTGACATTTGACATTTTGGTTCGCTTTGGTCGTATTTTTAAGCCTGTAATGATCGTTAAAGTCATCTTTTAAAGAAGACCTTATATGGGGGGTAGGGTCAATTATGGACCGATCCACATAAAATTTGGTGGAGAGGTTTTGGACCATAAGAAACTTACTTATGTCAAAGTTCAGTATTTTTAAGCCAGTAATGACCGTTAAAGTCCTTTTTTGAAGGGGGCTTAATATGGGGGGTAGGGTCAACTATGGACCGATCCACATAAAATTTGAAATAGAGATTTTGGCTCCATTGAAACGTATGTGTGACGAATTTTATTACTATACTCGTATTTTAAAGCCAGTAATGAGCATTAAAGTCATTTTCTGAAGGGGACCTTTATGGGGGTAGGGTCAATTATTGACCGATCCTCACAAAATTTGGTAGAGAGATTTTTAACCATATGAAACTTATTTGTGTTGAATTTTATCACTATACTCGAACTTTTAATACCGATATGCTCGTTAAAGCTATTTTTTGGGGGTCCACTTTTATTGGGGCTATCCGAAAATGTGGACCGATATTGACTATTTTTAATACCAAACAAACATTACATATAGAGAATATTTATCAATTATCTAGCTCATTCAGACTATATCGTATATCGGCAAGGCTAAATCGTCTTAGAATTTAATAAGGACCCAGAATATATATACATTTGTGGCTCTATAACCAATATTTCAATGTGTTACACACGGAATGACAAAATCAATATACCCCCCATCTTTTTTGATCGTGGATATAAAAACTTGAAATGGGCCTCAGTTATCTACCAGCGATTGATACTGTTGATCTCAGTACTATATTTTAAAAAAATGTCTGCAATCTTTTCGAAATGGGTCTCACGAATTCCATAATGTTTAGCTGATTATGAAAAAAATAACTTTAAAAATTTTATAGGGTATCAATATATTTTTCAAATATCACTGAAAAAATCAAGTCTGACGTATTTATAGGTACATCAAAATTCTACAAGGCATTTCATTTGAAAATTACCAATAAATTAAAGAAGAAAAATTACATTTGTATATATATTTTTCCTTTGCCCTATATTCTTTTGTTACTCTATACATTTTGCCTTTAAAAAAAACCCCTTACATACTTTCTACTATATTTACTTACTTAAAAACAATATGAATGCTTACTAAATTTCAAAGTGAAAAGAAATTTGAAATAATCTTCAACAGTAAATAAAATTATATTGACAATTGAAATCTATGTTTGTAGGAGCACAAAAAGAAATTTCCAATAAAGTAAGCTTTTGCAAAAAAGCAATCTATGTATATATAGTTTTTTCACTTTTAACAAGGCACTTAAAAGCAACTCATCTAGCTTTAGCTATTTATGTACCTTTAAGTTTTGTTGGTATTTGATATTACAAAATATTGAAACTTTTACTGCAATAACAAAAATGCACAAGACAAATTTATGTATATTTTTTTAAGATAGAAATACAAGGATAAAAACCTAAGTATAAGTACCTACAACTTGAAGTTGCTATACAAAACTTTACTTTTTATTATAAAAAATATATCACGTTTCACGTTGCATACCATTAAATCCCAGCTTCTTGCATTTCATCATAATACTGCAACTTGCAAACTTATGCAACTACTGCAGCATTTACATACATATGTATGTATGTATATATAGCATGTGCATGATTTGCTGAAGAAAATTCAGTTAAAAGATGTTGTAGATGTATGTGGAGGAGCTCTCTATGAAAAAGCAATCGTAACACAAACTAGACATTAATAGCAAATGTAAAAAGGCTTTGATTAAGTTAAATGTTATAAATTTTATAGTATGGGTTTTTGTAGTTTTATCGCTTTTCTATACACATTTTATGCTTTTAACTTTTTTTTTAATTTTTGCTTTTATAGTTCATTTATATTAAAACGACTACTACTGCAGTTGTAACTGAATGTTTGATTTCTTTTTTTTTCATTTCTTTAATATTCTGTCGTTAAACTTCACTTTGTAAGGAAATTCAAGTGTAAATGAAGCAGTTTAATGCTTGAATGCATAATTACTTTTTAGAAAAAGGAAATGTCTGGAAAAAAAAGAAATTACTATTAAATAAAGTAAAGCTTGATTTTTTTTGCTGTTAGGGATCGTAACAAAATGAGTGAAAATATTTTATGCATTTAATATGATGCTGGGTATTAAAACACATGTGTTCGTATGCAATTTAATGTAATAAATCCTAATAAAGATTATTTTTGTATATATAAAATTTTGGGAAACTTTTTTGTTATTTTGTGTGCTTTTTTTTGGGGTTTTTACTTGTTTTTAAGAAAGAGAATGTGTAAAAATTACTATTGCTTATAAATTTATATAAAAAATAGGGGTATGAATTTCATGGTTTTTAAATATAATGTATGCAATGAAGTGAAAAATTTAATAAATCAAATAAAATAAATTGAAGAAATTCTTCGATACCATACATGAAAGATTCAATAATTTTAAATTTTAGTTGAAATTTTAAATGTTTTTAATTTTGCTGCAAAACAATAGATTAAAACTGCATACTCTTGAAAAAGTCTACTTAAACATGTAGGAATGTTTAGTCGGGCATGGCCGACCATATGATACTCTACACCTGTGCGTAGTATATAAGAAATGTTGATATTTTTTGCTTTAATTCCGAAATATTTTACACATTTTTTGACCAAAAACTGATTTTCTGAAAAAAGAGTTATACGGGGAAAAGGGTAAATATGGACCACTCTTTAGAAATATTGGTAAAGGAATTAACGTTTACATTACAAGATATTTATGCTGAATTTCATAGTGATACTAGTGTTTATAAGTCAATTATTGATCTTCAAATCATTTTCTGAAGGGAACTTTGTATGGGAGCTATGGTCAATTTTGACGAAAATCAGCCGTAACATTTAGACTCATAAGAAACTAAGTAGTGCCAATTTTTGTAGAAATACTAAAACATTTAACATAAAGAGCACTATTCGGGTGTGAAGGTTGTATGGGGATAATTGATTGATTTCAACCATTTTCAATAGGATTGGGCCAAGAGACACAATCCTATGACCTCTGTAGAATGCGCATAAGGTTTATATGGACACACAGACGGACTGACAGACGAACAAACCGGCCAAAATTGATTCTGAGCCGATAGGTATACTTAAGGAGGACGTAGGACCAATATTTTTGGATATTACAAACAACACCACAAAAGCATAATACCCTTCCTATTATAATGGTGCAGGGTATAAAAATCGGTTAATAAATTTCCCCAGCAAAAACTTACACTGAAAGGTAATGAGTTGAAAAGCAAGTGGTTATGTAATCACAAGCCATTACTGAGTTTTTGCTGGATCCTTTTAAAAATCCATCTTAAATCATCAGAAATGTATTGTTAATTTACGTGCTGCTTTACTAATTGTTAAAAACTCAAATCTCTAAAGCGTTACTTTTATTATTTTAATTAAACGAATTTGAATGAAATTTAAATAAATATTTCTTCATGAAATGAGTAAAACAATTTAAGGACTACTTTCGTCTTAATAGCCCCATTCAATTTTATTGTTTGTCACCTTTATTAAGGAACCTTTTTATATTCGATATTGTCCTAATGGACTCATTTAATGTTTATTGCTGTAGAGGCAGGCAAGGCAGTCAGGTATATTTGTAATCGTTATAGTAAATCCTACTTAAACTAATATACACAAAACATTTCAGTAATGTTTAAATAATGTTTGCTTACATCTAGGTCTCGATAAACGGGTATAATATTTTATTTGTATTGTCGTAAAACTAACATTGAAGAGTAATCATATAAAAGACTATTTGTCACTGCTTTCAGAATGGAATTTTTACTTTTCATATCAATATTTCGTGAAAAGCAAGTGCTTACTTCTCTTGCTTACAGATATTTACTTAAATAGGTGTTGCAAATAGCTTTGGTTTCACGCACAAAAACTAACCAGCGCAGAATGCGAATCCAGAACTTTCATTCTGTATGTCTAACAGAGAATAAGTTAAATAAGTACTTACTTATATGATTATATGTAAGTCATTATTAGAGTACTTGCTATTAATGTGGATGGTGTGTAGTAACTGTAATCATTTGCTAATTTCTTCTGAGTGCTTAGAAAATATACACATACTAATGATATTACAGGAAGTGAGAAATACATTTTTATTCTTAAACACCGTCTAAAGAGTCATCGGTTTATCCAACTACATAAATGCACACCCACAATCCCCATTTACATCCTGCCCTCAAAAACAAACTGTGACAAACTAAACAAAAAGTAGAAAAAATTCAATCAATTTGTAGCATATTTAATACAATCACTTAAATATTGTTTAGCTCGCAAAAATATCAAACAAAAATACACTTTTTTCCATTTATTTCTTTGTACCGGCTTTTCCCCTTATTTGTCATTTTTTTTATTTCATTTAATTTCCTTGTTAAAGTTAGTTTTTTTTTTTCAACTCCTGTCGCTGTTTTTATATTTTGTCTAAATGTTTTTCACCAAATATTTGCTATTTTTATTGAGTTTTTTTTTTTAGCTTGTAGAAACATTTTTTATGTTTATTGTTTTCCTATCTAATAGTTGAATGAAGAAAAAAAAAAGAAATCGAGTTAGAATGGTAAAGAACACAAAAGCCTATTGTTGTGTGTTTTTGGTGTCCTGATGTTGCTCTTCCTGTCCTGATGTTGTTCATTTATTTGTTTTTACTATTTTCTATTGTTGGTTTCTTGTTGTGCCATTTTTTTCAAAATCTATTAGGTTTTTTCTGTTTTATTATAAGGAGTAAGTCGGTGTGCAAATACAAGGACTAAAAGACAACTCTCAAGAAAACTTAATATATATATTGAGCATGGAAAAAAAATGTTGAAAGCAATTTCCTTCCTTTTTTTTTTCTTTTAATTTTGTGTATTTTCTATGATTTTATTTATTTCTATGCAATTTACTTTATACACTTTTCATTTCAGTTTAAAATGATATCTTATATTTCACATTTTTTCAAAGCAAGGATTTTGAGTTATGGAAAATTTTAAGCTCTTCTCAATTCAGGGAAACAAATAAATGCAATAAAATATATTACAAGAAGAATTATTAACTTTAATTCTTGTCATACGAATAGTTGACAGTCTTACGAATAAGTTTTTTATTTTTGGCCGAAATCGGCCCTTTCTTCAGCAACAAATATTACACTGATATAACTGCAAATAGGTTCTTCTGTTTAAAGTCTGTCATAGTTTATTTATATTCGATAACTCAACATTCTAAACTCCAAAGCGTTCACTTTAAAACAACTAAAAATTTAAATAGCCTTTCAAAACTTTTTGTTAAAAATGCTAAAAGTTTTATTTAACATTTTAACACGAAATGGGTTAACTTAAAGGTTGTTTGACATATTTTTTTATTATTTTTTATATATTTCGGTTCTTGCTTTTTTTGTCTTCTGTATACATTTTCATTTCCTTTTTAGAATGACATTATTTTGTTATTTCTTATTAAAATTTTCATTTCTTTTGGAGTTTCTTTTCTTTTTTTTCAATGTGTATGTAGTTGGTATATCTTGCTTTTTACTTTGGACAAAAATCATGACCATTATTATTATTATTGTTTCTTAGGAGCAGCGTTTAAAGTGAATGAAACAAAGGCAAAAAATGTTATGAATAAAATAAAAATTTCATTACATCAGTCTTGTATCCTTAAAGATTTGCATAAATTCTTAGAATTTTTGAATGCTTGCAATATTGTCATTATGACACAATTCAGCATAATTTTACAAAAGAAAGTAAGAAAAATGGGCACAAAAGTATACATATAGACAATCTAAAATATGGCTTAAAAAATATGAAATTTTATTTTGGTCGTAATAAAAAAAGGACACTCTACATGTCCTGTTCAATGAGGAGTGAGTGATTTTGTAATATTTTGTAAAAAATATAATAATATTAAATAAAATAAAACAAAATCAAAATTTACAAGAAAATCAAAAAAACTATAATGATTATGCCGATCCATAAAATATCGTCAATATTTTCCACAGTTTAATGATTTATGAGATTAATGATAAATTGTATTATTAATGTGATGAATAGGGTAAAGGTTGGGCTTGTTATGGACTGAGCTTTACAACAATTAAGAGAGTAATTAATATTACTTGTATGGGGGTTAGAAAAATATTGGAACATTTTCAGTTCAAAACAAATCTTAACAATACAGAATGTTTGTGTCCAATAGATAGATCGTCTAATTTTAATAAGCATATAGAATATACATGCATATATTCTTTTGTAGGTCTAAGATCAAGTTTTCATCACTTCGTTTGAACCACATCGAAATATTGGTCTAAGAATCGGAAAAGTATATATATTCTGGATCGTCATTAGATTCTAAGACGATCTATCCATGTCCGTCCGTCTGTTGAAATAAAGCGAGAGGGCTTTATTTGTTCGGACAAATGCTTTTTATTGGTGCAAGTTGTTTGGTATTGAAAATGGGCAAGATCGGTCCACGATTTCACCTGGCCCCCATACAAATGGAATCCCGCTATACAGTTTAAACAGTCATAACTGGCTTAAAAAGACCAGTACAGTGATGAAAATTAGCATAAGTAAGTTTTAACAGAACATAAATCTCTCTACTAAATTGTATGAAGATCGGTCCATAATATACCCTACTTCCTATATAATGGGCCTTACAAAATGACTTTAACGCTAATTACGGGCTCAAAAATACTACATTAGCGCTGAAATTCACTATAAAAATGTTTTGTGGGAACAAAACTCAAGTTTACAAAGTATATGTCCATAATTTATCCTACCTCCCATAAAAGGCCCCTTTCAAAAAATACTTAAAGCTCATAGCTGGAATAAAAGAGCCAGAATATTCATAAAATTTTATGTTATAAAGTTGTATATTAACTAAAATCTCTCTGCTAATTTTTATGACGATCGTGTCATATTTGACTCTACCACCCATATAATGTTACCACCTTAAAATGACTTTAACGATCATATCTGGTAAGTTTTAAACTAACCGAAATCTCTTTACCAAGTTTAATGAGAATCGGTCCATTACTGACCCTACCTCTATGTAAAGTCCTCCTCAGAACTTAAATCACTCTGCCAAGTTTTATGTGGAAAGGTCCATAATTGACCCCACCCCTATGACTTTAACTTTCATAAATGGCTCAAAAATGCCAGTATAGCATCGAAATATGGATGTGTTTTAAATTAACCGAAATCTCTCTACAAAGTTCTCGAGGAAGGGCCTATAAGTGACTCTACGTTCCATATAAAATGATTTTAACGGTCTTTGGTATCAAATTCGATATAAGCAAGTCTTATACGAAGGGTTTTCTACCAAATTTTATGAGGAATTCACTTTCTTCAGAAAATGACTTCAACTCTCATAACTGGCTTTAAAATGTCCCTATAATGGTGAAATAGAACACAAACATTTTTTTTGAAACCTACATATATTTATGAAACCTATATTTATGAAACCTATATCTATGAAACCTATATTTATGAAACCTAATTTTCTGACCATTTTACAGAATGTCAGTGTATAAGTAGATAATAAGTTATTCCAAAATTTTAGCATTAGGTTTATGGTCGAATTCGAAAAAAATAATTACTTCTTTAAATTTTGGAGAGATGGATCCCATCTATCATAAAAGTCTTTATTTTAAAAATCTCCCAGACTTTCATATTTACATAATGATCAAAGTCCATAAGACTTACTTATAAACAAACTTTTATTTTAAAAACTCTTTATAAATCAAATTTTTTATGGAAATTGTACTATGAATATGGGGGTTCATCTTTACGACATATGATTTGATGGAGAGTACATAAGGTTCGGCGTATCCGAATACAACAATCTTCCTTGTTTAAATGATATAAATGTATATGTAATGCAATACAACATTGTTCAACCATTTGTTTGACACGTGGACTGCAATCAATTTTATATAAATCGTAAAATTTTAAAAATCTTATTTTTTTCTTTAAATAACATTGAACTGCAGTTTTTTATGGATCCGTCACAATACAACAAAAAATATTTAAACAATTCTCAAGAAAAATATGTACAACTTTTCACAAAGCTGTTTAAATTATCTAAAAATTTGCACATAAATTACAAAAATAAATTTTGGTCTTACACAAGAAAATTATTTAAATATATAATGAATCAATGAAAAAAGTTACCAACAAAAAACCCTCCTTATGGAAAAACTACCTAAATGTTAGTCATAAATATTAAAAACCTTAAAAGTTTTTCTTCTTAAATTGAAGAAAAGAAACAATAAACAATGGCTACAACAGCAAAAAGAAATTTTTTAATTTAATTTTAAAAACAACAAAATCAACCACTAATAAATAACATTTTTATAATTTTTGGTTGTATAAAAAAATTCTTTATAAGATGAAATTAAAAGTTATGACATCTTTTGTTTTGAATATTTTTTATTATAAAGGTCTTGTATATAAAATACTTGAAACTTCTAACAAATACACAAACATACATAATTATAATTTTAAATTGGTCATTTGTCATTTTGAAAATTAAAGGCTAAGAAAATAAAAAAATCATACTTTTATTTAACGAAAAATTCCACCAAAGAAACAATGTTAACAAGTAGAGTAAAAGAAAAGCTTTAAGCAAAAACAACTGAAAATAAGCCAAAATGCGTAAGAAAATGTGGAAAAAAAATATTACAAAGAATTTTCTTGGAGTAAAAAAAAGTAATAATAACACCCCTTAATTGAATTTCCTGTCCCCAAATTAAAAGAAATAAACAGAAACAAAATCACAATACTATTGTTTATTAGTAAGGGTCTGTATAATTTTATTTAATTTTCTTTTTTGATGATGATGATGATATTTTAAGGAGGAGGTTTGTTATTTTGACCTTTAATTTCATGTTTTAATAACCAACTATTTACCATTATTTTTTCCTAACTCAACTTTAACGCCCTCTTGGGGAATGGCACCAGGCAGAGGTAAATATTTGTAGCACACGAACAGAAAAAAGGATTTTTCCCTCTACCAAATAAAACAAAAAAATTATATTTTCATTTTACCCCCTTCCAGCTCAGACTTGTCATCAATCAAGCGTTGAAAATTTTTTTTTTATTTTTGCAAAATTTATGTTTTTTTTAAATCAGCAGCAAATTGTTGTATATTTAATGTGTATACGTTTTGTTTATTTTTTACGCTAGAAAAAACTCGACAACCCTTAGGAGAGCATGTGATTTTCCTTTTACGGCCTAATGGCTTTTCTTTCTTAACTGCCGTTTTTTATATGTTTTCTAATGTATTTTAGGTTAAATTTACAAGTTTTTTTTTTTAACAAATATTTTAAAGTTAGAGTTTGTGTGTTGCTATTGAATAAGAGTAAAAGCTTTAAAACAACAACATGTTGTTGTTGCTGTTTATACATCTATTAAGGTTCCCATATTAAGGAGTTCTTTTCGGTTCAAGAGCAAGTCTCAGCAGTCGAGATGGTTGTTCATATATTTTTTCTTATTTCGTTTAGAAATTGGGAAATCTCGAAAAGGTCATTTTGAGCTTATAGTAAAATATCATTAAATTTAATTATTTGCAAAACATCTGGTGACCTTTTGCTTGTTTCTATTTTACAAATGCTGTTACTTTTTATTGTTGAAAATTTCTTCATTTTGAAAAAAAAAAAAAAAAATTGTACAACAAAATGATGAGTTATTAATATTTATTTCACTCAGGCAGCTAAGAAAAGTTGAGGTATTGTTAAAAATATATTAATATTTTTAAAGTTCTTTACAATGATTTGTAAGATTTTCATGGGGTTTTATTAAAAACAATGGCAAAGATTTAGAATGATAAGTAGCAAATATTGAATAGTCTTAATTAAACAATCACTTGTTTAGGGAATTTTTTTCTACACTTGAAACAATACATATAGAAAATAGTAAACATTTTAGAAAATTAATTTAGTTTAAACTAGATGGGGAGTATATTGATTTTCTCATTCCGTTTGTAACACATCAAAATATCGGTCATAGACCCACAAAAGTATATATTCTGGGTCATATTGTATTCTAAGACGATCGTCTAGAATTTCATATGTCCGTCTATATGTCCGTCCATCTGTCTGTCGGATAGCCCCCATATACATATGTAAGTGGACTCCCGAAAAACAGCTTTAAGGGGCATATCTGTTTTAAAAGTACGATGAAATTCGACATTAATAAGTTTCATATGTTTCATATCTCCCTACTAAATTTTATGAGGAACGGTCCATAATTGACCCTCCATATAAGGTCCTCTTCAGAAAATTACTATATCGTTCATTACTGGCTTAAAAATACGAATATAACGATGAAATTCGAAACAAGTAAGTTCCATACGAACCAAAATCTCTTAACTAAATTTTATATGAATCTGTACATAAATTGATCTTACCCCCATTATAAAGTTCTCTTAATAAAAATTGAATGCGAGTAGTACGATGAAATTCGAAACAAATAAGTATTATACGAACCGAAACTTTCTATCAAATTTTACTAAAATCGTTCCATAATTGACCCAACTGCCCATATATGTATGTTTACGGTTTAAAATTGAACAAAAATATTTTGTGTTTTAAAATTGATATTATGTTAATTCAAAAGAGCTCGGTCCATAATTGACTTAAGGTATATTCCAAATATCACCGTCAAATATCACAAAATATCAACGTCGGAAATCGAATTAAAAATATGATAATTTTCTCTCATAAGAATTGCACAACTAACGCTTATATAATGTTATTCGGAGATATCGACATCCACGGGATATATTGTGTATCATTATTGAGGATTTATCGTTAACGAAATTTTCGAAAAAAAACTGTAAATGTCTATTTTTTACAACGTTTTTAATGTACGAGTTATTATTAAGGCATTATGTCCTTTTGATGACAATCATTTGTCTGACACAGAAAAGTTTGTTGTCTACTTATATCTACCAAAAGTAGTATTTTTTTTATCAAA
Source organism: Lucilia sericata (assembly GCF_015586225.1). NCBI lineage: Eukaryota > Metazoa > Arthropoda > Insecta > Diptera > Calliphoridae > Lucilia > Lucilia sericata. The sequence continues at coordinate 1,039,788 of NW_023994048.1, forward strand.
ATTATACTAGTTCATTAAATTTTATTTAAAATCGAAACTAAAGCTTTTAAGAACTTAATTTTTAATATTGTAATATATATTTTGTTTTATGTATATTTTATATTAGAAAATCATTTAAAATGTAAACATTTTTCTAGTAAAATATTTGCTTATATAAAAACCTAATAGCAAAACTTAGACTACAATGTTAAACTAAATATTTTTTATGGTTGTAAGTTTTTTGTTTTTCTTTTGTTTGACTCTTCTACTAAATGACACTAACACAGATTATTTAATGGATAATAGAGCAATAACTTCAATTTAAAACTTCCGTGATTTTTACGCCCTCCTGTAGACTTTTTGGCATAAAATGCAATTTAAAACATTTAATAGAAGTGTTAGTGCCAACATGCATTAACCCACAAAAGCAAACACCAGCAGCGGTATAAAAGCTACCACAGCAACAACTCTAAGGACAACAACAAATACAACAAACTTTATTTCCTTGTTATCAGTAACATAGACACACACACACAAAAACAAACATAATGGTTCTAACAGTAACAATACTCTCTATAAAGATGGTTTTTTGTAAAATTTATATAAGGAAAAAAAATCAAATAGAAGAGATATGCCAAGACTGGGGACATATATAAGAAATACATATAAATCTTATTTTTTATACATCCATATAAAATACCATATTTGCTCTGGTTCTCGTTTATATTTATTTTACTTCTAACTTTAGTCGAAAATTGTATTAAACATTTATAATGTGTCTTTAACGATTGCAATATTTTTTCGAAACTTTTTTTTTTGTCTTTTTTTCGTTGCTACATTTTTCTGTTACTAGTGTCCGGAAGATATTTTTACAATGAAATAAAGAATTAAAGTCCTGAAGTACAGCAGCATGCGAAAGAAAAAAAAAAAAAAAAACGAAAGATATATTTTATGTAGTATATCACCAGTAAACTTAATAGACTTTTTAGATAAGTAAGGGCAGAGTGTAAAGTAAAGCGGAAAATGTTACGGTTTGAATGTACTATATAGTCGATCAATTAAACTAATATATTTATGTCCATAAAAATGTTGTTATGCCGAATGTTATTAACCGTAATCTGCAGCTTAATTACAAGGTTTATATAGACAGATGGACGGACGGACATGGCGTAATCGAATAAGAAAGTAATTTTGAGCCGATCAGAATTTTTGAGCGTTATAAGTAGCATCATAACAATATAAAATAAATTTCTTCCCCACTAAAGTGCTGTAGAATATAAAAACAGTTCATAAATAATTTTTTTCCAAAAGTGCCTAAAAATATGCTACACTTTCGAAGCTAGCTCTTAGAATATTCGCGAAAATACAATTTCTTAATTTTTATTCAAAAATTTTATTTTATTTAAAAAAATAAACATTTGCTAAATTGCTGCCGTCAATTTCTTGGTTATTTCTATTATATTTATTTGGCAGAATTTGAGTTTTAGTTTTCTTCAAATTGAACTAATCATAGTCCTCCTACTTAATAATATATATAAAATTTTTGGTTGATATTATGGCCAAACATGAGAAATAATATACAGCAGCAATGGCTATAAAACCAATGATGGCATAACTGAAAATCTGTTAAAAAAGACCAAAAAAAAAACGTATATTAAGTTGAATTTTTATTTTTCTAAACGTAAGTTTATGGCCTGGCGATAAAACTTTCATTCATCGTGATGGTTGGTGCAAGCAGCAAAAACAAAAAAAAGTTCCTTAAAAAAACAAACAAAAAAATCGTATTTAATGATGAAACATAAAATATTAAATTTCTTTAAAATAGATTTATAAATTGCTGTAATACTACTCCCTTAAGAGGTCAACACATAAAAACTGACTGTATATTTGCCTGAGCTTAAAAATATAAGTATACCGTGTAAGATTTGTTTGGGTATTTTCTTTTTAAATATTAAATATAAATTGCTTAAATCACAGTTTGTGGTTTTATATTCTTGATTTATTTTTTTAATAACATCTCATTACTTTCAAACACCCCTCTATAAACAAATTGCAAAACTTCGCCGGTTTTTTTTTTTCTTTTAAAATTAATTACAATTTTTTTAAAGCCCCAAACAAAACATAAAATGTAATTTTATGAAAAATAAAAAACAAAGCGTTATAGTTGTATTTAATAGGAAGTAATTTAAAAGCTTTAAAAATTATTTATTATTCGGTATTTAAGTTCATTTAATTTAATAACTGATTCAAGGGGAATAATAACCACAACGGATAATTGTGGTTAATAATAAAAAATGTTTAGTAATTTGTGTAGTTATTTGAGTCATTGAGTTAAGAAACACAATTTTGAATAAATTTATTTTATCTTGGCATATGACAAATAGCTAAATATGTTAATAAATAAAAAAAGTGAAAAATCCCCTACACCATTTTAATGGGGAGGGTATATTGGATTTGTTCTGATGTTTGTAACAAACAAAAATATTCGTCCTACATTAAAGTATATCAAACGGCTTACAATCGCTTTCTGAGACGATTAAGCCATGTCCGTCTGTCCGTCCGTCTGTCTGGCTGTCCATGTAAACCTTGTGCGCAAGATACAGGTCGCAATTTTCAAGATAATTGGATAAACAAGGACGAAGCCTATTGAAAAAGGTTAAAATCGCTCTATTATTTCACCTTGCACCCATACAACAAAACCCCCTGAAAAGGGCTTTTGAGCTCATAATTATATTTAATATACCCGTATATCGATAAAGAGCGGCACAACTATGTTTAATACAAGAGTTGATGACCTTGCCAAATTTCACGAAAATCGGGCCTCATTTGACCCTAGCTCCCATACAAAGTCCCCTTCAGAAAATAACTTGAATGTCCAAAATTCACTTATAAACTCTTATAATATCGCGATGAAATTAAGCAAAACTAAATATTTTATTAATATAAATCTAATCACAAAATTTTATCGAGATCGGTCCATATTTGCCCCTAGCCCCCATATTAAGCCTCTTTCAGAAAATAAGTTTCTCGTGCATTAATTGCTTAAAAGTATTGGAAAGAAAGTAATATTGCAGATAAATGCCTTATTATAAAAAAAATCAAATTTAATATTCATAACTGGTGTACCCTACACCACTTTAGTGTGGAGGGTATATTGGGTTTGTGCTGATGTTTGTAACGCACAATAATATTGGTCCTATACCCACCTTAAAGTATACCAATCGGCTTAGAATCAGTTTCCGAGTCGATTTAGCTATTTCCGTCCGTCCATATAAACCTTGTATTCAAACTACAGGTTGCAATTTTGAAGATAATTCAATGGCACACGATCTTCTATGCTACCGGAGACAAAGCCTGTTGAAAATGGTTAACATCGGTCCATTATTTCACCTAGCCCCCATACAACTGAACCGGTCGAATAAGTTCGTAATTATGTTAATTATACTCGCATCTCGCAAAAAGCTGCAATACCAAGTTCTATACTATCCTTGATGACCCTCATGCATTTTTATTTAATTATAGGGTCTCATTTGACCATAGCCCCTATTCAAAGCCACCTTCAAAATTCAACTTAAATGTCCACAATTTTATTCAACAATAAATGGCTTAAGTATATCTGAGGCGAGGTACAATTCAACTTAAATGCTTTATTATGAAAACTAAATCACATTTTTTTTTGTAACAGGAGTAGGTCCCGCCTATACTTTCTTACTTGTTTTAATATATGGATATTCAAATAATGTAGAAAAGTTTGTGCAGATTTATGTAAAGTATATTTAACATAATTAGAAGCTCTATTCGTAGGGTTTCGTTGTATGTGAACTAGGTGAACATAATATGTCTAGCAAAAGCTCGACAAGTCAATTTTTTAAAAACTTGAAAAAGTAAAAAAAATACTTTTCATAAATTATAAAAAGTCAACTTTTTGTTTCAACTATAGAACTCTATTCTCCAGAAATTTGGTATACCCGCAGGCAAAAAAAGAAATCCTTTAAGTTGTAAAAACGATTTTAAATTTATAAACATTTAAAATTTTTATTTTTTTCTTATTATTCCTTTTTTCTCTTCTCAAAACTTTAACTATTTTTAATGGAAGTTTGTTTGCAAAAAAATTTACAACTTTACAATGTTTCCTATTTTTAAAACGTACAACAAATGTTGCAGAGAAGAAAATTTTCAAACTGCAGTTGTTTATTTTTTTCAACATTTTTTTTCAACTCTAGTGTTACAAACTAACAAACTACAACTTACTACTGCAATCGATATGACAAATGACTTTACTACGAGACATAGCAAAAATCATTTTTTTTTCTACTACGTATAGTACTAAACATAACTACATATACTATATGTTTGAAAAGCTAACAAATAGTTGCTATAACTCTCTCAGACACATACAATCACACATTAACAAATGTAGAGAAATAGTTTAACTCTAGAATATATGTGTTTTTGTATTTTTGTTATATGATCCTTTACTATTTTTCCCTTAAACCCTTAGAGATTTTTTTTGAAAGATTATGATATTTTATTGTATAATATGAAAACTAACATATACTTATCCTTAGAAACATACACATAGTTTTAGAATCATTTATACCTTTTGCAGAATCTAAAGTTTATTATAAATAAGCAAAATGTCATCATCATCATGTATGTAAGAGGGGTATAGAAACAAAAGTAGCAATCTCTATTTTATTCATGACCTTACCTAAAAACTTTACATGTTTTTTTCAGAAAACTTCCATATTGTTTCAAAATTGCCTTTTATTTTTCCGCTAATGAATCCAGTAGGAAACAAAACTTTAGAAAAAATACATAAATGGAGATTGCTGTATTTGTTTCTGCTCCTTTTAATTGTACATACATATGTCTCTATAGTTATGGATAATTAAATAGCACATTCTAAGCAATTACTTATTTAATTATAATAAATCACAAACTTTGTTTTATGATTATAAAAAACTACATTACAAATTTGATCAGCAGATACAAAAAAATATAAATAATAGATTTTAGGAAAAAAATTAGAAACAGCGTTTTAATATTTTTTTACCATATGAAATCCTTCACCGGAAGACTCAGTAGATCATATAATGACCCATTCCACACAAATTTTTTTAGAGTGATTATTGGTTATATAAAATTTAAGGTCAAATAAAGCCTAATTGACCAGAAATTAGGTAGGATCATAAAGGCTTATATAAAACTTAGTTGCACCGATATATGTCGAGATACTTTTATATTTTACATAATTATGAGCTCAAAAGCCTTTTTGTGTACTTTAAGGTGGATATATAACCACTATATTTGTGCTTACAAACATCATTATACTCTTATCTTAAAGAGTTGTGTAAGATATAAATATCAGAGAGATCTTATAACGGATATATGGTCAATTACACAGGCCAACAAACTTTTAGCCCAGAGACCAAAGTATACTACTGTAAAGGATTGAGCTGCACTGAATACAAAAAAGGCCATTTTTGACGTTATAATTTACAAAAACTGAATTTTTTCGTAAATTTCGCCTATTTTTTACGAAAAACTTAAAAAATAAAAATATTTTTGATTTGTTTAACAATCTGCTCTAGTTGCTGAGGTATCATCCGTTGAAGTTGACGAATAGACAGACATCGTTAAAACGTATCAGAAAGTGATTTTGAGTCGATTGGCATATCATCGGGTAGGTGTGAATCCAATATTTTTGTTCCTCATAAACAATATTTCTCTCTGTAGTAAAGTAAGGTAAAATATCATGAATATACTAAAAGCCATGTGATTTCAAGCTTTGGGTGTAGATATCTCGAAGAAAAAAGAAAATATGTCAGATGTTAAGCCTTTATTTTAAAGTTGAACGGATTTTCAGATGGCAAACAACAGTTTATAAATAAAGTTGTTTTGCATCTCAAAAAGTGCCAAAAATGGTATTTATCCAAATTTCAGGAAATCCTTTCAAATCCCAGGGTTACAATTTTGTTCGGATTTTGTCGGTCTGTGTTTTGGATCATGGCTCATTTATGTATTTCTTCTGAAGAGTACCTAAAGGCCTACGGTCCAATGTGTATAAAGATAAAATATATTGTTAATTTCGGAATTAATTACTAGTTTACATGGACAGACAGGGCTTAATCGACTCGCTCGCTAATATTTGTTTGCTCAGGACGACTGTTGGAAAATTAAATAACTTTTATTTTATCGAAAATTTTAACTCCATAATCAATTGGGACATAGAACTTTTATGCGATTTGTTTCATATTTCTAATTTTTATACCTAATATAAGCAACAACAAAAGAAATACCTATAATATAAAACAATTTGTTTTCTATTCTATTCCAACATGTATATATGTATGTACGTAGTCCGTACTATGTCATATGGTATGTTAAGTATGTCACATACTTTTTGGTCATAAGCATAAATATGACATGTTCATGAGAGTTATAATAAACTACAAATTTTTCTCATTTATTTACTACAGAAAGTGTATATGCATGTAAATGACTTCTAAAAGGTCTATTGTTTTGTACAAATATCCAGAGGCCAGCATTACAAAGATAGAAAATAACACAATGCAGAAAAAATAATATAAAAACAACAAAAAATAAATATAGGATGGGTACTATTATTAAATTGTCTCATAACAATGAACTGTATAGCTGGAAGTTTAAAGGTATTAGTACTTTTCTTTTGGCTAAAATTATTTAAATGTAAAGCTGGTTAATTAAGTTCTTTAATTTGCAATAAATTTAAATAAGTAACAAAAAATATTTGATAGATTTAAGTTTATTGGATAAAGAATTACATTCCTTTAAAATACTGTCTTTACCCATAGATATTTATTACACATTTATAATTTGTTTGTGTGTAAGTTGTATATGCCTTTCACACGTTAGTGTATCTGTGTTTATGTAAGTGGCATTTTTAATATGTTGAGTTTAACTGACACACAGCTCTATTTACTGTCGTTAGAGTAAACATATATTTATTGTAGGCGTAGGACTAGGAGGTTTTTGTGTAGGTCAAACAGGTGTGGACAGTAAATTTATACTTTTACATACTTACACTTTTATATGTGCATTTATAATGTCTGGTTATTTTGTTAAATTTTAAATAATAATGTTTGCATTGTATTCATACAATTGTATTTTAAATTTATAAATGCATACTCTTATACTGAAAGATAAATGCATAATTAATAATAGGTTTGACAAAAATAATTATTTATTTATGCTCGTTAAACAATAGCTTTAGAAAACTATTTAAATTTCTCCAACTTTTTATTTTTCTGTTTTTTTTTTAGTATGATGTATTAATTGTGAATCTTTTTTTTTTTTAAATACACTAATTACATGTTATAATTAACTAATTAAATATTCTTTTCTTTTATTTTTGCAGGTATGTATTGAAATTTTATTGTATAATAAAAGTTATTGTATTAAAGAAGATTGGGTATGTAATTATGTAAATAATTTATTTATGATTTTTAACAGTAATTTTTAATTATGTATATGGTTCAATAAATGCAATGACATTTCAAATAGTTTACTCTCATATTGGAGATTTTAGAATTACAATTTTTTTACATAGATGATTAGAGAAACATTTGGTATCAAAGAATATAGTTTATGATAACCTTAAAAATATATGTATACAAGTATATCTATGAACCATAGAAGGGCATTTTGCAGTACGTCTGGTACTAAATTGATACCAAATCTTTCAATAACATCCGTTGTCAAGTATAAACATACACACAACAACAACATGTAATGTAGACCACACAACTTTGTCAACATTGCAACAATTCGTTGTCTTAACTTTATGCACATCCGTTGTCTAAAAGTTATAAAAAGTGGTAAGCTCAAAATGCGTTGTAAATAGTGAGCTTACCACGTTTGTTAACATTTAGACCACGGATGTGCATGCGACAACGAATTGTTGCAATGTTGACAAAGTTGCGTGGTCTACATTACACGTTGTTGTTGTATGTATATACTTGACAGCGGATGTTGTTGAAAAATTTGGTGTCAATTTGGTACCAGGCGTGTATATTTTTTTCCTCTGTGTATAAATTTGGAAAACTTGTAATAATTGCATGATTTAATTTCTTAGTGGAATGATTCATATGTTTATAAACCATATTCCTGTCTAGTTTTACTCCGACGTGTTTTTCGAAACGATGTTGATGAACTTACATGGGGGCTACGACTAATTATGGTCCAATTAGAAAACATTTTAGCAGAATTATTTATCTATATACACAGAACATACTCATCTCTAATTGTATCCGGATATAATCATTTAATAATGCATTACGTGGTATTAAGTGGTTTTCTGAAGTGGAATCTGTGACTAATTATGGACCGATCCGGAAATAAATTTATAAATATATTGATTTGTATATACACAAAACATATTCAACTCGAATTTTACCCCGATAGTTTTATTAGTTAACGAAATATGTTCGTTTAAGTGATTTTCGGAAGTGGACCTTATATGGGAGCTATGACCAATTATAGACCGCTTCGGAAAAAATTTCGTAGTAATCCATATATACATAAAACATGTTCATGTCAAATTTTATCTCGATAGCTTTATTTATCAATTTGCGCGTTTAAGTTATTTTCGGAAGTGGAGCTTATATGGGAGCTTTGAGTAATTGTGGATCGATAAAAATCTACGTTGGTAGTATGTAGTATTTCTGTTCATATTATTTTTATATGTGCAAAATTTTGAGTTGATGCCGATATATTTGAGAAAGTAATTAACGATAAATTTATTTCCGGAAATATGTACCTATGTATGGGGGCTATAGAAAATTTTTTGATCGATTGTTATGATTTTGAACATAATTGATCCCTGCACAAAAAAATAATGTATCACAAAATTCATCGAATTATCTTTTGTAGTTTCTGGGAAAACTACTTATGATTTACAAAAAAACGTAAATTTTTTTCGCGGTAGTCTGAAATTTTTACTCATAACTTTTAACGTTGTGAACCGATTTTGCTGATTTCCAATAATTAACTGAATAGGACAACAGTGACAATTTTTGGATAATTTTGTTTATTTCTTTTTTTTTTCTTTAGTTTTTACGTGAGCGTGTTTTAGGCAGACAGACAGACGGACATAGCTAAATCGACTCAGAATGTAATAAAGACCCAGAACATATATACTTTTTTTGTATCTCAGATGAATATTTCTAGGTATTACATACGGAATGATAAACTTCTATCACCACTAATTCTTCACAAATTTCAGAATATTATTCTTTAATGTCAAATTTTTCTTCCCAATTTAGTATCTTTAAGTAATAAAAGTAATCGTGTAAAACGAGATTATTTCCATTCCTCGAGAAAGCGAAATCGTGTAAAAAAGTTATCATGCACAACGAGTGTGTGGTGTATTACATAAACTTTAGGGTGTGGCATTAACATTAACTTTCGGAAAGAGCACCAAAAATTAAAGATTTTAAATCAACCCTATATATAGTTAAATCCTTATGGTTTTGGTTTCAGACATACTAATAATTTTCTGGCGTAATAAATTTAAACACAATATTAATTAGATATTATTCGTTAGATATTTTTCAAAGTTTTTAAACCAATTTGTTACTAAGTATTATACTGCTAATTTTTATGTAAATTTTCCAACACATTAATCATTTAACTTAAGCTTGTATTTAACATCATCATCTTCAGCATGTCCTCTCCTAATAATTGCATGATTTTCCAATTAAATGTCACTTAAAGTAAATTATGGCAGTAGTATCGTTAGCGTATAACACGATATTAATAATTTCAACAAATATCGACACGAAATATCAGCATAATAAATATAAAATACAAAATTATGAAAAGCAAGAACTCTAGAAAACAACAATAACAACAGTTAGGTTTAGGTTTAACACAAAAATGTTTGACCCCTCATTTGGTGATTGTTAGGACAGAACGAACTACCAAAGCAACATCCAGTCAGTCGTCCAATGGTGCAAAACATGATACCGCAAACATTAAATTGCTTAGAATTGCTACGTTTATACCTATTCATTCAAATGATAAAAAAAACAACTGAAAGAAACCAAAAATTGAAACCATTGTACAAAAAAAGTTGTTTATTAATGGTTTTGCACTGTTTTTGTTATTGTTGTTGTTAGAATGATGGCAAATTGTTATGTAAAAATAGTCAAACCGCCAATTGGAGAAATAAAATTTTTTAAAGGAAAGTTTTGTGTAAAATCACAACGAATTTTATATGCTTTACTTTACTGAAGGAATCGAAATAAAGTTTAAACTTGTTTCAAAACAAGGACAAAAAAGTGGTATTTTAAATTATATTTCAGTTTTTATTTATGTATATAGTTGTGTAGAAAAGATACTTATATGCTATTATTTGGGAAATTTTTCTGCTTTTATCTCAGTAGTAATTAATTTACCTTTTACTTTCCTCAACTAACATTCAATATACATTTTCCTTACGTAGGGCACAGTTTATGACGTTATATTTTTTTTGGAGTGGGGGGAGTCGAAATCTTGACCAAATTTTTATGGTTGCATAGTACATGGTGTTTTGCGAGCGTCAGATGATTATGCTGATGATGGTAAAGTTGATAAAATAATGAGTAATAGCCCAAAATGTGTATAGTCACGAATACTGTACAAGTTTTTTTGCTTCGTTCTTTTCGTCTTTAGAAAAATGTTTTCTTTCCCTAATAGAGTGCAAGAAAAAATTTTCTAGACCTGTAAATATATTCATCCTACTACTGTTATGACTATGACCATACATACTACTATTTCTGTAGTATGTAGGTAGAACTTTAGTTATTTATAACAATAATTTATAGCAACATCAACTAATTTATGTTGTGAAAATATTGAAAATGTCATAAGGCTTTACTTTCTTTCTACCTTACAAAGAATATAAAACGCACATTTAGATACAGATACATATATACATACATAAATACATACAAAGTTATCTAATTCCCAGTAGATTTTCCTTAGGATTACATGCGTCCTTTTATTTATAAAGAATTTTGATACAAATTAGGTTTGATCCTGTGAAGGGACAATCAACTTCCTCCTTGGACAAGCCGTTATTCAAATAAGTAGTATCATAGCTAATTCTTTAAACAATCCCGAACTGCAGGGTTTTCTTACACACAAACACATATACACTCTCTTAGTAAGCGAGATAATTTTGGAAAATGAGATATGACCAAAGTTACATTTTTTAATGAAATATGACAAAATCATTAAGAATTTATGACCATTATTATTTAACAAAAATTAAATAAATGATAATATTTATGCTTGACATCTATCTGTGTACAACACATTTTGTTAACAGCTTTTCTTAATATTATTTAATGTCTAATTTTTATATTTTTTCATTAAGGTGTGTGTGTGTGTTTGTTGTTTCGAAGTATTTAAATTAGTTGGTTTTAACTTTTTGAAATTATTAATTGTTAATTAAATTTAAAATATTTCAAAACCAGCAGCAATTTGAGATTTCTTCCATTTGATGTTTATGAGCGTGTACATATTTCTAGGAAGCGTTTATTAATAGCCGTAAAAGATTCTTCTCAATAAGAAATCACAAAAACAAGCCTATATTGAGATGTTGGAAAATAATCCTCTTATTTTGATACATATTATAAAATTAAGAAGCTTTCGTCAGAATATTAAGCTTTTTATTTGTTTATTTTTGTAATTGTTGTCAATCGTAACGTGAAGTTCTCTTTCTCTTTAATAAATCAATAAATCAACTGATTTGATTTGTCCTCGACGTTAAAAGTTGGAGAAAATAAAAAATATAGATTTTATTAGATACTACATTAAAATATTGATTGAAAAAACGTATTGATGTGTATAGTATGTATGAGTCCAAGTCAGATCAAGTCTATTTATCAAATAGACTGTTTATAAAGGCTTAATACAGAGAAGACGATATTCAAAATTCACCAGAGTTTAATACCCTGTTATTAAAAATATTGGTTTGGCCTTTAATTACTAACTTCACAGAATTTACTTGCTAAGTGGGCAAGCAATATTGTACCAAAGTCTAAGTACTTACTTTTTGAATGAATAACTATTTATTTTTGTTCTACGATGACCAAAAAATAAATGGTTACAAATGTGCTTACCCGACATTTCCGGATTTAAAACCGTCTTTAGAGTTATTCTCTATGTTTATTAGCATATTATCTTACTCAATGCTATTATAAACTTCTGGAATTTTCAACAAAGTTTTTTTTTTAAAGAATATAAAAAAGGATAATTTAATTAAATATAAAATAGTTACTCTTTGTTGCATACATACTTATTATATTTATTTATGGATTTTTAGACCCAATTATATTGTATTACGTTTATTGTTTATGAGCATACATACATATATATTTATACCCTACACCACTTTAGTGGGGAAGGTATATTGGGTTATTTGTCCTATACCCTTCTTGAAGTATACCAATCGACTCAGAATCATTTTCTGAGTCAATTTAGCTATGTCCGTCCGTCCGTCTGTGCGTCCGTCTGTCCGTCCGTCCATGTAAACCTTGTAATCAGACTACAGGTCGCAATTTTTAAGATAATTCAATGAAATTTGGTACATGATATTCTATTGCCACAGGGACGAAGCCTATTGAAAATGGTTAAGATCGGTCCATTATTTCACCTGGCCTCCATACAACTGTACCCCCGAATAGGGCTTGTAAACATTGTAATCAAACTACAGGTCGCAATTTTGAAGATAATTCGTAGACGAAGCCTATTGAAATGGTTAACATGGGTCCATTATTTCACCTAGCCCCCATACAACTGAACCCCGAATAGAGCTTGTAAGCCTTGTAATCAAACTACAGGTCGCAATTTTGGAGATAATCTACGACGAAGCCTATTTATATATAGTTAACATCGGTCCATTATTTCACCTAGGTCCCATACAACTGAACCCGCCAAATAGGGCTTTTAAGTTCATAATTATGTTTAATATACTCGTATCTCGAAAAAAAAGCTCGACAAAAAGCAAGTTCTATACTAGCCTTGATGACCCTGATGAACTTTATAATTATAGAGCCCCATTTGACCCTAGCCCCTATAAAAAGCCCCCATCAAAATTTTACTTAAATATCCACAGTTTTAATAAACAATAAATGGCTTATGTATATCTGAGGCAAGGTACAATTCAACTTAAATGCTATATTATGAAAACTGAATTACATTTTATTCGTATACAGGTGTAGGGTATTATATGGTCGGCCTCGCCCGACTATAACTTCTTACCTGTTTTATTGTAAGTAAGTTTGTTAGAATAAATATTTTTGGATTTTCTTGACAATATTGATTTAAAAACCAGTAATTCAATTTGTCCTTTAAGAAATGTTATCATTTTTTTTTCTGCAGACTAGTGTTATCTCAATGTTTTTTGTATTCCAAACATCTTTGTGAAACTTTGTTATTATTAGTAGTAGAAACAACAAGGTATTGAACAGAGCTAATAAGTTAGAAAAAAATACAAATATCATGTTTGACACACATGACTTAGTGTTGATTTTATAGAATTAAATATAAATTTGCAACACAGAAAAAATTATCGGTAGTTTATTTTCAATTAACATGTTTTCCTCTTTCTTTAACTTTTATTTAAACAATTTTTTAATTGTCATAATTATCTCATTGTTTTGATACTAAGTATACAAATTTGATTAAACTTTTAATTGAATCAATTAATTTTTTAATTGGCTGAAAAAGTTTTTCCAGCCTACTTTTTTATTTTGGTTTTTTGTTTTGATATTTTATTTAAATAATTTCATTATTTATAACTGAAAATAATTCTCAAATAGTCAATAATATTTTAGGCATAAGAAGTTGAAGTTTCATAAATATTTTAAAATTTATAAATCACTTTATTTGTTCAAATGTGACAATAAAGAGATATTTTTGAGAGTGCTTGACGCATTGTTAAAGGTAAAGGAATCCTTTAATGTTGTAATCATTCAATTAATGCTTTGATTGTTTAAATCATCGACTTTATTGATTTTTAATACATTTTTAACCAAACTGTTCAATTTATTTGATTAATAAACTAATTAAATATTTAATTTATCCAATTAATGAATTAACTAATTTTAAATTTTGAATTTAATTACTGATGTTAATTGTTTTGATTATTTCTTTAATTGAAAAAAAAAAAAATATATTTTTACAAATTTCATAATTGATATCATCATTTTGTTGATAGGTGCAAAACTTGCTTGATACTATCAATTTGATAATTAAAACACATTTTCAGTTTTTTCTGTGAAGTAAGACAAAAGTAAAATAATAATATTTAAATTCAAAATGAAATCAAATAGAAATAAACAAATTTAGGCTGCTTTAACAAGAACAATTAGACTTATTTATTATTAAAATATGTGCTGACATTTTGCCAAAATTTATATACATAAATGACTAAAAAACTATTTATCTTAAAAATTTTGCATCTTTTGCAAGTATGTATTTTATCTTTAGTTTTTAGAGCCACCATCAAAAGAGGTCGGGGGTATATTGATTTTGTCATTCCGTTTGTAACACATCGAAACATTAGTTATAAACCCACAAACGTATATATATTTTGGGTCCTTATTAAATTCTAAGACGATCCAGCCATGTCTGTCTGTTGACAGCACGATAGAGTCCGAACGGAAAGAACTAAATAGTTGAAATTTTCCAAAAATATTGTTCATAGTTAAGGTTTGTTTGATACTGAAAAACTTCAATATAAATATGTTTTATATGAACCAAATTCTCAAATTTTATGGGGATCGGTCCATAAATGAGCCTCATATATGGTCCCCTTAAAAAACTGACTTTAAAGCACATTACTTGCTTAAAAATACGAGTCTGGCGCTGAAATTCGATATATTAAGTTTCCTACGATCAGAAATATATCTACCGAATTTTATGAGGATCGGTCCATAATTTACCCTACCTCCCATAAAAGGTCCCCTTCAAAAAATTACCCTAAATCTCATTACTGCCTTAATAACAACAATAATGCGATGAAATTCGATTTAAGCAAGTTTCTTACGTGTTTAAATCTCTTTACCAAACTTTATGCGGATCGGTTGACTCTACTCTCCAGATTGACATAAGCCCTGTTTCAAATAACAACCTAATGTTTATAGGGGAGCATTCCAGTTACGGCATACGGTTTGATGGTGGGTATATAGGATTCGGCATAGTCGAATATAACACTCTTGTTTTAAATAAAATATCTAGTTCAATTTCGTTTATTTCCCTTAAATAGATTTTTTTGTGTTTTATAAATCTAATGTTACATTTCTAACTGTAATAGTAGGGACTGTATATGAATGTATATGTATAGATGTACATATGTATGAACATTTTCGTGCCCAGATAAAAAATTCTGCATAAATAAATGTTACCAAGACTTTAAAATATAAATATGAATGAATGGCACTTCTATTTTTCAACTTTTTCTACATCTATTATATTGAAACACCAAAATAAACAAGAGTGTTATATTCAGTTATGCCGAATCTTTTGTAACCAACAGCAAAACATACATTGTTAAGACCTGTTTAGAAAAGATTTTTTAAGAAATTGTACTGAGATCAAGATTTTTAATCGCTGGTAGGGAACTGTAGCTTTTTTCAAAATGTTTTTTTATTTTTATCGTATTTAATACAATAATACGCATCGTTTGAGAGTATTCCACGGAAAACCCTAATGTATGCGGATTTAAGAATCGGTCATTTATTTCATTCAATTTTGGACCGAACCTTCTGAAACTTGGTAGAAACATTTTCAAACCTTGTCCATGTTAAATATAGCGATATACTATTATTTTTAAAGCTAGTTCTTTGCGGTAAAATATGGGGCCTAGGAGATATCGTGGCCCGATATTGCGCATTTTCAACAATAAACTGTATCAACCGAGACTGATATAGCTTGATTATCTTAGAATATAGTTAGGACATTGAATATGAATACATTTGAGGGTCAATGATGTGTTACAAATGCAATGACAAAATCAATGTACCCTTATCTGATTTACTGGCACTTTTAAACACATAAACAATGTTTATGCACATTTCAGAATAAAAATAAAAAAAAAAACTTCACAACACTTCTTAGCAAATACAATATTGCTACAAAAACGTGCTGCAAGAAAATACTTATACAAATAAAATTCTATTTTTGAAAAAAAAAAACTGAAAACTTGCTACTTTTTAACAAAAGAAAAATATGAAAATAAGGATTGCCGTAATCCTTCTTTAGATTTATCTGGTAATTTTTTCCATACTTCTAACAAACAAACACATTTATATTTAACAACACCAAGATATAAGTAAAAAAGTGTTATTTTATGTAAATGGACCTTTTATGAGTTTAAAAATATACTGGCATTTTACTTTTTAAACTCCACGAAAAATGAAAAAAAAGCATAAAGTATGTACTACAAAACGTGAGTGTAAAGTTTAAGAGGGAAAAATGGGGGTATGGATAAGACTATTAGCAAAGCTTGGTTTTTGGGTGTTGGGAGAAAAATCTTAAAATGGTTGAAGTATTGTTGTATATGTTTAAATATTTTTATGAAAAAAAATAGGTTACAATTTATTTTTACGAGGTGGTGACTCTAAACAACAATAACAGTGAAAAGAAAATACTTTGAGTAGGTCTAGGGCAGTAAGTAAGAATTCTTCGTATACAGTGCATAAAGAAAGTTGTAATACAACAAAAAATAGGATAACTTGTGTAACATTTTATATTTTTTTATATTTTTATCTTAAAGTCTATAACTCCATGTGAGAACCACAAGTCGAACAAATATATACGACCACTAAAAGCTATGAAAACGAAAAGCTATGTATACGAAAATTAAACTTCAAGGGAAAGTCTCCAGCAAACCACAGCTCTGTTAACCTTTAAATAAATATTTGTCGATCATTCTAAGAGAAAGCTAAAATGAAACATGATTTATTTGCTAACTTAAAAATACAAATTCTTTGTGTCGGCAAACTTTCAACACACACTTTAATTCTTAGTACAAGTATCACTTTTTCTTAAACTTTCTTAACAAAAATTTGTTATGCTACTTTTAGATTTAAATAAATTTATAGATGGTTTGTCGTTATTATGGGCAACTTTAGTACAATTGACAATGATAATCATATATAAATAGCAAACAAAAAATAATAATAATAAATAGAATAATCTAATACTTCTATTGATTTTTCATGTATTTATTTTATATAAAAACCCTAAAAAGAAAATCTTTAATATTTGTGTTATTTAATTTTCCAATATAAATTTTAAAAAAAAAAATTATTTGCTAAATCTTTAAGTAAGCTCTAAAACAGGTTTATGTTAAATAGTTTAGCTTAACAGATTGGAAAAAAATTAATTTTTATGCAATACTTTTGATTTGTTAATGTGGTTTTAAATAACATTAAAGTCAACTTAAATTTACAATTTTTCATTTTTCTTGTGTTTAATAAACATTTTCCAGTTATTAACTTGTTATGCGTTTCATTGCACCCAAAATCAAATAGACTTTACACTTTACTTGATTGGTTTTAATACAAACAGACAGACACACAAACACAATTACATAGTGCAGTTATCTTGTCAATGTAATTTCTATGCAAATAACATTTTGTGCATTTTCATAGTTTTGTTTTACTTTGTTTATTTAGGAGCCAGCCATTGGAAAGTAACAAATGTGGTGGCATTTGCTGCAACAAGGTAGTGAGTGTTTTTAACGCCTTGTTTTAAATGCAAATTACATTTGCAGGTTGTTTTTGTTATCTCTTTACACCCTACACAACTATAGTGCGTTTGTACTGTTATTGTTCTAAGACCCATCTTACTGAATACCAGTGAACTCCGAATTCTTAACTCAAACGTTTATCTCATGTCCGTCTGTACATGTAAATCTTGTACTCAACCTACAGATCTTCAGAACTTTTGACAACATACATATAAAATTTGGTCACTTTCAGATAAAGAAGCCGTTAGAATTTCAGTTTATAGTAAAAAATAACTTAAATAAGTCGTTACTTAGATAGATTAAGATAAATGAAATATTCTATATAATGTAGTGTTTGGCCAGGAAATCTTTCCACTGATCATATATCAATTTATACTGTGAGGATTGGATATCATCATCAGGATCTGGTGTAGGATATCATCATATTGTCGTGAAAACCCAACTATAACTTATTACGTGTTTCTTTTTAAAACTAAGCTGAACCGGTTGCTATTCTCATACTTAGTCTATAAAGTTAACCATTTTATGTTGAACATCTAAACATTAATGTTTTCTCAATTATAAAAACACCTACAGACGCGTGTGCATGTTGGCCTCAACTTTTAAATATTAAATAAACAATGGTATTATGGTGAATTCGATGAAAATTGTTTTAATAAACATAAATAATTTTTGTTTATGTAAAAGTTGGAATTTACAAATGGGTCATTTCGTGTCACACTTTAAAAATCGATGTTTTTCGATTTTGATGAAATTTGCACCAAGGTTAATACTATTGGATAGTAGGCCAGTCACAAATTTTCAGCGTTAGCGCAGAACTGCCGCAGTTAGATTGATGGTGGGTATATTAGATTCGGCATAGCCGAATATAGCACTCTTACTTGTTAAAACTAATTTAATTTTTTTTTAAACCCCCATTTATTTTTTTGCTCAAACAAAAGCTTAGACAATTTACTCTAAAATCTTTATAGTCCCACAATGGGGTGCGAGTATTTTTTAACTTAAGAATAAATTTTTTTTCAATATTATATGGGACTATAAAGACCTTAAAGTAAATTGTCTAAGCTTTCGTAAGAGCAAAAGAGAAAAAAATTGGGGTTTTCTAAAAAAAAAAAAAATAAAAAATGATTTAACAAATTTTTTTTTTAATAATTTTAAAAAATTCCAAAATTTTTTTTTTTTTTTTGGAAACACTGAAGAAATAGCTATTGTTGGGATCAATAGGTGAAAAGTTACACGCATTTGAATAAAACCCTGTATGACCAAAATGTCCAATGTTGACCCCCTCTAAGTCCGGCAGTTCTGGACTGATGTGTCTGGCCTACTATCCAATAGTACTAACATTGGTGCAAATTTCGTCGAAATCGATTTTTTTGAGTTTGGTCACTTGATATGAAATTGCCCATATACATATTTGATAACTGTCGTACAGTTCAAAAAAAAAAAATTCAAATAAAAATCATAAATAATTATGCATAAATTCATACCAAAGTTTCAAAGAATCAGGAATTTTGATTAAAAAAATGTATAAAATATAATAAATATAATTACTACTGTGGGTATTAACACAAAGTATTTTCATACGAATACTAAAGAATATCGAGACACTATATTCTAAAAATGCTAACACAGGTTTTTATACCCTACACCACCATCAGTGGTGATAGAGGGTATATATAAGTTTGTCGTTCCGTGTGTAACACCAAGAAATATTCATCTATGACCCAACAAAGTATATATATTCTGGGTCCTTATGAAATTCTGAGTCGATTTAGCTATGTCCGTCTGTCTGTGTAAAACACGCTCACGTTAAAACTAAGAAAAGGACATCAACCAAATTCACCCAAAATATTTATTTTTATCCTTAGCAGTTTGGTATTGGCCTGGCCTCAGTTACAATATGATCAAAAAAACTGTCTGCAATCTTTTTGAAAGGGGTCTCAAAAATTCCGAAGTTTTTATACCCTCCACCACCATCAGTGGTGATAGAGGGTATATATAAGTTTGTCATTCCGTGTGTAACACCAAGAAATATTCATCTAAGACCCAACAAAGTATATATATTCTGGGTCCTTATCAAATTCTGAGTCGATTTAGCTATGCCCGTCTGTCTGTCTGTGTAAAACACGCTCACGTTAAAACTAAGCAAAGGAAATAAACCAAATTCACCCAAAATATTTATTATTATATATTTATTATTGTTTATTATTATAAGCAGTTTGGTATTGAAAATCAGCAAAATCGGTTCATAACGTAAAAAGTTATGAGTAAAAATTTCAGACTACCTCGAAAAAAATTACGTTTTTTCATAATTCTTTTGTAGTTTTCTCAGAAACTACCAAAGATATTTCGATGAATTTTGTCACACATTATTTTTTCATGGCAGTGATTAATTATGTTGAAAATATTTAGAATCGATCCAATAAAGTCCCCTTCCGAAAATCACCTAAACGAATATATTTCATTGAATTATAAAGCTATCGGGATAAAATTCGACACAAATATGTTTTGTCCATTATTGGTCATAGCTCCCATATAAGGCCCTTTTCCGAAAATCACTTAAAAACACTTATTTCATTGTCAAATAAAGCTGTCGTGATAAAATTCGACATAAATATATTTTGTCTAAATATGAATTACTCTACTAAATTTTTTCCGTATAGGCCCATAATTGGTCATAGCTCCCATATAAGGTCCACTTCCGAAAATCACTTAAACACATATATGTCATTGAATTCTAAAGCTATTGGGATAGAGTTCGACAAAAATATATTTTGTGTACATTCAAATCATTTCACCAAATTTTTTACGGTTCGGTCCATTATTGGTCATAGCTACCATATAAGGCCAGAAAATCACTTAAAAGCACATATTTCATTGTCAAATAAAGCTATCGTGATAAAATTCGACACAAATATGTTTTGTCTTTATATAAATCACTCTACGAAATTTTTTCCGGATAGGCTCATAATTGGTCATAGCTCCCATATAAGGTCCACTTCCGAAAATCACTTAAACGAATATATTTCATTAAATTCTAAAGCTATAAGGATAAAATTCGACTTAAATATGTTTTGTCTACATATAAATCATTCTATCACTTTTTCCCCGGATCGGTTCATTATTGGTCATAGCTCCCATATAAGTTCCACTTCCTAAAATTACTTAAACGCACATATTTCATTGTCAAATAAAGTTATCTTGATAAAATTCGACACAAATATGTTTTGTCCTTATATGAATCACTCCACGAAATTTTTTCCGGATAGAGGGTCCACTTACGAAAATCACTTAAACGCATATATTTCTTTGAATAATAAAGCTATCTGGATAAAGTATGACTTGAATACGTTTTGTGAGCATATAAATCATTCTACCAATTTTTTTCCGGACTGGTGCATATATGATAATAGATACTTCAAAAAAAAAAAAAAAAAAAAATCACTTAGACGCACATATTTCATTATCAAAGATATCTTGATAAAATTCGACACAATTATGTTTTGTGTAAGGTCATAGCTCCTATATAAAGTCCACTTCCGAAAATCACCTCAACGAACATATTTGATTAATTAATAAATCTATTGTAGTAAAATCGACTTGAATTTTTTTTTTTGGCATATAAATCATTATACGAAATTTTTTCCTTATCGGTTGATAATTGGTCACAACTCCCATATAAGGACCATTTCCGAAAATTACTCAAATGCACATTAACAATCAAAGTTATCGGGATAAAATTCGACATAAATGTATATTTTGTTTATGTAAATCATTCTATGGATATTTTCTTCCGGATCGGTCCATAGGTTGTCTTAGCTCCCATATAAGGTATACTTCTGAAAATCACTTAATTCGTAATTAAATGATTATATCCGGAAAAAATTCAAAATCATTATGTTCTATGTACAGATAAATCATTATATTGAAATGTTTTCAAACTGGCCTAATAATATACAGTTTTCTCGACCTAATTATAATTAGTTCGACATATGCATAAATGTTAGTACCCTCAATACGGAAACAAAAATTTTTCCAAGTTATCTAAAAATTAGATTAGTTAAATGCGTTTCAATAAAAAGTAGCTTGCTGGTGGAGGGTATTTAAGATTCGGCATAGCCGAATATAGCACTCTAACTTGTTTATTTATTGAGTTGGCACTCGAAATACAAACGTAATATTACGTATGTATATCGATATACAAACGTAATATTACTTATGTATACCGATATACAATCGTAATATTACGTATGTACATATATCAAGATCGGTTCAAAATCAATTTCGGAATCACTTAAACTTTAAACATCTAAGAAAGCAAAGTACGACACTATAATTTAATACAAATGCAAAAATTTTGTTAAACAAAATATTATACGCCATATTCATAAATGCTTAATAAAGTTGTTGATGGTTTATTGTAGGCATTTTTTATCGAAATTTGCATAAAAAACTATTAATATCTTTGTGAGTACGGGGATATTTCCTTATCTTTGTAATAATGATCAAGCTTGATAATTAGCTTATACTTACGGTGTGGTATCATAAACTTTAGTAAATAAAATCAAACACAATTTATGTTTATTTTTAAATTTATCGTTTAAAAACTTTCCTTAATATAAATGAAAGAAAAAAAGTTCAATTTCCTTTTTATTGATTACCAA
Source organism: Lucilia sericata (assembly GCF_015586225.1). Taxonomy (NCBI): domain Eukaryota; kingdom Metazoa; phylum Arthropoda; class Insecta; order Diptera; family Calliphoridae; genus Lucilia; species Lucilia sericata. The sequence goes on from NW_023994048.1 coordinate 1,062,216, forward strand.
AATACGCACAAAGTGTAAAACTTTATAATTTTTAGCAAAAATTTTTAATTGAAATTTCTTGCCACCTGGGTACATATTTACATAGAATAGTTTAATACGCAAATTTTTAGCCTCCAGTATTTTATATTTAATTCTTTATTTGTCTCTCTAACTAATCACCTGGAGAGCAGCTGTATATTTACAGGCAACTATTTAAATAACCTTAATCGTTAACAGCAACCAGAATATTATTTAACTTAACAATTGCCTTAAATTTTTGATGAGTCAAAGCAACTATAAAGAAAGTCAATTTGAAAAGAAAGTACTCATTATTCATAGCCAAACTTATAAAAGAAGTTTTGCGTATATAAAACCAAAACTTTTTAAAGTACAAAAGCCATTTACTGTGCAAATAACCCAAAGGCTGTATATAAGACAACAAAATTAAATAAAATATGGCGTACAACAAAAAACCCTTTTCAATACTCTTAAAACCTACCAATACTACCACATTTCTTTTATTCACTCCATCCATAATAGACTGAACATTTTATTAAACGGTTACGGATATGAATGGTATCGAAATGGCAAAAAAATGTGTTTGTGTGTCGTCAAGTAAACGCACATTTTTGCGTAAAAGATAGTGTAAGAAAGAATAATTTCACTAGCTAGTATATAAGTCTATTTCAAATGCTTATTATGTTTTATAGGATTTTTTCCTCCATTTTATTTCTACTTTGCGAAAGATGTATTTCTTGTTAAAAGTAGCTAAAGAACTCTTACAATAAAAATGTAATGAAATTTAATGCTATTTGCATTACTTTCCTTCATCGTAGTTTTATATACATATAAAGAACACCAACCCAGACATCTTTGTTCAAGTATCTAAGTATGTATATATTGGATATGAATTTAATAGAGCTGCCGGGATGAATGGTTGGATGGATGAATGTATGTATGACTAGATGTCCGATTAACCCTTTAAAGTTTGTAAAATGTACAACAGAATATAAGTGGCATATATTTGCTGTTATGGTGACATTTGAAAAAAAATTTCAAAAGCAATAAAAAATGGGGAAATCATAATACTAAATATTTTCATAAAGGCAGTAAAACTTCATGAATACATACATATGTATATACATTAGATTGTCCCGAGGAACCGCCTTTGTAAGAATCTCCGTTAGGTATGCCTCTCAATCGATGTACTGAACACGAGAAAAATACAAAACTTCGGAATTTTTGAGACTCATTTCAAAAAGATTGCAGACAGTTTTATTGAACATATTGTAACTGAGGCCCGGAAGCATCCGGTCGCCTAAATATAATTAATATTTTTTATAAGGGTTTATACAATAATTATCCTTATCAAATATCCATAAGATAATAAAATTTCGTCATACAATTATATAGATTAAACTAAACTTCCAAAGAGATACATAAAAGGGTTCTAGGAATAAATTTGGAAATTAAAACAAACTTATGCTAAGTATCATATATATAAATTTCGCAAAAGGATTCTGAAATACCTTCATATCTTACAGGGTTAAGTTAGTTTCTAGAGAAAGAAAAAACAACTAAGAAACAAAGACGAAACGACTTTTTGTAAAAACAGATTCAGGGCGAAATCAATTTATTTTGCTGTCGTTGTAAAATTCATTTTTGTTTGTCGAACTTATAGACGTAGTTCTGAATGTCGTTGTTATTGTTGTTGTAGTAAACATGATTGTAGTTGTTGTTGTTGTAACTTTTTCTTGGTGCGTTTGTTGATTAGCTGTAATTAATCACATTGATTTTTTTTTTGTACTATTATTCCAAAAAAAGGGAAAAGTTGCTTATAAATCGAGAAATATTTTTTTGCTTGTTGTTGTAAGTTTGTTCTTATTCTCATTTTCTATCTTTATCATTTATATTCTATATTATTGTTTTTATCTAGTTACTTGTTAGTGTTATTGTTTTTTTTTTTTTTTGCATTTTATTTCCATTGAACTAATGGCTAATGAAGAAGAAGTAAAATAAAAGTAGAAAGAGTCAAACCAGAGACACAATAAGTTATAGTAACCTTTAGTCCTTTATGCTCATTATTAAACTGTGTGTGTATGTATGTATATTAGAACGACTCAAATTTGCCATGTTGTGTTTTACGTTGATCCATAAAATATTTTGAATCTTAAAATCCTTTAGATGTAAATGTCATTTTGATACAATTCTATATGGATTTATCGAAAATGAAAAGTAAAATGATTTAAAATATTGAAATCGATCCATCTTAAGAACCGACATCGTATGACATAACTAGGTGTATTTTGAAAAAGGTAACATAGACACTACCTTTATGAGTCAGTCTAATTTACACACATATACATATGGATTTGTATGGAATACACATAAAGAATTGAAAGGCTTAAAACGTAGCACAGTGTGTAGATGTGATATTTGTGTAATTCAAAAACGTCTAGATTTGCTCGTGCGCCTTCTTTTTTTAAAATATGGTATTTGCTCACATTTTAGATTTCCGAAAGGAATATTTACGATCAATGGTTAAAGTATTAATATTTATCAGTGTAATATTTAACTCATCATGTTTGTCATGGAAAGTCCATTTTGTTATTTTTCTCTAACTAATGTCATTGTCGTTTGTTGTCCAACTCTTAAAATGTTTGTCTTATCTTTTCACTAGTTTTTTTTTTTTTTTTTTTTTTTTGTTCTAGTTATTGGTCATGCTCTATTTTGTATTATGGTGGCCTTCGTGCTACAATGACTGATGGCCTTATTTTAGTTTAACTAGAATAGAAGAGTGTTGGAATAAAAGAAAACATAGATGGTTTTTTCCTCTTCTTTTTAATTTTATACCCTCCACCACCATCAGTGGTGATAGAGGGTATATATAAGTTTGTCGTTCCGTGTGTAACACCAAGAAATATTCATCTAAGACCCAACAAAGTATATATATTCTGGGTCCTTATGAAATTCTGAGTCGATTTAGCTATGTCCGTCTGTCCGTCTGTCTGTCTGTCTGTCTGTCTGTGTAAAACACGCTCACGTTAAAACTAAGCAAAGGAAATCAACCAAATTCACCAAAAATATTTATTGTTATCCTAAGCAGTTTGGTATTGAAAATCAGCAAAATCGGTTCACAACGCAAAAAGCTATGAGTAAAAATTTCAGACTACCTCGAAAAAAATTACGTTTTTTTCATCATTCTTTTGAAGTTTTCTCAGAAACTACCAAAGATATTTCGATGAATTTTGTCACACATTATTTTTTATGGCAGTGATCAATTATGTTGAAAATATTTACAATCGATCCAATATTTCCCATAGCCCCCATACAAAGGTATATATTCCCGGAAATTAGTTTATCGCTAATAACTCCCTCAAATATATCGGTATCAACACAAAATTTTGCACATGCAAATATAATATGAACAGAAATCATACTGTCAACGCAGATCTCAGTCGGTCCACAATTGGCCATAGCTCCCATACAAGGTCCACTTCCGAAAATCACCTAAACGCACATATTTCATTGATGAATAAAGCTATTGTGATAAAATTCGAGTTAAACATGTTTTGTGTACATACAAATCATTTTACGAAATTTTTTACGGATCGGTCCATTATTGGTCATAGCTCCCATATAAGGCCCACTTCCGAAAATCATTTAAAAGCTCATATTTCATTGTCATATAAAGCTATCTTGATGAAATTCGACACAAATATGTTTAGTCTAAATATAAATCACTCTACGAAATTTTTTCCGGATAGGTCCATAATTGGTCATAGCTCCCATATAAAGTCCACTTCCGAAAATCACTTAAACGCATATATTTCATTTAATTATAAAGATGTCGGGATAAAATTCGACACACATATGTTATGTATACATACAAATCATTTTACTAATTTTGTTACGGATCGGTCCATTATTGGTCATAGCTCCCATATAAGGCCCACTTCCAAAAATAATTTAAAAGCTCATATTTCATTGTCATATAAAACTATCTTGATGAAATTCGACACAAATATGTTTAGTCTAAATATAAATCACTCTACGAAATTTTTTCCGGATAGGTCCATAATTGGTCATAGCTCCCATATAAAGTCCACTTCCGAAAATCACTTAAACGCATATATTTCATTGAATTATAAAGATATCGGGATAAAATTCGACACAAATATGTTTTGTATATATACAAATCATTTTACTAATTTTGTTACGGATCGGTCCATTATTGGTCATAGCTCCCATATAACCCCATTTCCGAAAATCACTTAAAAATACATATTTCATTGTCAAATAAAGCTATCGTGATAAAATTCGACATAAATATATTTCGTATAAATATGAATTATTCCACTAAATTGTTTCTGGATAGGCCCATAATTGGTCATAGCTCCCAAATAAGGTCCACTTCCGAAAATCACTTAAACACATATATCTCATTGAATTCTAAAGCTATTGGGATAAAGTTCGACAAAAATACGTTTTGTGTACATTCAAATCATTTCACCAAATTTTTTACCCATTATTGGTCATAGCTCTCATATAACCCCATTTCCGAAAATCACTTAAAAATACATATTTCATTGTCAAATAAAGTTATCTTGATAAAATTCGACACAAATATGTTTTGTCTTTATATGAATCACTCTACGAAATTTTTTCCGGATAGGCTCCCATAGAGGGTCCACGAAAATCACTTAAACGCACATATTTCTTTGAATAATAATTGGATAAAGTACGACTTGAATATGTTTTGTGAGCATATGAATCATTCTACCAATTTTTTTCCGGATTGTTCCATATATGGTAATAGCTCCTTCAAAAAAATCACTTAAACGCACATATTTCATTAACAAATAAAGATATCTTGATAAAATTCGACACAAATATGTTTTGTGTAAGGTCGTAGCTCCTATACATATAAAGTTCACTTCCGAAGATCACCTAAACGCACATATTTCATTAATTAATAAATCTATTGTAGTAAAATTCGACTTGAATTTTTTTGGCATATAAATCATTATACGAATTTTTTTCCTTATCGGTTGATAATTGGTCACAACTCCCATATAAGGACCATTTCCAAAAATTACTCAAATGCACATTCGACATAAATGTGTATTTTGTATATATAAATCATTCTACGGATTTTTTCTTCCGGATCGGTCCATAGGTTGTCTTAGCTCCCATATAAGGTATACTTCTGAAAATCACTTAATACCACTTAATTCGTAATTAAATGATTATATCCGGATAAAATTCAAAAAATTTTGCCAAGTTATCTAAAAATTAGATAGTTAAATGGGTTTCAATAAAAAGTAGCTTGCTGGTGGAGGGTAGTTAAGATTCGGCATAGCCGAATATAGCACTCTAACTTGTTTTTGTATAATTAACATTATACAAGTGTGCTGTTCATTTTTTGCATGATTTTTAAAGATTTAGAATTGCAGTTTGAAACATATTTTACATTTACAGCATTCGTTTTATATAAAGAAAATTTATTCGTAGAGTAAAAAGACTGATAATTTAATGTATCCCAGCAAAAATTAAGCGAAGTACTTCAAAAGAATGACATTTATCTCCACTTCAAAAGAAGCAATTAGTGAATTTTACCTTCTGTGGAAGTGATGTTTAATGACTTCCGAAGAAGCGAAAATGATTCTATTTTTTTTAATGCGGAAGATATTTTTTTCGTTCTTATATTTTTGTGAGATAAAAAAGTTTATTTTTGGTCTTCTGTATTAATAAAAAAAAAATTACTTCTTGAGAATGACTTCAGAAGTAGTAAATTTGGAATCAAATAAAAATGACATATCTCTTATGACAAGCCTGTGTTAAAATCCACATTTCTTTAGGTATTTTTCAGTACTTCCATGAAGTAAATTCTACTTCTTTTTCACTTCTTTGGAAGTTCTTTTTTTGCTGGGATATACGTTAGTTGTGCGTAAGAAAAATGTAATTTATTTGAATTTTTTCCTAGAATTTGTGTATTGGCTCTATTACTTTTCAGGAGTCAATACACTTTTTGCTGATTGTGTAAGGTTTTCTATATTTGATTGCTTTTTAATATTTGTATGTGTTCTTTTTTTGAAATGATTTGATCAATTTTGATTAAATCGAATACAAAACATTTAATTTAAAATTTAAACTTTTGAGCGACCTAATTTAAGTTCTTTTTTTATACCCTCCACCACCATCAGTGGTGATAGAGGGTATATATAAGTTTGTCGTTCCGTGTGTAACACCAAGAAATATTCATCTAAGACCCAACAAACTATATATATTCTGGGTCCTTATCAAATTCTGAGTCGATTTAGATATGTCCGTCTGTCTGTCTGTCTGTGTAAAACACGCTCACGTTAAAACTAAGCAAAGGAAATAAACCAAATTCACCCAAAATATTTAGTATTATCCTAAGCAGTTTGGTATTGAAAATGAGCAAAATCGGTTCACATCGTAAAAAGTTATCAGTAAAAGTATCAGACTACCTCGAAAAAAATTACGTTTTTTTCATAATTCTTTTGAAGTTTTCTCAGAAAGTACCAAAGATATTTCGATGAATTTTGTCACACATCCTTTTTTCAAGGTCAATTATGTTCAAAATCTTTACAATCGATCGAATATTTCCCATAGCCCCCATACAAAGTTATATATTCCCGGAAATTAGTTTATCGTTAATAACTCCCTCAAATATATCGGTATCAACACGAAATTTTGTACATGTAAATATAATATAAACAGAAATCATACTATCAACGTAGATCTCAGTCGGTCCACAATTGGTCATAGCTCCCATATAAGGTCCAATTCCGAAAATCACCTAAACGCACATATTTCATTAATGAATAAAGCTATTGTGATAAAATTCGAGTTGAATATGTCTTGTGCACATACAAATCATTCTACCAAATTTTTTACGGATCGGTCCATTATTGGTAATAGCTCCCATATAAGGCCCACTTCCGAAAATAATTTAAGAGCTTATATTTCATGGCAACTAAAGCTATTTTGATGAAATTCGACACAAATATGTTTAGTCGAAATATAAAACAGTCTACGAAATTTTTTCCGGATAGGTCCATAATTGGTCATAGCTCCCATATAAGGTCCACTTCCGAAAATCACTTAAACGCATATATTTCATTGAATTATAAAGCTATCGGGATAAAATTCGACACAAATCTGTTTTGTATACATACAAATCATTCTACAAAATGTTTTACGGATCGGTCCATAATTGTTCATAGATCCCATATAAGGCCCACTTCCGAAAATCACTTAAAAGCACATATTTCAATGCCAAGTAAAGCTATATTGATAAAATTCGACACAAATATGTTTTTCCTAAACATTAATCATTCTACGAATTTTTTTCCGGATAGGCCCATAATTGATCATAGCTTCCATATAAGGTCCATTTCCGAAAATCACTTAAACGCATATATTTCATTGAATTCTAAAGCTATCGGGATAAAATTCTACAGAAATATGTTTTGTGTACATTCAAATCATTTCACTATTTTTTTTACGGATCGGTCCCTTATTGGTCATAGCTCCCATATAAGGCCCACTTCCGAAAATCACTTAAAAGCACATATTTCAATGTCAAGTAAAGCTATCTTGACAAAATTCGACACAAATATGTTTTGCCTAAACATGAATAACGCTACGAAATTTTTTCCGGATAGGCCTATGATTGGTCATAGCTCCCATATAAGGTCCACTTCCGAAAATCACCTAAACGCATATATTTCATTGAATTCTAAAGCTATTGGGATAATATTCGACTTGAATATGTTTTGTGTACGTACAAATCATTTTATAAATTTTTTACGGGTCGGTCCATTATTGCTCATAACTCCCGTATAAGGTCCACTTACGAAAATCACTTAAAAGCACATATTTCATTATCAAATAAAGCTATCTTGATAAAATTCGACACAAACATGTTTTGTCCAAATATGAATTACTCTGCGAAATGTTTCCCGAATAGGCCCATAATTGGTCATAGTTCCCTTATAAGGTACACTTCCGAAAATCACTTATACGCATATATTTCATTGAATTCTAAAGCTATAGGGGTAAAATTCGACTTTTTTTTTGGGTACATATAAATCATTCTACCACTTTTTTCTCGGATCGGTCCATTATTGGTCATAGCTTCCATATAAGGTCCACTTCTGAGAGTCACTTAAACACACATATTTCATTGTCAAATAAAGTTAATTTGAGAAAATTCGACACAAATATGTTTTGTCTTTACATAAATCACTCTACGAAATTTTTTGTGGATAGGCATATAAAACATTGTACCAAATTTTTTCTGGATCAGTCCATATTTGGTAATAGATCCACTTCAAAAAAACCCTTAAACGCACATATTTAATTATCAAATAAAGATATTTTGATAAAATATGATTTGTGCACATATGAATCACTCTGCGAAATTTTTCCGGATAGGCCCTTAATTGCTCATAGCTCCTATATAAAGTCTTCCTAAAGTCACCTAAACTCACATATTTCATTGATTAATAAAGCTATTAAAGTAGAATTAGACTTGATCTTCTTCTGCATAAAAATCATTATACTAAATTGTTTCCTGATCAGTCCATAATTGGTCACAACTCCCATATTCTGTGTATAGCTACATCATTCTATTAAAATATTTTCGAACTGTCGTATTAATATACATTTTTTTGGACCTAATCAAAATTAGTTCGACAAAAATTTTGGCAAGTTATCTAAAAATTAGATAGTTAGATGGGTTTCAATAAAAAGTAACTGGTGGAGGGTATTTAAGATTCGGCATAGCCGAATATAGCACTCTAACTTGTTATTTTTAATTTTTTTTTTCCTTCTGTATGGAAACACACATTTTATCTCTCAGTTCTTGTAAACCAATTGTATTTCTTGTCTAAAAGCTTTAAATAACAATTTATCAAATATCACTCATACTCCCCTTAGTACTTAATGAAATAACATTCATACTCCCCTTAGTAACGTTAATATTTTAATAACCTTATTTAATTCAAATTTTTTCATCTTTTCGGTCTTGAATTACTACCCAATACAAACATTATTCATTTATTATTTTTTTTATTTTTTAATCAAATAATTTTTTTTTTTTCTCTTTCTCTTGAATTAGTTGCTATTTTAATAGTTTCTCTGCTCATTTTTTCATCCTTTAATTTTTGTGTGGCTATACGTATACAAATGTTTTCATTATTCATACATATATTTTCTTTAATTATCTTAACCAGTCTAGTGTAAAAGGCTTTTGGGTTCAAGACAAACACCAATAAGAAAAAAAAAAACATAATTGTGAAAAAGGTTGTCATTTTCTAAAACAAAAGGCGATTAGTTTGTAAAAATATTTACTTTTTGTCTGTGCCCATCAACATGGTCATAATGATGTTTTCTTAATTGCAAAAATTATAAATTCATGTAACATAAATTATAATTCTAATGTTTATTAATTAAAAAACAAGTTAGAGTGCTATATTCGGCTGAGCCGAATCTTGAATACCCTCCACCAGCTACTTTTATATTAATACTTTTCTAATTGATCAAATATTTGTAGAAATAAGTTTTCTCATGTCTTAAATAGAAAAAATCCCAAGATTTATTTAATTTTGTAATAAGTTATGAGTATTTATGTGATTTTCTGAAGGGAGACATGTATAGGACCGACCGCACCCATGTTATGAACCGATCGTGAAAAAATCTTGAAATATAATTTTTGTATACAAAACTAATATTTGTGCCAAATTTTGTATCAATAGCTTTATTTGGTAATGAGTAATGTGAGTTTAAGAGATTTTCGTAAAAGGACCTTGTATGTGAGCTATGACCAATTATGTATATAAAGACAAAATTTCAAAATTCTGTATCTATATCATTATTTGGTAATGAATATTGTGCATTTAAGTGATTTTCTGGAGGGGACCTAGTATGAGAGCTATAACCAAATATGGACCGATTGCAAAACAATTTTATAGTGTAATTTATGTATATAAGAGCAATATTTGTGCTAAATGTTTATATATCAATATTTTGTAATGAGTTATGTGCGTTTAAGTGATTTTCGGGAGGGGACCTTGTATGGGAGCTATGACCAATTATGGACCGATCCGAAAAAAACTTCCATAATAATATTTCTGTATATGTGAACAATACTTGTACCAAATTTTAAATGGATATCTTAATTTAGTAATGAATTATGTGCGTTTAAGTGATTTTCGGAAGGGGACCTTGTACGGGAGCTATGACCAATTATGGACCGATCGGAAAAAAAAATCCATAGTAATATTTCTATATGTGAGAGCAATACTTGTACCAAACTTTATATGGATATTTTAATTACGTAATGAGTTATGTGTGTTTAAGTGATTTTCGGGATTGGACCTTGTACGGAGCTATGACCAATTATGGACCGATCGGAAAAAAATTTCATAGTAATATTTATATATGTGAGAACAAAACATGTACCAAATTTTATATGGATATTTTAATTTAGTAATGAGTTATGTGTGTTTAAGTGATTTTCGGGAAGGGACCTTGTATGGGAGCTATGACCAATTATGGACCGATCGGAAAAAAAATTCACAGTAATATTTCGGTGCATATGAGCAATTCTTGTACCAAACCTTATATGGATATTTTAATTTAGTAATGAGTTATGTGTGTTTAAGTGATTTTCGGGAGGGGTCCTTGTATGGGAGCTATGACCAATTATGGACCGATTGGAAAAAACTTTCACAGTAATATTTCTGTGCATATGAGCAATACTTATTCCAAATTTGATATGGATATCTTGATTTAGTAATGAGTTATGTGCTTTTAAGTGATTTTCGGGAGGGGACCTTGTATGGGAGCTATCCAATTATGGACCGATCCAGAAAATTTTTTCTCTCGATGAATTCTATTAACATAGAATTTTAATTTGTAAAATTTTGTGAAGATATCAACATTCTGACGGAAGTTATTAACAAAAAACTCATTTTCCGGGAATATGCACTTTTGTATGGGAGGTATATGAAATTATGGACCGATGCTGGCAATTTTCAGCAGAAATAAATATCTTGTATAGAAACGAATCTATGATGACTTTCATGAAATTATCTTGCACAGTTTTCGAGAAAATTACATCAGAATGTGTAAAAAATGCTTATTTTTTTCGAGGTTGTTTTAAATTTTGATTCATAACTTTTCCCAATGTGAACCGATTTTGCTCATTTTCAATACCAAACTGTATCGGATAATAATGAATGTTTTGGGTGAATTTGGTTAAATTATATTGCTTCGTTTTAACGTGAGCGTGTTTTACACAGACAGACAGACAGACGGACGGACGGACAGACGGACATAGCTAAATCGACTCAGAATTTCATAAGGACCCAGAATATATATACTTTGTTGGGTCTCAGATGAATATTTCTTGGTGTTACACACGGAATGACAAAGTTATATATACCCTCTATCACCACTGATGGTGGTGGAGGGTATAATAAAGTGTAAATGATGTGAGCTTTTGTTTTTTAATTGTACTATTAAAAGGGTGCAGTAGGTGGTAGGTTTGGGAAACAAAGTAATATTGTTAAAACTCATCGGTTTTATGAAAATTTGTTTCATATGGCTCAGTACCTAAGGGGTTCTCCGCGACTTGTGTTTAAAATTTAAAATGTTACTTTAGTTACTCGAACTTTGGTTCAAAGAATTTTTCCCTTAACTTTTTTTAATTTCGTAAATGTGAATGAATAATAAAACTATTTAAACTAAATGCTAAATCAACAATTTTTATGACTTTGGTTCCAGCATTGGCTTTTAAAAATATTTAAATATTAATTTAAAACTAAAATATGTAGACTTTTTCATATTTAACATCAAATAAACAATTTACATTACACATTCTATAAGGAATGAAAAGAAACAAAAAAAAATAAAAAAAAAACATTCACAACACAATATTTATGATGCTTGTGAAAATGAACCGCACACAATCATATATTTAGGCAAATAGTTAAGGAAAAAACCATATGCCACACGCATCGACTCAAAAGAGGCAGACAAAAAGACAGACAGACACATAACAACTAACGTCAAAGTACATACTTACATACTATATAAAACACAGACTTTTCGGGGCGTAGTATTAAGTGTATGTATGAGGTTTTAAAGAATCCTGCAGTTCGAGAAGCCTGTCCTGAACTAGTGATTTTATATGTTCGATTTACACTTACAAAATCAGCTAATAATTGCAATATGGCATAGTGAGATATTGTTTTTCATTAAAGTAAAATGTTCCAAAAATATATAAATTCATGTCAACAAGCAGTTTAATATTTAGGGAAAAAATACTCTACGAAAAGGATACACAAACTCTTTGGAAAACTTCTGGGCTTAAAGTTACAATAACACATATAAAACAGTTTCCCAAAAAAAAATGAAAGAGAACTTAACTGTATTGTATCTTAAAGTACATAAAATATCTATATATGAAGTGTGTATACATAAATACTTCATTCATATAGTACTAACGAAAAGATGAAGTATAATATGTTCGAACAAATGTACATACATGTAATAATAAAGTATGTAAGTAAGTTACTAAAGTACTACTCGTACTATAACATAGTGTACAACACATTAAGTATCTTCATTTATAATCAACAGCAATAATGGTATCTTAGCAACCATGTTTGCCACCTAATATCTCACTTTAAGATTAAAAGCGTTACCAACTAAAGTAAAGTTCAAACTGAATGCCTTAAAGGAGAAAAAAAAATCATGGTAAAAAGTAAGAATTAAGAGTAAGATCTTGTGAACTGATGTGATATGTGTTCTGAGTATTTTAAACTAAACTGTATGCAAAAGAACAGAACATGTTGTTAAAAAAAAAATAAAATGAACAACAAAATTTTTATTTTTAACTTTAGTTTGAAAAAGAGAAGAGTTGATGTTAGTTTTTTTATGCTAAACATAGAACAGACTTTTTTGTTAAAAAAGTTGAAAAAAAAACTTTTAATAAAACTTATGTTTTTATATGCAAATTAGACATGCCCCAAAATAGTGAGCAAATTTAAATTTGTTTTTAATTTAAAACTTAATCTTCCATAGAAATAATTTAGAAACACTTAGAAAAACATGTAGGAAAGTATAGTCGGACATGGCCGACCATATTATACCCTACACCATGAGTATATTTTAAAAAAAATTTATTTTCTATAAAGAAACTTTTCTGTTCAATTTTACTTTAATTCCCGGAGTATTTAAGCAATTTACTGATGAAAAACTAAAAGAGGCCTCTAAAAGAGGCTTTATATGGGAGTTAGGGTCAAACATTGGCCGATCCTCTTAAAATTTGGAGAAGGGAAATTTTTATATAAAAATTAGTTTTGCTGAATTTCATCGCGATATACATATAAGTCAATTTTGTACTTTTAAGACATTTTTATGTATGGGGGTCAAATAAGGGTCGATCATTACAAAAATTAACAATGTCATTTATGCTTATATAAAACTTAGTTGTGCCGATTTCTGCAGAAAGAGTAATGTATGGCATAAAAGCCCAAATCGGGAGGTCCGATTGTATGAAGGCATGATGAAATAATGGACCCATTTTAACCAGTTTCAATAGTCTTCGTCCCTGTGCCGAAAAGCACGTTTGGTTCAAATTTTATCAAACTATCTTTAAAATTGCGGCCGGCACCTTGCGCATAATCGACTCAAAAAGTGATTCTGAGTCGATCGGAATATTTCAAGATTTCTCTTTTTTCTGAATTTTTTGTAGAAAAATAGTCCTTCGAAGTTAAATACATATTTAATTTAAATTGAAAATTAAAATAAAATTTAATGTTTGGAGAAGAGATATAGTTATTTTTGGGGGCTGGGATATGTACGCACTTACTACGCTCTGCAGCAACGAACTTATATTAGTTTGTTGCAATGATGTTAAATAACAAACATCAAAAGAAAAACTTTTATTTACAGGCAATCAATACAAAATTATCTTAAACTAGGTCATAAACTATACTTAAATAGTTTACTCTTAAATTTGATTTAAAATCTCGATTAGTACAGATATATATTCCATCATTATAGGATTCTAAGATGATTAATATAATTAAATTTGGCCCTGAGCTTGTCTGTCCGTCCATTGAGACAGAAGGTGTTAGAGTAAGTAGTTTATTATAAAAAATGGGCAATATCGGTTTACGATTTAACCCAGATCCCATAAAAATATACTTTAGAATACTTAATACTTATTAAAGAGACAATAATGTAGCAGCCTTGATAAAAAGATGCACATGTTTATTTTAGGTATCTACAAACAGAATTAATATTGTACTATAAAATACGGATTATATTCGACCACAGTAGGCTATAGAGTCAGTCATGTTCATAATTGATCATATCCTCCTTCAGACAAAAAGACATGTCCGTCTGTCTGCCCGTGGGCCGGTAAATCTGTCTATTAGGGACGATAGACCCTAGAGCAGAGTTCCATGGAAGATCCTATTCTGTAAATGACTGACTTTAAAACTCATAACAGACATTAAAATAGCAGTGATAACAGTTTAGAAATTTAGTTTGTTGTCAATAATTGAATTGAAATATTTAGCAAAATAAAATTCGATAAAGTGTTCTATCAAACTCTGTCTATTATTTAAGACTCAAAAATCAATTGAAGAAATTTAGTATTTGTATATTATAGTATTAAATTTTAAGAAGTTTCCTCATAACCAAACTTTATTCAAAAGTAATAAATATTGGGTCAAATTCCATTTCAACTATAATGATTACAAATTATTTAAAGTAATCGGAAAACTTCAAAACAGGTTTACCACTTTGTATATTAACTCCATAACAATCGACTGTAGACTGGAAATATTCAATTTTATCTAAATTAAAATTATATATCTTTAAAGGCGTGTCTTAAACCTATTACTTAGACATACTTTTAAATAAAACAAGTAAACGTTTCTAATGAAAAGGCTTTACAATACGAAAAATGTATTTTAAATTTAAAGAATGCTTTTACAACTGACTGGAAAACACTTTAAGCCATTTTAAGATGTAAGTATTCTTCACTTTCTATCAAGTTTTTTTTTTTTTATTTTGCATGTCTCTTTTTCTAACAAAAGATAGAGATTTAAGTTTATGACCATTTTTTTAAATGTTTTGTTCATAATATGAAGAACATAACAACAAGATGTTGGTTAGAGTGAGTATTTTGAGCATGGATGTCAGGCAATTATCTATCTGTTGGTACATAAATTTTGTATACTTCATAATTTGCAGTTTTCATACTATTTCTACTATTGTCTAGGATGGCATGCACATAAAATGTGTGTCTATGGAATTTTTGGAATATTTGTACCATATTAAGAGTTTCTAATGTTTAGCATGCTAGACAAGTAAGAACCTTCCATGATGTTGAAGATGATGGCGTTCATCTTTTGTATTTGTTAGTATATGTACGTTCTTATGGGCATTAAGTATTTTAAAACCTTAAAAATGTTCTTCTTACATTACAAACTGTGCTGCAATCCAGGAAATATAAAGGGCTCTGGAGAGATAGATGTCTGTGCTAGTTTAACTGCACGATTTAATATTTTTATTTTTTTGGTTTTTCTTGCCTCTGGTAAAAAATACAGCATTCTTACAGCTGCTGTTAGGTGATTTTGATATAAATTACAGTAGATAGTTTTTTCTGGGGCTCTGACGTTATAATAGTTTTATGCAGTTTTACTAGAGAATTTTTCTTGATTTTTTATTTAATTTTTTTTTCTGTGTGAACATTTGCACCATCTGGCTCTAATGGTTCTTTTGACCACATGTGCATAATATCTATTAACTTATGATGAAGTTTAAGTATAATTTTATTTGTTATTGTTTCATACATATTCTTAGATTTTTTTTTTTTTTTTGAAAATTTAAGAAAATTGATCTGAATAAAAGTTTTTTAACTTATAAAAATATTAAAGCACATAATGAAAATATTTTGCAACAGACTTAATTTTTCAGATATATACAAAAATTATGTATGTATGTATATAAATTTCGTTTTTACTATTTTTAAATAATATGTAAGAATATAACAATTATAAAATTTATTCATATGTATTTCAATTCCCCTGTCCCTTTTGACATAGATGACCGCCTTATCTGTAACTTTTTATCCTGACACCATTTAATATTGAACTATACTGCAATTGCATTTTTTTTTTTACTGTCAATATTTTTTCATTTATTTGTTACTTTTTATAAACCAATGATTGTTCTTCGCAAACAAAACTATAGTATTGGTAAAAAAAACAAAAAAATAACAATAATGAACTGATTGTTCATGGTATTGTTTTGCATTTCATTTGTTATTCCTTTGGAAAAATTACAGCCAATATGAAATGTACGTTTTTAATATAAATACATAATAGCAAATGCTGACGAAGAGTAAATGGGAAAAAGGAAAAATACAAATCAGGAGGAAATAAACTTTAGTTGTAAAGTAATGCATGCTACAACTACTAGACAACTACTAATCCACAAAATGATTATTAGTTAGTTAGTTAGTTAGTTAGTTAGTTAGTTAGTTAGTTAGTTAGTTAGGTAGTTAGTTAGTTAGTTAGTTAGTTAGTTAGTTAGTTAGTTAGTTAGTTAGTTAGTTAGTTAGTTAGTTAGTTAGTTAGTTAGTTAGTTAGTTAGTTAGTTAGTTAGTTAGTTAGTTAGTTAGTTAGTTAGTTAGTTAGTTAGTTAGTTAGTTAGTTAGTTAGTTAGTTAGTTAGTTAGTTAGTTAGTTAGTTAGTTAGTTAGTTAGTTAGTTAGTTAGTTAGTTAGTTAGTTAGTTAGTTAGTTAGTTAGTTAGTTAGTTAGTTAGTTAGTAGTTAGTTAGTTAGTTAGTTAGTTAGTTAGTTAGTTAGTTAGTTAGTTAGTTAGTTAGTTAGTTAGTTAGTTAGTTAGTTAGTTAGTTAGTTAGTTAGTTAGTTAGTTAGTTAGTTAGTTAGTTAGTTAGTTAGTTAGTTAGTTAGTTAGTTAGTTAGTTAGTTAGTTAGTTAGTTAGTTAGTTAGTTAGTTAGTTAGTTAGTTAGTTAGTTAGTTAGTTAGTTAGTTAGTTAGTAGTTAGTTAGTTAGTTAGTTAGTTAGTTAGTTAGTTAGTTAGTTAGTTAGTTAGTTAGTTAGTTAGTTAGTTAGTTAGTTAGTTAGTAGTTAGTTAGTTAGTTAGTTAGTTAGTTAGTTAGTTAGTTAGTTAGTTAGTTAGTTAGTTAGTTAGTTTGAAAGGAGGATGTATATACATCAAATTCGAAGAAATACACCTAGGCCTCTATCGGGCCTGTTGTGCCTCAGTTGTGAATCCAACCCACCACCTGCAGTCTACCAGACTAGACCACTAAACACTAACCTACCGGGGGCCAAAATAATATTTGAAAAATTGTTTTGCATTTGGTTTGGTCCATTTCAGAATTTACTAGATTATTTTTGAATTCATATTTCCTAAAGAGGTTTTGCAGATCAGAAATACGAACAGATTGCAGATAACTTTTTTAACATATTGTACAGAGATCTATATTTTTAATCGCTGATAGCAAACTGAGACCCTTGTAAAAAAACGCATCGTTTGAGAAGTATGCCTAGAAAAACGTGTTCCACGGGACACGTTTAGTAAAAATTAGTAAAAATATTGTCATATCAAATAATCTAAAAATGTATTTCCTCTTCTCTTTAATAACAATGTTTAAACTATTTTTTCTATCTTTGAAAAATATAAGTCATCTAAAAAAATATTTTTCAATTTCGTTACAAACAAAACGATGTAGTTATTTAAATTCCATACAATTTAAATGCAGTGAAACGTAAATATTAATACAAAGTGAAACAAAATATTGATTATTCATTCAATGATGTGAAAAATAAACAAAGTAACAATAATAACTGCAAAATGATGGAAACTGAAAAAAAGTAAAGCACAATAACAAATACATATTACAATTTGCTGTACACAAAGGTTGCCAAGTAAACAAAAATCTTGCTTTGACGAGGATTTTTAGTTGGAAGGATTACAACTATTGTTTTTCATAAGAATTCACTATTATAATCTCGAAATTCTAGGATATCGCGATGAAATTCCACGGAATTATTTTCCTCAGTTCTATTGCATACTGAGTAAGTAAAACTGAGTAATATATTTTCTGTAGTTTTCAATCAAACCAAAAATAATATTAGTTAACAATATATATGTAGTATAGGCAAAGGTATTTTAAGCAATATTCAACTTAACCAATTATAAACAGTTAGTGTTTGGTATAAAAACATGTTTTAAATTGGTTAGGTTGAATATTGATTTTAATACCTTTAAAGATTTTTCGCCATAATCTGACCGGTTGTGTCAGAATCTTGAGATTCATAGGAAAATACTATTACATAAGTATTTCGATTTGAAAATTTATCTGGCCACTCTGCTTATATATAACATTGTTTCGTTGCTGTAGTACTATTTCCCCCTACTCATGCCGGTATACTTATTGTACTACTTACCATCATCAGCCAGTCATAGCAACCTCGATTGCTTAATGCGATGTAAAATTATCATTAGCATTTCATCTCTACACTTATTGAAGATGTATCTACAAGT
Organism: Lucilia sericata; assembly: GCF_015586225.1. Lineage (NCBI taxonomy): Eukaryota > Metazoa > Arthropoda > Insecta > Diptera > Calliphoridae > Lucilia > Lucilia sericata. The sequence goes on from NW_023994048.1 coordinate 1,080,829, forward strand.
ATGTGAATGATTTTTCAGCAGTATGAGTTTGTATTTTTTCTTGTTCGCATGTTTTTGTGATTGTACTTTCCCAGCAAACACAAACTAGATAAGAATTAGTTAAGTATAACTGTTCGGTAATAGAGATGTATTGAATCCGGTTTCTTAAGGTGGAAAAGTTTCAATATTTCTTAAAGATTTTCTAAGAGTTTCGAATTTATATTTGTTATCAAGTGAAAAACATTATAGTATGGTAGGCATAGTTATTGCTTGCTGGGAAGAACTAATATAGAAGTGCTAATCTATTTAATTTTCTTTTTCTGTGATAGTGCTAAGCTTTCGAAAGATTTCAATTCAAATTTTTCGACAGTAAAATTTTGCCTTGCCCTGCCATTGTTGTAAATAATCAAGATATTTGAGTGATATATGGGGAATTTCATGTCAAGTGACCCAACTCAAAAAATCGATTTTGAGGAAATTTGCACTAAGATTAGTACTGTTGGATAGTTGGTCAGACACAAATTTTCAACTCTATCAGTCAAGAACTGCCGTACTTTGAGGAGGTCAAAGTTGGACATTTTGGTTATACAGGTTTTTATTCAAATGAGTGTAACTTTTCTCCTATTGGTCCTAGCAAGGTTTGTCCAAAGGAGTTCAAATATCTATTTCTCCATTCTTTCCAAAATATTTATTTTTTTATTTTTTTAGTTTTATAATATTTTTTTATTTTTTTATTTTTTTCAAAATGGGCACTTGTTTTGCTTAAAAGAAAGCAAAATAGACAAGATGAAGAGATTTATAGTCCCATGATGAGATGCGAGTGGGATATCTATCAAAAAAATTATTTTTTACCTCAAGAATAAAATTTTTTTGCAATATTTAGCACTTAATTTTCCCCTATTTTTTTAAATGGGCGATGTTTTTGTTATTATCGAATGAAGTTAATTGATTTTCTGAATAGGGTGGGGTCAATTATTGACCGATCCTCCGAAAATTTGGTAGAAAGATTTTGGTTCTTACAAAACTTGTTTATGTTGAATTTCATCGTTCTAGTCGTAATTTTAAGCTAGTAATGGGCGGTAAAGTCGTTTTCTGAAGGGGAATTTATACGGGGTAGTAGGGTCAACTATGGATCCATCCTCTCAGAAGTTAGTAGAGAGATTTTGGCTCATACATAACTTGTTCATGCCGAATTTCGTCGCTGTACTCGCATTTCTGAGCCAGTAATGAACGATAAAGATATTTTCTGAAGGGAACCTTATATAAGGGATAGGGTCAATTATGGACCGATCCTCATTTGGTTAAGAGATTTACGTTCACATAAGAATTATTCATGTAAAATCTCATTGTTATATTGGTATTTTTAAACCAGTTATGACTGTTAAAACTGTTTCCCGGGGGGCTATGCGAAAACGTGGACCGATTTTGTCTATTTTCAATTCCAATCAAACTTTATCAAAAGTCCTTATCGAGATTTCAACAGACAGACGTGCGGACGGACAGACAGACGGACGGACGGACATGGCTAAATCGTCTCAGAATCTAATATGGACACAGAATATATATACATTTATGGGTCTTAGGCGAATATTTCGATGTGTTGCAAACGGAATGACATCTTTTTTGATGGAGGGTATAAAAATTGTTTATAATTTATTCAAAAATGATTAAAAACTTAAGAAACCTAATACTGCTGAATTTATATAATATTTAATTAAACACAAATAATGCGAGCAATAGAAAAACATTTTGTTCAAATTTATCAAAAATTATTGAAAATAAGGTATCCAGGCCGTTTATAGAAGTGTAATATATTTGTATAAAAAAGTACTATAGTTATTTGACAGAGTATATATTGATAATATCCTAAACAGCAAAACTAAGTTAAGAAGTTTCTTTGTAAAGGAAAAATACGTAAAACAAATACAAAATTTTTTTTTTTCAAAAATGTATTTTACATTAAAAACAAGTGAGAAAGTATAGTCGGGCGTGGCCGACCATATGATACCCTACACCAGTTATGAATATTAAATTTGATTTATTTTTTATAATAAAGCATTTATCTTCTATATTCCCTTGTTCCGATACATTTAAGCAATTTATGGATGAAAAACTAGGGGCAAATATGGACCAAGCCCGATAAAATTTTGTGAATATATTTATATTTACATAATATTTTATTGTGCTGAATTTCATCGCGATATTTGTGTTTATAAGTTAATTTTGGACATTCAAATAATTTTCTGAAGGGGACTTTGTATGGGAGCTAGGGTCAAATGGGGCCCGATCTTTATGAAATTTGGCAGGGTCATCAAGACTTCTATAAAACTTAGTTGTGCCGCATTTTATCGATATTCCTGTATATTTAACATAATTATGAGCTCAGAAGCCCTTTTCGGGGGGTTCTGTTCTATGGGGGCTAGGTGAAATAATGGACCGATTTTAACCATTTTCAATAGCCTTCGTCCTTGGGCCAAATAAAAAGTGCGTGCCAAATTTCGTCCAGCCAGACGGACGGACGGACATAGCTTAATCGACTCAGAAAACGATTCTAAGCCGATTGGTATACTTTAAGGTGGGTATAGGACGAATATTTTTGTATGTTACAAACATCAGCACAAATCCAATATACCCTCCGCACTAAAGTGGTGTAGGGTATAATGAAATGAGCTCAATATTTGCTACCATCTACACAAACGTTCTACTAATACAAATATCAATCAATTTGCATTTTACTTCAATATTTATTACAATTTCTTGTATATTTTTACGTTTTTGGTACATTTTCATTTCTATTTCATTATTCAGTTCATTTTTTTTGGTAAATATTCTAATGTATTATTCTCTTTTGTGTTTCACCTTATCTCATTTTAGTACCACTTACCTCAGTTCAGGGTGTATTGGGACGCCAGGCAATGCTGCCGTGTGATATAACACCAATGGAACGTGACGATGCTGTTTATATGGTTTTGTGGTTTCGTGAGGGTGATGGTGAACCCATTTATAAGTAAGTAACAAACAAACGTATCAACATTATTATCTTCATCATTATCCCCCCCATCATAGTTTCCGGTTTTAGTTTTTTCTACAAACAATTTTTATTTTCTTTTTTTTTTCTTTTCCCATTTTAACTTAACATACTACTTTATTAGTAATTTTTTCATTATTATGTTTAAAAGGATTGTAGATTCTCATCATAATGAGTTTAGAACAAAATGTTGGCAAACCTTAAGCTAGAAAATAATAAAAAGAATAGACACTTCCTTATTTATTCTTAGTGATTTAATTTATGTTGAAAAACATGTTTTATGTATAATACAAAAAAAAAAGGGACAAAGTGTTAGTTATCTTCATGCTTTACTTGTTTTTAGGGTTTATTGGGATTTTTATTTTATTATTTAATTAATTAAGTAGTAAATTTACAAACAACTTAAAAAACTATGTATATTTTCAAATTAAAAATTCGTATAACCAAGACAATGACTTAGTTTGTTAAGTTTTTCTAGTTCCTGAGTGCTTTTCCCAAAATTCTGGTTGGTTGTTAAAAATTTATTGTTTAGAGAATTATTAAGTACTTACGTTAAGGGTGTTAAAAACTTTTTACAAATACCATAATACTTTAAATAAATCTTTTAATGTGCAGTAGTTTTAGTTTAAAATTGGTTAAATATTAAACGAGGGTGGTACGCGAAGTAAATTTCAAAAGGAGATGAGTAGAAAAATGGTAGAAATAAAACAATATCACTCATTTACTACAAAACTGGTATAATCTAAATACATATGCCTGTACGTGTGTTGCAACAGGTGTCAAATTTTAATCAGAAAATTTTCCATTTAACTGAGCTTTTCATTAAAAGCTATAAAAATGTAGCTTATATTCCCAACGAATAATTATTTTTTATTTCTTCTCTTGCTAGTTTCGACGTACGAGGGAGACAATTTGGTCAGGCGAGATTATGGTCATCACCATTAGCATTCGGGCAACGAGCCTACTTCAGTGTTACCTCACATCCAGCACAATTGAAAATAGACAATGTGCGTTTGGAAGATGAAGGTGTCTACAGATGTAGGGTTGATTTTCGTAATTCACCCACAAGAAATCTGAAAATCAATTTAACAGTAATTGGTAAGTTTTTTTTTACCGAATTATCAAAAAAAAAAAACTACAGTATAAGAAAAATAAAATATATAAATTTATATTTTTTTACATTTAAGAAATATTGTGTTAAAACGATGAAAATTAATTTTCTTATGGGACAAATAATAAGCCTCTGTTAAATGTGCGTGTATAATTTTATTATAAAGCAAAGTAATCGTGAGTATTTTTTAATACGTACCGGATATGTATATACTATAGCTGCCAATAATAGTAACGCCAAACTCCTCAACCTCGTTCAATGCAGGATTATTAATATTGTTATTAAAAATACACACACATAGTTGCAATGCATGTAAAGGAAATATCGGAAAATACAATACAATTGTCTTGCTACAATAAGACAAGCAAATTTTACATACATATGCATGCATTAACGCACATACAAGGAATTTCCAATTGAAAATGATGAAGAAATAAACCAATATAGTTGCAAAATATGATTCTACAACAGTGTGGGAAAAATGTCATGGTATCAGATTGTTTCAGAAAATTTATTTTTATTATAAGTGAAAATACAAACTTAAGTTCAATGTATAAACTTAAGTAAAGTGTTACTTTTGTTTATACGAAAAAGTACTTATTTGTCCCAGCTGAATGAGAATGAAAGAAAAGATGTGTACATACATATTTGCTCAATTTTGTGTCTACTGTACATAACCCATGACAATTGGCTTAAACAGTAAGAAAACATGGAACCAAATATACACTATGCAGTTTCGTGGCAATAAGCAGGAAAGCGTTATAAAAATTGAACAATAAGTTAAAAGGCAATCGAACTTATGTGTATGTAAATCCATAGGTATAACTGTCTCTCTGAGTGTTTGTCTGTAGAATAGTTATGGTATAAATACACATACATATGTATGTATGTATGTATGTATGTATGTATGTATGTATGTATGTATGTATGTATGTATGTATGTATGTATGTATGTATGTATGTATGTATGTATGTATGTATGTATGTATGTATGTATGTATGTATGTATGTATGTATGTATGTATGTATGTATGTATGTATGTATGTATGTATGTATGTATGTATGTATGTATGTATGTATGTATGTATGTATGTAGGTATGTATGTATGTATGTATGTATGTATGTATGTATGTATGTATGTATGTATGTATGTATGTATGTATGTATGTATGTATGTATGTATGTATGTATGTATGTATGTAGTATGTATGTATGTATGTATGTATGTATGATGTAGTATGTATGTATGTATGTATGTATGTATGTATGTATGTATGTAGGTATGTGTATGTATGTATGTATGTATGTATGTATGTATGTATGTATGTATGTAGTATGTATGTATGTATGTATGTATGTATGTATGTATGTAGTATGTATGTATGTATGTATGTATGTAGTAGTATGTATGTATGTATGTATGTATGTAGTATGTATGTATGTATGTATGTATGTATGTATGTATGTATGTATGATGTATGTATGTGTATGTATGTATGTATGTATGTATGTATGTATGTATGATGTATGTATGTATGTATGTATGTAGTATGTATGTATGTATGTATGTATGTATGTATGTATGTATGAGTATGTATGTATGTATGTATGTATGTATGTATGTATGTATGTATGTATGTATGTATGTATGTATGTATGTATGTAGTATGTATGTATGTATGTATGTCAAAACGTTGGATTGGCAAAGCAATTCAAAAGTTTTATTGCAACGACATCCTCTCAACGCACATGCAGACATATTCAAATACGAAAATAATGGGAGAGCTCCAAAACACTTTATTGCAGTTTCCCCATAAGATATTTTTCTCACTTTTATTTAGAGCAGGGTAAATATGTTAAAATAATTTTTATGCGCCAGAAACAAATAATAATATTTATTTGAATTTTTCTTTTAGTATAAGAAAATTATAAAAAAAATTGTCAAAAATTTCTGAAACATCCTAATATAACAACAACCGCACACATATAGTTGTATAACATTTTAAAGCAATTTCTGAATAGCAAAATGCCCACCAACAACATAATATAACTTGGTGATGCGTACCATATTGCAAAATCGAATGTTATCCAGGAAAACTATTTTACAAATTCAACCGATACCATGACACAACCACCATTCATATCCACCACTATCACTACTATAAATACATTTGCTACTATCACCAGCAGCATCGCCACACATATAGGGTTATATCAGAAGAAAATATAAGGAGTATAGAGTAATAATAGTTTTGTTTTTTAACACAAACAGTTCAATCGTATGCATATTTGTATGTATCTAGCCATGCAGTTCGTATAAAAATATAATAAAATCTCTGCAGAACAGTTGTGCGAAAACGCAATAGTTTAACATTTTATGGAATTATTGGATCACAAAGATCCTTACTAAGAGTGAGTTAGAGAGTGAGGCTGAAAATTAGCTGGACAGATTCTAAACTCCATTACGCAAATGATATTTCGTTACAAGAAACCGATTTTTTAAACAAAAAATTACCAAAAACTCCCTTTTTCACAAAGAGCAATTTTATCAACAAAAAGTTACTTTTTCACCAAAAAAAGCGACTTTTTACTAAATTCTAAATCTTGTCAATTTTTTCATCATATACACATGACCTTTTTAAACAGCATTTCAAAAAAGTTGCTTTCGTTTTTAGTGAATAGCATTGAAGTAAAAAAAAGAACAATTTTATATCTATACAAATATGAAACCTTGACTAAGGAAAAACTTCTGTACAATTTTTGTTTTTCATTTTTTTTTTTCAAGTACAATATTCCATTTATACTAGCAATAGAACTTATTGGAATCTGAAAAATTTAACACAAAAATATGTGAATAAAACATGAAAATACCACTACCAACATGTATGTATGTACGCATACATATTCGCAACACCCACTTGGTAAATCGATTAGACACACATACGTATGTATATTAGAGTGTCCCGAGGAACAGTTTTTTTAAGAATGTCATATAGAAATACCTCCCAATCGATGCGTATTAATGTACTGAACACAAGAAAAAAAAATATTTCTTTTTTTGAAATAGCCCTCAGTTTCCTACCAGCGATTGAAAATCCTGACCTTAGTAAAATTTTTGAAAAATAAAATATACCCAATTTTTATGAAATGGGTCTTGACCCATAAAAGTATATACATATATTCTGGGTCCTTATTAAATTCTAAGACGAGCTTGCTATGTCTGTCTGTTCGTCCGTCTGTCTATCTGTTGAAAGCACAGGTACAGGTAAGGTTTGTTTCGTATTTAAAATGAGTAATATCGGTCCACGTTTTCTGATAACCCCCATACAAATGAGCTCCCGAAAATCAACTTTAACTGGCATTACAGTTTTAAAAATACGAGTATAGCGATTCAATTCGACATAAATAAGTTTCATATAAGCCAAAATCACTCTATCAAATTTTGTGGGGATCGGTCCATAATTGCCCATACCCCCCATATTAGGTCCTTTTCAAAAAAAGACTTTAACGCTCATGCGAGTACAGCGATGAAATTCGACATTAAACAATTTTGTGAGAGCCAAAAACTCTCGATCAAATTTTATGAGGATCAGTCCATAATTGACCCTACCCACGATATATGGTACCCTTAAGAAAATGATTTTTACGCTCATTACTGTCACAAAATAGCGAGTACAGCAATGAAATTTGACATGAACAATATTTGTATAAACAAAAATCGTTCTACAAAATTTTAGGAGGATCTATCCATAATTGACCCTACCCCCCATATAAGGGCCCCACCAGAAAATCACTTTAACGCTCATGACTGATATATAGATATCAGTAGATCTATGAAATTCGACATAAACAAGTTTTATTGGAATTTAAATCTTCCTACTTGGACGAAGATGGATCGATAACTGCTCCTAAAATATAAAATTTGGACAAAAAAGATTTGTTTTTAAAAATGAATATTTTTAATTCGGAAGAGCGCGGTCCATACTTAAGCCCTCATTAAAGGCCCTCTTCCAAACAATACCTTGATGTTCATATTATCGATGTTCATATATCGATTAATGTATGATGATAAAATTTAACATAGATCTAATAATAAATTAGAAAATGTTTTCGATAATAACAAAAGCATCGGTTCGTAAATATCAAAGTTTATTTATAAGGAAGCATTCCTTTTCGGCAATGATTTGATGGTGGGTATATAAGATTCGGCATGGCCGAATATAACCCTCTTACTTGCTTTAAATTTATATTACCCTTATAATACTACAAAAGTCGTTTTGCGGACCAGAAATCCACTAACAAAAATTTGAATTATATTCGAAAAGATTGCTTTTTTGAACATATTTTTACTGAGATCAAGATTTTCAATCTCGGGTAGGGAACTGAGGAACTTTTCAAAAAATCGTTTTTTATTTGTTTCGTATTTAGTACATTGAAACGTATCTTTATAGAGATGCTCCTCCTAAAAAGTGGTCCACGGGACACCCTAATGTAAATGTATGCATATATATATTTATGTGTGAATATATTTTATGTCTATGAAGATTCTTTTACATTTTCATATAAATATACACGATTTAAAATATTATTTTCGTTAACAAAAAAATGCCTACATTTTAAAAATAAATCTGAAGTGCCATTAGATTAAAATAAATGGATTTGTGGAAAAAATATTTACAATAGTTATTTTGCAATTATTACAATATTTTATGCAGACAGTATTGTATTTTTGATGCACAAAAAAGCATTTGAGTTTAAAATATTTTTAAAGTCTAGCAATAGAAATTGCTAAAAAGAAAAAAATTACAATAGGGATTTGAATTTAAATTTTTTTAAAGTTGTAATATTAAATAAACTACATATTTTAAAATAAGTAAAAAAAATATATTTTTTAAATGAGGAAAGGAACGTTTATTTCTTACAAAAACTTCATATTTATATGATGAAGTTTTCAGAAGTATTTTAAATGTTTTTATAAATAACTTAAAGGCATTAATAGTTTTTTTTATAAATGTACATTACATATAGTTTATTATAAAACCATAAAAATCAATTCATAAAAATATGACCTTTCCACGAAAACTGTACATATTTAATAAAAAAATATATAAAAAATATTTAGTAATATTTTCCTATGAAAAACTTAAAGGTCTTATTTCACTCAACAAATCTCTGATACAACAAATCAACTTAGGATACTTGCAACGTAAATCAGTGGCAGCAGGATACATCGCAACAATCAAACGATGTAGATCGCTATAAGACTAAAAAAAATATAAATCAATAAATAAATTGGTTTACATTTCATACCATTGTTTATAATTCTTTATATACCTCAATATTTCGCCAGGTTAAATTATAATCTAATTTTATATCATTTAAATCCTCTGTACATAATTCTTGTATATCTACGAAATATGCCTCACCTGGTGTTAGACGCACTTCAACAAGATTTTCCGCTAAGTCTTTATATTGTTGAAAATGTAAAATAATATCACGTCGTTTTGCCAAACGATTCCATTGTGAGAAATTAAATCTCATTTGTGTACTATGAACTGACATACAACAATATGTATGCATTTCATTGGATAAATGTTTCTCGGAAAAGTAACCTATATACGTAGTAATATTTAAATAAAATTTATTTCATAACTGTGTTCCACCCTAAGATATTTTGTTGTCAAATTGTTACTACCGTACCGTTTTCTATATAAAATCTGGCATCATGTTCTGCAAATATATTTAAATGTTTTTCCTTAAAGAGCTTCTTGAATTCCTTGTAATCCTTGAGGGGGTTTTCTATAACCAAATACATTTTGGGGTTACGTACATAAGTTTTTGTGGGTTCGGTGACATGTCCTCTTATGCCATTGGCTGTGATGTATAGAACACATCTTACATATTGGGTATCTAAAGTAAAGACTACCTCATTTTCAGGACTGTAAAGATAAACTATAGCAATTGTATACATATGTATGTATGTACTAGTGACATGTTTGATCTTACTCAGTTTCACTAGGTTCCATATTCCAATATTTAAAGGGGAAGTGTTCATAACGTTTGAAAGCAAAGCCAAAATTACCTAAAAAAACAAATATTTTTGCATATTATTAAAATTCAAGTTCTTCATTGAATTTAGTTTTTATTGACTCATAGATCTGTGCGAATATAAGTAGAGTTTCTTCAATACTATATAGGGGTCATATCGAAACCGGTTTGATATCACTTTCTTTTCTGTAAAAGGTAAAGTCGTATTGTCACCAAATAGTTTTCTTTTTTTCAAGATGTCAAACTTTTAACAGAAGTGTTTCACATTAGTTAATCATAAAAAGCAAACTTTTTCCAGATTATAACTTTTTTTTATCAAAATATTTTAATTTTCACTTACCCAAACGATTTGTATGTAAAATTATCTTACGATTTGCTCTATCAAATTCCGATTTCAAAATATATTTTGTAGTCCAGTGTGAATAAGTTTTTGCTGCAGACTCTTCCGGTTGTGCTTCATCCTTTACTAATATTTCTGAACTAGTTGTATTAAGCAATACATCAGTTTCGAGTGAGAGCTCAGTTTTAGAATATTCAGCATCTATTAATTTCTCTCGTTCCACTGTTTCTTTTTCCCCACGCTTTGACACTAAAGACACTTTAGATTTTCCTTCTTCTTTTAAAGACTTAGCAGTTGTACGCTTTGAACTACGCTGAGAGGTGATCGTACTGCGTAAGGTATGCATAGATGAAGTTATTGCCGATAGTTCCTTTTTTCTTTGCATTTGTCTGATACGTTTATTATAGGTTTTTATTCCAGTCACCGTATTTCTCAAGTCCATTGTCTGACGCACACGTAAGCGATATTTTTTCTTAATATTACTTACAATCTTCAGTAATTGAGCAAAGGTTTCGGGTTCTTCATGGCCTATATGTAGATTTGGATCTCTTAAATAGGACACAATATTTAAGGGCTCTACTTTAGGATACGAGGGAAATAGTCTTTCGGGTTTATTTTGCATGGCCGTAAAATCAAACGTACGTTTGGAGTATTTATTTTGAAAATCTTCATTCTTCGGACGTATTATTTTACCACCTTTACCTTTGGGTTTCTTATTGTACGCCTCGATTTCTTCTTGTTGAACTTCTTGTGGAAATTTATAAGATGAAATAATGCGTGGTACGATGTGTCTTTCCATATGTCTAATTTGAGGTTTTGTAAGCGTGGATGAAGTTAAGGGAAAGTCATTTATGTATAAAGTACCGGTTTTATCGCTAATGCCAATTCGTTCAGAAGGATTCTTTTGTAATAGTGAATTTGCTAGGGAACCTTTAAAGAAACTGGCTTGTGACCTACGCAGACTGCCTGTTAACCGTTTTGTTCTGATTATAAAACTAGCGGTAGTAGTATCGCGAGGTAGAGATAGCTGCAAATCGGCTTCGGAAAACGACTGCAAATTAGTTTTAGAAGATTGATCTATTAAAGTTGGTTGTAGTGTGGTAACTGTTGATGGCTGTTCTACTTTAAGTTTTTTCGTGGGCTTTTTGGTTTTTATTTCCTCCGCGGGTTCTATTTGTGGCTCTTCTATCTTTTCCTGTTTTTGCTCAATTGTTGTTTCAAAATGGCAGGCAATTGGCTCACCCCAATAGCAAAGGTACTCCGGTAAATGTATGGTCACAATAAACCAAGGGCACTCCACTTCAGTATTCATCTTTAAGTTCTCTGCTTCAAAGATAGTCATACGTTTGGTAAGGCGTCTTGTAGTTGGCATTTGTGAAGATTCAGAGATTTGTTTTGTATATGTTCTTAAATCATTTGAAGCTGCTATGGTAACTTCTTTATCCACAACTAATTTCCTCTCCTTTTTATGCCAGGTCATATTATAGCTATTCAAATCATAATGTACAGGCTTTACTACATAATATAATTGATATATGCCGCCCAATATGAAATATTTTTTAAGATTGATCTGTAAAAATTTTACATTATTAAACACATTTGCCTTAATTTTAAAAATTACCTCATCTGATGTTAAATTAAGCAGCTCAGGCTTATAAACAGTTTGTATAAAATGCTGGTATTGCTTTTCTTCTTCCGCCAAAAATTCTTCATAAGTATCGGGAAACACATCATTTCCTATAACGGGTGGTTCTTTGACAGGCTTTACTATTTTCAATTTGCTTTTGGTGTCTTTTACATCTTTATTACGTCCCTTTTTCTTTTCCATTTGCTCTTCGTATTGTCGCATTTTTTCTTCATAATCCATACGAATTTGTATCATTTCATTGCGTTTCTTTTCCTGAACTTCCAATTGCATTATCCACTCATTGACCAGACAATCAGGCAAATCTACTATACCAGCATTGAGATTTTCTGTGGATACTGTAATGGGTTGTTTATAACTTTTGGCATTTTCACTCAAATGATCGAAGTCCATATGAAGGGCTCTAATAACAAGATTTTCTCGTAACATTTTGGATGGTACATGCAGAAGAAGTTTGATCGAGTGAAAATTGGCAAGGAGTCGAGGTTCACTAGAAGTGTATGAAGTTTTTTTTTTTGTAATTTAAACTTAATTTTGTGTTATTATTTACAAAATTCTATTGATTTAATATGGTTCCAATATTAAGCTATATCGAATGACAGGGTTGAGGCTAGTGATTACATTTTCAATTACTATTACATATATAAGTAATTGTAATTGAAGCTTAACAATTACCATTACTTGTAATGGTTGGTAATGATTATTATATACATATATTCAAATAGATTTGCACTATTATTACTAACCTTAAATGAGATATTCTTAGTGCCACATTTTTTAAACACCAAATATGGATTTGGAAATTGTCCGCTTCAAAACAATATTCGGCGGTAATAGCATCTAAAGATCTTTAAAGAATATTTTTTTTTGATAAATTTATAGTCTTAAAAACATTTCCATTTACCTCATTTGCGCCTTTTCTGAACTTATTATGCGATAAGTATAACGATCCATTAAATCCTTTATCTCCTCCTGTATAGCTAATTTACGTCCCACTATATCATGGAAAATTTGTATAGGACATTTAGCTACTTCTATATCGTTATCTAAGAAACATTCGATTTTATGTAAAATTTTTAATGAATTATTAATATAACTATTATATTCTTGACCAATATTTCCCTTCATTTTTGTATTTAATTTACGTCTTGTCAAATCCTCACGGTAAATATTTTGCGTCAAAAGACTTCTCTCATTTATCATTAATAGCCAATTTATGGTACCCTCCACTTTCTCGTTTTCCACATATTGCATTTTATTATAGAAAAGCCGTATATCAGATGGTATGTAAGGTTTGGGTAAAGGATTACACGTAACAAAATCCTTCCATTTATCTTGCAGCAATTCTTTTCCATTAAGCGAGGAGATTTCCAGTAAAGCCTCTATTTTTAAGAAAGTTAAGAAATATTTTCTTTTATACAAATATTTTTATTTGCCTTTACTTACCGTCTATAAAATTGAGAAATTTTCTTAGTTCCATCAAACGATTGGTGTATTTAAGTTCTTTAACTTTTAGTTCTTCTAAAGTCAAGAGTGTATATTCCTTTTCTGAAGCAGTTTTTGTTTTTTTCTTTGCATTTTTTGGTGGCATATTTTGAAAATATTTGTCTTGTTTTCAGAGTTTTAAAGCAACTTAAAAATAAAATAATTTCAAATAATGTCAGTTTATGTAAATTTTTTATAGGGCGAGTCTAAAACTTATTTTTTTAATAATAAACATAAATATCCTTATTTATTTCCATATTCATAATAAATCTTTTATTTTACAAAAGGTTTATAAAGCAAAATTTGCTTTATAAACCTTTGTTTTTTTATAAATCTTTTATAAAATAAAAATTTAATTATTAATGAGATCTTTAGTGTTTAACCCATCAACTTTAAAACACTGACTAATATCTTCTGTTCGTACCCCAAAAACAAATTCACTTATTTTTCTTAACTGTGATTTCCACAAATTAACACGCAACATTGGTCTTTAAAATTCTTTTGCAACAAAAGCCAACTGCCCAACTTTTTTATTCACCCCTTATTAGGACTTCCTATATAAACAATATAAGAGAGTAATTCAAACATTGCTGACCATATGATATCCTACTACGGTTAGTTAAAATATTTTTTTTCTATGTAAAAATTTCTTATTTATTTCCAAACTTTTGAATAAGTTCACTTCTTCACTATCCGTATCACTAAAATAATGATAACGAAAAATAGAACCGTTTCTTATAACCTTCAAACTCAGACGACAACATTTTTTTAACCGAAACAAACTGTCATTGTAAAGTGGTATAATAAATAAAATGACAACAGAAAAAATTTCAGTCATAAAGTAGTTTTACATGTATATGAATATACATACATATGGGGAATTTCGTGTCAAGTGACCTAACTTTAAAAATCGATGTCTTCCGATTTCGATGAAATTTGCACCAACCCAGCAAAAAAATTTTGAAGCTGTTAAAGAAGAAGGGATATTTTCATGATTTCTTTAGTAAGTATTCTATTTAATGCGTTTTAAATACATGCCTAAATTCTAAAAAATTTGTCATCAGTGAAGGCATGAAAAATGAACCCAAATTCACTCATGTAACTCCACTATAGGAATTGTAATATTTTACTGTAATTTGGTATTCTCTTAGGAGATTTAACGAAAACGTGCATTTCATACAATAAAGATTAAAAATGACATTAATTTTTTATTAGATTTTTGTTAAAATTAGTAATATTAAGTCCATTAATAAGAGAAGGAAAAAACCAAGACTGCTTAACGGATTTTAAAACACAATGGGTATTTTTCCTCTGCATGAATTTAAATCCAATCAAAATCAGTTATGTTTTATCTTATTCTATTTTTATCAATATCATGCAAAATGACACGCTAATGTTAAAATCATGCATATTTCCCCTAAATATGAACCAGTTCATTATCAGTTCAACCCATGCATTTACTACTTTTTTTGCACGCCTTTTTTTGCTGGGAAGGTTAGTACTATGGGATAGTAGGCCCATAGTACAAACCTTTACCTAACCGGTCAAGAACTGCCGGAGACAGAGGAGGTTAAAGTTGGATATTTTGGTTATACAGGGTTTTAACTCAAAAACTTTGTTTTTGGAGTTAAAATATTTTATATATATCCCACTCACATCCCACTAAGTAATCACAAAGCTCTTAAAGGCAATGGACTATAAAGCCCTTCAAGGAAATTGTATAAGCTTCCTTTTAAGCAAAAAAGGACCCATTTTGAAAAAAAAATACTAATTTTTTTTTTTTAATAAATTTTTTTTGGAAAGAATGAGGAACTCCTTTGGACAATTTCTGCTAGGACCAATAGATGAAAATTTACACTCATTTGAATAAAACTCTGTATGACCTAAACGTCCAACTTTGACCTTCTCTAAGTCCGGCAGTTCTTGGCCGATTACGCTGAAAATTTGTGTCTGACCTACTATCCAATAGGCCATCGAAAGAAATTTTTAAAGTTGGGTCACTTGATACGAAATGACCCGTATGTATTATTCGGACCGACTATTTTACTTGTTTCTATAGTAGTCATTGAAAAACATAATCCCAAATTACTAAAATATTTTATTACTAGTACATATTATTCTTATTGTCTTTAAGTTTTATTCTCAACCAAATAGCCATTCCTTATAATGAATAATTTTCAATATTTCCACTTTTTTCGCCAAAACACGAAAAAGTGATTTAAATATTTTTTAAATGTTCACAAAATATCAGTTTACACCAAAAAATTAATATCGATTTTTGTGTTGCGTTTTCTCTTTAGTATTTTCTGGCTTAAATGTATTTTGTCTGGAATCTTTTGGCAGCGCGTGTCCATAAAAAAAATTTACTGTAATTACAGACATACAAACACATACATACAGCCCAATAATATTGAGGAGTAAAAAAGTTTTAAATGACGTCGTCTTCTTATAGTTAACCCATTGTTAAGAATTTTTTTTATTTTCTTTTTAACTTTCCTTGAAACCCTATATATTATATTGAAAGCTTAAGTTTTTTGTAAGGAATACAAAGAGCTTGAAAAGCTAGGGATATTCTAAAAGTAGATAGTTAGATTAAATTGGTTTATGTATGTAGGTAGAAAAATTTAACTTAAGTATGTGCTTATTGTAACAAAGTAAAACGTTTTTTAAAATTATGTTTTATTAAATTTGTGGAAAAATAGTTAATCGAAATGTCCTTATAAGTTATTTATATTCACTCCTTACTTTACTTTTTAGCATAATTACTTTTTGATCTGATAGTAAGTCATGGTCTTGAAATGATTGTGTTTCTTCATTAATAATTAGTTTTTTTACTCAAAAATCTTCATTTTAAATATTTACGACCAACCAAGGTTTAAGCCGAAATTTATTTTATATTTTTACTTTATTTACCCTTGCTTTCTTTTAAATCAAACTACCCACTAAAGGTATTTATTTTTTTCCAGCAATACATATACCTATACTTAGTAAAAATATTGTATATGTATGTATGTATATGTGTTTGCAGTATCAATAAATTAGTGTACGTTAGAGTGTCCCATATACCACTTTTTTTGTAGGAATGCCTCTTAAATCTTAAACTACTACGATTTTGAAGAAGCCTGTTCCTCGGGACACTCTAGTGTACATACGTACATGTTTAGTACATTTTTAACTACCATTATCAGCAGTTACAACCTCAGTGTTTGTCAGTTTGTGAATATATTTCCAATTACCCATTGTACTCTCAGCAGCAAAAAAATACAAAGAAGATCTGGAGATGTACATACAAATATTTACATATTTGTGTACCTATGTTTATTTGCATGGGTCGAAATTTTTTTTAGATCAAAAGAATGAATATCCATTAAATAGGCGGACTTTTAAATTAAATGTAGGTATTTTTCTGTAATATAGAATATGATTGGTGCTATGAAAAAGGACATTGTTTAAAAATTAACACTATCTGTTTTTCAATGACTACTATAGAAACAAGGAAATTAGTCGGGCATGTCCGACCATATGATAACCTAAATATATCAGTTAGGACTATGTTTAAGATATGGATTATTTTTCATAAATCATAATGCTTTATTGAAATTTACGTTCATTTTAAAATATTTTTTAAGTGAAGGATCAAATATGGGAAGATTCTCATGTTATTTTTAATGGACCATTGTTTATATAGAAGTTATTTATGGCGAATTTTGTCGTGACACTACTAACAGTTCTGTCGATTTTTGTAATTATACTAGTACAATTTTTCCCTTTTAGCTTAGAAATATACCTTTTTGAGAATTAAGTTTACAAAATGTTACGTATTTAAATCTATATATCAAAGATAAAAATCAAACGATTCAAATCTGCATTCATTTGTTCCAGAAAAATTGTGCTTTCAAAAAGGTACCAAACAATTTACTCGAATTTGGTCCTATTAGGCCTTAGTACTCGAATTCTAAAATAATATACCAATAGCTTATTTTATGTGAGTAAATAAACTACTTTTTCAAATTTTATTTTTTTTCAAATTTTAATTTTTTTGGCTCAATGAGCTTGAATAAAATTCGATTTCCCGTTTTTCCCCTTTTTGGTACTTTTTTCTCCAGTGTAATAGCAAACATTTTGTTTCAATAAATATTACAGAGTTAGTCCATAATTGAATAGGAATACTTAAATAAATCGAAAAAGTTTTCTTAATGTGCTAAAAAAGTACCAAAATACAATTTTCTCCCTTTTACACCCAAAAAGTACGAAACAGGTGCCTCCTAATTTTGGGATATATTTTCAAAATATTTACAAAAATGTTAGTTTGTTTATTAGTTAAATAGTTATAAAGGGCCAAAAAAGGAACTAAAATCACCTTTGTTACACATTTTCACCCCTTAAGAGTACGAATTTCAAAAAAGTACCAGATACATGTGCATTTAAAATTTTTCTTGTATCACTAATATTAGGTAAGATAATTAAGAAAACCTGTTTTACCAGTTTTTTCCCTTTTTTACCTCTAAATGTACCAGTTTCCAAAAATCCATCCTTAGTGAATGGATTTTTACTGTCAAAATTTCATTATTCTAGGTTCAGCCGTTTGGGCTGTGTGATGATGAATCAGTCAGTCAGTAACGCTACTCTTTTATATATATAGATAATAATGAAAGTATTCATTATTTTCCTGTATTATTGTAGAATTTTTTGCTATTATACTTAAAGCTAAAATTTCTGCTAAATGTGATTAGTTCTAAATTATTTTTGTACTAAATGCTTTAATATTTAATAAATCCTCTTTATTATTTTTCCTTAGTACGTATATTGCAATGAGAAAAATTTAACTCATAAATATAACTTTATAAACAGTTTATAAAAATGCCAGTAAGTATATATTTTGTACTCTCTCTCCCGTATGTATAGACAATTATATGAACTCAAAAAATCCCTTTTTAAATTACTAAGGATACGAGTTAAATATTGCCTTTTTAATTATTACAAATAAACAAAAATAAATGTATAAAATGACCCAAAAGGAAATATTTAAAGAAAACTCGAACATTTCTCTTGAATTTTGTTATTATGTAGATAAGTATCAGTAATTATTTCATACATTACATGGAGATACTTACTGGTATAGAACGCAGTATATAAGTAAATTTAATTTTAAATAGTGATTTCAACGAAATAAGATGTTTAACATTAGATATCTTTTTATATCCTTTAATATGCAGTCAAAGTAAAGTTAAGCTGTTGGAAAAATCAAATTTTATTTTCACAAATAATTTAATTGAATACATTTATTGTCATATTTCCTACAGACCCCATTAACAATGCCACCACCGTACATTGTACACACTATTTGTGTACATATAAAATTACATTTGTATGCTATATGACCATTGTAACAAAATATAGTACTATTATTTTTGTTTTCATGCTACAATCCTTTCTTCTTTTAAACATTATTCTGCAGCAGGTTTCTATTTCCTTTTTGTTTTATTTTTTTGCTTCCCATATTTTTTGCACTGCATTACATTTTGCAACAACAGTAGAACAGAACAACAACGACAATGCTACAGAGCAAAAAAAAAAAAGAATGCAACAACATCACACATACAATATACAGCACATACACAAAGCATTAATAAAATGCTCAGAATACTGCAATTTGTCAGAACAACATTGCTACTAGACTAATAGGCGATGCCATATTGCAATGTTGCACAAACTTAACAACAACAACCAGAGAAACAATACGAAACAGAAAACAAGTAAGAAATTATAGTCGGGCGTGGCCGACCATATGATACCCTACACCAATTGCGAATATTAAATGTGATTAATTTTAATAATTACGCATTTCTGTTAATCTTATATAGGTTCCAAATAATGTCTGTTCATGTTCGGTTGTATGCTGACTACACAGAAAAAATTAATACATAACTTGAATGAATTTTGTAATAAATTGAATGAATCGAACATGACTTTTTTTTCCCAAACCATTTTCATTCAGAATATTAAAAGTTCATAAAATGTATGAATTTGTACATTAAAGATTTTTTTTGTTTTTTTTGCTCATTTTTTTGATTTTCATAAAAAATTGGAATAAATATCCGCGTTACCTATTAATATCTTCCATTTTTTAGAAAATAATCACATATTAGCGAATTTTTATGATAAATAAATAAAATGTTGGAAAACAAAATATGAAATAAAAAAACATCAGCATATAGCTAAACATCCATTCTTCAGAAAATGCTGCATGTTACGCGCATATTTCATTGTTTTCAATCTAAAAATCATAAAGAAATAAAAAATTTTCCAAAGAAAATTTCAAACATTTTTTAACAAATAGAAAAATATAAAGAAAATTTGTAATATTTTAAGTCAAGGCTTCTAGATTATGTTTAAAAATATAAAAATGAAAAAATTCATACAATTTAGGAACTTATTCTTAAATATTATTAACTTTAGTCAATGAAAGCAGTTCATAATATTTATGCTGGAACTTTTTTCTGTGTAGGAAAAATAGAAGACCGATTTTAATCATTTTCAACAGCCATCGTCAGTGGATCAAGAGAATAGTATGTGACACATTTTAACAAATTATATTCAAAATTGCGATCTGTTGCGTGCACACAAGTTTTACACGGTCACAAAGACGGACATAGCTTAATAAGGACAAATATTTTTGAGTGCTACAAACATCAACACATTGTGCCGACTTTTGGATAGATAGTAGTATATTAGACGTAGTTAAAAGATAAACGACCGAAATCGGAAGGTCCAGATGTATGGAGGCTAAGGCAGAAATTGAGCCGATCCTTATAAAATGTATTATTGGGAATTATCTATATACATATATAAAAATGAATGTGTGTTTGTTTGTATGTTTATATGTTTGTGTGTTTATATGTTTGTATGTTTGAACGTTATATACTACTAAACGGCTAAACCGATTTTCTTCAAATTTTCACAGCACATTCGTATGTCTGGCAATAGGCTACTTTTTATTTCCGATCATGGCGAAAAATGACAGTGTTATTTATAATTACATATCAAACTTAGTTGTGCCAATTTTTGGGAAGATAGTAGTATATTTATCGTAGTCATGAGCTAAGAGGCCCTAATCGGTAGGTCCGGTTGTATGGGGGCTAGGGCAAAAATTGGTCCGATCCTAATAAAATTTAATGTCGACATTTTATATAAAATGTTTATATAAAATCTATTTGTGGTAAATTTCATATTGATACTAGTGTTTATAAGTGAATTGTGGACATTCAAGTCATTTTCTGAAGGGGATTTTGTATAGGGGATAGGGTCAAATAATGCCCGATCATTATAAAAATCGACAGTGTTATTTATAATTATATCCAACTTAGTTGTGCCGATTTTTGGAGAGATAGTAGTATATTTGACAAAGCTATGAGCTAAAAGGCCCAAATCGGAAGGTCCGCTTATATGGGGGCTAGAGTAAAACTTGGTCCGATCCCTATAAAATTTATTGTTGGGAATTATGTTTATATAAAACTCATTTGTGCCAAATTTCATCGTGATACTACTGTTTATAAGTGAATTGTGGACATTCAAGTCATTTTCTGAGGGGGACTTTGTATGGGGGCTAGGGTCAAATAATGCCCGATCTTTACGAAAATCACTAGAATTATTAAGACATATATAAAACTAAACTTTTCCAATTTTTGTAGAGATAGCAGATCATTTAACATAATTATGAGGTCAAAAGCCCTATTCGGGGGGTCCGGTTGTATGGGGGCTAGGTGAAATAATGGACCGATTTCAACCATTTTCAATAGCGTTCGTCCTTTTACCAAGAGAAGTGCATGTTCCAAATTTCATCAAATTATCTCAAAAATTGCGACCTGTAGAGTGCGCACAAGGTTTACATGGACACACAGACAGACAGACAGACAGACAGACGGACGGACGGACGGACAGACGGACATAGCTTAATCGACTCAGGAAGTGATTCTGAGTCGATTGGTATACTTTAAGGTGGGTGTAGGACCAATATTTTTGGGTGTTACAAACATCAGCACAAACGCATAATACCCTCCCCACTATAGTGGTGTAGGGTATAAAAAATAACTAAAAAAAAAATTGTTAAACAAAAGTAACAAAAATGTATATGTATATAAAACAACAAGAAATAACATACCAAATGTAACATATACAATGTATATGTATATTATACATATATGTATGTATGTATGTATGTATATTAGGGTATGAATTGTTTATATAAAATTTACATGCCTTAGTAACAAAGGCCATGACAATGTAATATGTAGTAAGAAACGTAAAAAGTTGCAGTCAAAAAAGTTCCCTCACTAAATTGAAATTTAGTCTAAATTTTTTAGTCATATTTGATCAAATACCCGATATTTATGAACCAATTTCGATTGCATTAACTAGAAAAATTCTCGAAAGCATGTCCAATAAAATAATCTATAATTTGAAGCTTAAGCTAAGTATTGTCTATTAACTACTTAATGATAGATAAAATTTGTTGTAAAAGTTATTCATAACCCTACTATACACATACATAAAGAGTGTAAAATACTCATACATGAATATAAAAAGGATTTATATGTGTAAAAATGTCTGCATGTGGGGCTATACGAGGATGTATGTATGTGTGTGTTTATACATGTAGCTGGATACGTGAACGGAAATATAAATGCGGTTTACGGTTAACAATAAAAACTACATCAACGTCGTAGTCCGCAATATTTTGTTGTTGTTTTTGCTATTGTTGTTCATCTTGCTGTTGTCGACTTCAACCTACTGCTACAACTGTAACACCAACTGCCACAAATAAATGGAATATAACAAGTAAACATATTAGCCTGCAGCATCCAACCAAGTATGGGTAACGTACTCCTTACATAACCGGGTACATAGGCATACACTTAAAAGTATTACTGTTTCAGTTTGGAAAAAGGCTTTAATGTGAGAAGATTAAAATAAAACTCGTAAAAAACTACCGGCCAAAAAATAATAGCGAAGAACTTATAGCTTACAAACATTCATTTAATGCTCGCTCTCCAGTATGCTGAGTATTATAAAAATGTTGGGGCTGTTCTTTTTTTTCATTTCGTTCCATTTAAGATTGCTAGCTTAAAATCCTTTATAAAGGTGGCATATTCATATGTATGTTTATTTGCACAAAATGTAATTATATTTTTTATGCATACGTGCATATAAAACTGTTATTAAATTCTTAAATAGTACTTCACATACAATCTAAGTGTTGTAGCAATAAAAACAGAACTATTACTATATTAGCGACAATTTTGTTTAATCCGAAGGTCGTGTTAGTGTAAATATGAGAAATATAATAATAATATTTGCAACATATGAAGCAAATATTATGTACCAAAAATAAATCAATTTATATTTCCCATTTGAAATTGTATACCTACAAAAACATTTAAAAAACAAGAAAGAATTTATAGTCGGACATGACTGAGCATATGATACCCTACACCAGTGATTATGTTATACATTATTATTATTTTTTTAATAATAAAGTATTTAATTTAATTTTTTACCTTAATTCAGAAATATTTTAGCAATTTGTTGACAAAAAGGTATTTTCTAAAAGAAGGGTTATATGTGGACAGAGGGTTAATATGGTCCTATCCTTATTAATTTTGGTATAGGGATATACGTCTACATCAGTTATTTATAAAAACAGAACTATTACTATATTAGCGACAATTTTGTTTAATCCGAAGGTCGTGTTAGTGTAAATATGAGAAATATAATAATAATATTTGCAACATATGAAGCAAATATTATGTACCAAAAATAAATCAATTTATATTTCCCATTTGAAATTGTATACCTACAAAAACATTTAAAAAACAAGAAAGAATTTATAGTCGGACATGACTGAGCATATGATACCCTACACCAGTGATTATGTTATACATTATTATTATTTTTTTAATAATAAAGTATTTAATTTAATTTTTTACCTTAATTCAGAAATATTTTAGCAATTTGTTGACAAAAAGGTATTTTCTAAAAGAAGGGTTATATGTGGACAGAGGGTTAATATGGTCCTATCCTTATTAATTTTGGTATAGGGATATACGTCTACATCAGTTATTTATGCAGAATATCATCGTGATATTAATGTTTATTAGTGAATATTGACCATTTTCTGAAGGGGACTTTGTATGGGAGATAGATTCAAATGAGGCCCCATCATTACGAAAGTCAGCG
Source organism: Lucilia sericata (assembly GCF_015586225.1). Taxonomy (NCBI): domain Eukaryota; kingdom Metazoa; phylum Arthropoda; class Insecta; order Diptera; family Calliphoridae; genus Lucilia; species Lucilia sericata. Next base: position 1,104,703 of record NW_023994048.1, read on the forward strand.
GTATCATTAAGACTTTTATAAAACTAAGTTTTGCCGATTTTTGAAGTGCGACCACTAGAATGCGTACTATGTTTACATGGACAGACGGATGGACGGACAGACAGACAAACAGATAGACAGGCAGACAGACGGATGGATGGACATACAGACAGATAGACATAGCTATATTGACTCAGAAATTGATTATAAGCCGACTATATTTTTGGGTGTTACAAACATCAGCACAAACGCATAATAATGTTGATATCAAAACTGTTACAACTCATAATAAACGAGATATATGTAAAAGACATAATTTTGTGACCTTTGACCGCCAATATCTACTACACGATAAATTTTTCACTGAATAATAAAAATATGAGAAATTCTAAAGTCTTTTTGTTTAATCTATTATCAAGAACATCTTTTATTTTCGATGTGAAAGAGTCTGGCATAAACTTTCAAAGGCGTTTTGCTTGAAAGTTTATATTTATACCCTACACCACTATAGTGGGGAGGGTATTATGCGTTTGTGCTGATGTTTGTAACACCCAAAAATATTGGTCCTACACCCACCTTAAAGTATACCAATCGACTCAGAATCACTTCCTGAGTCGATTAAGCTATGTCCGTCTGTCCGTCCGTCCGTCCGTCCGTCTGTCTGTCTGTCTGTCTGTGTGTCCATGTAAACCTTGTGCGCACTCTACAGGTCGCAATTTTTGAGATAATTTGATGAAATTTGGAACATGCACTTCTCTTGGTAAAAGGACGAACGCTATTGAAAATGGTTGAAATCGGTCCATTATTTCACCTAGCCCCCATACAACCGGACCCCCCGAATAGGGCTTTTGACCTCATAATTATGTTAAATGATCTGCTATCTCTACAAAAATTGGAAAAGTTTAGTTTTATATATGTCTTAATAATTCTAGTGATTTTCGTAAAGATCGGGCATTATTTGACCCTAGCCCCCATACAAAGTCCCCCTCAGAAAATGACTTGAATGTCCACAATTCACTTATAAACAGTAGTATCACGATGAAATTTGGCACAAATGAGTTTTATATAAACATAATTCCCAACAATAAATTTTATAGGGATCGGACCAAGTTTTACTCTAGCCCCCATATAAGCGGACCTTCCGATTTGGGCCTTTTAGCTCATAGCTTTGTCAAATATACTACTATCTCTCCAAAAATCGGCACAACTAAGTTGGATATAATTATAAATAACACTGTCGATTTTTATAATGATCGGGCATTATTTGACCCTATCCCCTATACAAAATCCCCTTCAGAAAATGACTTGAATGTCCACAATTCACTTATAAACACTAGTATCAATATGAAATTTACCACAAATAGATTTTATATAAACATTTTATATAAAATGTCGACATTAAATTTTATTAGGATCGGACCAATTTTTGCCCTAGCCCCCATACAACCGGACCTACCGATTAGGGCCTCTTAGCTCATGACTACGATAAATATACTACTATCTTCCCAAAAATTGGCACAACTAAGTTTGATATGTAATTATAAATAACACTGTCATTTTTCGCCATGATCGGAAATAAAAAGTAGCCTATTGCCAGACATACGAATGTGCTGTGAAAATTTGAAGAAAATCGGTTTAGCCGTTTAGTAGTATATAACGTTCAAACATACAAACATATAAACACACAAACATATAAACATACAAACAAACACACATTCATTTTTATATATGTATATAGATAATTCCCAATAATACATTTTATAAGGATCGGCTCAATTTCTGCCTTAGCCTCCATACATCTGGACCTTCCGATTTCGGTCGTTTATCTTTTAACTACGTCTAATATACTACTATCTATCCAAAAGTCGGCACAATGTGTTGATGTTTGTAGCACTCAAAAATATTTGTCCTTATTAAGCTATGTCCGTCTTTGTGACCGTGTAAAACTTGTGTGCACGCAACAGATCGCAATTTTGAATATAATTTGTTAAAATGTGTCACATACTATTCTCTTGATCCACTGACGATGGCTGTTGAAAATGATTAAAATCGGTCTTCTATTTTTCCTACACAGAAAAAAGTTCCAGCATAAATATTATGAACTGCTTTCATTGACTAAAGTTAATAATATTTAAGAATAAGTTCCTAAATTGTATGAATTTTTTCATTTTTATATTTTTAAACATAATCTAGAAGCCTTGACTTAAAATATTACAAATTTTCTTTATATTTTTCTATTTGTTAAAAAATGTTTGAAATTTTCTTTGGAAAATTTTTTATTTCTTTATGATTTTTAGATTGAAAACAATGAAATATGCGCGTAACATGCAGCATTTTCTGAAGAATGGATGTTTAGCTATATGCTGATGTTTTTTTATTTCATATTTTGTTTTCCAACATTTTATTTATTTATCATAAAAATTCGCTAATATGTGATTATTTTCTAAAAAATGGAAGATATTAATAGGTAACGCGGATATTTATTCCAATTTTTTATGAAAATCAAAAAAATGAGCAAAAAAACAAAAAAAATCTTTAATGTACAAATTCATACATTTTATGAACTTTTAATATTCTGAATGAAAATGGTTTGGGAAAAAAAAGTCATGTTCGATTCATTCAATTTATTACAAAATTCATTCAAGTTATGTATTAATTTTTTCTGTGTAGTCAGCATACAACCGAACATGAACAGACATTATTTGGAACCTATATAAGATTAACAGAAATGCGTAATTATTAAAATTAATCACATTTAATATTCGCAATTGGTGTAGGGTATCATATGGTCGGCCACGCCCGACTATAATTTCTTACTTGTTTATATTGTGTCAGTTTTGTAGTAAATGAACGATATGTACTCATATAGTCCAAAAAACTTTAATATCTCAATTACATTCTCGTTAATAATAATAATGTTTTTTTTCTTTCCCCTAAACTTAAAGTTCCATGAACATTTTAACATCAATCTATACAAACTAATTAAACTTGATGAATACAATTAAAAACATGCTTTCCAATCTCAACACGGCTAATAACGATTTAGATGGTGACGTCTGTTAAGAAAACAAGTATAAACACACACACACACACACACTCAAAAAAACAACGAAATAAAAAAGTAACGAAATGTGATATTTTAATTTCTAGAAAACACGCATGTAAATTAAATACTTTCAGACCTAAGGGATATAAATAAATAAAAAGAAACCCAAACAATTGAAAAAAAAAACTAAAACAGTTTGCCAACAATTTATATAACTTCCCCAAAACAGGAAAATTCTATGGTACACCCAATTAAAAGTCAAACAAGTAACGGGCAAATGTATTATACACGCAATTTTTTTTTTTTTTTTTTTTTTTTGAAAAAATAAATTATGTCATTTAGTTTAATGCATTGATGTTAACACTTTTTAATTAACTGATTTTTGTGTAGTTTTTCTATTTTACTTAAATATTATTCACATTTTATTTAATGTGCATTTTATTTGTATTTTATTTATTTTTAGTACCACCCGAAAGACCTATAATTTATAAGCCAAATCGTCATGAAAAAACCAGCAATGTGGAATCATTTAATGAGGGTACCGACATCGTTTTAATATGTGAGGTTTCAGGCGGTAAGTTGATAAATATTGATGACATTAAAAATACATACATACTATATTTGATCTAAACTAATTTTTATTTGCACATATGTATATATACCCTTCATCTTCTTGGTAAAAGTATGTATAAGTTTGTCATTCCGTTTGTAATTTATATCTTAGTCCTTATAGATGGCGAAGTAGTTTAAGTTTTATACATAAGTCCGTTTGTCTGTGTGTTTGTTAAAATTTATTTTCTAAAGACATCAGTAATCAAAAATAACAACAACATATAGCTTTATTGTTATACGTTTATGAACTATAATGAAGGGTATATTAAGCTTCTGCACAGCCGATTTTAGTACTCCTACTTATTTTTAGAAAATGTTTATAACTACAATTTCATTTTATAGATTTCTGTTTGTATGCCTTATTTTAATTAACAATTTATTTAAATTTAAATGTTATTTTGTGGCTTATAAATTGAATGCCATATTTAAATGCAATTTTAATTGTAAGTTTTAATTTACCAGAAATATTACCACAATATTGGTTTATTTTATATATAGTTATGTATATGTAGTTTATACTCAATATATCGAAATACTTATGTATGTATATCCGAACAGTTTGTTTAAATCCATTTGATTTTGTTTATCTATGTGATAAACTAAATACACATAGAATTTTTCTATATATATTTTTTTGTCCAGTTAGATAAAAAGCAAAAATACAAACTAAAATTTAATTAAAATTGTGCCAATGAAACATGGAAAAAATTGCTAAATAATACTCGTAATAAAAACAAAGTAATACGTTTATACAATATATTTTTTATGAAAATTCAATTTTGATTGTAGATTTTTAATTGAAACATAACAAATTTTATTCACTAGCAAGGGAGGGGTGAATGGGCATTAGGATCCATATAATATTTAGAATTTTGAACATTTATTTGTTTTGTTTTTTTGGATTTTTTAAACTACTAAGAAATGAACTGCAAAATCATGTAGTTTATATGCATAGAAATCATTGTATACATATACAATCTTGAAGGAAAAAATAAACGTATGTTGGTTTTATCTAAGATTATTTTATTAGTATTTAATTTGTTTTTAGTAAAAGTAATAGTTCAATGAAATAAAAGTATTTGGTAAAAAAAACTATTGATTATTACTAAATAAGATCAAAGTTATAGGATTTTGAAAATAATAAATTTTTTTGGACATTTTGGACATACAGGGTTTTATTCAAATGGCTGCTACTTTTCACCTATTGGTCCTAGCAAAAATTGTCAAAAGGAGTTCAGAAAGCTTTTTATTCATTTATTTCAATTTTATTTTTTAATTTAAATAAATATAATATTTAAACTCAAAAACTTTGCTTTTGGAGTTAAATTTTTTTTAAATATATATCCCACTCGCATTACACTAAGTAATCACAAAGCTCTTAAAGGCAATGGTCTAAGCTCGCTTTTGAGCAAAAAAAGATACAACAAACGTCAATTTTGAAAAATAGGGGAAAATTTAGTGCCAAAAATTAAAAAAAAAATATTTTTGAGTTAAAAAATAATGTTTTTGATAGATATGCCACTCGCATCCCATTATAGGACATTAAAGCCCTTAAAGGAAATTGTATAGAAAAAAAATGGAAAGAATGAAGAAGTAGTTATCTGAACTCCTTTGGACAATTTTTGCTAGGAACATTAGGTGAAAAATTACACTCATTTGAATAAAACCCTGTATGGCCAAAATGTCCAACTTTGACCCCCTCTAAGTCCGGCAGTTCTTAACCAATAGAGCTGAAAATTTGTGTCTGACTATCCAATAGTACTAACGTTTGTGCAAATTTCGTCAAAATCGATGTTTTGAGTTGAGTCACTTGACACGAAATTCCCCATATAGTGCATTAGTGTGGCCCCAAAATAGAATTTTCTTATGTTCTAACTGAAAGTTCATTCTAGGATATCATAACCTGGCGTTTATATTTGGTAACATATATCAAATGATAAAAAAGTTATTTTTGAGGTTTTCATGATTTTTTATACCCACCATAAATAAGTTTTATATGAGCCAGAAGCTCTCTACTAAATTTTATGAATATCGGTCCATAATTGACTAGGGTCAATATAAAGTTCCCTTCAGAAAATGACGTTAACGCCCATTACTGGCTTAAAAATACGAGTTTTACAATGAAATTGGGCATAAGTAAGTTTCCTACGAGCCAAAAGCTATATACCAATTTTTATGAGGATCGGTCCATAATTGACCCTACCCTCATATAAGGTTCCCTTCAGAAAAGTTTGTTACATAGAAAATGATTTTTCTATGTATGGAGGAAGCATTACTGGCTTAAAAAGTTGAGTATGGCGATAAAACTCAACACAAATAAATTTGAAAGAGTCAAAATCAGTCTACCAAATTTTATGAGGATCGGTCGATAATTGACTCTCTATATAAAATGCCCCCTGCAGAGAACAGATGAAATTCGAAACTAATAAGAACATATACATAAAATATATATATTTTTTTTGATTGGTCCCCAGTTCCCTACCAGCGATTGAAAATTCTGACCCTAGTATAATTTTTAAAAATAATATATCTTCGATTTTTTTTGACATGGGTCTCAAAAATTCTGTAATTTTTTAACTGATTGCGGGAAAAATAATCTTAACATTTTTGTAGAGTATTTTTGGTCCATTCTAAATATCACCCTGAGGTTTATAGGAGAACATTCCTTTTAACTCATACGGTATATAATACTCTTACTGGTTTCATATTAAACATAAATTTTAGTTGGGATTGATATTGGTCTCTACTTCCTCTCAAGTATAGAGCTATTTGAGCTCTACATAAAAATATGAAACGATTCCTAAGATATAGATTAATGGAGCATGACGTGATGTGAGAAAAGTAAATCGAAATGTTCCTGTATCAAAAATATCGGCTAATTATGGGACTATCTTCCAAAAAAAAAAAAAGGATTCTCACCAAAGACATTAGGAAATCACACTGTTTTAAGTCTAAAGTATATTTAAGACGATTTAAGTCGAGAACTTTGACAGTAATAAAACAAAAAATATTTATTTATTGACTGGGTGATCCTGTAGGCGTGTTGGTAGTGCTGCTGCACTGCAAGATTTATAAAACAAAATTTCTATACAAAAATTCATTAAAAACAATTTCAAGCCATATACTTTTTCATGAAAAATTTATCTCAATCTTTAAAAACGACATATAAAAAACAAATTTAAACTCTTATATTTCTTAAAGATTTTTTTCCTAAAAAAAAGTATCAAACGACAGTAAAAGACATTTTAGTTTATAAACAAACTATTTTTATATAATTTTCTTTTATTTTTAAAGTAACATGACTTAAAAGGAATAAAAGAAACATAAATAATGTTGCTGCCAAAATCAAGAAGCTCCACAAACTGTTGAACTTAACTAACCTAGATGAACTGAAAACAAATAGTTGTCAGTTTTCATGTCCTGGCTATGGTCTATTATTTTTCTTTTTTTAATGCTACAAAAATAGTAAATGATGTTTATTTCAATGTTTACGAAATGAACAACAATCTTTTGCAAGCTTCATTTCTTTATTTCTACAAACTTACATACACATACATACATACATACATATGTATGTATGAATATTTTTGGAATGATTTCTATTGTTTATTGCATCATTTCATTTTTTATTTCACATCTTTTTTTTGTATTATTTACTTGTTGTTTATTTGCTCTTGTTATCTTAATTTAGTCTATACACAAACAAATTGTGTTTTAGGGTTTTTGTTACTTTTGTTCCCAAACTCTTAATACATCAAACTTTGTATATGTAACTATAAATATTTTTTTATCTATTTTTTCTTTCTCTTTTACAGGACGTCCACATCCCAATGTTACATGGTATTTGGATAATACGGTGATTGATGAATCATTTGAACATCGGCCGGACGGTAAGACTGTTAACCACTTGTCATATCCAAATATTGGGCGACAACATTTGAATGCCAGATTAGTTTGTATGGCCAGCAATACGAATTTAACACCACCAAACAGTAAAGTGGTCATACTGGATGTCAATTGTAAGTATCGATTTGTGGTATTTTTTATGTTTTATGATGTAACCAGATTCTACATCTAACTCTGTCTGTATTTTTTCGGTTTAAGAGGATGTAGGAATTTGGCAACCATTACATGCCTCTATTAGTTTAACTCAAATTTATTTTTTTATAAGACCATAAGTAAAATCTATTTCTATAGTAATGGACGTTAGTAAAATTTGTTATTGACAGATATTTTGATGCTGAAATGGTTAGTTAAATCAGGTAAATTTTTGTGGCAGTTATTTGAAAAAGTAAATTGTTTTTGTAGAAAACCAATTTTTTTTTTCAAAACAGACAAACATTTAAATTGGACAACAAGAAATGATTGACAATTACTAAATGTGGTACATACTTAGTAAACAAATTCAAAAGAACATATATTTACAAATATGAATAAAAACCTAATTTTATAAGAAATATTTGAAGTGAAAATAAATTTTCAAAATGTAAATAACGAGTGTAGAGTAATTCATCCAAAATTTAACTATTTTTTTAAATTAGAGCAACTTTAGGGTAACTATTCTCAAATCGCTTAGTTCAAAACATATAATACTTCCTATTTTCCCCCTCTAGAAGTGGGTACACATACATACATCCCACTTGCATCTCTCTAAGTAACCACAAAGCTCTTAAAGGAAATGGTCTAAGCTTTCTGTAGAGCAAAAAAAAAAAAAAAAAACAAAAACGTCAATTTTGACAAAATATTGAAAAATTATGTGCCAAATATTGAAAAAATCGTATTCTTGGCGACTATAAAGCCCTTAAAGGAAATTGTATAACCTTTCTTTTAAGAAACAAGGGGGTATTTTGGAAAAAATTATTTAATTAATAAAAAATATTTTAAAAATTAAAAAAATTAAAAAATATTTGGAAACAGTCAACAAAAATAGCTATTTAAACTCCTTTGGCAATTAAAAAAAGCCATGTATGACCAAAATGTCCAACTTGGACCCACTCTAACTCCGTTAGTTCTTGAGTTGGGTCACTTGGCACGAAATTGCCCATATATAAAAACGAGTAAAAAATTATAGTAAAGCGTAGCCGACCATATGATACCCTACACCAATTATGAGTATATCTAAAATCTGTATTATTTTTAATAATAAAGCATTTATGTTGAATTTTTCCTTAATTTCGATATATTTTGGATGAAAAAACAAGTAGGAAAGTATAGTAAGGCATGGCCGACTATGTGATATCCTACACCATGAGTATATTTTAAAAATTATTTTTCATAAAGAAACATTTATGTTGAATTTAATTCCGATGTATTTAAGTAATTTATTGATGAAAAACAACATTTCTAAAAGAGGCTTTATATGAGAGTTAGGGTAAAATATGGGCCGATCCTCAACAAATTGGGAGGAGGGATGTATTTTTATATAAAGGTTAGGGTCAAACGATGGCCGATCATTATAATAATCGGCATGGTCATTTATGTCTATATAAAACTTAGTTGTGCCAATTTTTGAAGAGATAGTAGTATATTTGACGTAGCTATGAGTTAAAACCCCAAATCGGAAGGTCAGGTGGTATGGGGGCTAGGTGAAATAATTGATCGATTACAACCATTTTCAATAGGCATCGTATGGTCCAAATTTTATCAAAATATCTTGAAAATTGTGACCTGTAGCTTGCGCACAAAGTTTACATTGACAGCCAGCCGGACAGAAGGACGGACATGTCTTATTCGACTCAGAAAGTGATTCTGAGTCTATTTACTTAAGGTGTATGTAGGACCAATATTTTTGTGCGTTACAAACATCACCACTATAGTGGTGTAGGGTATAATGATTTTCTGATGGCGGCTATATATGCGTGCTAGGGTCAATTATGAACGGATCGTAACAAAATTTGTTGGATGGATTTTTGTTACAAACATCAGCACAAATCCAATATACCCTCCCTACTAAAGTTGTGTAGGGTATAATAAAATCCTCCAAAATACCAGTTTTCAGCATTATGGAATTTTTTTCATTCTATGAATATTAAACATTTCATAACTTTTTCTCAATTTATAAAATTCTAAGAAAATTTTTTACACATATTCTAGAAAAGGCAAACTATATATTTTTATTTATAAAATGTGCTTAACGGTTGGGCAAAATGTCCATTTAAATGGTATATCATTTTATGCACTTCAAGTATTCATTGACCTTTATATTTTATTTTTAGTTGTTTGCTTTCAACGCCTATAAATAATTCGATTCTTTTTAAATAGCGTGACATTAAAGCTTCTTTCGAAAAGGTTTTGCAGCAACATGTATTATAAAGATCCATTCATTGTTAACTGCAGTGCGTGTTGATGTTAAAGTTTAAGTGTCACCATTGTAGGAGAAAACATTCGTGTTTAGATAAAATAGTTACTAACAATGGTAGTATTTATTTAAAATTTTATTGTGTAATTACTAAACTATCTTAATTTGGTTGTCTGCCATCTATGACTTAAATAGCTTAGACAAATGAAATACGATTAGAGAAGAACATAGACACAGCTATTACAGAAACGTTTATAAAATTGAACTCAATGGACACATGTTACACCAAATGAAATATTAAAGTTTTTAAAATCATTTTATTACTACTGCTTTAAAACAACTCATTATTAAATAATTATAAACTTAAATTTCATTTAACAAATATGTTGTCTTCCTAAATTAAATAAAATTATCTCCCTTTTTTAAATACTTTAATAAACATGGTTAATACTAATTTCCCTTTCGTTTTTTTTATTATTACAGTAAAACCAATTGCAGTTCATATAATGACCAAGGATAGATTTGTATCAGCTGATCGCACTTATGATATTGAATGCAAATCATCTGGTTCAAAACCACAAGCCGTTATATCCTGGTGGAAGGGTAATAAACAACTGAAAAAACTAACAAAAAATGTAAGTCAACGTCACATTTTATAAACATGACATTAAAAAGGCCATACAACTATAAAAATACATACTATACAAAAAAATATAAAGAAAAAAGTTTTTTCTGTTCCATATGTATGAAGTGCAACAACAAATTTTATAAAATCGATATGACCCACATTTACACATACAAAATACTAAATACAAGTGACACATGAATTCCGTATATACTAGACTTACACACACTTACAAAAATACTACCACATATAAATAATATTACTACCAACACCATGCTAACTATGCCAACTATATGACATGGTTTAAATGAAATATTTGTAACATTTCCGTCTACGTTTTTTTTAGCCAGATTTTTCTATAAAGACAGATTTGTAAAGGAATTTATTGAAATTAATAAATTAAAAATTAAATTTATACGTCTAATAAATTCAAATTTTATAGTAATAATTATTAATTGTGTATCTCTTTTTGATAGAAGAGTTCATCTTAAAACAAGCAAGAGTCTTATATTCATTAAGCAAGGGTAACTCTTCATGTGCTCATTTATGAGATTTATGCTGAATGTATTGTAATATATATCAATACCCAGCAGTTCGGTCGGACAGTCCCGAACTACCTATTTAACCCACCTCTTAAGTTACGGATGATTGACTTTGTCCTACGAGAAAGTAAATCGTTACCCCATAGATTTCGAAGAGACAGACAGACTCTTTCGCTTACAAAAGGGACACTAAAGTGACGATTATCTTCACCCTCGTTTACAAAGAGTACATCCGTGCCGAAAGACGAATTAGAACCAACCAGGTGGTTAAACCTTTGTGGAAATCACTGTCTTTTTCAGATGCATTGACTATTTGTCGAACTGCTGGGTATTAATATGAACATGAAGATGATGTTCGATAAAGTGTCTTTATGGAGTCCTGTATCAGTTGAGGACCAACCTTCAGGAATTTAAAAGTGATTAATTTCTTAGAATAATTAAAGTCTATCGACAATAAGCTGTATTTCTGCCATATGGGCAATAGCATCAATTATAGACCGATGTAGTAGACAAAATTCGGTTCTCATGAGAATTGTGGGACATTTGTTTGGGCCGAAATCATGGATCTATGCTATGGTTCAAAGGATAAAAAGGTAAATTTTTATGGTTTTTACAATTTGCCATGTTTCACGCAAAGGAATTATATGAAATTTGAGTATAATGTAAATGGTCTTTGAGAGGAGCTGTGGATAGTGTATGATCAATTGAATGACAATTTTATACTTTTGTAATCGCACATTAATGTTTGAAATGCCATTGAAAGTACCTTTCGAAGACCTTTCATATGTAACTAAAATTTTGTACATTTCCTTTGTAAGAAATATAGAAAAAATTATATAAACCTCAAAAAAGGGAATTTTTATCCTTTGATCACGGAGGGACCATTAGAAACTTTCATTTATATTCATAGTACATACTTTCTGCACATTTTACTGACAACGTTGTAAGATCTGACAAACCTGTATCAGAGCTTTTACCTTAAATTCAATCACGTAACGATGTTAATCAACTAACTCCTTTAAAAATCTGCTTTTCAAATGTTTTTGCTCTCCACTTTTTTAAACATTTTATATTGTTAAATACATAGTTGTTAATATTAAAGTACTTTTTTCTCTTTCTTGTTAAAGGCAGTTTAATTATATGGCATCATGAACATTTCTATTGGACTTTATATCGAAATTTTTACTTAACACATTATCGTCTTTAAACAAAAATTTCAATTTTTTTTTTTACTTTATATACTTACAGTTTAATGAACCCGACAATCAATCTTTGAGTATATTAACATTCACGCCTACTCGTGAAGATGATGGTAAATATTTGACATGTCGAGCGGAAAATCAATTTATTGAGGGCAGTGCTATCGAGGATAAGTGGCGTCTGGTGGTACACTGTAAGTAAAAAACAAATTATAATATAGACCAATAAAAACAAAAACAAATAATATAAAATGAAGTAAAGTAAAGTAAGAAAAAATATACTGAAAATTATATAGAAAAGACATTTTACTTAATTTATATTGCAGAGTAGACCACATAAGTCGGTTAAACGTTGTAGAAGCATATAAATTAACATAAATAAATTTACACTTTAGGAAGGGCTCAGTCTTCCCAGTCTTTTTTTCTCTATAAACAAAGATTTTTTTGGTTGGTTTTCGAGGCTCTAGAGAGAGTTGTTGGTCTTTGGGTGTATGTTCATCACAGTATGTAAAAACTAAACTAACAAGTAAAAGATACAGAAATGTGGTAATGGCTGGTGGAACAGAGAGCTAGCTGTTGTATGTATGTGGTGGATGGTAGAAGAATAAAAATTACAAAGAACTAAAAAAAAATATCAAGCAGTCACGCTATTTGAGGTTAAATGTTTGTAGTTGTTATTTAGTTGACAATGGCCTGGGCCCATATTCAATTTAATTCAATTGCAAAGCTTTTGTAAATGCCTTTAATGATATTGTTTTTGCAATTTCAGAACTGTTCTGTTCATTTTTTTCCACTATTTGCTGCTGTTATCCTGTTGTGTGGTGACTTAACTAGAGTTTCTTTTTATGTATGAGAGTGTGTGTATGTATGTGTGTTAGAATGGCTATGAATGTGAACTGTGATTAGAAATGAAATTGGCCAAGTTTCTAATAAAAGTAAATTACATAGAATGTTTTTTCCTACTGCTTCTTTGTATGGTTTTCCATGTATTTTGTTGAGAAGACCCATTGTTTTTTAGAACATGAATGTAAATGCTTTCGTTGTTATTGTTTTTGTATAAAAAAATTAACAAAACTAAAAATTGGAACATTTGCTTCGGAGTAGTCCAACCAAAATTAAAGAGTATTTAATGCTGAGAGGATTAAAATTTTAATTTTACTAAGTGTTTGTAAAAGTGAGGTTTCCTTTCGAAACGTTAACGTTATCTTTTTCATGAAATAGATTTGAATTTGTATTCTGGCAACAACCAGCCACATACTAATGCCTTTTTCGCCTAATAAGTTTTTTTGCAGTTGTTGTTAAATGGTAAGCTGTATTTTTCCAAATGGAGACATGGTTCAGAGACATCCCTTGAAATTTGTATCTCCTGTTTCCCATTCAATATATGCACCATATCTTTTATGAGGGCTTTCATTATTGCTTATTAAATTCTAAGAGGTTCAGGCCATGTCCGTCCGTCCGTCTGTCTGTCTGTCTGTCTGTCTGTCTGACTGTCTGTCTATCTGTCTGTCCGTCTGTTGAAATCACAATAGGGACCACACCGGAGGAGCTGGACGGTTGAAGTTTTGCATAAATATTCTTTATTAATAAGGTTTATGCGGTATTTCAAATGGGCAATATCGGTCCACGTTTTCGGATATCCCCCATACAAGTGGTCCCTCCAGCGGCTTTAGCGGATATAACTGTTTTAGAAGTACGAGTATAACAATTAAATTCGGCATGAGTAAGTTACTTACGAGCTAAAATCTCTTTACATATTTTTTGGAGGATCGGCCCCTTTAGAAAATTATTTTAACGCTAATTACCTATTGGTATAAAAATGCGAGTACAGAGATGGTATTCGATGTAAACATGTTTATATGAATCAAAATCTGTGTAAATCACTTTATGAAAGGCGGTCAGTTAATTTGATGAGTGCTACTGATGTTTATAGGAGAGTGTTCCTTTTACGGCATACGGTTTGATAGTGATAGCCCACATCTCAAGAGTTTATTATAAAATGCGTATTACTTTCAATATTTTTTTGTAAAACACCATGAGAAATGTCCTAAAAAATATGAAATAGGTATATTTTTTCTAATTTTGAAAATTTATATAATGTTTGGACACTTCTGATATAAACGGCAATGTCTATAAACTCTATTTGTAATTTTTTTCTGCAGACATTTTTTTTCAATTTTTACAATCTATATAATATGTTTATACTATTATTGCTGTAAACATGGTTTGCTCTATAGCTGTTTTCATTTATACGATGTTTTATTCTATTTTTCCATAATAAAACAACAATTGAAATTACCATTAAATACATTAGAATTGTATATGTACGTATTTATATGTTTACTTTATGTGTGTACATAAATGTATGAAGGTACATTATTGTTAGATTGTACTGGACAGAACAAAACAAAATTTAGCAACAACTACTTGTTAATTTTGGTGTTGAAATGTTCCTGTTAACTGTGTCTAATATTAAATGATTCTAGTGTGCGAGTTACATGTCTAAAGCTGTTTTGTTTTATATTTATTTTAAACAAATTCAGGCAATATTTGGTCCTGTGTTGACAATTTATTTTAATGTCACCTTGTTTTTGTGTTTGTGTGCATATTTACAATATAGTTTTATAAATGTTATACAAAAATATCTAAGTACTTAAATATATTAAATAACCCAGTAAGCATTTTCAACAAATAAATAAGCTACTTAGAAAAATTTTACAATTCTTATTTGTTATTATTTTTTCAATAAATTAGTTTGTTTTATTAAATCAAAATAAAAATATTTTAATCTACAAATAGTTTCCATTCCAGAAATTATATTTATTGGGTTACAAAAAATTGCATGCGTTTCAACTAGGTTTTTAAATGTGCATATATTTAATTAAAAAAAAAACTAATTTTACATTGTGGCTGTGTATCATTTAACGCCATTTACATTTATAAAATCTAGCCTTCCTGCTGTTTTAAATTGTTTTAGGAACACTCATACGTATGAGTGTGTTATAAATTAAAGTGACTTTTTTCTCTATTGGTTTCTGTGGGCTAATAATATTGAAATATTTATGTACTGGTTACTATTTACAAGCTAAATCCCAACACTCCGCTACCACACATACAGACTCACCCCCTCCTTCCCCCTCAAGTGACAAATTGCACAATTTTCAAGGGATGAAGTTCAATCAACTTCAAATGTATGTTTGTGAAATGGAAGGCTTTTATAGTTTTTGGTTATTTGGTTTTCTAAACAATATAACATTTATTTTAATTAAATATAACCTTCTTTTTTCGTTTTGTGTGTGTGTGTGTTAAAGAATTTTTTTTTTATCAAATACACCAAACTTATGGGGTTAAATGTTGCGGTGTGTTTGAAATTGGTTTGTTTTCGGGCAATGAGACATTATTAGGGGGAAAAATAAAATAAATTATTATTTTTTTGTGGTGACCATAGGATTATAATCAGGAGGTGTTTTTAACTGTTGTTGTTGAAATTTATTATGTGTTTGTAAAAGAGAACAAATTAATACGAAGGTCTCTGTATTTGCTCAGTTCAGGGTAGATAAAAATTTAAAGTACTTAAAACACTTAACTATCAGTACTATAAAAAGGAAGACAGTGATTTAATATAAATGAAAATTTATCGATTAATTTTTCAGTTTTTTTTTCTGTTTTTTCGTCCGTCCGTCCGTCTGTGTGTCCATGTAAACAATTCACAATTTTCAAGATAATTTAATGAAATTTTGTTCATACTTTTCTATTGGCCTATGGAGGAAACCTGTTGAAAATATAATGACTAATTTGCAAGAAATATATTAAAAAATACATTCCTATGGAATTAAGCAAACATACCTTAATCAAACAATCCTGTATATGGCATCGCATTATACAGTTCCTATTATAGTTTGTGATTGAAATTGTAACTATAAATACACCACTATAGTGGGGAGGATATTATGGTTTGTTCAGACTTTTGTAACACCCATAAATATTGGTCCTACCCTCACCTTAAATCGGCTCAGGATCATTTTCTATGTCGATTAAGCTATGTCCGTCTCTTTGTCTGTCTACCTGTCTGTTTGTCTGTCCATCCGTCTGTGTGTTCGTGTAAATAATTCAAGATAATTTTATGAAATTTTGCTCATACTTTCCTATTGGCCTATGGAGGAAACCTATTGAAAATATAATGATTAATTTGCAAAAAATAAACTCTGAAGATACACTAAATTAAAAGTAAATCCTTTAATAATTTATGTTATTAAAGAGCATATAAGTTTTTGTTCTTCAATTTTAGATCTTAATTTGTTCTCCTATTTAAATTAAAATTTTAAATTTCATTATATCAACATTTTAACAACACACTTTAAAGTTTATTCACCTGATGTTTATGTTGGCATTTTCTAAAACTTTTTAAATAATTCATTATTTTCATCAAAATTTACTGATGCTTAAAAATCAAACATGTTGCTGCAATTTTTTAGTGTCAACCCTTTTTTCACATCATCTGCTGTATTCGTTACGATTTTTACGATCCAAACCAACTAAACTACATTGTTAAAGTAATCAAACAAACATACTGGCGAAAAAAACAAAAAAACTAAACGAAAAAATTTGTAAACAAAATGACACAAATACATATTACGAGTACATATAACATTGTTACTCACCTGAGAATCATTTACATTTTAACGTATTAAAACTTGAGCACACCTTCACTCATACTCAATCCAATACTCAACACTACTACACGTACACAAATGCAAACAATCAAACATTGTTACATTGAACTGAGATAACGAGCAGAGTTTTAAAACAGTTCTGTCTAAAAAAGTTCCATTTACAAAAAATTCAGAAAATTTTGCAACTATAATCAAAATCATTTATTAAAATTGTAAAAATATATTTTTCATTTAATAAAATAAACGTATATTCAGAAAACTATTACTTATGCTTAAAGAATCTAAAAATAATTTTTTTCTGTGTATATAGTGAACAATTGTTCTCAACAAAAATGATTTTTTGGTTTTAGAGACCTGCTCTTAGCAAACAACTGAATTGCAAAGTTTACTGTTAGTTAGTTAATATTACTGTAACAATACCCAGAGTCCATAAAGTAAACATTGGCCCAATTACGAAGCACTTCCACTAGTTGTATATATTACACATATATATTTTTCCTCTTTTTTTTTTGGAAACCGGCATTAAAATACGCTGATTTTATATAAATTTTTTTTCACTCAGCCAAATAAACGTGAGGCAGGCTGTAATGAAAAAAAAGAGGAAATAAATAAAAAAATATATAAAAATATACCACAATATGTAAATCTCAATGGATTTAGTTGGTTAAAGTTGTATTTTAAGGATTAACTAGTGGCTTTTTTTATACTCGAGTACATTTTTAGTTATATAGGATATTTAAAGTAATGTTTTGTTATAATTTTACTGACTTACTTTATGAGGTTAATTCCCTTCCATACACAATTTACAAGGACATTCCCCAAAAAGCTGAAAATGAAAATAAAACGAACAACAGAAAACTTAATTACTGGTTTGATGGGGTTGTAAAATAAAAAAGGAAATAAATAAACAAATACGAACAGTTTTTTCCTTTGTTTTATTAAGATTTTTATTTTAGTTTTTTCCTTTTCGTAGTGGTATTAAGGATCAATTTCTTTTTCTTGGTTTTGTTTTCGTATAAGAAATTTTTGTTTATAACATGTTATAAAAGGATATGACCAGTTAAATTGCCAAACATTGGCTAAAATATTTGGTATTTTATTTTATTATATGTGGTAGTTCTTTTTTCTAAGAAAGTTTAATTTAAAAAGTGAAATAAACAAAATATTTTTTTTAGTATATGATATTCAAATGTTACAGTATCCCAATAAAGACTTTATAACTCTATTGCATATTTTTTTAAAATATTATAAATAATATACCATTATATTGCAGTTGAAAAATATTAAACAAACATACATATCGCTCATTTATTACAAGACTGGCAAAATCCAAAAAAGTCGTTTCGAGAATGTTTTATGGCATTTTATTTTAAAATAACTTTTAATGTAATTTAAAAAGTTAATCCAGATCCATATAGTGGAGGTTAATATGTTTCTCATCTATTTATCTAATATTCGTGAAAACATGATAATTAGTTCTTACGTTAACAACAAGAAAATCGATCTTGCAGCAAAAATAATAAACGTATATGTATGAAATTTGATAAAAAGAAAGACTTTAGTATGACTCATGTTGTGTTGAATTCAGTTCAAAAAAACGTGAACGAATATGAATTGTTTCTAAAAAGCTTTTAAACAAGTTCCTATTAATTGGGAATGACAATTGAGTATTTTTCTGAAACGTATAGTCAACTAATTCCATGAGATATTTCGATGCAGAATAGGAACTTAAATCTCTTCGTAAAATTTTATAAGGATCGGTCCATAATTGACCCTACCCCCCTTTCAGAAAATGGCTTTAATGCTCATATCTGACCTTAAAAAGCATATATAGCAATAAAATTTGACATAAACATATTTATCTTAAATCATTTTCTTAAATTTTATGAGGATGGGTCCATAATTGACCCCACCCCCACATATAAGGTCCTCTTCAGAAAATGACTTTAACGCTCATTACTGGATCAAAAATGTGAGTACAGTGGTAAAATTATACATAAACAAGTGTTGTGGAAGCCAAAAGCTCTCTATCAATTTTTATAAGGATGGGTCCATAATTGACCCTAGCCCCCATATAAGGTCCCATTCAGAAAATTACTATAACGCTCATTGCTGGCTTTAAACTGCAGGTTCAGTGATGAAAATCGACATAAAAAATTACATTAAAAGCTCTCTACTAATTTTTAGGAGAATCAGTCTATAATTGACCCATATCCCCCATAAGGTCCCTTTCAGAAAATTACATTAACGCCCAGTACTGACTCAAAAATGCGATTACACATAAACAAGTTTTGTGCTAGCCAAAAACTCTTTATCAAATTTTATTGAGATCGGTCTATAATTGACCCCACCCTCCCAATAAGGTTCCCGTCAGAAAGTGACTGTAACGTTCGTTACTGGCTCTGACGATGAAATTTCCCATAAACAAGTTTGGTATGAGCCCCTACACCCCTATTAAAGACTCATTAGGAAATGACTTTAAGATCTTTTCCAAATATTTCCCTGATGGTCATATTAATATCGACATATGATTCACAATAGATCTAATAAATGAGAAAATTGCTTCGATAATATAAAAGTTTATTAATAAGGATGATTTGATGGTTGGTATATAAGATTCGGCATGGTCGAATATAACACTTTTACTTGTTGAATTTTCAAAAGAGCGAGAATCCATGTGAAAGGCGACTGCAACAGATTTACAACATCCGCTTTTAATAAAACTTACCACACATATAATATATATCATATCTTCCACATATCATTGACTATTTGAATGGAAACTCATTCCAATGTAAAAATATCGCGATTTGAAAATTTAAAAATTTGATAAAATTATATTTTTGAGGAATATTGAAATTTTTAATCTTCGAAAAAATAATTATTGCATTCTCATCAGCTGTATTCATGAATACATATTCGAAATCAAAAGCTTTTACAAATATGGAAATTCATGCATTAGATGCACTTAAAGGCCATGTAGTAGTCAAACTAAACGATTGCATTCTTCTCTACATTTTTAAAGTTTGTCAGAAATTTATGCGTAAATCTTGAATAAACAACGGAATGAAACAAAGAAATAAAGTTAAATCATAAAAACCGAATATAAAATGTAATTGTTTGCAAAACTCAAATACGTATGGATATCAAACCCAAAAAAATCGAAATCAACTAAAGTGGCGAACATTCAGTTGTAGATGTTGCTGCAGTAGTTGAGTTGGGAAAATGAAAACAAAACAAGTTAGAGTGCTATATTCGGCTGAGCCGAATCTTAAATACCCTCCACCAGCAACTTTTGTATTAATACATTTCTAATTAATAAAATATTTGTAGAAATAAGTTTTCTCATGTCTTAAATAGAAAAATCCCAAGATTTAAACAGCCTAAATCTACTACAATTCCAAGATTTATTGAACATTAGAAACGCCACTTTCATTTAAATTTTAAATAGCGCCCTAAGATGTGCTTTAGCGATATCTCGTATTTGCATGTATGCATGTGTGTGAAAGATTTAAGGATTTTAAAAATACATACATATATATAATTTTGTTCTACACAAATTGATAATGCAAATAGTTAAATACGGTTAAAGCGCTTTTAGGGGCAGGACCTAGTATGAGAGATATGACCAAACATAGACCGATCGTGAAAATTTTTTGAAATAGCATTAAGTGCTTTTTGCATTACAAAATAGTATTTATGAACAAAAATAGTATTTATTTATATCATTATTTGGTAATGAGTTATGTGCCTTTAAGTGTTTTTCTGAAAGGGACCTTGTATGGGAGCTATGATCAATTATGGATCGATAGGAAAACAATTTCACAGTAATATTTCTCTGTATATGAGCAATATTTTTGCCAAACTTTATATGGATATCTTAATTTAGTAATGAGTTATGTGCGTTTAAGTGATTTTCGGGAGGGGACCTTGTATGGGAGCTATGATGAGTTATGGACCGATCGGAAAAAAATTATCTGTAATATTTCTGTGCATATGAGTAATATTTGTACCATATGGGTATCTTAATTACGTAATGAGTTATGCGCGTTTAAGTGATTTTCGGGAGGGGACCTTGTATGGGAGCTATGACCAATTATGGACCGATCGAAAAAAATTTTCACAGTAATATTTCTGTGCATATGAGTAATACTTGTGCCAAATTTTATATTAATATGGATATCTGAATTTAGTAATGAGTTATGCGCGTTTAAGTGATTTTCGGGAGGGGACCGATCGGAAAAAAATTTCACAACAAAATTTCTGTGCATATGAGTAATATTTGTACCAAATTTTATATGGATATCTTAATTTAGTTATGAGTTAAGCGCGTTTAAGTGATTTTCGGGAGGGGACATTGTATGGGAGCTATGACCAATTATGGACCGATCGGAAAAAAATTTCACAGTAATATTTCTATGCATATGGGCAATACTTACACCAAATTTTATTTAGATATCTTAATTTAGTAATGAGTTATGCGCGTTTAAGTGATTTTCGGGAGGGGACCTTGTATGGGAGCTTTGATCAATTATGGACCGATCGGAAAAAAATTTCACAACAATATTTCCGTGCATATGGGTAATATTTGTACCAAATTTTATATGGACATCTTAATTTAGTTATGAGTTAAGCGCGTTTAAGTGATTTTCGGGAGGGGACCTTGTATGGGAGCTATGACCAATTATGGACCGATCGGAAAAAAATTTCACAGTAATATTTCTATGCATATGGGCAATACTTGTACCAAATTTTATTTGGATATCTTAATTTAGTAATGAGTTATGCGCGTTTAAGTGATTTTCGGGAGGGGACCTTGTATGGGAGCTATGATCAATTATGGACCGATCGGAAAAAACTTTCACAACAAAAATTCTGTGCATATGAGTAATATTTGTACCAAATTTTATATGGATATCTTAATTTAGTTATGAGTTAAGCGCGTTTAAGTGATTTTCGGGAGGGGCCTTGTATGGGAGCTATGACCAATTATGGACCGATCGAAAAAAACTTTCACAGTAATATTTCTATGCATATGGGCAATACTTATACCAAATTTTATATGGATATCTTAATTTAGTACTGAGTTATGCGCGTTTAAGTGATTTTCGGGAGGGGACCTTGTATGGGAGCTATGATCAATTATGGACCGATCGGAAAAAAATTTCACAACAATATTTCTGTGCATATGAGTAATATTTGTACCAAATTTTATATGGATATCTTAATTTAGTTATGAGTTAAGCGCGTTTAAGTGATTTTCGGGAGGGGACCTTGTATGGGAGCTATGACCAATTATGGACCGATCGGAAAAAAAATTCACAGTAATATTTCTATGCATATGGGCAATATCTATACCAAATTTTATTTGGATATCTTAATTTAGTAATGAGTTATGCGCGTTTAAGTGATTTTCGGGAGGGGACCTTGTATGGGAGCTATGTCCAATTATGGGCCGATCCAAAAAATTTTTCCTCTGAAAGAATTCTATTGACATAAGATTTTAATTTGTAAAATTTTGTGAAGATATCGACATTGTGGCGGAAGTTATTAACAAAAAACCCATTTTCCGGGAATATGTACTTTTGTATGGGAGGTATATGAAATTGTGGACCGATTCTGGCAATTTTCAGCAGGGATCAAGATCTTGTGCAGAAACGAATGTATGGTGATTTTCATGGAATTATCTTGCATAGTTTTCGAGAAAACTACATCAGAATGTGTAAAAAATGCTTATTTTTTTCCGAGGTTGTTTTAAATTTTGATTCATAACTTTTCCAGGTGTGAACCGATTTTGCCCATTTGCAATACCAAACAACTTAGGAAAATGAAGAACATTTTGAGTGAATTTGGTTAAGCTCTATTGCTTCGTTTTATCGTGAGCGTGTTTTACACAGACAGACGGACAGACGGACAGACGGACAGACGGACAGACGGACAGACGGACAGACGGACATAGCTAAATCGACTCAGAATTTGATAAGGACCCAGAATATATATACTTTGTTGGGTCTCAGATGAATATTTCTTGGTGTTACACACGGAATGACAAAGTTATATATACCCTCTATCACCACTGATGGTGGTGGAGGGTATAACAAGTAAGAAATTATAGTCAGGCGAGGCCGACCATATAATATCCTACACCTGTTACAGATACAAAATGTGATTTAGTTTTCATAATAAAGCATTTAAGTTAAATTGTACTTTGCCTCTGATATCCTTAAGTCATGTATTGTTGAATAAAATTGTGGACATTTAATTCAAATTTTGAAGGGGGCTTATTTGACCATATAATTATAAAATTCATGAGGGTCATCAAGGCTAGTATAGAACTTGGTTTTGCAGCTTTTTGTAGAGATACGAGTATATTAAACATAACTATGAACTTAAAAGCCCTATTCGTCGGGTTCAGTTGTATGGGGGCTAGGTGAAATAATGGACCGATGTTAACCATTTCCAATAGGCTTCTTTACCAGTACCATCAGAGTTGCGACCTGAAGTCTGATTAAAAGGTTTACAAACCCTATTCAGGGGTTTAGTTGTATGGGGGCTAGGTGAAATAAAGGACCGATCTTAACCATTTTCAATAGGCTTCGTCCCTGTAGATCATGTACAAAATTTCATTGAATTATCTTCAAAATTGCGATTTGTGGTTTGATTACAAGGTTTACATGGACGGACGAACAGATTTACGGACATAGCTGAATTGACTCAGAAAATGATTCTAGGCCGATTGGTATACTTTAAGGTGAGTATAGGACCAATATTTTTGTGCGTTACAAACATCAGCATAAACCCAATATACCCTCTCCACTAAAGTGGTGTAGGGTATAAATACACATACATATGTATGTATAAGAAACAAACAGACAGAAAACTATAACGTTCACAATTAAATAATGTGCCCGACTATATAACAGCCTCACCTGCACAATGGGGCAAAATAGTAATATTTTAGAAATAAATCTGAAATTTCTAAACGGCCACTTCGATTCGATTTGAGTTTAAGTTTCGAAAATGGACTGTACAAATTTTTTTAGAGTTAGGGCTAACGACATGTAAAAAGTTTAATTCAGTGCTTTTTTTGTTTCCCATTCGATTTCAAAGATTTGTACATTTTTGGAAATCGTTTGTATTAGTATTGAATTTCATTACAAAATCGATATTTATTCGAAATCTAAGAGGATTAGAAGGAGAGTGTATATGGGAGTTACGTTCAAGCATGGACCTACAAAGAGTACACTAGCGACGAAATACGAATTAGGGCCAACTTTATTGAAAATTTATGTTATTTTGTGGTACCCACTAATTAGAATATTTTAAAACATAGATCTATACAGGGAATGTATAATAAAACACAACGAATAAACACATAAATGCATAAACAAGCAAAAACTTTAGATACATTTAAAATGAATTCAATATCGTACATAATAGACAAGGCAATCATGTAGTATTATTTTGTCTATTTTTTTATTTATTCATCTGTTGTGGTTTTGTAGTCATAAAATGAAGAGACAAGTGCAAAAAATAGCTTAATTGACTGAAAGGAAATAAAATAAAATGTTATAAAATAAAAACAATGTAGCAACGTCCTGAAATAAATAATAAAACTAAGACAGTTGTATCTTTAAACGAAAGGGAGGGAGTAAATTTTTAAAGTAAATTAAATTTCAAAATAAATCATTAACTTTTCTCTTTAAAAATTTAACTAAATATATAATATCTAACACTTTATAATTTTATATACGAATTGTTTTATTTAAATGTTCTGTTAATTTGTTTTTATTTTATTTTTAGATCAACCTACAGCCCATTTAAAAATGGGTTCATCCCTTAATCCAGATGATATTAAAGAGGGTGATGATGTCTATTTTGAGTGTGTTATACAATCAAATCCCAAGCCCTACAAAATGTCATGGTTTCATAATGTAAGTATAATTTTAAGAAAAGCACATTGACACCACAACTATCTACAGACGAAAAAAATACAAGGTTAAAAAATAATTAAAAAAAGAAAAAAGCGTTTAGAAAACAGAGATAACATTTTAACATCTTAGGGATCATTAAACAATTTTTTTTTTTTGTCTTACTCTAAAGTTTATTTATATAAATTTCGTTCATATTGTTGCTGCTATTTTTATTGTTGTTACTTCGTTTTCTTGTTGTAAACTTAATTAATTTGTAATAAGTTTAAGTTACCAACAACCATGTGGGGGGAAAACAATTTTCTTATTGTACACCAGGGAGGTTATGCAGACATTTTTAAAACATACATACACTTTAGACGACAGCAACAATTTTTTTTAGTAATTCCTTGTTACTCTTTAGCTATTTTTCTTATTGTTTGTATATTTTTTCATTTAACCAAATTGCACGTGTGCAATTAAGAAATGTTCTAGGGTTTTTTTTTTCCTTTTCAGTTGTTCTTTTTTTCTGTAACAAAAACAACAAAAAAGCACACAACCATTTACAAATTACTTTACGACATAAAAGCTAAAGTAAAGAATCCTTAAAAGATTGATGTTAAGAGTACAGGGTTACCAATGCATTGATGTATTATAATAACGAGCAGCAACAACATTGTGCAATGTTCAAAACATGAATGAAAACAAAGAAAGAAATGAAAAAAAACTAAAATAAAACACTATTTGACAGTTTATCTTACTTTAGTTGCACTTAACACTTACAGGAAACAAAATTATAAAGACTGGAAGTAGAATGGAATTATTTTCTCTTACATAAGGCTTGGTGAGACACTTATATGTACATATGTATTGAAACATTTTTACTGTTCTTTTTTAAGAGTTTAGGTGGGAAAATTAATGAAGATGTTGTTTAATTACTTGGAAAATTTTTATTGTTGCCAGGCGCAAAGAATGTTTTTTCAAGTTAAGAAATAGATTTTTTTCTTTTCTGTTTGTGTCAAATGCATTGATTATTAAATTTAAAACTCGTTCAAAAAATTAACCCCTTTTCTCCAAACACAGAAATAAGATAACTAAATAATAAATTTACTATAATCTAAAACACAAAAAGTATCTGTCGAAAATTTCTAATAGAGAACATTTCTTTTTAATTTTCTCAATAATAGAATAGCGATTTTGTCAAATAATCCACTACACTTCCATACATATTACTAAATTTATTTAGAGCAGTGCGATTTTTCACAAACTAAAGGCCTTATTCATAAAAAAATTTTATTTTATTAACGGTTTATAAATCAAATTTTGTACGAAAATTTTGTTTTCTAAAGCTTTTATAAAAATCAAACAAGTAAAAGACTATAGTCGGGCGTGTCCGACCATATGATACTCTACACCAATTACGAATATTAAATGTGATTCATTTTCAATAATAAAGCATTTATGTTGAATTTCACCGTGATTCTAATAAATTTATTGACAAACGACTAATTTACTGAATGAAGCCATAAACTTGGTGGATGGACTTGTTTGAGTTCAAAGGTTAAATCACTCTCAATTATTATGAAATCCAGTAAGGTCAACTAGGCTTATATAGAACATAGTTGTGCCACTTTTTGACGAGATTTATTGGCGGGATTTATGTTTTTAGAAAAGTTATTTGTGCCGAATTGTAGACATTAAAGCCATTTTCTGAAAGGGGCCCCCATACAAAGCCCCTTTCTAGGTAGATAGCTTGAGCACTCGAGCAAATTGCACTCCGGAAATTCCATATACGTAAATTGCCACTGGCGTGTAAGCACAATGGGGCGGGGGTGAGTCGTTGCAAAAGCTCACCCAGTGAAACCACCGTGAAATAAGGGCCTCGGTGTAGGTGTTCACGTAAAGCACTTCGACATTCGTATGGGGGCTAGGGTCAAATGAGACCCAATCATTACGAAAATCAGTAGTATTATTTATGCTGATATAAAACTTGGTTGTGGCGATTTTTGGAAATATAGTAGTATAATTGACGTAGTTATGAACTAAAAGGCACAAATTGGAAGGTCCGGTTGTATGGGGAATAGGGCAAAACTTAGGCCTATCCTTATACAATTTATTGATGGTATTTAATTTATATAAAAGTTATTTGTGCCGTATTTCATCGTGATACCTATTCAGGTGGTACGGTTATTGAAATAATTGACCGATTTCAACCACTTTCAATAGCGTTTGTCCTTGGGCCTAATTTAATCAAATTATCTTGAAAATTGCGACCAGTAGCGTGCGTACAAGGTTTACATGAACACACAGACGGACGGTCGGACGGACAGACAGATGGACATAGCTAAATCGACTCAGCCGATTGGTACACTTTAAGGTAGGTGTAGGATCAATATTTTTGGGTTTTACAAACACCAGCACAAACGCATAATACCCTCCCCACTATTGTGGTGTAGGGTATAAAAATTTGACGTCCTAGGTTTTCCAATACTTTCTGTACTTGACGGCCTAGAGAAAAAAGCCATATAGGTGTTATATCATGAACTAAATCGTTGCAATATTGTATTGAAAATTTCCAAAAATTTTCAATAAATCTAAAATTTTGCGAAACTAGAAGTTAATGAAAGATTTGATAGACGTCTACAAAAACCACATAAACCCGCACTTTTTGTAAAACTTTTACATACCCTCTTCTCAAAGAGATTATTAGAAATCTATTAAAAATAAATTTTGCTGTCATTTTTATTATCCCTTGCTTCTGAAGGGTTTAAAATATTTTTTCCAGTAAAGAAAAACTTATATGTTTTTTTTTTTTGTATAACATTTTCTTCTATAACATGTTTTTCTTTAAGCTTTCATCTATCCACCATACATCTAATAGTCCTGGTTTTCAGCCAAAGATGAGCTATAGAAAAGAAAAACTAATGCAATTTTCTCTCTTGTCTATGGATCTGTTTGTTTTTAGAAATGTTGGCGTCCGTCTGTTTAACTGTCAGCATGTTTTTCACAGTGATGTGGTAATCCGTTATTTAACTCCAATGTCTTTAGAATAATTTGCTCCATGTTTGTATACACACACACGTACTTACATATATATATATATTAACATACATACAATGTATATTGTAACGTTTTTGTTTTAGTTTAAGAATTGAAGTAAGGGTTTTTAAAGATAAACTTTTCTTCATGTGCAGATGTGTGTGTTAAAATCCTTTTGTGTTTGTGTGTGAGTATTTGAGTATGTGTAGGAGAGTGTAAATAAATGTATTAAATATCTAACATGTAGCCATTAGGAAAAAAAATCCAAACGATTTTTTTTCTGAGATGAAAATTCTGACAAGGACAAATATATGTACATTGTTGCTATTATGCTGGAAAATTATTATTTTTTCCACATTTGCTTTTTTGCAAATTTGTGTTTCAACATAAATATTTATGTATGCATGCACGTAATATACATAACTAGATTTCTGTTTACACCTTTTTCTTGTCTACTTTCATACGTTTATAAAAACCTTTTTTTCTTTCAACACTAACAATTTTTTACATAAGTTCATATATTTGTTATTGCAAGTACTCATTGAAAGGGAAAGAAAATATAGAAAAACAAACAATTATTTACTTGACGTTGACACATTGTAGTCTGGTAGTGTCAACAAGGTCATTTTCATATTCGTCAACATCACAACATGTAAACGCCAGCAATCAGTATCGGTAGAAAATATTTTCTTTTCATTTCACTTATTTTCCGTGTCACACTTAGTTTCAACATTTTATTTGGGTATATCCCTATTTTTGTTGCTTATATTATATTCTCATCTATATCCTTTCATTTCATTGCATTAGAGATTATTCTCAAATGCGCTGTAGCAATTTCATGGGGGATAAGGTTTTTGAACAAAAATGTTTTATAAACGTTTATATTTCAAAAATTTAACAATGATTATTTCTTGACAGAAGTAATTATTATTTGCAATATTTTATCATGTTTTTATTCTCTTTTTTAGGGCAAAGAATTACATCACAATATTTCAGCTGGTATCATACTCTCGGATCAATCACTTGTCCTACAAAGTGTTTCACGTGCATCTGCCGGTGATTACACTTGTCTGGCTGTAAATTCTGAAGGCAAAGGCACTAGTAATCCGGTGACATTACGTATACGTTGTAAGTACACAGATTTATAACACACTTTTTTATTTCATATTATTTTCCTGCTTACTTAGTTGCTTTAAGGCAAATGAATGGCTGTTTTCAAAAAACAGGGGAATAATAGTGTAACAGGAAAACATTTTTTGCAATTTTTTTAATATTTTTTTTAGATATTCGCATTAGTTTGAAAACGTGAACTACTTTCAGCTGTTGTTATTAAATTAATAATTAATTTTGATTAAAAAAAGTTTGCACTCTAATAATTTCTTAAAACTACAAACATTTACTCAGCATTTCCGTAAATGGAAGAAAAACAAAGAAATTAGACAAGAAGAAATTATTTTAAAGGCGAAACTCTCTATTTCAACACTAATGTAATCAGTTTTCGGTACTCAGGGGATGACCCCTACTCATGCAGTGCATTGTGTTGGAACTAGGAAAATAGGTTATGGGATGGAGGATAGAGGGAGTAGTGTTTGTGGACACTCGATTTAAATCTACCCACATTGCAAGTGACTGGAAAGTCTATTGGGGGAAGTTTGTTCCACATACGGACAGTACGACTAAAGAACGAATTCTCTCTGTAGTGCATTGTGCGATCCACTGGCCAATCGATCACAAACGGGTGTGCTCTTGCTGAATGTCGTATGTTACGTGTGAATATGTGGGTTTCGGGAACAATTCCCTAATTTCATAGGAACACATTCCATTGTAGTATCGATAGAACAGTGTAACGCACCCCCAGTGAATAAAAAGAGATGGATACCCTATTATCACCCTATTCTTCGCCCTCTCCTGTAAGCGGTCGAGTAGCCCCAAAATAGACTTTGAAGCGCCGGCCCATACATGAGAGTTATATTCCATTTTAGATCGGATGTAGGTGTTATAGATAGTAAGGAGGTCAGAGGGAGTGGAGTATGTCTTACACCTTTTGAGAAAACCGAGACACTTGAATGCTTCTTTCGACACTTGAAATATGTGTTTGGTCCAGTGAACATCACACTGTATTCTCATGACCAGAACATCAAGAGCTTCTGTCTCCTTAATATGTACACCACCCATAAATATAGATGAAGTAACATGATTCGTGGTGCGTTAAAACACAACATTGAGTCTTACGTACGTTGAATTCGACTCTATTAGCACGACCCCATTCAGAGATTGCCACTAGGTCTTAATTAAGTGAGTTAATTATGTTTTGCATCATTGCCCCAATCTCCAAAGGACTTGGCCTATAGTTGAATGAATAAGAATGGCAAATGTTGCTATCATCTGCAAAAGAATAGATAGGGTTGGAAGTTTGACATAAAAGGTCATTTAAAAAGATAACAAATAGAGTAGGAGAAAGAACGGAGCCTTACGGTACCCCTGAATTTACCTTGAACTCGTTTGATGAGATCACATCTATAACAACTCGTATAAAGCGATCCCTGAGGAAGCTCGATACAAATCGTGAGAAGTAATTACCGACACCTAAAGCAGTTAGTTTTGATAGGAGTGCTCCATGCCACACCCTATCGAATGCCTTAGAGATATCTAGAGCCACCACTTTACTTTCGCCATGGTTTATAATCTATATATATGTAAGTTTTTCCGAAATTTAGGTCAAGATATCTCGAGGAAGAAACAAGATATGGATAATTAATGAATTTGTAAAAGACATTAAAAGAAATTATGTAAAAAAAGAGAAAACAAAAGAAATTGCACTTAATCGTTTTGGTAAGCGTATCACAGCTACATATATCAGAAGATAAACCTTAATGTCCATCTGACCACATAACAAATTTCAATACTTTAGAAAAGTATTCATCGTCACCGAGTTAAAAATTTTTTAGCCTGTGTTATACTTCAAAACTGACGAAAATTATTAAGTATCTACTTTACAGAATTTTTATATAACATCATTACATTATTATAATAGAACTGACGAAAACTAGTTAAGTTTTCTCACACATTTTATAAAATTTTGTTATTTAATCATCATAAAAATCTGTAAATCACATCTTGTATCTCAAGTCTCATGTGAACTGTTCATTTAATGCAAGAAGTCATAATAGAGGTAAAAGCTACAACAAACAATAACTAACTAACAAGAAAAACTAAACATCTAAATAAAAATGTTGTTGAGTTTCCATCTACAATACCTATATACTATGTAGATGCCAGTTTACAGGTGTGCATGGGTAACACAACGTATGAGTAATTTTTCCAAAGAACAAGCTTGGGTCTCTATGGTAACATTGTTTGTTGTATGATTAGATTTTTCACTTCAAGTAGTCGTAAATGTAACAATACATACAACAGTCATACCAGGTAAACTAAAACAAAATTGCCTTTAAGACAATAGAAAAGTATTACAATAAAGTTCAATATTAAAAAAATTTAAGTTAAATTTCCGTTATTACTTTTCTTTTTAACAAGAAAAACATTTTCTTGTATTTTAATTGTATTTTAAAGCTTACGTTGGCACATGTGCTACTCAACTGAAAGCTTGTAATTAATTTTCTCTTTGTTACAAAATGTTCTTAAATTTTTTCGCTGATTATAACAATTATCCTTACAATTGTAAGTAAGACATGAACAAATTTTAACCCAAAAAAAAAAAAGAAGAAAAACATGAAAAATAATACAAAAAAAAATATTGAAAGTGTGCAAAGAATATCGAAAAAATATAACATGCTTAAACAACCATTTGTTTTACTTTTTTTGTTTTTCTTACACTAATTATAGATTTCGTTTGGAAGGATTTCAATTAGTAAAGTTTTGTAAAAGTGCAACAAATAAGCAAGTATTTGTTGAAGCAAAGAAATACATTTTGATAAAAATTTGCTGATTGTGGAAAATGTTAAGGACATGAGGTGAAATACTATGTTTGCAGTTATTGAGAATATTTGTTTGCAATTACCTAGCTATTTATCAACTTAAAAACTAATTAGCTTTAGTAGGTAAATAAGTATCAAGAAAATTTTATAATTTAAATTTTCTAGTTTATAACATATTTGTTAGAACTCTTCTTCTGAAACTATAACAGTTTGTTTATTTAAATTTCAAAACAAATTTTTCCTTTCTATCTTAAAAATAACAACATTTAAGCAGTAATTAGTCCCTTAGACAAATCTTATTTCAATTCCATGTAAGAGCAAACCCAGAAATATGAAAAGCTACAAAAAACATTTTTTTTCAATTTATTTTTAAAAAATGTATACAATAAATTCATTATCACATAATTCTTTAAGTTTTAACCATCTTCTTAAACTTAATAAGTAAAAAGGATTAAATATTTTTTCTTCTTTTCATTTTCATAATCTTTCTTTGTTGTAATATAATTTTGTAAAAAGTAAAAATTGTTTTTTTTTTTGCTAAATAAATACTTGTACCTATAATTGATTCAACCTCATTTATAGTCTGTGAGTCTTATTAAAAATTATTAAGTCAAGTGAAAGGCTTTATAAGCCAAAAAAAAAACATACAATACAGACATTGAGGTCCTTAAGAAATACTTTTTTTTTCGGCTTAAAAAGTACTTGTTAAAATGAAAAAGAAATGAAATTAAAGAAGTAACTTATATTAGCGTAAGGAATAAAAAATGGAGGAAAATCTAAAAATGAAGAAAAATGAAATATTTTTTTATATAAAATCTAATGAATACTTCTACTTTCTTCAATAGCTTTTTTTGCAATAAAACCAACGTGGATAAATTAAACTGAAGTTAAATAGATTTGTGAAGGATATTATTTAAAAAACAAGGTTTTATTTTTATTCTACAGTAGTGCCAATGATTAATATGATTTTCAAAAAAAAAAAATAAAAAAAATTATTAAAAAACAATAAAAAAATCAATTTTTGCAAAATTCGCCAATTCTCGAAATGTTGTTGAAAACCTAAAAAAGAACCGTGTGTCGAAAAAACTATAATTTTCTTTGATTTACTCTCTGAAGCAAGGTTGTAGCTCGTGTGAAAAAGAACAAAAATTGTAAACATATAAAATCGAAAAACTTCATATTCAAGATCAAAATGGCGATTTTTTACCTATTAATATTTCAAGTATTTCTCGAAATTAGACGTATACTTAATATTAGTAATATGTATCAATAAATCATTAACACGTATACGTACAGGTGTCGTTAATAAAATCAGTGCAATTTCACAATGTAATACTTTCCACTTGAAATGAAACAAGTAAGAAAGTATAGTCGGCCAAGGCCGACCATATGATACCCTACACCAGTATCTTAAATGTTTATTAATTATTATATTGAATTTTGTCTTTTTTGATGTATTTCTGATTTTTTGAAAGAAGCTATATATGGGGCCTAGGATCAAATATTAACCGATCCTAACAAAATATGGTAAGGGAATTTTTGTTGACATAAAATGTAGTTTTGTCGAATTTTATCGAAATATTTGTGTTTAAAAGGGAGTTAACGACGTTCCAGGCATTTTCAGATGGTGGATTGTAGGAGGCCTATGGTCAAATAAGGCTCGATCATTATGAAATTTTGCAGTATCATTTATGCTTATATAAAACATAATAGTGCCTATTTTTGGAGAGATATTAGTATATACTTCATATTTATTGGCTCTAAAACCCAATTTAGAGGACTGATATCAATCAAAATCCATAGAGTTCGTCCTTGGGTCAAAAGTAATATGTGTACCAACGACAGATAGACGGACGTATATGCTTAATCGTCTCAGAAAATGATTCTGAATCGATTGTTATACTTTAAGATGGGTATGGAACCATTAATTCTGTGCATTACAAACATCAGCTCATATCCAATATACACTCCCACTAAAGTAATGAAGATTACGTTTTTTTTTTTATATTTTTTTTTAATTTTTGTTCGTTATGACAAGAACTACAACTTTGCCTCAAAGAGTAAATCAAATTTCCGAATGGTATGCAAGAACCTTGGATGAACCTAAGGGATTCGGGGTAATTATTTATTCCAAGACTATTAATTATTGAAGTAGTATTGAAGTAGTAATCTAAGGTCGACCTAACTTTCTTACTTTTCGTGAATTTAAATTTACTATATATATTACAAATGAAAATACAAAAGGCAACACAGCTTAACAGTTGAGACAATATGTTTATTAAAATATAAAATGAAAACAAACCGAAAAAATACTAAAATAAAAATCAAAAGGAAACAGCTCGCTTGGCGGTCGCATAGCTGCATTAAAAACAATAGAAATACTCGTATAATAAAAATAGACAACAAAACAACATCAAAAAGTGGCACAAATCTCCTCAGTTCTTTTTTATTTTTGTTTAGGATTTTTTTCCTAAAAGTAAATCTATACAGTATATGCAAAAATGCAGATTATACTTAAATGAAAAAAAGTGCTTGAAAAAAACGTAGTTTTCTTTTCTAGCTGTCCTTTTCAGTGCCTTTTTGTGCCCATCATCAACAAAAATTAATGGTATATTAATTATGGCATTTCCTTTGTAACACATCGGAATACCGATTATAGATCTGGGCACTTATAATATTCTAGAACGATCGTGCCATATTCATATGTTGAAAATACAATAGATTTTGAATGTGATGAGCTGAAAGTCTGAAAGTATTAAAAGATATTCTCTATTGAATGATCTTATTTGAACTGAAAAATAGCATTATCAGCCTACGATTTTACCTTGACCCTATACATGTGACCCTCGAAATGTAGTTTAAATTTTCATAAGTATGTTTTTACAATCTTGATAATATTTTTTACAAGTATGCAACCCCTTAATATATTGTTAAATATGGCGAACATCGGTCCGTCTTTGAACCAAGCCCCACATAAGGACCCCTGAAGAAAATTACTTTAAGTTCATCCATAATAAAATTAAGAAGTAATTAATATCTTATTAAAATAAGATTAGAAATTACCAAAGGAACGATCGATAAAGACCTAAGTCCAACTTTGGGTTCGTTTTTAAATAGATCACAAATTCTTCAATAGTGGGTACATTAGATTCAGCATAACCGAATATAAAACTCTTACTTATTTCATTTGTTGTTGTCTTTTTCTTATGCCGTACTTAAAGGTTCTTTGGCCGTTTTCATCTGCATCTCTAAGTAGGGATGAACGTACATAAAAGTACATTTGTATTAAATGGATTTTTATTTTAAGCAAGAAGATTTTTATTTATTATTTTCTGTTCTTTTGTTTTTAACATTCATAAGATGGAATTTATTTAAAAGAGCAAAAAAAAACAAAAGACACATGAAGACACAAAAAGAGAAAGAAATAAAAATAAGTCTCCCATTGCTAAATTCCTATTAAAAAATATAGAATAGTACATTGTGATGATAATCACATAAAAGGATAAATGTTTGGGATTTGCTATTGTATTGAGATGAGAGCCTTTTCTTTGTTACATTCTTGCAACTATATTCCATTTTTATTTGACTTGAGTTTTGTTGTTTTCCAAGTAAAAGTAATAATACAAATATCGTATGATAAATGGAAGAAATATGTCAAATGTAATTAGAATACATATATGAATATTAGACGGGTAGCCATTGTAAGATGACAAGAGAAATTATGAAAATTTGTTTTTATGAGTAACCTTTTTAAAATATTTCTATACTGCTGATAGTAATGCACTATAAATTTCATAAAACTCAAAAAATACTTTTTGAAATTATCACTTGTCTGTGAGTCACTCTAATATGCTTAGAGATATACAGAGTGTCGTAAAATTGTACACATAAAAGTGTCTATATTCATACAAGATAAATAAAAGAAGAGGATTATATAACGATTTTGTGGTAGTTTTAATGTTCCATTAAAGACGCCTGAAAGGAGAGATAAACGATGGTGTATACTAAATTTAATATAAGTTCAATGACCTTTTTACTTTTATTCAAAAAACAGGCAAATATTAGCTGGATATGGTAAATTATTTACCATCATAAAATATAAAATAAGGCAAATAACAAAAAAAGCCTATTTAACTTGTTTAAAATCCCTTAATAAAATTACATTTTAAATTTTGTTTTTCCTTTATTTTTTGTTTTTATTTCGACATCTTTTTTAAATATTATACGCCAAAATTATGGTTTACCATTGACGAATGTATGTGCTTTAACATTAGATTTCGTCTACACGTGCCTTAAAAAAGAAAAAAAAAATATTTTTTTAATGTATTTATTTATATAAAATAAAAAGAGAACACAAATGGTAAACAATTTGTTTCACAAAGTTTTAAAGTACATATTGGTTGTTTAAGTGTAACAAGTCTAACGTATTTGTTTTAATATAACTTTTTATATTATGTTTTAAATAAAAAGTTATATTTTTTAATTATCTTGATTTATTAAGTCTAGTGGTTGTTATATTCTTTTTGGATATAGAAGCACTTCATGATGATAAATTCTGATCTTTTTTCAGTTTTTGCTCAAAACTGGACAGTTTTATGTTCTGTAATAATGCATCATAATATAACATCATCCCACACAAAAAAGCTCCTTTCAGAAAATCACTTGTTTAATATGTAGGCTACCATTAATGCAAAGATTCCTTGTTTATTTCCAAAATGTTGAGTCTGCTTAAATTCTTTTTCAGCAGACTCTATAGTTACCGAAATAAGCCAAAATGCCATTACCTATTCACTGCTTTGAAACGGTTGCCAAAACTCATTTTTATTCAATAACTTTCTTAAATAAATATATTAAAATGAAATTATATACCCCATTATTGTCGGAAAAGAATTAATAAACTCTGATATTATCGAAACAATTGTCTTACTAGATCTATGTTGAATTCTATCATCATCTGTACTTATATCGATATTGATATGAACATAAGGGTAATATTTAAAAAGGGTCTTTAATGAGGGCCCGCCCTTATACGATGGTGGTGCCGAATTTCACTGCCAATTGTGGACCGATATTTCCCATATTCAATACCAGACAAATTGCAACTAAAATATTTATGCAAAATTTCATCTGTGTTTTCAACAGATAGACAGACAGACAGGCGGACAAACAGACGGACAGACAGACGGACAGACAGACAGACCGACGGACAGACCGACGGACAGACCGACGGACAGACCGACGGACAGACCGACGGACAGACAGACAGAGAGACAGACAGACAGACAGACAGACAGACAGACAGACAGACAGACAGACAGACGGACAGACAGACGGACAGACGGACATGCAGACGAACATGTCTAGATCGTCTTAGAATCTTATAAGGACCCAGAATATACATATATTCCTACTGGACCTTAGACGAATATTTCGATGTGTTACAAACGGAATGACAAAAACAATATACCCCCAACTTTTTTGATGGTGGGTATAAAAATACAGTTTAAATGTTCCCATAAAAGTTGTAGGGTATTATCATCTGTTTGACCAAGTTCAACTAATTTTTATATATTTTGCAATATTTTATTTAGTGTTCTCTTCCTTGAAATTTTGGTTTTCAAATACTTTACCAGTAGTACTTTGTTTTATTACACCTCTCTTAACTATAATAAAAGAAACTCTTTCCTTTTTTTTGGTTGGAAAAAATATCTCAGCAAAAAATGAATTAAATTTAAACAAATTAAAATTTATTATTCAAGTGTTATTTATTATATTGTATTATGTATGCGCAGTAAAATTTTCATTAGTATCCTGCGGAGTTATTTAATTGCTTAACCGTATTGGGGGGGAACGGGAAGAAAATTGTTGCACGTTTGTTTCTTATTTTTTCCTTTATGGAAAAGGTGCAAATTAAAAATGTAATAAATTAAGCAAGATATTTGAAAAATTAAAAAAATACAAATATTTACTATCACCGAAGTCACACAAAAGAAGCTTCCATAAGGTCAGACGAACAAATTTCATATCACTAGAAGATCAAAATTATTTCTCATATAATATGTTTTTTCAAACCACTTACTCTTGTAGTTTTGGCAGACTTAAAACAAGAATTGCATAAAAGTTAAAAAAAAAAAAAAATGTTTTGCTGACCAGTGTAATTATTAAACAAGAAAGATTTTAATGAATTAATTTAATAATGTCTACATATTTTCAAAACCAAAAAAAGTATGTTTCACAAACCAGCAATTTCAAACCCTGTCATGGGAAGTTATTTCATCTTGAAACCAGAAAAAAATGTTTTCTTTTTTATTTTAATTTAATTGTAGTTTAAGTATAAGTTTACAAAACCAAACTTAATCTGTATCATCTTTCTGGCTAATTACACTTGAAAATTAAAAACTTTTGTTATACTTGTTACAACTAACAGAATAAATAAAAATGCAATGTACAAAAGATAAAAAAAATGGAATGAACAAAAAAGATTGTTTTATAAATACTAAGTAAAAGAATAATAAAGAAAAACCACAAATTATTTGTACTTTTATACAATCTTAAAAAAAGGATTCTAAAACATAATTTCTCAAAAAAGAAGCACTGTGTGAACTACGTACAAATATTTAAAAAAAAAAACAAACAATATTTAAGCAATTTTAAGCACCTTTCGCCTTTAATTAATAAACAGATAAAATGTATGTTTTAAAAATGTTATTTATGCATATTCCTGGTCAGTAGTTAAACTATAAACTTACTACTTAAACACCCAAGGGAAATGGTGTATATGCAAGCAGTACTTTGCTTTATTCCATTTATTTTTTTCTCTCTTTGCCAAATATACACATATGTATAAATGTGTATGTGTATATTTTCATTAACTTACTTTAGTTCCATGTACAAATATTTTTGTAATTGCTGTTTTTGTTGTTTCTTTTACACAGATGCACCCATTTGTTC
The DNA here is from genome assembly GCF_015586225.1 of Lucilia sericata. Classification (NCBI taxonomy): domain Eukaryota; kingdom Metazoa; phylum Arthropoda; class Insecta; order Diptera; family Calliphoridae; genus Lucilia; species Lucilia sericata. Next base: position 1,143,512 of record NW_023994048.1, read on the forward strand.
AACAGATCACGATGAACTGCTGGGAGCCTTGAAGCATGAAACTTTAGCGTTAAAATGTGAAGTAGACGCATCACCGCCTGCGGATTCATTTCATTGGACATTTAACTCATCTGGCGAACAAACTGAATTACCAGCACGTTTGCATTCAAGTGAAGTAAGTTGAAAAAAAATCCTAAATACAAAAACCCAATAGCAAAAAACCATGCATTTTGAGCTTGTACTTGATTTTTTTTTAATTTTAGTTTTCTTCTTTTTTTGGATTCAGCTATTTTTCGAAAGTTGATTTTAGAATGATGTTGCAAGAATTTGAAATGAATTGCAACATTGTAATTTAAATTTAAAATTAAGAAATTTATTAGCGTTTAATCTTACTTCCAAATGAAAAAAGCTAATAATAGTTTAAAGCAATTTTAGTGCAGAAATAATGCAATAAAAACTATGCATTTGGGCCGAAAACTTTATTTTTGATCTAAATGTTCAAATATTGAATATTTTAGGAAAACTTAAACTTTTGGTAAAATATTTATAGAAATTTTGTTTAAAATTCGAAACTTCAAATTTTTATTGAAAAGTCAAATCTTCGGTGAAAAGTCCAATTTTCTGTAAAAATTAAAATTTTTGTAGAAAAAACGAAACTACATTTTTTGGTGATATATCGAAAATTGAAGGTAAAGAGTCGAATTTTTAGTAAAAATACTTTTAAAGATGCCTGTTAAGATCATTATCATTTTTTATAAAAATTCCCTTACACAGAGGGAAAAGGAAATATACACGCCTGGTACCAAATTGACACCAAATAGTTTATAATTTTTCAATAACATCCGTTGTCAAAGTATATACATACGAACGACAACACTATGTAATTTTAAAAATGCAACGTTGTCAATATTGCAGCAATTTGTTGTCGAAATCTAAATTTTATACACATCCGTTGTCTAAATGTTAACAAACGTGGTAAGCTCACTATTGGCAACGGATTGTTTGTCAATAGTGAGCTTACCACGTTTGTTAACATTTAGACAACGAATGTGTATAAAATTTAGATTTCGACAACGAATTGTTGCAATGTTGTCAACATAACATAGTGTTGTCGTACGTATGTATGTATATAATTTGACAACGGATGGTATTGAAAAATTATAAACAGTTTGATGTCAATTTGGTACCAGGCGTGTATATTTCTTTTTCCCTGTGTGTATATCGTATTTTATAACTCTGCCAGCAAATGAACAACAACCTATACAAAATGTTTCATTATGTTCAACTTGAAATCGGCAAAATGAACAAATATTATTACATTAATAAAAACATATATTGTTTTGTAATTTTATTTATTTTGCTCGTCCCGGTTTACGCTTTATGTTAATAATTTTAGTTGCTAGTTGCTTTACATTTCCTGTATGTTTAAAATGTTGCACGTATTTTATGAGGTCGGTTTTAATGTTTCTCTCCAGCTATGTTTTGTAACATGAAACTCAACTTTGTACCAGGACATAAAACAAAAAAATTAAACAGACTTAATATTTTGACCGGACTTTTGTAACAAATACAAACAAACTTATTTACTAGTTAATGAATAAATCGCGTGTTTTTTTCTTTCTTTTAACCATTTTTTTATTTCCTTGTTGTTATTTCTGTTTTCTTTATTGTTTTGTTCTAGATACAAGTTTGTTGTTTATACAAGAAACTGACGAAAAAAAGTAACTGAAAATAAGACAAAAATTTTTCCAAAATATTCAAGAGAAAAATAAAAAAAGAACTGAAACCGGAAACGGAAAAGCTGTGTTTTTATTGTGTTAACAACCATTCTCTTTGAATTCATTACAGCAACTTTTGCATAGAAAAAACATAGTCAAAACAATAGCATTTTTAATTTTGTAAATTATATTTTTATTTATTTGCTGTTGAGCAGTTTTTTCCCTTTTCTTATGGTCTTAATGCTGTTCCTTTTAACCTTTAAGTCATCAGTTGCTTAAGCAATAATTAAACAAAATTTAATTAGTATAAAACATCAATTTCGTCATAAAATTTTTACTCATTATCTCTCTATCTCTAATCCTCATTGCCCATTTTGGTAGCTTTTGCATGCTGTTGCAAGCAAAACTTTCTTCTTTTGTTAAAAGTTTTTTTTTTGTGTGCGAAGCATACAAAAGAAAAATCTAGCTTTTCATTTATTCATGACTTAAAAAACAAATGAACATTTGCAAAATATGTATATTGTTTTTTTGTTTTTGCTTTCAAATCCATCTAACGGAAATTAATTTTTTCCCGTCAATATGTCTGTTAATTATTTAAAAAAATTATATATAGAAAATATGTTTTAAAACAAAAAAGTTTTTGTTATCAATATGCACAGATGGTGCTTCAAAATAATGTTATTTTATTATATAAAAAGCAGTAGCACAAGATAAGAGCAAAAATTAAATATTTTTATTTTTATATTTTCATATATAACTGCAACTACATTTCAAATTGGAGGACATTTTTATTAAATGTCCATCAGTTTTATTTCGATTTTTATACCCTCCACCACCATCAGTGGTGATAGAGGGTATATATAACTTTGTCATTCCGTGTGTAACACCAAGAAATATTCATCTGAGACCCAACAAAGTATATATATTCTGGGTCCTTATGAAATTCTGAGTCGATTTAGCTATGTCCGTCTGTCCGTCTGTCTGTCTGTCTGTCTGTCTGTGTAAAACACGCTCACGTTAAAACGAAGCAATATCATTTAACCAAATTCACCCAAAACATTCATTATTATCCTAAGCAGTTTGGTATTGAAAATGAGCAAAATCGGTTTACATTGGGAAAAGTTATGAATCAAAATTTAAAACAACCTCGAAAAAAATAAGCATTTTTTACACATTGTGATGTAATTTTCTCGAAAACTATGCAAGATAATTTCATGAAAGTCATCACACATTCGTTTCTATACAAGATATTTATTTCTGCTGAAAATTGCCAGCATCGGTCCATAATTTCATATACCTCCCATACAAAAGTGCATATTCCCGGAAAATGAGTTTTTTGTTAATAACTTCCGTCAGAATGTTGATATCTTCACAAAATTTTACAAATTAAAATTTCATGTTAATAGAATTCATCTAGAGAAAAAATTTTCTGGATCGGTCCATAATTGGTCATAGCTCCCATACAAGGTCCCTTCCCGAAAATCACTTAAACGCGCATAACTCATTACTAAATTAAGATATCCATATAAAATTTGGAACAAGTATTGCTCATATGCACAGAAATATTACTATGAAGGGTTTTTCCAATCGGTCCATAATTGGTCATAGCTCCCATACAAGGACCCCTCCCGAAAATCACTTAAACGTGCATAACTCATTACGTAAATAAGATATCCATATAAAATTTGGAATAAGTATTACTCATATGCACAGAAATATTACTGTGAAATTTTTTTCCGATCGGTCCATAATTGGTCACAGCTCCCATACGAGGTCCCCTCCCGAAAATCACTTAAACACACATAACTCATTACTAAATTAAAATATCCATATAAGGTTTGGTACAAGAATTCCTCATATGCACCGAAATATTACTGTGAATTTTTTTTCCGATCGGTCCATAATTGGTCATAGCTCTCATACAAGGTCCCTTCCCGAAAATCACTTAAACACACATAACTCATTACTAAATTAAAATATCCATATAAAATTTGGTAGATGTTTTGTTCTCACATATATAAATATTACTATGAAATTTTTTTCCGATCGGTCCATAATTGGTCATAGCTCCGTACAAGGTCCAATCCCGAAAATCACTTAAACACACATAACTCATTACTAAATTAAAATATCCATATAAAGTTTGGTACAAGTATTGCTCTCACATATAGAAATATTACTATGGAATTTTTTTCCGATCGGTCCATAATTGGTCATAGCTCCCGTACAAGGTCCCCTTCCGAAAATCACTTAAACGCACATAATTCATTACTAAATTAAGATATCCATATAAAATTTTGAAATTTTGTCTTTATATACATAATTGGTCATAGCTCACATACAAGGTGCTTTTACGAAAATCTCTTAAACTCACATTACTCATTACCAAATAAAGCTATTGATACAGTTTTGTATACAAAAATTATATTTCAAGCTTTTTTCACGATCGGTTCATAACATGGGTGCGGTCGGTCCTATACATGTTTCCCTTCAGAAAATCACATAAATACTCATAACTTATTACAAAATTAAATAAATCTTGGGATTTTTTCTATTTAAGACATGAGAAAACTTATTTCTACAAATATTTGATCAATTAGAAAAGTATTAATATAAAAGTAGCTGGTGGAGGGTATTTAAGATTCGGCTCAGCCGAATATAGCACTCTAACTTGTTTTAATTTAACCTTCGCCATGGGAGGCAGATTGATTTTGTTTGTGAAATTTAATATTGATGATATTTAGGGCATTTATGTAAAAACATAAACTATGTAGTTGACTTTTGCCTTTTATTTAGAATTTTAATCAATTAATTACTCTCACTAAAAAAATGTATTTTGCTTAAAGTGTTTTATTGTTTTAAGGAAAGAAATCCTTTAACGAATTTTCTCCATAAAAAGCTATAATACTAGAGAACAAAATGGATTTCTGTTGGAAATTTAAACCCCCTTTAAAGTAATTAAAAGTCTATTCAAAAAAGCCTCCTCATAGAAGAAATGAACTGATATCACCCAAAATCAGTAGGGTTCATCCTAGGGTTAAAAGTTATATGTGTACAAAATTTCAAAGAATTATCTTCAAAATTGCGACCTGTAGTTCGATTACAAGGTTTACATGGACAGACGGGCGGACTCAGAAAATGATTCTGAGCCATTTGGTATACTTTAAGGTGGGTATAGGACCATTAATTCTAACATCGGCACAAATCCAATATACTTTGAACATGTTTCCTTGGTGAAATATCCATCTTGGTGTTATTGCAATATCCCGGGGAAAACAGTGCTACCAATACCTCTAGTCTGCCGGGATTATAAACTGGTGATGATCAAATGTATCATCGGCCTTTCCTTGGAATGATTTGACATGTTGTCTAACTAGAGCACCATATAATCTGGTACTACAGGTGGCCAGTTGCCCACAGGACTTGTCCTGACTGGTCAGTTGGTTGAGGCTTCTTCGGGATCCTCGTAGTGGCTGTGGTTTATACTCAAATTCGCGGGGAGAAAATGTTGGCTCAAGGACTGATATATCCATATGCCATATATGTCTGAATTCTCTCTCCGGTGCTGTTGCCATCTCAACAGATGTCTCTGGGTGATGTGCCAGAGCAAATAATGCTGGATTCCTGAACCCGTTGAGTATCTCTTATTCTTCGCATAGTAGGGCGCCAGTAAAGGTTGGGGAATTTTCAGGTTGACACTGTCATTCCTTAAATCGTTTTTTATGGTATGAGATTGGAACTGATGTAAATGGTGAACGATCGGGTAAGACTCCACTACCCGACAGGAAACTAGTACTGATTTAGTAGACCTTTTACTTCAGGGAAGTTCTCGGTACTGTTGCCATCTCAACAGGATTGATATTGTTTCATACTACTCCGGGGAAATTATTATTATTGACATTGGAAATTTCTACATCCTTTGTCAAGTTATCTGACATACAGAGGGATCCTGATTTATTGGCTGGGTATTTCGGACTAGCATATACGTCTCCAGGTGCTGTTACCGAATCAACAGAGCCATCTCAGTAGTGTGGTTCCGCGTGCTTTAATAGGTTAAGCAATGCACTGGAATGGGTCGTTAGTTGATGGAGATTGCATTTTAAATAATGCAGTCTTTCATTGTCACTTTCCGGTATAGCGAAAGATTGATTTCTACTGACGTTGGGGTTGTCGCCCCTTCCATTGACTTTAGACCAGTGATTGCCTTTTCCTTGATTGATCCCATGCTGCCTGCCATTCCGCAACAGGGCTATTATGACAAGAGATTAGATAGCTCGAGTACTTCAGCAAAGTGCTTGTACATGGACCGGCTCAGCTCAGTTCTTTATAGAAGGATTCAGGGGCATGTAGTAGACTGTCTCAAGTCTACCCAGTGGATGAAAAAGACCACCGTGAAATAAGCCGCCAAGGCAGGTGTTCACTTTAAGCACTTAGATATCTTAGAAATACTCTCTCCACTAAAATGGTATAGGGTAAAAAAGAAAATACAAAAATAAATACATATGTTGCAAAAAATTCCAAAAATTTTTATTACCAAAATATTGATGAAATAGCATTTAAACTATTAAGAACAAATTTTGCTAATAGTAATAGGACTATTATCATCCCGAATCGGTTTCATAAGTTGGGTCACTTGATATAAAATCTCCCAAACATATAAACTATATTTTTTAATATAAAATATTTAAAGAAAAGATATTTTCTTTAAAGAAATATCTTAAACTTTTTACATTTAATATAATATATCGTCACCTAAAATGCAGAAGGGCGTAACAACATTTTTAAAAAATTTTCAGGAGAGACAAAAAAACTATTAAAAATAAAAACTATTGGTGTTGTAAAAATTACTTTTTCTTACATGTAGTACAGCCCAACGTCAATAAAAACTATTGAATATGTTTAATGCTGCCAGACAATGTCTTTTCTGGCGGGTGGAAAAGTTACGCCCTTTGAATAAAGTCGGTGCTTTTGACAATAGATGCAGTAGACCCTTTTCAATTAAAAAGTCGGGTTTCAAATTTTTTGTTGCTATGCCCTTTTGCAATTCAGATAACGATATGCATTTATAGTGCAAAAACTGTACACCATTAGTCCAATTAAAAACTTTGCGTTTATAATTCTAAACAAACAAATGTAGCTTTAGCTTTTTGCAAAATAAACCAATCAAATTCAAAAACTCTTTATTTGTAGGCTTATAACAAAACTTATTCCCAATTTGCATATTTATGTCACTAAACTGAACACACTTTGGTAAACTTTTTTTTTTTTGCAAAACATTTTAATATTTTGTAAATATTGGTTTTCAAACTAAATAAAGTGAGAGTATTTTTTTTTTTTATTATTTCTAATCCATACTTCAATTATACTTTAGGGAAAATTTATAAAACGAAATGTATGCCATATTTATGATAATGATTTTTTTTTTTTTTTTTTTGAATAAACATTATTAGTATTTGTTGTATTATTTAATCCGCTCTAATACGGCAACAACATTGTACATATTGTAAATTTTTTTTCCATTTCGAATTTTTGTATTTCGGTTTTGTATTTCAGGAATATCGCTAGGGAAATATTTATATATGTAGCTATTTATTCAGAAATTTATACAGTTTCTTTTTTGTTTAAATTTGTTCTATTTGTTTAATATAGTTTTTTTTTTTTTTGTTGGGGAATAAAGTAAGCTTTTAGTTGCCATTAAAATAAATGCTTTAAAATTTGTGTTAATGGCAAAAGTTTTGATGATTTGATATTTTGTTTGATTGTTGTTTTTTATATATATATTTTTTTTTGTTTAGTGGTTTACCACAGAAATAATGAAAACCATAATATACAAAAATCGATGAATAAAATTAAACAGATTTTTATGATTGCATAATATTTGAATATTCCTTTTTACTGTATACTTTTTGTTTTATTATATTTTTGAAAATGTTTTTTTCAAGAAGTTATTAAAATTGTGTGTGGGAGTTATGAAAAGTTTTGATTGGAAAATAATTTCATGGTTATATTAATTGGTATAAAGAATAATATAAAATTTTAGGCAAATTAAGTACGTGAGTTGGGTAGAAGAAGATATTTAAGGGACTTTTTCTTTATGAAACAAAGTTTTATGAAAAAGGATTCCTTTTTGTTTAATCAATTTATGTATTTTGCTTATTAGCTAATTCGATTTTCTTTTATTTACTTCAATTACAGACTGGCATGTCACGTTTAAACTATACACCCACCACAGATTTGGATTATGGCACCATCTCTTGTTGGGCCCGCAATTCCATTGGTATGCAGAAATCACCCTGTGTCTTTCAAATTGTTGCAGCAGGTAACTATATTTTTAAAAAACTTAAATAAAATACTATTTCCTTAACTTTTTGTTATATAGAAAAAGTAATAAAAATATATAAATCTCTGCTTAATTAATTAAAACACAAAACTTATCAATTACTTTTAGGTCGTCCATTTCCACTGCAAAATTGTTCAATAACAAACCAATCAGCAGACTCCTTACAAGTTGATTGCATTGAAGGTTTCGATGGTGGTTTACCACAAAGCTTCATGTTGGAATTAGTTGAATTAAACAATTTGCGTTTGGCACGGAATATAACTTTACAGGTAAGTTACATACCATCAACCACAACATCCTTCACTAACTTTAAAAGAGCCAACCATCTAAATAAATGTGTATGTCATCAGAGTAAATAAATCTGGTTCAAACAGCTGAAGCGTAAGGAGTAAAATTTTCAAAAAAAAAAAAAAAAAGAATATTTTAAAAACTAAATACATACATACATATATATATAAGTAATTTTCGTTAGTTAATTACATTAAGGTAAAAAAATTATGTGCAACTTTTGCCTAAAGTATTATAGTATGTGTATGTATGCATGTATATACATATGTGTCTGTGTAGCATCTTTACATGTGAAAAACTAAGTTTTGACTTTTCTTTATAGTTATTGTGTTGCTCTTATTCGTGCCTGTGATGGTATTAGTTTTATTTTACTTTATTCCTACAACACGTAAAGGGTCTTTCAACAAGAACTTACTTTTTAAATTGGGGTGTTTCGTTTACCAGTCTAAAAACCCAAAAATTTTGACGTAATTAATAGAATAAATGCTGTTTTTTAATAAATTTGATTGAAAATGTTGATAAAGAAAATGACATACGTATACGGAACATGATGGACATTTGCCCAATATCACTTTTAATTAATAATTACCAAAACCTACTCTTCCCAATACGATAAAAGTTTGAATGATTTTTCATTTATTTATTTTAGCTGTAAACTATAAGTTCTTCTTGAAAAACTCTCTACATACATACTAACATTTGTATGTATGTATATATGTATGGGTGTTATGTAGTATATGGTGGTTTCTTCAAATGTAAAAATAAAACTTTTCCTCCGAATATATGTATATGCATAGCTGCAAAATATCAATTGCCAAAATTAAAAAACTTTCTACAAACTTTTCATTTTCTAAGCGAAATGAAAATTCAAGAAACTGGCATGTTTAGAAACACTTTTTGCTTTTGAATATCTTTTATACCCTACATCAAAACATAGTAAATTGTATATTGCAGAGGTCAAAAAATAAATAAAAATTCTTCTGATATAAATATGAAAAATTAAAAGAACCTCTTTAGTGAAACTTCATAATGTTTATGATTTATAAATTTCGATTAATTAATTATAGTAAACATTTTGGAAATATTTCGAAAAATTATAAAATTTTAAATTTTTTGACCTACCAAAAAACTACAAATAAAATAGCGATGTCCTCCTATCTACCTGTCATACAGTAATGTCTGTTGAAGTCAGTTTTCTAAAGACCCCACTTATCTTCGAGATAATATAGGCTTATTGAAGACTTGAAAATTTGAATAAAGTCGAAACCCTGAGACCAAGTTATACTATTCTAAAGAGCGCAGAATAGGAATCTGACATTTTATAAATAAAGTTGTCTGGGCGACAAAAAAACTAAAAATTTAGTTTTTTCAAACTTCAGAACATGATATCTCGAATCCAAGCTGTAATGGAGAAATTCTGAGACTCAACGCAGTTCAATCCTTTGAAAAAGTATACTTTGGTTTCTGGGTAAAAAATTTATCCACCTGTTTGCTTCTATTAAAATAATTGGTTAAAAAAATGAATTTTGCATTGTTACTTGTTTATGTTCTGTTCATTATTGCCAATAGGTGAAAATGAAGCTTATTTCCAAAAATTTCTGTTAGTTAGTGAAAGTCGGCCTTAACCTGATATACTCTCATGTTTTTTCAGCGTATGTTAGGGTGGCCACAAAATGAAAGTTTCTAATATACAAGAACAAAAATGTTGAGAAAATATATCTTAGAATGAACGAAGATTTAGTTTCGTTGGGAACGTCAGTACCTTATTTTTTCTCAGTATAAACGGACCACCCTAATATATGTATGTATATTTTTGTATTTATGTAGTGGTAGATTTTTTATAGGTAATTTAAATTTGTTAGCAAAAAAATTTTTTTGCTACAAATAAAGTTTTCCTAAAAAACATCTATTTGCAATTTTAACAATAAGAGAGAATACCGTGAAAGTTTTTAAACAAATATTTTTAGTCAGGTGTTTTCCGGCAAAACAATTTTCATATACATACATAACATTTCTTTATTAATTTAATTCTTTCTGTGTTCATCTATAGTGGATAGACGTGTTTTAAATCGCTCTCACAGGAAAATAACATTGTGAATATAAATTCTTAATAAAAATATAAAAAAAGATAAGTAACAGCGAATGGACGCTAATTAAATACATACTTATTTATTTTTAATATTAAAAATACATTTAAATTAAATAAATTGTCGTTTTTGTTAATGCAATTATTAACAAAACAATTTATAAAAAAGCAAAAAGTATACAAAAAGAAAAAAATAACAACAAAACCTTAAATAGAGTGTAGTGTGTGTTATTGTGCATGAGTTTCTCTAACTCTCCAACAAGTGAAAGGAGGCTCAGTAGCAATGGAAAAAATGCATACTTTGTTATGAGCTCTCCATGCAACAACAACAATAATTATGACCCAAAAAATCATAAAAACTATTTAAGTGTAAGAACAACAACAAACGAGAGATCTCCTCTCTCAAGTGCGCCAAAACAGAACAATTGTGTAGATAATAGCGCAAAAGAAAAAATAAATAAACAAACAACAGATTCAAAAACAACAACAAACGAGAGATCTCCTCTCTCAAGTGCGCCAAAACAAGACAATTGTGTGGAAGACAAAGCAAAAGAAAAAATAGATAATCAAACAACTGATTCAATGGTTGATGTAAATAGTAATGCTAATGTGAACAATATCACAAATAGTACCAATAACAATATTAACACTGTGAAAACCATTAATGATAAGGAGGGTCACTCAAGCCCAATGTCAAAGAATACTGGTGCCATACCAAAAAATACTCCAAATTTATTGAGCTCGCATAAAACGCAAAAGATCCAAACGGGAATGGACCGTTATGTCACTTATGCAAAACGTAAGTCCAGCCCTAGGACTTCAAAATTGGAACCAAATCCAAAACAAGCGAAAACAAATTCCGTAAGTCAAAATCGTTTTGCACTGCTTGATAACCAAGAAAGTGAAAAAGTACCATCCATGACTTTAAAAGACCAAAAGCCACCTCCCCTCTATTTGCGCGAACCTACCACCAATCTATTGGTAAATAAGTTGTCCCAACTTGTAGGCAAAGAAAATTTCCATGTAGTCTCTCTACGGAAAGGAAACATTCAGGAAACAAAAATACAGACTTATTCAGAAAAGTCTTTTAGAACAATAGTTGATAGTTTTGATTCTGAGAAAAGAAATTATTACACGTATCAACTAAAAAGTGCAAAGGGTTTGACAGTAGTTATCAAAGGTGTAGACAGCTCTGTACCAACTGATGACATTAAAAAGGCGCTAGAGTCTGAAGGTTATGAAGTGAAGTCCATTCACAATATATTTAACAAGGACAAAATTCCCCAACCAATGTTTAGAGTTGAAATTACTTTTAACTCTTCACAATTGAAAAAAAAGGGTGATACTCATCCAATATACAGTTTAAGATATCTTCTCAATCGCAAAATAACTGTAGAGGAACCCATTAAGCGCAGAGGTCCTCCTCAATGCCTAAATTGCCAAGAGTTCGGTCACACCAGAACTTTCTGCAAATTACCATCTGTTTGTGTGAGATGCGGAGACATCCATAAGAGTCAAGATTGTCCTTACCCAAAAACAGATAACAATAAAAGAAAATGCAGTAACTGTGGTCAAAATCACACTGCTAACTATCGCGGATGTCCAGTATATCTACACATCCAACAATCAAATAAGGCCAGAAGACCTTTATATGCTCAATATAAAGCTTCTAACTTCCCAAGCCTTCCTAATACTTCTAGTGCTCAATATAGAAGTATCACAAATAAAAGCAATCAGAATAAATCGTATGCCCATACGACAAAAGAGGGTTCCGTTACCCAAATGAATGCAAATCAAACTTCTAGTGCCCAATATAGAAGTCTTACAAATAAGAATAATGAGAATTTGCAATCAAACAATGAAAATAATGCCCCATTATTTTCATATGCACATGCATTAAAAGAGGGTGTGCCTGCACCCGAAACAAATTCTCAAAGCTCTATTGAGAATCTAATTCAAACCATGAACAGTTTCATGGCAAATATGCAAAATATGTTTCAACAATTAATGCAGAATCAAAGCATGCTCATGCAGATCCTGCTAAATAAAAAATGAATTCTCTAAGAATTTGTTTTTGGAATGCTAACGGCCTTAGCCAACACAAGAATGAAGTAGAACAATTCCTGCTACTTCAGGAAATTGACGTACTACTCGTCTCTGAAACACACTTTACCCTAAAGAATTGTTTCAGAATTAATGGATACTACACTTATGATACAAAACATCCAAGTGGCAGAGCCCTTGGTGGAACAGCCATTTTAGTGAGAAAAAATATTAGACATTTCCCAATGCCAGAATACAAAAAGGACCATATCCAGGCCACCTCTATAAATATACCTGATAGTCGAGTTACAATATCTTCAATATATTGTCCTCCTAGGTATAATGTTAATCGAGAGCAGTTTCTCGAATACTTTAAAACTCTTGGCCCAAGATTCATAGCAGCTGGTGATTATAATGCAAAACATACATTTTGGGGCTCTCGCCTCATTACTCCCAAAGGCAGACAATTGCTAGAAGCAATATCGTACAACAGACTAGATGCCATATCTAGTGGCCAACCTACCTATTGGCCTACAGACCTCAATAAGATTCCCGATCTAATTGACTTTGCTGTAATCAAAAATATAAAACGAGAATTTATTTCAGTGATCCCTTCATTGGACCTCTCGTCAGACCACTCGCCTACAATTTTAACGTTATTAGAAACCCCAAATAAATTGGAAAACTATTGTTCTTGTTTCCCTAACAAGAAAACGAACTGGTTAAAGTATAAAATGTATGTTAGCTCACACCTGCCACAAAACATTTCATTGAAGAATGACCATGAAATACAATTCGCTGTCGATATATTTACGGATATCTTACAAGATGCTGTCAAAGTGTCTACACCCCCAGTCACCTTGGGAGACTTCAAAAAATCGAAATGTCCTAGGAACATTGAGTCTCTTATTAAAGAAAAGAGAACACTCAGACGTCAATGGCAACAATCACGATCTCCAAACATAAAGGTTAAACTTAATCAGTGCCAAAGAAGACTTCACATCGCTTTAAAGGATAATAAGGAATCTAATCTGAGAAATTATCTCAAAAACTTAGACCCTACTAAGAAAACAGAATATAGTCTCTGGAAAGCTGTTAAAAATATGCAGTGCCCTATTGCATATGAGTCACCTATACGCCTCCAGAATGGTCAATGGGCAAGAAATACGTCAGAAAAAATTGAAGCATTCGCCAATCACTTGGAGAATGTGTTTACTCAAAATGATACAGATTCTTCTATTAGTGCTAACATTATAAATAATGTGGTTCCACACCCAATAAAATTCCGGTTCTCTACCGTGAAGATGACAATCAAAGGTCTAAAGGCAGGAAAATCACCTGGTATAGATAAAATTACTACCACGATGATAAGTAACCTGCCCAATTCAGCACTGAGAATTATTTTGTTCATCTTTAACTCGATGCTACGTATTGGATACTTCCCTAACTCATGGAAAGTATCCGAGATTGTTATGATACCAAAACCGGGGAAAGATGTCACTCAAGTGACATCATACCGTCCCATTAGCCTGTTGTCTTTATTCTCAAAACTTTTTGAAAAGTTATTGCTTGAAAGCCTTTTAGTACACTTTAACGATAATCGCATTATTCCTGGCCATCAGTTTGGTTTCAGAAGAAAGCACAGCACTATCGAACAGGTACATCGAATAACAACTCTTATTCGGAAGGCCTTCGAGAGCAAGCAATATTGCTCTGCATTATTCATAGATATTTCTCAAGCTTTTGATAAAGTCTGGCACGATGGACTAATACACAAAATTATCACATTACTACCTGCGAATGTTCACAAACTGCTTAAAAATTACATATATGAAAGATCTTTTCAAATCAGATCTAAAGATGTGATCTCTTCACGTCGAAAAATATCTGCTGGAGTACCCCAGGGGAGTATTCTAGGTCCGCTCCTATATATTTTATATACTGCAGATATGCCAACGAGCGCACTGACTCACACATCTACATTTGCGGATGATACCGCTTTTGTAAGCATGCATGCAAACCCTTCAATAGCTTCTGAACAACTCCAGTTTCACATCGGCGAATTGGAAAAATGGCTGGACAAATGGAAAATAAAAGTCAATGCTACAAAATGTACTCACGTTACATTTACTTTAAGAAGGGAAAATTGTCCTCCCGTGCAGATAAACAATATAAAAATTCCTGAACAAAGCCATGTGAGATATCTTGGTATCCACCTTGATCGCCGCTTAACATGGACTCACCACATTGAAGCCAAGGTTACACAAATAAAATTAAAGTCAGCTCAATTGTACTGGCTAATTGGACCACGGTCTGCTCTAGACTTGGAGTACAAAGTGCTTTTGTACAAAACAGTTATAAAACCGATATGGCTATACGGCATTCAACTGTGGGGAACAGCCTCCTCATCTAATGTTGAAAAATTACAAAGAAAGCAGTCAGCACTGTTAAGGTCAATAACAGGTGCCCCGTGGTACATTCGCAATAGTAATATTCATAGGGATCTCAATGTCCCCATAATACGCGAGGAGATCAAACTCTCTTGTTTAACCTACCTGTCGAAACTAATGGATCACCCAAATCCCCTTGCCAGGGAGTTGCTGTCATTTGAGGGTCATAGACGACTGAGAAGAACGGAAACATTGGATTTTGCCAGATAATCAAATTATCGAGAACTTTTGTTGAAATTGCAGTGGCAATAACGACGTTAGTTATAGTTTAGGTTAAGATTTCAATACTTATTGTAAATTTCTATGTAAGAAAGATTCAATAAATAATAAGTAAAATGAAAAAAAAAAAAAAAAAAAAAAAAAATTTAATGAAATTGAAATTATTTTTTCTAAGGAAATTATAAAACTCAGCAAAAGTTTGGTCCTTCAACATAATACTTAATATTTTGAGAGATAAAAAATTTTATTTTAGTGCTTCTGTTTTAAATGTACCTATTACTTATATAAATGTTAATATTATTTAAGTCAAATTATTTGTATTCTAAAAAAATACAATTTCAATTCCGAATAACTTCCAAAAAAGAGCATAAAAATTACTTCTAGAGAATGACTTCAGAAGTAGTGAATTTGGCGTAAAATAAAAAGGATCCCACCTATGACAAGCCTGTGTTAAAATCATCACTTCTTGAGGCCTTTTTCCGTACTTTCATGGAGTAAATTCAACTTCTTTTTCGCTTCTTTGGAAGTTCTTTTTTTGCTGGGTACCATATAAAGTCTTGCTTACATTGAAGTTGTGTAATAATGCTTTAATAATGTGATATGCATATAAATTTATTTTAATCTTTTTACCTGTAAGCATTATTGGTAAGTATTGGTTTCCAGTGACATCAATGTGTTCAAATAATAACTAACTTTTTAATTCCTAATTGTATAATGAAAGTTTTTACTGGGAGTATTTGAAAAAGTTTAATTCAAATACCACTTTGATGATGTACACTATAATTAACGATATTTTAAAGTTTCTCTCGTTTAAAAATATATTATAATTTTCTTTTCCTATTTTTACCTTTTCAGCATACCAATAGTCCTGTTACATTTTTTATTGATAATTTGGATCCAAGTGCCACATATCGTATGATTATATTTGCAATTAATGCTAAAGGACGTTCAGAGCCAATTATTATCGATGACATTAATTTTAAAGGTGTTGCTAAATTTACAGGTAAGTACGGCAATATCATAAAGAATTTCAATAAAATATCAAAAATCCTTATAGAGCCCTAAAAAGAAAAATAATAAAATATAACCAATAACCGAAAAAATTTAGTTTACAAATTTAAAACAAAAATATTAAACGAGCCCATATGAAGTCAATAGCCTTAGGCTCTTATTCATAATCTTTTATCAAAGGCTTATACAACAAAATACGTATTTAGATATGAAACGTATGGTTGTTACGAAATTGTGTGTATTAGAAATTAATCATACGCAACGTAGGTCTGTGTAATTAATTATATGAAGAAAGAAGTAAGTAATTTAGGAAGTTTTGTAAAACTTTCACTAAGTTTCTACTCCATTACAGTGACTGTTATTTCTTTTTAATTTACATACACCTATCCCTTTATTTATATGGTATATACGTTTCAGAAAAAAATCGTGTAAACCGACTTCAAAAATGTTTGTATGGAAAATCTTGTAAATTAAAAAAAGTAATTAATTAAATGCTGAATATTAGTTTATTTATTTTAATTAAAATAATATAAAAAACAATATTAATTCAAATAACTTCATTTAAAAGCACTAAAATGAAATACATGCAGCATGAATCAAAAATACAATTTACAACATAAAATATCTTTCTCTTATTTCAAAATGTTCATCGAAGTTGATCTTCTTAACACGACAAAAAAAAGCGCGTTGAAGAGAGATCTTACAAAAAAGTTAATAGGTGTATAGGTGTACTGATCTATTTAAACTCACCAGTAGTATCATATCCTTATAAACAATTTTCATAAATGTTTATTTAATATTACGTTTATAAATTTTCCAAATACCCTGAACATGCCTTTTAATTCGCAAATTATTTGCCACAACATGTTGCAACATACAAGTTCTGTGTAAATATATTAAAAACTATTTCCTCACTCTCTTCCATAAAGTAGTCAGCTATCTAAATAAAATGCAACTGTTTTGTGTATTTTTTGTATTCTACCCTATTTTCAGACATAACAACTATAAAATATGGTACCTTAGGGCGGATGTGACTAAAATGAAACTATCAATAAAAATTGCATTATGCAAAACAGGATATTGACTTTAAAGATTTTTTTGTTTTGTTCCACTGCTGCAGTTTTTGCCTGCATGTGGGTTTATAGAGACATGTGCGAGTGTATGTGTTTGATTTTTTTAACAGCTTCCGTTGGAACCAAACAACTTCCACTTATGTAGTTATTTGTATGAGATCAAAAATATATTTATCTCATCATATGCATATATTTTCACATTTATAATATTTTTTATGTGTATATGTATGTAGTAAATTTAAAATGCAATAGTTTGTCTAAGGGAGGAAAAATTTAAATATAAAAATTTTTTGTATATACATAAACAGTAGTATGGTACCAATTTTAAACAAGCAAAAAAGAAATTGATATCTTTACTAAATTGAAAAGTAATTTTTTTTATTAATTTTTGTTTTGATCCAACGATTACACTTCTAAAACGATCTAGATATATGTATGTCTGTCTGTCTGTCTGTCTTCCGATAAAAATTTAATACATACAATTTATTAAAAGTGGTTAAAAAAAGTCGGCTCAGCCAATTAATACACTTAATTGTTACTTTCGAATTGGATCTATACATTTTATACTTTATTTTATTTAAATTTTCTAAATTTTGTTTATAGACACACGTTTTTCTATTTCCATATACATACAATCTAACATGCACCAAATCACATAATATGTCATAGAATTGCAAAATTTTCATGTTCTATTTACTATCAAACTGAGAATAACACATACTAAAGTGTTTGGTATAAGATTTCATATAAGTATATAAATTCTATTTCTTCATTGTAGTATTTTCAAGTAATATAAGTTGAAGTTGAAAAAGTTAGAAATCTTATGCTCTAAAGAATGAGAAATTTTCAAAGGCCAAAGGATTTTCTACTAAACAACAGGTGGCAGTAGTTAATAGTTTTTCATAATGACCTTATACAATACATATATTTCAGAGAATAAAACGTTTCTTATATTTGTAATACTGAAATAATATGGTATTGACCCCACCCTCCGGGGTGGGGCCAATACCCACCCTTGGTGTATTGCAAACTATGGACTCCTTTCACTCACTCCTCGGCTAGTCCTTGGATGATTTGACATAGGGTCTAACCAGTACATAATCTGGTACTATGGGTGGTCAGTTGCCCGCAGGACTTGTCCTGGCTAGTCAGTTGTTTGAGGTTCCTTTGGAATCCACGTAGAGATTGTTGTTGCGGTTAAAAGACTGATGCACGGTGAAATCTATATTTCGGGTTAAATTCGGTGCTATTGCCGAATGACAATAGAATAGGAGTGACTGTGGGACTAAGCATTGGAAATGAATTGGTGTTAATTGTATATGGTACAGGATGAATGTAGTGGTATACGGAACTCATCTGCCCGTATACCTAGAGTGAGTCGTATATTGTCGCATAAATTATAAGTGTGCAGGGTTGAATGGTAATGGATGTCCAGGCATGTTCAGAGTAAACTCTGTTCATACTAGATTAACCACAGTTTGTCAGTGTGAGTAAGAACAAAGTCTCGGTTTATTTGATGGATTCGTACTTCGGTTTACCATCTGCGTGTTGTAAACGGAAGTGATGTTTTTGCATTTTTGAAGTAAAGCAAAGGGCTGCAATGGTCAGAGATTAGACAGCTGAAGTGCATGAGCCACCTGCTTGTAAGAAGCTCAATGGGGCGGTGGTTAGTCGTCTCAAAAGCTCACTAAGTGGTTAAAAAAGACCACCGTGAAATAGGCCAACACAGCAGATTTTCACGTTAATCTGGTATTGCCCACATGTGTATTGTGTATTACTATGTGCTTAACGTCATAGTAATTATGATAAAATGTTTAAAACTTTTTAAGCAAATTAACATTTCTAAAATAATTTTTTTAATCACAAATAAAAATTAATTAAGTTATTTAATACTTTCTCAATATTATTTTTTCCTCGAACACATTTTTTATAGAATCTATATTTCACCAACACTAATATTTTCGTTTTGGAAGTAAAGAAAACTAAATCAAATTAAACTTGATACCAAACAAAAAAGTCTTCGAATTAACTTGAAAATGTTTTTAAAGAGTGTCATTAAAGAACTTCTAAGTCATAAAGTAAAGTAGTTGCTGTCTTCCTTTTTCAAAAAAGAAAAAACTAATACAATTTTTACCTTTTGCCATTGAAATAAAAAATACGTGTATGTAAGTAAATTGTCTTCAAGCTCTTTTCTCCCTGTTATATAGTCAAACTACCAAACATTGCTATTTTTTGCACTAAACTAAAATAGTATAAAAACAAAAAAAGACAAAAAGAATAGCTAGCTGTAGAATTTTTTCGTTAACAATAAAGTTAAACAAATATTTATGTTGTTGTTGTGTTAAAGTTTTTACTTTTTTACCTTCATGATGTTCGTACAACTTGTTAGTAACATTTCTAGTTCGTTTTATTGTTCTCAGGCATTCTATATGTGTGTTTGTGCAACTATACAACATTTCTACTTCAACAGATTTTTCTAAGCCAAGTTGCATTTATTCCCTTTTTTCGACAATTTTTTTCCTGTACATTTCCACTATTTATTTTACAGCAATGCTGCTGTAGTTTCTAGTTTGTCTGGGAAACCTTAAAAATTCTCAGTTTTTTTTTTTTTTTTTTTTTTTTGGTAACAAAAATATTTTTTTCGGTAGAGTGTGTCCTTTTGTTTTGCAATACAAATGCAATTGACTTTGGTTTATTGTTTTTATTCTTTGTCTGTATGCTGCTACGAATAGATTCATTTTTGAGTTTTAATTCGTTGTTTCCGTTCAAATGGTTTTATTTCTACATCTTATGTCATGCAATATACATGTACAATCTACACGTTTTAAACTTACAGTATGTGTGTTTCGAAGCTGACTTAAACTATTTTGTGGACCTTTATATTCATTTACAATGAAACATAAATATTTATGGTATCTACATATCTTGCGGAATCCCTTGTCTATTGGTTTTTGGTTCAAAGAAAAAAACAAAAAAACGTTTTTAGAGCTTCATGAGTTATTTCAAGTTATTTGTTTATTATTTTAGTACAAAATTATTTTGCTGTGACCTTTACAGACAGACGCATGAAAAACATTATGACGAACGTCTTCGAATTTTAAATCAAAAACTGTATGTTTATATTCATATGAATAGTATGAGGATTACAAATTAAATTCATTTTTAACAGAAGAACAAAATATCTTTATCATAAAGAAAAACTATTCAATTTGTATGTATTTATATTATTTTATTATATTTTCCTTCTTTCCAGGTGCTTCCAATGGTCTAACCGTTCCTCTATCACCATTTTTAGCTGGTTTAACATTATTTTGTGCTTTATTATTTGCCATATCTTGTATTATATTGGCAGCTATTTATAGACGATTTTCAAATCGGTAAGTATGAGTATTTACTTTTATGTTAAATATTTTACAACTTTATGTTTTGTTAAGGATTTGATCATAATTTGGTTTAAAATTTGGTTAACTATAACTAACAACAAAAAAAAACTTAAAGAAAACTTACATATGTATCAAATTGCAAGTTGTTAAGGGTTCAAAGTGAATTGTATTTAAACTGTAAATCAACAATGCTAAACAATATTTGCTGAAAGGGAAACCTTAACTAATAGGAATGAAAGGAAAACCTTAACAAATAGGTTTGATTAGAGCTGTAATTCGGACGCAATAGGAATTGTTCATAGACTCTACCCCCGATATACTTAACCACTCTTATATAAAATTTGTATATTGTCAATATATATAGAAAATTCTAAGAAAATTATTTGTAGGCTGTCATATGGTTGGCCACATCCGTCATTAAATTCTTAATTGTTTTTATTAAAAAATTTATTAGTTAAACAATAACATTGTGTTAAATGTACTTAATTTTAATAAATACTCACATCAAAACAATAATTTTTCCCTTTCCGTCCTTTTTACTGAAATAATTTCCTCTTCTATCACATTACCCCAATATAACCAACGTTCTACAGAACTAATGTTAAATTATATGTTGAAAAAAAAAAGTATAAAAAAGAAACACTCCACAGAGGGGGTAATTTTATTTAATTAAAAGTAATCGAGTACTCAACTACAAATTTTATGTAACAAAACGGAAATAAAACTAAAAGAAAATGACGAAACAAAAGGAAGCCCTTAATATTTCAAAAGATATTTAAGTTCAAAAAGAAAATCTAAAAACTGCCATACTTAAACAATACTCATAGCAGCAAAAGTATAAGAATAATATTAAAGTATTTGTAATATACATAAATAGCTTAAGGCCAGTAGCGTAAACTAATAGTCTATAGTTAACGCTAAGACGTCTAGCAAAATAAACAGCAAAAACAATATTAACAAAAAAAGAAAATGTAATGAAGGCAAAAAAAAAGGATCATTTGCTTAATATTAATGTTTTAAGGTTATATTTTTGACATGGGCTGTCAACGCTTAGCAATCACACGGCCAGTCAGTAGTTGAAGGGGGAGAAGGGCTACTGGGGGCTGTGGTAGTTATGATGTTGTAACATTATACCCAACACCCATCCAGCAAACACCCAAAGTTTGGTATATTTATTTATTATTGTATTTTTTTCATTTTGGGTTAATTTATTTAATGTTATACATTTTGATGAGTAGGCGTCATGTTGTATTTAAGTTGAGGCAGCTGTTAAAATAAAATATCTTTTTTCAGTTTTTTTTTCTTTTTCTATAAGTTGTCAAATTTTCTATTTTATCTGTTTTATTTATAAGTATGAGAAAATAAGTAAAAATCTATATAATTTTAAATATTGTTTTGTAATAATATCTAAAGTCCATTAAGCACAGACAGTTATTTGCTGCTCGTGCCTTATATTGATTTTTATTTTTTTCAATATTAAAAATTTCTATGAGAGTATTTATATATACTTTCACTTTACAGAACAAATGACAACAATTTAAAGCCTACCAAACACACACAACTGTCTATACCCGCCGATTGTCAATTGGATCCATTACAGCCGAATCATCATCATAATCATTATGAACAAAATAATCATCAGGCCCATCATAGTCTATTACAATCAAATGGCGATGGTAAATTACAAATGAGTGGTGGTGGCGGCGGTGGTGCATCGCCAACGGGTGGCAGTGTTAGTATTGGTGTAATGGATACATCAACATTAAGGTCGACAACACAAAGTCATCACCGTCAGTCGCCACAAATAATGGGTGATCCGCCCGAAGGCGATGATACCGATCCAGATGTTATACCAAATCAATATGGTAAGTTGTATGAAATATTTTGTTTATATTTATGTTTTTGTATAATAATTGCCAAGGATATTATATATTCAGTTAGAATTTTGTTTATTATTTAGATTTAATTTTTTTCACATTTTTCAGTTACAATATTAAATTAAAGGTAGTTTTTATATGTCCTTTTTTGAATGGTAAAAAAAATTGTTGCTGTTTAAAATTTGGCAAATATTTGTAGACATTGTTGACACCATTCACTGCCAGTTAGTTCACAAGCCAAAAAATTTTTTGGTTTGTAAACAAATTAATTTTAAGTATTTTAAATTTAGTTATTTGTTGAAACTTATTGCCAATATTTGCTGGTTATTGATTATTAATAAGATTAAGAGTGATCAGAAATAAGTGATTAGTTTACTTTAAGATTGTTATTTTCTCTCATTTATCATAGAAAACTCAGCTTTATGTTAGAAATTTTTCGATAAATGGTTAAGAGGGACTATACTATCTTTTAAGTAAATTTCAATTTCCTTAGTTCTATGTATATCGTTCATTATATTTTTCATTCATTATAAATTAATTCATAGCACTTTATACCAAATTTTACCTTAAAATTTTAAATAAATTAAATAACTGATTATGAGTACGGCCTAAAGCTTTATATTTTTACAGTCTTCCTCATTTTCAATTCTTAACAAAATAATATAGAATTTATTTTAATTAACATAAGTACATTTATGTTTATAAACAAATTTTCATATAATTTTATTTAATTACAGAAAAACGTCCATTAAAGTCAATGTTGGCTTCACCGATATTCCGTAGTCCATCAGCGCGTCTACTGCAACGTGACTATTGCACAACGGATGCTGTTACAGACGGCAGCGTAACAATGGGCAGTGGGAGTGTTATTGGCATAACAAATGGTTCAGCTTTAAGTTGTACGGATGGTGTATCTAGTTTAGGTTCATTAAAAAGTAATAATGGTAGCCTTGGTGTTGGCAATGAGGTGCTGCATTACACATTTAGGCCAAGTAAACAAATTGTAAGTAAATAACAATAATAAAATTTCAACACAAAAACAAAAACTTGCAAATAATTTGTATATACATGTATCTGCTACTTATATACATACATAGGTATCTGGTATATAAAACTGCTGAATAAAATAAAAACAAAGACAAATACAAATACAAACACACAGATAGTATACACTAAATATTTGGATATTCGACCCTTCAAACATTTAGAAGACAAAACTATTGCGCATCACCCCAGACGCCACGTCAGAAACACTTCTGGACGATTGTCAGACGAGAACGCACATTTTACAAAAACAAAATACATTGATTTCGAATTTTCGTCTTCTAGAAATATACTTTTAAGTTACTTCCGGATGATCGTTAGAAGAGTGCATCCATTTTGCTTAAACAAAAAACCATGACTGTTGAATTTTTTTCATCTGGAAGTATACGATTTTGTGACTTCTGTATGAGAGTTGGGTGAGAACATACATTTTACAATAACAAAATACATTGTTTCCTAATTTGTATCTTCTTGATTTGTATGTTTTTGTCACTTCTGGAAGACAGTTTGAAGAGTGTTCACATTAATGTTGTATTTTATTCATCTGGAAGTGTGGATTGTAGTCACTTCTGGACGATTGTCAGACGAGAGCACACATTTTACAAAAACAAAATACATTGATTTCTAGTTTTCGCCGTCTGGTAGTATTCTTTTAGGTTACTTCCGGATGATAGTAAAAAGAGTACAAAAACAAAAAAATATAAATACTCCATTTTTTAGCGTGAACGCGAAAAAAATAAAAATAAATAATGCAGAAATTTTGCTAAGTTCAGTGATGTTTTGTGTTTTGTCCAGTCATGTTCAGTTTTAATTATTCATTGTAAAACTTAAATGAGTTATTGAATTTAATGTTCATAGAAAAATAGTGTAATTAATATATTGTGAATCTTAAGTAATAAAAAACAATATGACAGTGTTGTGTTAAAAGTCAACTGTTAATAAACATTTAAGAAGGTTTTGTTAATTGGCGAAGTTTATTAAATATATACCAAAAAGTAATTATCTTCAAGGATTATATAAATAAAATTAAAAAGTAAGTTGTCATATTTTGCATTAAAATACTATTTTAGGAATAAGTCAACAACTCTAAACGGCTTCCATTTCCATTATTTTTAAACGAAGTCTAATATGTTTAATTAAAAATGTTTTTATATTAAATTTCGTCTTTCTCTTAATTGGTTTAAGAGTTATAAGCATTTAGAGACTTTTTCAAGTTGTACGTTTCGGCTTTCATTTGATGGACATTGCATTTTTAACCTATTTAGATTTATTTGAGTTAAATATTAACTTTCAATATTTTATAAACTATTTGCGCGTTTAGGTTCTGTTTCTAGATTACGTATGATCACTTTGAGCTAAAATTTTATTTGTATTTCATTATCGTAACAAAAACAAAATACATTAAGATTTTTACTTAAAGTATTCAAACCCTATCTGGAATCATTATATTGAAATTAATACTACTAATTTATACATACATTATTTTTTGACTTGGGTCACTCGACACGAAATTGCCCATATAAGATAATTAATATTGAAATCAGATATCTTTAAACCCACCTTTTTTAAATAAATACAATTTTATTAATTTTCATATAGCTTTGGATTTAATTATTCTAATTATAGGTACTTTGTTAGTTATTAACATCAGGTCTTTCTATGACCTATCATATGATACTAATATTCTTAATATTGAGCATGCCGTTCCCAAGATATTAAACCTAAGTAGATAGTTTTTGAACGTGTATAACTCCTTAATTAGAAGAGAGCAAACAAAAAATAGTATTGCAGTATTAGTGTCAAAAACAATATCCCGTTTAGGGTCGTTAAGGTGTTTCTATCGTTAGTTATAATTTTAAAAATAATCCATGGCTTAGTAATTTCAGATCTTTATAGATGGTTTAATTCCAAGTTATTTAAAAAATGTTCATGAAAGGTAATGTTTTTATTGATTCAAAATAATAAATAAATTAATTAATTAATTTTTAATTATTTTATTTTTTTAGAAAGCAGTAGCTAATATTGTATCCCCTATTAAAATACTTCTAACCGAATTAAAATATAACAAAGGGATCTGGTAAGTTATATATGTCTTATTTCATCACGCGGTTCGATTATTTGCAGAAAAAGTAAAAAATGGATCTGACCGTTTAAACTTTGGTGGTAAATGTATTGGACATAAGAGAATCCTATTTTTATTGCTTCCTAAAGTATAACAGGTAATTTCAATAAATACAAAAGTATGTATATTCAATATTAATTATAGCATTATTTTGGTTTATTTTGTTGAAGGATTAATGCGTTCCAAAATATAAATCTTACAATTTGATGGATTGATCATAAAATTTATGAAGAACTACAAAAATATTTTAGAGTCCAACGTTTTACAATTTTTGGAAGTATACCAGTCAACAGTTGGAATATTAATACAGATTTCCTGAAAATTATCTATTATAAGGTAATAATTCTAAATTTTTGATACATATGTATGTACACTCCCACTCTGTATGGAAAGCAAAAACGTGTTTTTGTTACCCCTCTCAAAATTTACCTTGCTTTGTTTTATGATGATTCCCAAAATATTTTAAGTCTAGGGATGACCGTTCGTGAGCTGGACTAAATTAAAAAAAGGTATTTTGGAATTATTTTTTTTTAAATTTTTGTTTTGAAACAAAATATCCAATACGGTGTATCGTTTAAAAAGTATTTTAAAGCCGCGTCCAATGATGTATTAATCATAAATAACCGTCTGCTTATAATTGTCATATTCCAAAATATTTAAAATTGTTAGGTTTTTCACTAAGAAAAATAAAATGTATGCACAATTTTGCAAATTTTGCGCACCACTAGACTTGGCTTCAAAAAACTTTTCAAATGATACCACATACTGTATATATTGCTTAAGAACTGCTGTATAATTTAAAACAAAATAACTGAAAAGGGACTTTTTTGTAACCGGTTCAGCTCACGAACGGCCATCGATAGACTAGAAATATTTTGGGAACCATTATAAAACATAACAAAGATTTTTTGAAGCTGGGTAAAATATTGAATTTAACATGAAGAATAGTGTTCCCATACGATATTTTCTTTAAAACTATCCAGCTCACTAATGGACAGCACTTAACCGAAAATATTTTGGGTAACATCATATTACATAACAGCGAATATTTTGAGGGGGTAACTCAAGCACCATTTTTTGTGAGTCGGTCTAATGTACATATATTACTTTTTTAGATTAGTTGTTAAATCAATTATTTTTTCTACTATTTTAATATCAATTATTTCAATAAAAACTATAAAATTTCATTTTATTTAGATTTATTTTTATAGATTATATTTTGGTGAGTATACAAATAGAAGAAGAGAAAACTCATCTTCTAGAAGACGAGGATACTCATCTTCTAGAAGAAGAGAAAACTCATATTCCAGAAGAAGAGAAAATTCATCTTCTTGAAGATAAGATAGGAACACTTCTAGATGATACTAGGTAGTCACTTCAAGAAGTGACTTCCTAGTCACATCTAGAAGAGTCTTTGGCAATATCTTACTTCCAAGAGTCATCTAGAAGTTTCTTCTGCGGGTCTTCCAGAAGTATCTTCCACGTTACTCTTAGACGTTCCCCAGCTCGGCATCAGTTCTTCCCGACTGGTGACAAGAATTCTTATACTTCCGCAACATCGCTAGCGAGCTTTTAGCACGTTTGGAAGTTTCACACGGGTAACTTCCGCAATAGAAAATGTTTGTAGGGGAGGAATTTAAATTTACTTTCCATTTTCAGGCAGATTATTTACAATGGCGTAGTTGGGAAAAAAAAAACATAATTCTATAGAAATGTTATTTTGACTTAATGGCTTTAAATTAGAAATAATTAAATACGATTTTAAAAATTTTTAAAGCAAAATTATAATGATTTTTATTTTTATAAAATATGTATATAAAACATGATGAACTTCTATAAATTATTAAACTATAGTTTAATAAAATTAATAGCTTTTAATAAAATCGTATTTGTTTGGTTATTATTGCTTAATTTTTTATTAAAATATTTTTAGAAAAAAATTACATTTCAAGGTATAAATTCAAAATCCTTTGTTCAGACTTATGTATTAAAAAAAATTTGAATGTTATACAACATTGCTAACAACATTTTATGTTTTACAATAATAATGGTCTTCTTTTCATGAAAGAATTATATTATTTAAAATAATAATTGGCAATAATATACCTTTTATCCCATAAGAATCCTTTATTATGCCCTACACCATCATAGTGGGGAGCAGCGTTTAAATATGCAGCACTAGCACCACCTCTCTTGTATATGACTATAAAATAAATATGAAAGTTTATAATTTTTGTATCACTTTGCTACTAAAAATTGCAGTCATATATATTCGTATTAATATAAAAATTGCAACTCGTGTTTGCAATTTCTAGTAGCAGGCAGACATAATTGCAGGCCAACACAAATATATTTTGTGCTTAGCTACTGCCAGTTGTAGTTTTATTTATTATTTTTTGGCAATTTGATGCTGCAATTTGTAAATAACTATGTATTAGTATGTATGTATTATGTATGTATGTATGTATGTATGTATGTATGTTTATGTTGTATGTATGTATGTATGTATGTAGTATGTATTGATGTATGTATGATGTATGTATGTTGTATTTGTATGTATGTTTATTATGTAGTGTATGTATGTATGTCTGTAGATGTATGTATTTGTATGATGATGCTGTATGTATGTATGTTGTCGTAGTGTCTGTTATGTAGTATGTATAGTATGTATGTATGTATGATAGTATGTATGTAGTAGATTATGTATGATGTATGTATGTATGTATGTATGTATGTATGTAGGTATGTATGTATGTATGTATGTATGTATGTATGTATGTATGTATGTATGTATGTATGGATGTATGTATGTATGTATATGTATGTATGTATGTATGTATGTATGTATGTATGTATGTATGTATGTTGTATGGTATGTATGTATGTATGTATGTATGTATGATGTATGTATGTATGTATGTGTATGTATGTATGTATGTATGTATGTATGTATGTATGTATGTATGTATGTTGTATGTATGTATGTAGTATGTATGTATGTATGTATGTATGTATGTATGTGTTTTTTCCCAATGTTCGTAATGAAGTTAAAGTTTCTCGTCAAAATTAGAAGATTCTGACTCTAATAGTTTCCGAGAAAAACGATTTCTGTATTAATTCATATGGGAGGTGCCACTATGTACATTTTACAAACTATTTTATGTTGCGAAAAATAATTATCCTTAATTAGAGATTGTGGTAACACTGGTATAACTGTTTATTCATAAAATAAAATATAAAACAAGTTAGAGTGCTATATTTGGCTGAGCCGAATCTTAAATACCCTCCACCAGCTACTTTTATATTAATACTTTTCTAATTGATCAAATATTTGTAGAAATAAGTCTTCTCATGTCTTAAATAGAAAAATCCAAAGATTTAAACAGCTTAGATCTATTACAATTCCAAGATTTATTGAACATTACAAACGCCATTTTCTTTAATATTTTAATAGCGCTTAGCAATATTTAATAATTTGCATGTATGCATGTGTGTGAAAGATTTAAGAATTTTCAAAATACATACATATATATAATTTTGTTCTACACAAATTGATAATGCAAATAGTTCAATAAGGTTAAAGCGCTTTTAGGGGCAGTTCCTAGTATGGGAGATAAGATCAATTATAGACCGATCGTAAAAAATTCTTTAAGTAAAATTTCTGTACATAAAAGCTATATTTCAGTCAAACTTTGTATCTATATCGTAATTTAGTATAGCTTTATTTGGTAATGAGTAATGTGCGTTTAAGAGATTTTCGTAAAAGGACCTTGTATGGGAGCTATGACCAATTATGTATATAAAGACAAAATTTCAAAATTCTGTATCTATATAATTATTTGGTAATTAATATTGTGCATTTAAGTGATTTTCTGGAGGGGACCGATCGTAAAACAATTTCATAGTGTAATTTATGTATATAAGCGCAATATTTTTGCTAAATGTATGGATATCAAGATTTGGTAATGAGTTATGTTTTTTTAAGTGATTTTCGGGAGGGAACATTGTAAAAATAGTATTTATTTATATCATTATTTGGTAATGAGTTATGTGCCTTTAAGTGTTTTTCTGAAAGGGACCTTGTATAGCTGCTATGATCAATTATGAACCGATAGGAAACAATTTCACAGTAATATTTCTCTGTATATGAGCAATACTTCTGCCAAACTTTATATGGATATCTCTATTTAGTAATGAGTTATGCGCGTTTAAGTGATTTTCGGGAGGGGACCTTGTATGAGAGCTATGACCAATTATGGACCGATCGGAAATAACTTTCACAGTAATATTTCTATGCATATGGACAATACTTATACCAAATTTTATATGGATATCTTAAACTAGTAATGAGTTATGCGCGTTTAAGTGATTTTCGGAAGGGGACCTTGTATGGGAGCTATGACCAATTATGGACCGATCGTAAAAAACTTTCACAGTAATATTTCTGTGCGTATGAGTAGTACGTATACCAAATTTTGTATGGATATCTTAATTTAGTAATGAGTTATGCGCGTTTAAGTGATTTTCGGGAGGGGACCTTGTATGAGAGCTATGAACAATTATGGACCGATCGGAAATAACTTCCAAAGTAATATTTCTGTGCATATGGGCAATACTTATACCAAATTTTATATGGATATCTTAATTAAGTAATGAGCTATGCGCGTTTAAGTGATTTTCGTAAAAGGACCTTGTATGGGAGCTATGACCAATTATGTATATAAAGACAAAATTTCAAAATTCTGTATCTATATAATTATTTGGTAATTAATATTGTGCATTTAAGTGATTTTCGGAAGGGGACCTTGTATGGGAGCTATGACCAATTATGGACCGATCGTAAAAAACTTTCACAGTAATATTTCTGTGCGTATGAGTAGTACGTATACCAAATTTTGTATGGATATCTTAAATAAGTAATGAGTTATGCGCGTTTAAGTGATTTTCGGGAGGGGACCTTGTATGGCAGCTATGACCAATTATGGACCGATCGGGAAAAAATTTCACAATAATATTTCTGTGCATATGAGTAGTACTTATACCAAATTTTATATGGATATCTTAATTTAGTAATGAGTTATGTGCGTTTAAGTGATTTTCGGGAGGGGACCTTGTATGGGAGCTATGACCAATTATGGACCGATCGCAAGAAACTTTCACAGTAATATTTCTGTGCATATAGGCAATACTTATACCAAATTTTATATGGATATCTTAATTAAGTAATGAGCTATGCGCGTTTAAGTGATTTTCGGGAGGGGACCTTGTATGGGAGCTATGTCCAATTATGGGCCGATCCAGAAAATTTTTTCTCTGAATGATTTCTATTGACATAAGATTTTAATTTGTCAAATTTTGTGAAGATATCTACATTCTGACGGAAGTTATTAACAAAAAACCCATTTTCCGGGAATATGTACTTTTGTATGGGAGGTATATGAAATTGTGGACCGATTCTAACAATTTTCAGCAGGGATCAAGCTCTTATGTAGAAACGAATGTATGGTGATTTTCATGGAATTACCTTGCATAGTTTTCGAGAAACTTATATCAGAATGTGTAAAAAATGCTTATTTTTTTCGAGGTTGTTTCAAATTTTGATTCATAACTTTTCCCGCGTTAAACCGATTCTGCTCATTTTCAATACCAAACTGCCTAGGACAATAATAAATATTTTGTGTGAAGTTCGTTCATTTCTGTTGCTTCGTGTTAACGTGAGAATGTTTTATACAGACAGACAGACAGACAGACAGACGGACGGACGGACAGACGGACATAGCTAAATCGACTCAGAATTTCATAAGGTCCAAGAATATATATACTTTGTTGGGTCTCAGATGAATATTTCTTGGTGTTACACACGGAATGACAAAGTTATATATACCCTCTATCACCATTGATGGTGGTGGAGGGTATAAAAACAATAAATAAATTTGCAGCTAGCAGTTGCAAAACAAAATTTAATTGCTGCTAGGAAAAACTCAGCGCAAATAAAAATATCATCAATACTAGCCATATTAGTTTAACAGATGTGAGTGTGCGCTGCTATAGCACAAAAATATATTTTTTTCTTGTACAAAAACAAGAGATTAATACTGTTCATTCGTGCTGCTAGAGATTGCAGTGTAACGTCGCAATTTTTCTAGTTAAACATAAAAACAGAACGGCAATATTTAGTAGCAATGTTTTTTAAATCTGAAAAAGTTTAAATATTTTTAGTATGACTAGTGATAAAAATGTGTATTTTGCGGCAAATGCTGACTAATATATTAGTAAAAGTAAACACTGGTGGGGAGGGTATTATACGTTTATGCTTATGGCTGGCTGTCCATGTAAACCTAGTGCGCAAGGTACAGGTCGCAATTTTCAAGATATTTTGATAAAATTTGGACCATACGTGTTTTTCGGCCCATCGACGAAGGCTATTGAAAATGGTTGAAATCGGTCCATTATTTCACCTAGCCCCCATACAACCCTACCCCTCGGAAAGGGCTTTTGAGTTCATAATTATGCTAAATATTGTAGTATCTCTACAAAAATCGGCAAAACTTAGTTCTATATATGTCTTAACAAGACTACCAATTTTCATAATTATCGGACTTTATTTGACCCTAGCCCCCATACAAAGTCCCCTTTAGAAAATGACTTGAAGGTCAATAATTCACTAATAAACACTAGTATCACGATGAAATCCAGCATACATAACTCTAATGTAAACGTAAAGCCATGTACCAAAATTTATAAGGATAGGCCCATATTTACCCTTGCCCCATATAACCTCTCTTTTAGAAAATCACTTTTTTCAACAAATTGTTAAAATATTTCGGAATTAAGGTAAACAACTTAAATGCTTTGTTATTAAATATAATCCACATTTTTAACATACTCAGTGGTGTAGGGTATCATATGGTGGGCCATGCCCGACTATACTTTCCTACTTGTATAATGCATATAAAGAATTTAAAATTATTAAAATTTTGCAACTATTATTTAAAGCCATAAGTCCACAGTTGCTTTTTTTAAATATAGTAATTTATAAAAAAAATCTGTGTTAAATTGAATTTAAATTATTTTTATAAAATGTATTTGCCTTGGTTTTTATTTTAAATAAACCTACACATACTTATTAAAACAAAACAAACCAGAATACATACATATTTGTATGAAAAACGCATGGTCATATTTAGTTTGCCATATAATAGCTGCAGGGAATTAAAAAGCAAACAAAAAACAATACACAATAGTATGAAGTTTTTGTTACTAAACTGCCTGTTTTGTTTAGCTCTGTTTCTCCTTTGTAATTGCTTTGTTTTATTTAAAAATAAACAAATCAACAAGAAATAGAAAAGAACAAAATACATAAAAAAATCATATAAACAATAGACTAAAAGCACAGGACCTCGTTTTAATATAGAAAATCATACTGCAACACAAGTACTACTGATTAAAATAGCCTTAATACAAACACATACACACAACATTTGAATAGTAAATAATAAAAACTAGTAACAGTAACAAAAGTTTGCAGCCAACAGTTCTATATTTATATATATTGTATGTATATACGAATGCAGTTTCTTTTTCTCATATTAATCATGTTGGTCAATGTCATTATAAACTATAAAAACTTTTTTCATCACATAATGCTTTTTTTCTCTCTCTCTTCTCTTCTACCAATTATATTTATCTTCTTGCTTACGCTACAGAGTTATGCCACTTTAAATAAAAAAGGCATTACCACATGTAGTCCACCCTTGGGCGTGGGTTTACCTTATAGTAGTACGCCTACTACATCTTCGTCATTATCATCATATCATCCCACCACACAACCCATGGAAGTCAGCCTATTAAGTCCTAATAATCCATCTGTAACATCATCAATAAGCGAGTACAGATTTCGACCGGAAGTGGTGACAACATCGAATCGCATACAGGAAAGTTGTATATAAATTTACTTGTTGTTTATAATGTTTGCTGTTGTCATTTAACAAATAATAATAAAAACAAACAATTTAATTGTATGTATTATGTAAATTTTTGTAATTGTAAATTATTTGTATAATATTGAATGAATTTGTATAGTAATATTAATAACTAGATTAATTTATAATAAAAAAGAAACAAATATTGTTGTATTTGTAGTATACTACTACTTTTAAATACTACTATGACTGTTAAAAATAATATTTGAAAAAATATATATCTTATACTTTCTTTCGTTCAAATAGTCTAAAATTATTTAATTTAAACAAAACTTAAGATTTTCAAAGTCACTTCAGTTTGTAATAGTGTTTGATTTGTGTTAAATGGAGGCATACTTTTAGGCTTATATTTAAATGTTTCCAAATACCTAAGAAAAGTTTATAAATCAGGCATGGAAAATTTGTTTTCAAAAAGAGTATTTTCAGACTTAAAAGTATGTATTATGTTAGAACTTTTAAGTTTTTATACCCGACATCACTGAATCATCAGATAATGTTAAATAATGTATGCATTTGAACTGAAATATTGGTCATACAGCACTCGCTTTCATATATTGGAATTAACAAAAAATTCAGCATTTCTACTTAATTAAAAAAAAACAATAATCACATTTTAACTATACTCATTATGGTGTAGGGTATCATATGGTCGATCCTGCCCAACTATACATTCTTTCTTGCTTTTCTATTGACTAGACTGTTGAATGTTTTTTTAACCAGTCTATTATCTATGTAGTATTTTGATTATAAGTATATACTAGTCGGCCAGTTAGTCTTTTAACTAGTCCATAGGCTAGTCAATTCGCTAGTGTATGGACAAGTCCATGGACGAGTTATTTTGACTCGTCAGATTTCAAATTGCTTATCATTACCGGGGATGTAAAATTATATTTTCTTTCAATATCAAATAAGTGTTCAGAGTTTATTTCTATGATCTTCACAACACTATTTTTTTCCTATAAGAAATTATAATTTACAAAAAATTTTAAATTTAATTGGCTTATGCCGTAATTTCAACAAATAGATATCTATAGTTTAAAATATCTAGTAGGTAACTTTACCAAAGGGGTAAGTTGACATGTATTTCAAATAAGTACCTATTCATTAAAATTATCAAATATTTTTACACCAAAGGTAACTATGCACTGATAGATACCTATTTGCTGGAATTACGGACATTAGTCAAGGATTATTCTAGTTAAAGTTTTTAAAATAGATATAAAACATTCGAATAGATTTACAGGATTAATTCTTCAAACGCATGCCATTTTTCCCCATCCGATTTCAAAGATTTTTATATTTTTCGAAAGCGTTGGGCTAGATCTCTTCTTGGGTGCGCTCTTTTTCTCTTAAAATTTCCGAGTTATAGGCATTTTGTTTTCTAGATGTAGGGCGTAATTTGAAATAGAATGGCTTCGAATATATTTAATGATATTTTTGTGTGAACATTTTCATTGTCTCTTTTCTTTATAAAAAACAAACTTTCTTCAAATACATGTGACGATTTTATGTTTTTCTAAAAGATATCAGATATTATAGATCAAAAATAGAGAATAAATGTTGTTTCCTTTTTATTCCTAAAGTATCTCTCCAGCCCCACGAGAAATGTGGAACCTATGAGCAAAATTTAAATAATTCCATTTTTGGTAATTGCAGGTTTCCTTTTTATCTTTTGAAAAGTTATCCACAATGAGAAATTTAAAAAACATTAAAAATTTTATTCAGTACTCCAAGGATCAGCATTTTTAATAATTTCATGTTGGAATCGATGCGTATTAAATACTGAACACGAAATAACATTTTTTTTGGAATGATCCTCAGTTCCCTACCTGCGCGCTGCAGCGATTGAAAATCCTGAACTCAGTATAATTATTTAAAAAACAATTTTTGATTTTTTTGAAATGGGTCTCAAAAATTTCGTAATTTTGAGCTGATTACGGGAAAAATAATTTTAATTTTTGAAGAGTATTTTTGGTCTACAAAATTTTTATCGAAATAGGTGTCAAAATTGTTTTAATTTTTAGCTTATACACAAAAATATTTAGAAAATTGTTTGGCGTTTGGTTTGGCCCATTTCACCCGTAACGGAAATCGAGTGAAAATTTTAAGGTCCTTTTACATTTCGAGCAAATCTTATCTTTTAGAAAATATTCTCTTTCCAACTAGATACACAATATTTTTGGGCTTCACTAATGTACCTACATATAAAGATATTATTTTATTTTTATTCAAATTATAATTTCAAAAATATTTCTCCCTTATTTGGCAACATATTTTAAATTTTAATTTTTTAAATACATCTTTTTATTTTTCTATAACGCAATAAATATATTTTTTCGTTTATTTTTATCATGCAATTTTGGATCCATTTATTTATAACAATATTCATTATGGACATTTTTTAATCACTTTATTTTTGATGTGACATTTATATTGATTTCTTATTATCAGTTTTTCAATTTCATAATTATTATTTTTTATATACATATGTATGTATATATTTTACCTGTTTGTTTGTTTTATTTATATTTAATTAAAATCATACATATTTTTGCAAGCAATATTATTTTCAATCAATTTACTAGATTTTATTTATATATGTATTTGCATGGCTTTTATTATAAATATTTAAATTATTAAAAATTGTTATTTTTATTTTACTTGTTTATTTTTTATTATTATTATTATTTTAAATATTAATTTTTTATGTTATAATTTTATTTTAAAACAGGAACCTTATTATCATACACCTAGAAAAATGTTACAGGAATCACATTTATAATTAGCTTACTTTATTATACGAACATATCAAAACATATATTTTTTATAGATGGAAAACATATGTATGAAAATGTTTTTAATTTTTTATAAATACTTAGAAATTATTTTTATTAAAATGTTTAAGTTTTCAATTAATTATATGTAGGTGTAAAACAAATCAATAATATTAAAAGGCCATATCATTCTTAAGGTGTAATTTATGTTATTAAAGTTTGAATTAATATTACCTTGAATTGTGTGACTACAGTAATGCTTACCACCGTCCAAAAAAATATATAAATATATAAAGCGAATAATCTTTAAAAAATCGTTTGAAATGCCTGAAAGACTCAATGGTGAAAACTTGTATTTAAATATTTATGTATTTTCACATTTAGTTACAACAGAAATTTTAGTACTTTGTTATGTATGTATATTAAAGAGTATAATGATCTATAAAATAAAATATACTTGTTTCATTCAGGTAAAATAAGTTTCATTATTGCTTTCATTCGAGTGAAAGTATCA
Organism: Lucilia sericata; assembly: GCF_015586225.1. Classification (NCBI taxonomy): domain Eukaryota; kingdom Metazoa; phylum Arthropoda; class Insecta; order Diptera; family Calliphoridae; genus Lucilia; species Lucilia sericata. Next base: position 1,180,415 of record NW_023994048.1, read on the forward strand.
CTCACTCGTTCGCTTGAACTTTCAAAATATTCAGTTAATTTCTGCCATTGGCCTAAATGAAAACACTTTTGAAATAATTTTCACTAATCCCAGTGCTTATTCAAAAAATGAAATCCCAGTGCTTATTTAGGAAATGAATCACTTACTAAGTCGATTTAGCTATGTCAGTCCGTCCGTCCGTCTGTCTGTCTGTCTGTCTGTCTGTCTGTCCATCTGTCCGTCTGTGTGCAATTTACAAGATAATTTGATGAAATTTGGCACATACTCTTCTTTTAAGAACAAACGCTAGTGATAATGGTTGAAATCGGTCTATTATTTCGTCTAGCCCCGATTTTGGCTTTTGGGCTCAAACAAAATCGGCACAACTTAGTCGACCATGGCCGACTATACATTCACACTTGTTTTTAAATAGGAAACAGACATCTGAAGTTTTAGTAATATCGAATAATGTTAACCCATAAACTGTGAGGGTCAAATTCAAGCTTTATAATATTGGAAAAATTTCTTGAAACCATAGTGAAATATTATTTTGATTTCAACCGATTAAAATGGAACTTAGAAAAAATATATAAGACCCGTATTTATGACGACATCGAAAAATATCTAAATTAACCCTTAAACGTAAATATATTTTTAACATTATATAAAATGTCCGTATTATATTATTATTCAATGCAAATTTGGCGAGAGAATGGTGGGTTATAGAGAAAAACAGATTAATATTAATCGATTTGGTTTCAAAAGTTTTCACAAACCTTCATTTCGTTGGCCAGTGTAATGCTACCTTGAGTTGAAAAATTAATAGCAAATCCAAAATATTGCTGTATATGTATTTAAATAGTAATGATCTAAATTGGAACATTATTACGAAAACAACAACAATAAATTTTAAACAATTTTTAAAACATAGGAATTTTTCAAAAAATATTTTTTTTCTAATATAAATTTGAATTTTTGAAAACTGCTAACAAACTTTTTAAATTTTTTAATTCTATCTTTGCGATTGACCATCTATCTAAAATTTTCAAACATAATTTCGAAATCTCTTGCCTATGAGATAAAATTAAGAATACATTATTCTATCCTTCTTAGTCAACGGAAACTGATTAATTGACAAGCTTTATTGAACAATACTTAGTTATAGAAAAACTTTAAGTAATGATTTTGAAAAGCAAAGAAATTATGATTCTTTAAAATTTTAACAAACATTATCCGACCACTAATGACAAAAGAGCAAGAATTTTCCTTATATCAAAATGATGGAAAAGAAATAAACCTTGTGTGAGTTAAGTACACCGAACTTAAACATAAGTATTTTCTAACTTAAACTCAAAAATTCGAAATATATGTATGTAGGTCCACTCCTTAATATTTAAAAATTTACTTAGCATTCGCAACAAAGAAAATTATTATCAAAAGCGAATTGAGAATTAATTTTACAATGACAAAATTACTTTTTGCCTCAACAATATTTTGACAAAATAAAAATAAATTATCAAAAAATTAAAAAAATAAACAAAATTAAAATTTTTAACAGTATTATACTCCTTATATTATTTAAAAAGTAATAAATCTCTAAAAGCCTTTTACGTAGGAAAATATTTACTTTATATAATTTATTTAACTTTAACATTAATATACTTTCCGGAATAGTTTTTGTATATTTTCATTGTAAATAAAATAAAAACTTAAAATATGTAATAATATGTATAATACTAATAAAAACATTTTTTTATAAATTAAAAAAATACATATATAATTAATGTAAGTAGATTTAGACTAATAAATTAATTAAAAATTAATAAATTAAAATTTATAATAATTCAAACTGTGAGCAACAATAGAGTATTTACCAGCTACAAATAGCTAAAAAATAATAATAATTAGTTAATAAAAATTTATGTAAAAGAATAATTAATTAAAGTATCAGAAAAAAAAATAAAAAAAAAACTTTGTAAATGTTTGTAGATAAAGTAATATAAAGGTATATACTACATAGTAAATAATAATAAAACTGGTGTTTGTATATTAAAAAAAACAAAAAATACATGTATTTAACTATAAAGAGTTTTATGTACATTTAATCGTTAAGTTTGTAATGAATATAATTAATAATAAATAACTAAAAACAACAGCCACTAAAGAATTTTATACAATAAATTAAATACAAATAAAGAAATATAAAAAATATTTAAATAATTAAAAACTTACACAAAACAACAACAACAAAAAACGATGGCATTGAAACGAATCTTTTTGAGAAAATTATAATATAATTACAAAAATAAAAACTATAAATACAATTTTGTTTAATTAATATTGCCATCAGTTATTTCTATATTGACATTTTGTATGGATAATACATAAACATATTTGTTACTTTTTTATAAAATTTCATTTTAAAATTTTTATTAGTTTTTGGCCTAAATCTTTTTTTAAATAAAAAGAAAATGTTTAGTGAAATTAATTGTAAGTAAATTATATATATAAATATACATAAATTTAATGAAATAGTTTTTAAGTTAGCTTAATTCTAAAGAAAGGAAAAAATAATTATAAATTAAGGTAATAAAGAAGAAAATAAATTATTTAAAGTGAAAGAAATGAAAATAATAAAAACATGGTGTTTTATTTTAATGGTATAACTAAAGTAGTAATAGTAGTAGTGTAGATTTGTCTTTAGTTGCACAGGACTCAAAAAAAAACCCTGTATGACCAAAATGTCCAACTTTAATCCCCTCTAATTCCAATAGTACTAACCTTGATGGAAATTTCATTCAAATCGAGGGAAATCTTTCTGTGACTTCTAAATGGGGTCAATTATGGACCGATAAAATTTTGTAGAGGATTATTGGTTCCTATAAAACTTGCTTTTGTCATATTAGATCGCTATACACAAACATGCCCAAGTCGCCTTAGGATTCACTAAGGACTTAAGATATAACTACATACTTTTACTTTTCTGAAAATTAAAAAAAACTATAAGCCATTTGAAGCCGTAGTCTGATAGTAACATTTGATGAGAATATTTCTCTAAATATGAATGATTAATTCTATAAATAGTTTTTAAATTAATTTTTGGATAGACAGACATCGGCAGTATGGGTCAGATAGAAATTCTTAGAATAATATTAACACATATTCCGAGCTAATGATCAAAAGAAAAGCTTACACGAAATCTTTATTGTTGTTAAAACAAGTAGGGAAGTATAGTCGGGCATGTCCGACCATATAATACCCTCCACCATGAGTATATTTTAAAAAATTTTAATTTTCATAAAGAAACTTTTATGTTGAATTTTACCTTAATTCCAAAGTATTTAATCAATTTATTGATAAAAAAACAATTTTCTAAATATAAATATATAATTATATAGGAGTATAGGTCAAACATGTGCCGATACTCATTCAATTTGGGAAAAGGATATATTTTTAAATAACAGTTAGTTATGTTGAGTTTCATTGCGATACAAATGGTTACAAGTTAATTTTGGACATTTAAGACATTTTTTGAAGGGGGGTTTGTATGGGGGCTAGGGTCAAATAAGGGCCGATAATTACGAAAATCTGCAGCGTCATTTGTACTTATATAAAACATATTTCTGCCAATTTTTAGAGAGATAATAGTATATTTGACGTAATTATGGCATAAAAGAGAGGTACGGTTGTATGGGGGCTAGGTGAAATAATGGACCGATTTCAACCATTTTCAATATGCTTTGTCCCTGTACCAAAAAACATGTTTGGGCTAAATTTCATCAAATTATCTTGAAAATTGCGGCCTGTACCTTGCGCACAAGGTTTACTTGGACAGCTAGCCAGCCAGCCGGACAGACGGACAGACGGACGGACGGACATGTTTTAATCGACTCAAAAAGTGATTCTGAATCGATCGGTACACTTTAAGGTGGGTGTAGGACCAATATTTTTGTGTGTTACAAACATTAGCACAAACGTATAATACCCTCCCCACTATAGTGGTGTAGGGTATAAATATTGACATTTTAAAATAATACTACAAAGAAAAAGTAATGCACTGTAGGTCGAACAAGTAAGATATTCGGCTATGCCGAATCTTATATACTCACCATCAAACCGTATGATGAAAAGGGAATGTTCCCCTATAAATATAAGGGAACATTTTAAATATATACATCGATATACTGTAATCAGCGCAAAATTACGAAATTTGGGTTGGGTCAATTATAGACCGATTGTCGTAAAATTTGATACATACATAGATTTCAGTTCGTATAACACTTATTTGGGGTAGGTTCATTTATGGACCAATCCTCAAAAAATTTGTTAGAGAAATTTTTGTTTGTAAAAAACTTTCTTATGTAGAATTTCATCACTACGCTATTTTTGTAATGAGCGTTAAAAGTTTTGTGAAGGGGACCTTATATGGCGGGTAGGGTCAATTAAGGACCGATACTCATAAATTTTGTTGGAGAGATTTTGATTCATATCAAACTTTTTTATGTCGAATTTCATCGATATATTTATATTTTTTAACCAGTTAAACCAATTAAAGTAATTTTCTGAAGTGACCTTATATGGGGAAGGGTCAATTATGGACCGATCGCCATAAAATTTGGTACATAAGAAACTTACTTATGTCCAATTTCATCGCTATACTCGTATTTTTGCGCCAGTAATGGGCGTATGGGGCTATGCGAAAACGTGGAGCGATATTGTCCATTTTCAATACCAAAAAAACCTTACCCAGAATATATATACTTTTGTGGGTCTATGACCAATATTTCGATGTGTTTCAAACGGAATGAAAAAAACAGTATGCCCTCATATTTTTTGATGGTGGTGCTAATGATATGCAAAACTGTTTTTCAGCTAAGACATAAGAAATTTGATTCTCTAAAAAATTTATAAAATCTTCTTTCGATGTATAATAAGCGAGATATTAGCAAAAAACTGACCTACAATATAACGAGATCAATTTTAGTCACAAAGACGAAGTTCTGAATATGTAGCTTATTTAGCAATCTGAAATTGCTATGTTTCATAATTTTTCGACTAATTTTCCTGGTTTATTACATCATGTTACTAACACATACACCACTGCAACAGTAACTGACTTTATAGCTACAGATTTACTTAAATAGATAACGGTGACTAAATTTAGGTTAATTTTAGCAACGATATTTTAAAGTCGAAACAAATACAAAAACACCAATCGATCTGGAATCATTTCCTGAGTCCATTTAACCATGCCAGTCCGCCGTTCAAAGTACATGTCACAATTTCCAAATAATTTGATTAATTTGGTATTAAGTAATTCATTTGGTCCAATGAGTAAATTTATTGAATTTTTTGATATCAATTCATATTTGCAAAATATCCTGCTTTTTCCAAACAAATATTTGATGAAAATTTATTTTGAATATCACCAAAAAGAATAGCTCAACTCATCTATACGAATGCTAAAATAAATATTTATTTAGTTTAACTTTTTTAATTTTACGTAAAAGGATTTAATTATATAAATACATATACACTGTATTTGTTTTTCATATTTTTTCCTATTGTTGCAGTTAAATATTTTGTGTCAATTGCTGTGGCAAGTTTTTCACAAGAAAAAACATGTATTTATAACCCAGCAGTTCAAAAAAGCAAATGTATCCCTTGACCAATACTTTTTCCAAATTGTTTTAATGAATTGAATTAATTGAATAGTTTTACTTTTACTTACATATGCAGACTTTGAAAAATATAAATATTGCATATTTGACTCAACAAAGGTAAACTATTGCCAACTCAACTGTGTTGGTAATCGATGTAAAGTAGAGTTTATTTTATACTAAAATTAGTACTATATTTAATAGACGGCGGCCCCTAACTGCCGGTATATTTGTATTTGTAAATATTTACATATACATATATGTATGTAACTATATATGTACCCTGCCAGCAACTCAACTAACTTTAAATGCATTAAAAGCCGACTTTTTCATCAACTAGTTATGGTTGATTCTTGGATTATTTTTAATGGAGCCAACTGACTATTTTAACATGGCGATGTCCTACGCAGTAGTCAATTGTCCGACTCTGCATGACTTTTCAACTAGCTTAAAGTTAGTTACTAAAAAATTAGCTTAAAGGTAACTCTTTATTAACTAACTTAAAGTTAGTTGCAGAAAAGTCAAGCAATAGTTTTTTTTGAATTCCCTACTGTATTAATTAATTATATTTTAATTAAATATATTTAAAATTTAACTACTAGTTATCTAAATTACATTTCGCTTTAATACAAGTTATGCTATTAGTTCGTTAAAATTAATAGACATCAGTTTTCTGCAGGGGAACTAATAATAACACCGGTATCCATAAAATTATGAATGATTTGTTCATTATTTCCATGATTCCCATTGATCGAAATCTAAAATAAATTTTAAAATGTTATGTGTAATGTTAACTGTTAATGTATTATATTTACAGTATTAATCAGCAGAATTTAGAATTTAGAGACCGAGTTTTGAAATATTTAACCTTTTATAATTAATTTTTCCAATTTACTGACTCTAATTTCACAACGTATAGAAGAAAATGACAAAAATGTAAAACAAAATTCCAAATAATAAAGAAACATGAGAAAACATGTCGAAACAAAATGCTCTCCAGATAATTTTGGGGTACTCCCGCATTATATGATAGTTAGCTTGTAGCTAGTCTTTAAAAGTAGGTTGTTTACGTTAATAAATACCAAATTTTGGAACATTTCTGCATTACATTGCTGTTCGTTTATAGTCAGTCTACTAAAGTCAACAAATAGAGAAACAAGAGAAAACAGGTTGAAATACAGTTAATTCTCTCCAGATAATTTTGAGGCACTTCTGCATTACATTATAGTTAGCTTGTAGTTAGTATTTAAAAGTCGGTTCTTTACGTTGCCAAATAAAAAATTTCGGGACAGCTCTGCATTACATTGTAGTTAGCTTATAGTCAGTCTGTAAAAGTAAACTAGAAGTGAATTTTTCTCGTAGTCGACTACAAAATTGCTGGCAGGGTATTTATAAACTAATAGACATACATTTGTATACTGCAATGCAAATAAAACAATGAATAAATTGAAATATCAACAATTTATTAAAATGCAATAAACTGTTATCAGAACAATTTAATTATAGTGATCACAGAAAACTGTCAGCAAAATATGCAGTAATTACTAATATACACCAACAATTTTTTCAAGTTGATATTTAAAAAGAGAAATAACAAGTAGTCGGGCATGGACGATCATATGATACCCTACACCAGTGAGTATATAAAAATGGGCATTATAAAGCATATAAGTTCTTGTTTACCTTAATTAAGAAATATTGGCAAAAAAAAACGAGATTTTCTAAAAGGGAGTTATACGCGGTCAACGTTAAATATGAGCCTGTAGTGTACTCACAGGGTTTACATGAAAACACAGACGGACGCGCCTACGTATCGACACAGAAAGTGATTCTGAGCGGATTGGTATTCTTTTATAAGGCTGGTGTAGGAACAATATTTTTGTGTGTTACAAATATCAGCACAAACGCATAATACTCTCACCATCCTAGTGGTGTAAGGTATAAAAACAAAATAATTATCTATATAAATCAAATGCGATTTAACTGTAAATAATAACCCTTACGGAAAAGGATACTTAAAAAAAAAACAAACAAAACCAAATTGTAGTTAATAAATGTTGTGAAATTAGTTTTAGTTTACTTACTATAGTTTATTGAATAATTAAGCTTCCTGTTTATACCTGGCTAAGATGTCATATACATGTATGAATAATAGATTTAGGTTCATCAGAGTAGTTTTTGAAGAGGACCTTGAATCTTTGAATAGACTAAATATTACCAAATTATATAAAGTGTTGAATATTTAAGAACTTATCATGAGTACAAAGTTACCATGAGTATGAGAAATACTTTTTTGTGTAAAAATCTTTTCTAGATATGTGCAGAATTTTATTTTAATACCAATACAAAGTTCCGATAAAGTCAGTTTTTGTGCATAGCGTAATTATGACATAAAGTTGTTTTATCAAATTTTTCATATTTATATTTTAGTTTTCCTATTTACATAATAAAATGAATATACTTAGGAAGACTTAAAATAAAAATTTGAAACAAATATACATAGAAGTTTGTTGACAAAAGATGGGGGGTCATTCCGTTTGCAACACATCGAAATATTGGTCATAGACCCACAAAAGTATATATTAAATTCTAAGATGACATGTCCTTCCGTCTGTCCGTCCTTATGTCTGACTGTTGAAAGCACGTTAGAGTCCGAAGCGAATGAGCTAGAGGGTTGAAATTTTCCACAAATATTTTCAATAGGTAAGATTTCCTTGGTATTTAAAATATCGGTTCACGTTTTCGGATAGCCCCCATGCAAGTGGGCTCCCGAAAAACAGTATTAATGGGCATATCTGTTTTAGAAATTAGAGTATAGCGATGAAATTCGACATAAATAAGTTTCATATGAGCCAAATTATCCCTATCAAATTTTATGATGATCAGTTCAAAATCGTCCCCTTCAGAAAATTGCTTAAAAACTCATTACAGGCTTAAAAATATGAGCGTAGCGATGAAATTCGACTCAAGTAAACTTCTGACGAGCCAAAATATCTTAAACAAATTTTATGTGGATCGGTTCATAATTGACCAAACCCCCTATAAGATCCACTTTAAAAAATTACTTTAACGCTCATTACTGGCTTAAAAGTACCAGTATACTGATGTAGTTCGACATAAGTATGTTTCTTAAGAGCCAAAACCTCTCTATTGACTTTTATGAGAATCGGCATATGATTGGTCCTCTCCTCATATAAGCTCCCCTTCAGAAAATCATTTTAAAGCTCATTACTGGCTTAAAAATACCAGTAAAGCGATTAAATTTCACACACATAAGTTTTATACAAATCAAAAACTCTCTAGAAAATTTATAGAGGATCGGTCTATTATTGACTCTACTCACATATAGGGTGCCCTTAAGCAAATTACTTTAACGATCATTGCTGGCTTAAAAATACATGTACAGTTATAAAATTTGATATAAGAAACTTTTATAGGAACGTAAATCTTACTACCGAATTTCATGCGGGAAGTGTCGTTAACTCACCCTTCATACCCTTCAGAAAATTACTTTTACACTAATTACTGGCATAAAAATGCGAATACAGCAATGATATTCAAATTTAATAAGGATTAATTTATAACTGACCATAGCCTCTATATAGGGCTCCCTTCAGGAAAGATTTTTGCTTATTAAAATACGAGTTATCCTTATTAAAAAATACGAGTATAGCGATGAAAACAAGTTCTGAAAAAAAATTGTATGAGTTCGGTTCATAATTGACCCTACCCGCATATAACGTCCCCTTCAGAAAATCACTATTACACTCATGACTGAATTAAAGATACGAGTAGAGCTATGAAATTCGATACAAATAAGTATTATACGAACCTTTACCTAACCGTATTCAAAAGAGCTCAGTCAATTGACTTAAGTTATATTCCAAATATCACCCTGAGTTTATAGGGGTGCATTTCTTTTACGGCATACGGTTTAATGGTGGGTATACGAGATTCGGCACAGCCGAATATAACACTCATACTTGCCTAAAATTACTTTTGTTTTTTTCGAACAATTGACCCAAGAAAACATACATCCCAATTTTAAAACATTTTCAACACTAAATTTTTTTTTTTAATATTTTACGTGAATTCATAATATCCTTCGATATATGTTTATCGTACCCTACACCACTATAGTGGGGAGAGTATTATGTGTGTGTGCTTCTGTTAATGAAATACTAAGCAAGTAGAAAACACTAAATAAAACTTTTTTCAGTTTTTTTAAGAAAAAATAATTTTTACAGAACTGTTTCAGTATAATACAGAACCAAAATGGTCACGGTAGCTATAAGCAAATAAAAAGGTAGCTAATCACTCACTAATAAAACTATTTATCTGCTTACAACCAAATGAAAAAAAAAATTTAGTAATTTCTACTTAAATAAATACTTAATAAACAATTGATTTCAAAAATACTGTGTCTAATTAAATATGATTTTTGATATCTATAAATATATTTAATTTAAATATATGTATTTATGTATATCATAGGTATGCATTTCAATATTAACGAAAAAAAAATTAATACTAAAAATTAAATTAGAATATTATTTTTATAAAACGTTTATACAATAAATTTTAATTATTTAAATTACGTGCTAAAACAACTTCACATATTTTCATATATTTTTTTTTCAAATTCTAATACATTTTATAATTATTGGATATTAAATTAAACATTTGATATTCATATAACTAATATAATTTAATATTAACTGATATTTAGTTTCCTAATATATTATAAAAAATTAGTATGAAACCGTCTGTATAGAAGGAGCGTAAGTTGTTAATGTTCCCTATAAGGAATAAATGTATCATTCAAAATCATTGGTATCCATAGGCCAAAAGTAATAGGTACGTTTCATTATCTTCAAATTGTGAAAGTTTTACAGACGGACGCACATGGATTAATGGACCCGGAAATTTATTTGAAGCCAATAGGTTTACTTAACAAATTAATCAGACCGTTATTTTTATGTGCCAGCCCAATATATACTCCCACGAAAGTGATGCGTCGTGTACAAATGAATAATAAACTGCAATCGTTTTGTTAAAATGATGCAGTTATAATCAAATGTATTAAAAATTATAACACAAAATAGGAGGATTAACTTAATTATGCTATATTCGGCTGTGCCTTCACCGCATTTTTTTTAACGTTTATTACATACACATCTTTTTTTAATATTTCAAAAAAAAAAAAAAATCATTTAATTCACGCAGTTGGGTACGACAATCCCGAACTACTTATTTAACATACCACTTAGGATTACCCCTAGCCACGGACTGTTCAGGTGACTAGCTATTTTAACAGGTGCTTGTCTTACGAGGAAGGGCAGACAAAAAGGTAATGATTGTTTTTTAAGTGTGCCCTCTCTCTTGCTTACTAAAGTGACGGTTATCTTCACCCTCGTTTACAAAGAGTACATCCGTGACGTAAGATGAGCCAACCAGGTGGTTAGACGTTTGTAGAAATCACTGTCTTTCTCGCATGCATTGACTCTTTTTGGAACTGTAGGGGTTAACGAGCGACAACAACGTACTCACATACAATCAAGCACACTCTCTTCGTTGTTGGTGTTATCTTGCTTCTACATGCGAAATATTATCTTTTTTTATGAAGTTTTCAGAGGTTTTCTCGGATTATTGCTTACATCTGCGTTATTTATGGAAGGATTTTGCTGACTTTAAATAGGAAACTTCTCGAAAGCAAGTCTGACAGAATTGCATCTTTAAGATATGTTGGGGCTTCAGAAAACTGATTTCAAGACGGACATGGTTTAATCGACTCCGCTATCTATAAGGATCCATAATATATATACTTTATGGGGTCGGAAAATTATGTCAAAAGAATTTAAAAATAGCATCATAGTGGCCTCCGATAGGTTAGTGGTTAGTATTCTGGTCTGGTAGACAGGAGGTGGTGGGTTAGATTCCCACCTGAGCCACTGGTAAAGGAGCGCACAACAGGCTCGATAGAGACCTAGGTGTATTTCTATTCGATAGTATATATGTACATACATCCTCCTTTAAAACTAACTAACTAACTCTCATTTCTTTTCAAACAACCTACGTAATTACTCTCATGGAAGAGTGAAATAATTAAAATTTATACATTTAAGTAGTATTATTATTTTTGTTTATAGGAGTAATTTCATGGATATTAAAATTATTAAATATAATGTTTTTATGATTAAAGAACTTAATCCATTTTGTGTTGGTGGTCGATAAGCTGCAATTTGGTTTGCCTATTTATTTAAATAAGTTTTATTTCGCTTTATTTTGTAAAATACATATTTAAATTAAAGAAAATACACATTTATTTAATATTAATTTTAATATATTTACCTAATTTGTTTCATGGATATAGGATCAAGAAATAATTCCCATAACATTACTTTATGACCCCATTCATACCAATATTTATTAAAAACAATTTAATACGATATATTTTATTTAATCTTAAAACAACAAATTATCATATAAAATTCAATAAAATTTCTGAATGCAGTATCTGAGTAAAAAAGAAAAAATATCTATGTACAATAGCATTGTTTAAATTAAACATGAATTTAGTTGTGCATTTGGTAAAACAAAATTGTTTTCTTTAGTATTTTGCTTTTTTCAACAAAATTTAACTTAGATTAAGTACACAGTTTCTTTTCCAGCAAAATAATTTTCTCCTAACATGCTGGTATTTTTTGTTTTCAGTTACAGAAGGATGCTGATTTTTCATCACCAGTTCATTTCCGTTTCTAACGAATCCGATTTTTAATTTAATTTGAATTCTACTGTTATATTTTAATTAAATATGCATCTGTATTTTAGATATGCAATTGCTTTTCGTTGCAGAAGATGAAATAAAACAAGTAAGAGTGCTATATTCGGCCGTGCCGAATCTTATATACCCATCATCAGTCATGTGTCTTAAATTTCAAGTGAATTTCGGAAAATGGACCTACCTATACTGTATAAATCGATGTTTTTGCTACCACAATTTAAACATCTATTGGATTTTTTCTGAACCGGTTTATCATATATAAATACATAGTAATATATAGTTAAGGTGATAGTAGTACTTATTTTATCATATTTAATACATTTTTTTAATGATTTGATTTCCTGTAAATTTACTTATGGTAAATTTTGAACCGATCCTTCGAAGATTTTACAAAGATTTTGGTTTCAGTAAAACTTATTATGTGGAATATCAATGCTTTCCAAGCCTTATATGAAGGCTTTGATACAATATGGCCCGATGCTCATAATATTTGACAGAAATATTTTAGATCCTATAAAACTAGTTCATGACGAATTTTATCGATATACTGGTACTTTTGAGCCAGTTATGGTCGTTAATATCATTCTATGAGAAAGGCCGTTTATAGATTATAAGGTCAAATATGGACCGATCCTCAACAAACAGTTAGAACAATGTTCCTATAAAACCTGTTTATGAAATTCATTGCTTTACTATAATTTTGAAGAAGTTGTTTATGTCGAATTTCGTTGCTGAATTTCGTGGTTTCCATAAAATTTTAAAGCAAATTATGAACTTTAAAGTAATTTTCTGAGAGGAACCTTATATGGGGGTAAGGTTAATTATGGGTCGAACTCCATAAAATTTGGCAGAGAGGATTTAGTACTCCGAAAACTTGTTTACGTCGAATTTCGTTGCTTTACAGCATGTGATGAGCGTTATTGTTATTTTATGAGGGAACCTTTTATCGGGAGTAGGTCAATTATGAACCAATCTTTATATCTTTATTTTTTAGCATAAATCTTAGCATAAACGGAATTCGCTTATAACTTTGTTAAAACACTTTTAAATGAAACAAGTTAGAGTGCTATATTCGGCTGAGCCGAATCTTAAATACCCTCCACCAGCAACTTTTGTATTAATACATTTCTAATTAATAAAATATTTGTAGAAATAAGTTTTCTCATGTCTTAAATAGAAAACTCCCAAGATTTAAACAGCTTAAATCTACTACAATTCCAAGATTTATTGAACATTAGAAACGCCACTTTCATTTATTTTTATAGCGCCCTAAGATATGCTTTAGCGATATCTCGTCTTTGCATGTATGCATCTGTGTGAAAGATTTAAGGATTTTAAAAATACATACATATATATAATTTTGTTCTACACAAATTGATAATGCAAAGAGTTAAATACGGTTAAAGCGCTTTTAGGGGCAGGACCTAGTATGAGAGATATGACCAAATATAGACCGATCGTGAAAAATTTTTGAAATAGCATTAAGTGCTTTTTGCATTACAAAATAGTATTTATGAACAAAAATAGTATTTATTTATATCATTATTTGGTAATGAGTTATGTGCCTTTAAGTGTTTTTCTGAAAGGGACCTTGTATGGGAGCTATGATCAATTATGGATCGATAGGAAAACAATTTCACAGTAATATTTCTCTGTATATGAGCAATATTTCTGCCAAACTTTATATGGATATCTTAATTTAGTAATGAGTTATGTGCGTTTAAGTGATTTTCGGGAGGGGACATTGTATGGGAGCTATGACCAGTTATGGACCGATCGGAAAAAAAATTATCTGTAATATTTCTGTGCATATGAGTAATTTTTGTATCATATGGGTATCTTAATTAAGTAATGAGTTATGCGCGTTTAAGTGATTTTCGGGAGGGGACCTTGTTGGGAGCTATGACCAATTATGGACCGATGGAAAAAAATTTTCACAGTAATATTTCTGTGCATATGAGTAATGCTTGTGCCAAATTTTATATTGATATCTTAATTTAGTAATGAGTTATGCGCGTTTAAGTGATTTTCGGGAGGGGACCTTGTATGGGAGCTATGGCCAATTATGGACCGATCGGAAAAAAATTTCACAGTAATATTTCTGTGCATATGAGTAATACTTGTACCAAACCTTGTATGGATATCTTAATGGGCAATACTTATACTAAATTTTATATGGATATCTTAATTTCGTAATGAGTTATGCGTGTTTAAGTGATTTTCGGGAGGGGACCTTGTATGGGAGCTATGACCAATTATGGACCGATCGGAAAAAAATTTCACAGTAATATTTCCGCGCATATGTGCAATACTTGTACCAAATTTTGTATGGATATCTGAATTTAGTAATGAGTTATGCGCGTTTAAGTGATTTTCGGGAGGGGACCTTGTATGGGAGCTATGATCAATTATGGACCGATCGGAAAAAAATTTCTCAGTAATATTTCTATGCATATGAGCAATACTTATACCAAATTTTATATGGATATCTTAATTTAGTACTGAGTTATGCGCGTTTAAGTGATTTTCGGGAGGGGACCTTGTATGGGAGCTATGACCAATTATGGACCGATCGGAAAAAAATTTCACAGTAATATTTCTATACATATGGGCAATACTTTTACCAAATTTTATATGGATATCTTAATTTAGTACTGAGTTATGCGCGTTTAAGTGATTTTCGGGAGGGGACCTTGTATGGGAGCTATGACCAATTATGGACCGATCGGAAAAAGCTTTCACAGTAATATTTCTATGTATATGGGCAATACTTATACCAAATTTTATTTGGATATCTTAATTTAGTAATGAGTTATGCGCGTTTAAGTGATTTTCGAGAGGGGACCTTGTATGGGAGCTATGTCCAATTGTGGACCCATCCATAAAATTTTTCCTCTGAAAGAATTCTATTGACATAAGATTTTAACTTGTAAAATTTTGTGAAGATATCGACATTGTGGCGGAAGTTATTAACAAAAAACCCATTTTCCGGGAACATGTACTTTTGTATGGGAGGTATATGAAATTGTGGACCGATTCTGGCAATTTTCAGCAGGGATCAAGATCTTGTGCAGAAACGAATGTAAGGTGATTTTCATGGAATTATCTTGTTTTAAATTTTGATTCATAACTTTTCCCGGTGTAAACCGATTTTGCCCATTTGCAATACCAAACAACTTAGGAAAATGAAGAACATTTTGGGTGAATTTGGTTAAGCTCTATTGCTTCGTTTTATCGTGAGCGTGTTTTACACAGACAGACGGACAGACGGACAGACGGACATAGCTAAATCGACTCAGAATTTGATAAAACTTAAGAAAACTAAAATCGCATATAACTTCGTTAAAATACGTTTAAATGGAAAAATAAGCTTATTTTCTGATCACTCATATTTTCTTTCAAAAATCTTTTTTTGCCAAAAAATCCTACGAAAACTAAAATCGCTTATAACTTTGTTAAAATACGTTTAAATTATAAAATAAGCTTATTTGGTGATCAGTCGTGTTTTTCTTTTAATGTCGATTTCTTTGTCGAAAAACTAAAATCGCTTATAACTTCGTTAAAACACGTTTAAATGGCAAAATAGGCTTATTTTGTGATCACTCATATTTTCCTTCAGAAATCGATTTTTTGGTCAAAAAACTTAAGAAAACTAAAATCGCTTATAACTTCGTTAAAACACGCTTAAATGGCAAAATAAGCTTATTTTGAAACACGTTTAAATGGCAAAATAAGCTTATTTTGCGATCACTCATATTCTCCTTCAAAAATCGATTTTTTGGCCAAAAATCTTACGAAAACTAAAATCGCTTATAACTTGGTTAAAACACGTTTAAATGGCAAAATAAGCTTATTTTGTGATCACTCAAATTTTCCTTTAAAAATAGATTTTTAGCATAAAACTTAAGAAAATTAAAATCGCTTATAACTTCGTTAAAACAGGTTTAAATGGCAAAATAAGCTTATTTTGTGATCACACATATTTTCCTTCAAAAATCTTACGAAAACTAAAATCGCTTATAACTTCGTTAAAACACGTTTAAATGGAAAAATAAGCTTATTTTGTGATCACTCATATTTTCCTTTAAAAATAGATTTTTTTAGCATAAAACTTGAGAAAACTAAAATCGCTTATAACTTCGTTAAAACACGTTTAAATGGCAAAATAAACTTATATTGTGATCACTCATATTTTCCTTCAGAAATCGATTTTTCGGTCAAAAAAAATTAAGAAAACTAAAATCGCTTATAACTTCGTTAAAACACGTTTAAATGAAAAATAAGCTTATTTTGTGATCACTCATATTTTCCTTCAGAAATCGATTTTTTGGTCAAAAAACTTAAGAGAACTAAAATCGCTTATAACTTCGCTAAAACACGTTTAAATGGAAAAATAAGCTTATTTTCTGATCACTCATATTTTCTTTCAAAAATCGTTTTTTGCCAAAAAATCCTACGAAAACTAAAATCGCTTATAACTTTGTTAAAATACGCTTAAATTATAAAATAAGCTTTTTGGTGATCAGTCGTGTTTTTCTTTTAATGTCGATTTCTTTGTCGAAAAATTAAATCGCTTATAACTTCGTTAAAACACGTTTAAATGGCAAAATAGGCTTATTTTGTGATCACTCATATTTTCCTTCAGAAATCGATTTTTTGGTCAAAAAACTTAAGAAAACTAAAATCGCTTATAACTTCGTTAAAACACGCTTAAATGGCAAAATAAGCTTATTTTCTCACTCATATTTTCTTTCAAAAATCGTTTTTTGGCAAAAAATCCTACGAAAATTAAATCGCTTATAACTTTGTTAAAATACGTTTAAATTAAAAAATAAGCTTATTTGGTGATCAGTCGTGTTTTTCTTTTAATGTCGATTTCTTTGTCAAAAAATAAAATCGCTTAAACTTCGTTAAAACACGTTTAAATGGAAAAATAAGCTTATTTTGTGACCACTCATATTTTCCTTCAGAAATCGATTTTTTAGTCAAAAAACTTAAGAAAACTAAAATCGCTCATAACTTCGTCAAAACACGTTTAAATGGAAAAATAAGCTTATTTTGTGATCACTCATATTTTCCTTGAAAAATAGAGTTTTTAGCATAAATCTTAAGAAAACTAAAATCGCTTATAACTTCGTTAAAACACGTTTAAATGGAAATATAAGCTTATTTTGTGACCACTCATATTTTCCTTCAGAAATCGATTTTTTTTGCCAGAAATCTTACGAAAATTAAAATCGCCTATAACATCGTCAAAACACGTTTAAATGGAAAAACAAGTAAGAAAGTATAGTCGGGCGTGGCCGACCATATGATACCCTACACCAGTTATGAATATTAAATGTGATTTATTTTTCATAATATCGCATTTATCTTCAATATTCCCTTGTTCCGATACATTTAAGCAATTTATGGATGAAAAACTAATTTTCTGAAAGAGGCTTTATATGGGGGCTAGGGGCAAATATGGACCAAGCCCGATAAAATTTTGTGAATATATTTATATTTACATAATATTTTATTGTGCTGAATTTCATCGCGATATTTGTGTTTATAAGTTAATTTGGGACATTCAAGTATTTTTCTGAAGGGGACTTTGTATGGGAGCTAGGGTCAAATGGGGCCCGATCTTTATGAAATTTGGCAGGGTTATCAAGACTTCTATAAAACTTAGTTATGCCGTATTTTATAGATATATCTGTATATTTAACATAATTATGAGCTCAGAAGCCCTTTTCGGGGGGTTCTGTTCTATGGGGGCTAGGTGAAATAATGGACCGATTTTAACCATTTTCAATAGGCTTCGTCCTTGGGTCAAACAAAACGTGCATGCCAAATTTCATCCAATTATCTTGAAAATTGCGACCTGTAGCTTGCGCACAAGGTTTACATGGACAGCCAGCCAGCCAGCCAGCCAGACGGACGGACGGACGGACATAGCTTAATCGACTCAGAAAACGATTCTAAGCCGATTGGTATACTTTAAGGTGGGTCTAGGACGAATATTTTTATATGTTACAAACATCAGCACAAATCCAATATACCCTCCCCACTAAAGTGGTGTAGGGTATAATAAGCTTATTTTGTGATCACTCATATTTTCCTTGAAAAATAGATTTTTTAGCATAAATCTTAAGAAAACTAAAATCGCTTATAACTTCGTTAAAACACGTTTAAATGGCAAAATAAGCTTATTTTGTGATCACTCATATTCTCCTTCAGAAATCGATTTTTTGGTCAAAAAACTTAAGAGAACTAAAATCGCTTATAACTTCGTTAAATCACGTTGAAATGGAAAAATAAGCTTATTTTGTGATCACTCATATTTTCCTTCAGAAATCGATTTTTTGGCTAGAAATCTTACGAAAACTAAAATCGCCTATAACTTCGTCAAAACACGTTTAAATGGAAAAATAAGCTTATTTTCTTGAGAGCTATGACCAGTTATGGTCATCGCAAAACAATTTTATAGTGTAATTTATGTATATAAGAGCAATATTTGTGCTAAATGTATGGATATCAATATTTTGTAATGAGTTATGTACGTTTAAGTGATTTTCGGGAGGGGACCTTGTATGGGAGGTATGACCAATTATGGACCGCTGGGAAAAAAATTTCACAGTAATATTTCTGTACATATGAGCAATACTTGTACCAAATTTAATATGGATATCTTAATTTAGTAATGAGTTATGCGCCTTTAAGTGATTTTCGGGAAGGGTCCTTGTATGGGAGCTATAAGCAATTATGGACCGATCGGAAAAAAATTTCATAGTCATATTTCTGTGCATATAAGCAATACTTGTACCAAATATGATATGGATATCTTAATTTAGTAATGAGTTATGCGCGTTTATGTGATTTTCGGGAGGGCACCTTGTATGGGAGCTATGTCCAATTATGGACCGATCCAGAAAATGTTTTCTGTGAATGAATTCTATTGATATATGATTTTAATTGGTAAAAATTTATGAATATATCGACATTCTGACGGAAATTATTAACAAAAAACCCATTTTCCGGGAATATGTACTTTTGTATGGGAGGTATATGAAATTGTGGACCGATTCTGGCAATTTTCAACAGGAATTAAGATCTTGCGTAGAAACGAATGTATGATGACTGATATTATCTTGCATAGTTTTCGAGAAAATTACATCAGAATGTGTAAAAAATGCTTATTTTTTTCATAACTTTTCCCGGTGGGAACCGATTTTGCTCATTTTCAATAGCAAACTGCCTAGGGCAACAGTGAATATTTTCGGTGAATTTCGTTGATTTAGTTTGCTTCGTTTTAACGTGAGCGTGTTTTATACAGACAGACAGACGGACAGACGGACATAGCTAAATCGACTCGGAATTTCATAAGGACCAAGAACATATATACTTTGTTGGGTCTCAGATGAATATTTCTCAGTGTTACAAACGGAATGTCAAACTTATATATACCCTCTCTCACCACTGACCACTATCAGTGGTGAGAGAGGGTATAAAAATAAGCTTATTTTGTGACCACTCATATTTTCCTTCAGAAATCTATTTTTTGGTCAAAAAACTTAAGAAAACTAAAATCGCTTATAACTTCGTCAAAACACGTTTAAATGGAAAAATAAGTTTATTTTGTGATCACTCATATTTTCCTTTAAATACATTTTTTAGCATAAATCTTAAGAAAACTAAAATCGCTTATAACTTCGTTAAAACACGTTTAAATGGCAAAATAAGCTTATTTTGTGATCACTCATATTCTCCTTCAGAAATCGATTTTTTGGTCAAAAAACTTAAGAAAACTAAAATCGCTCATAACTTCGTTAAAATACGTTTAAATGGCAAAATAAACTTATTTTGTGATCACTCAAAATAAGCTTATTTTGTGATCACTCATATTTTCCTTCAAAAATCTTACGAAAACTAAAATCGCTTATAACTTCGTTAAAACACGTTTAAATGGCAAAATAAGCTTATTTTGTGATCAGTCATATTCTCCTTCAAAATTCGATTTTTTGGCCAAAAATCTTACGAAAACTAAAATCGCTTATAACTTGGTTAAAACACGTTTAAATGGAAAAATAAGCTTATTTTGTGATCACTCATATTTTCCTTCAAAAATCGATTTTTTGCCCAAAAATCGTACGAAAACTAAAATCGCTTATAACTTGGTTAAAACACGTTTAAATGGCAAAATAAGCTTATTTTGTGATCACTTTTTATTTTCCTTCAAAAATCTTACGAAAACTAAAATCGCTTATAACTTCGTTAAAACACGTTTAAATGGAAAAATAAGCTTATTTTGTGATCACTCATATTTTCCTTTAAAAATAGAATTTTTAGCATAAAACTTAAGAAAACTAAAATCGCTTATAACTTCGTTAAAACGCGTTTAAATGGAAAAATAAGCTTATTTTTTGATCACTCATATTTTCCTTCAAAATCGATTTCTTGGTCAAAAAAACTTAAGAAAACTAAAATCGCTTATAACTTCGTTAAAACACGTTTAAATGGCAAAATAAGCTTATATTGTGATCACTCATATTCTCCTTCAAAAATCGATTTATTGGGCAAAAATCTTACGAAAACTAAAATCGCTTATAACTTCGTTAAAACACGTTTAAATGGAAAAGTAAGTTTATTTTGTGATCACTCATATTCTCCTTCAAAAATCGATTTTTTGGTCAAAAAACTTAAGAAAACTAAAATCGTTTATAACTTCGTTAAAACGCGTTTAAATGGAAAAATAGGCTTATTTTGTGATCACTCATATTTTCCTTCAGAAATCGATTTTTTGGTCAAAAAACTTAAGAAAACTAAAATCGCTTATAACTTCGTTAAAACACGCTTAAATGGCAAAATAAGCTTATTTTGTGATCACTCATATTTTCCTTTAAAAATAGAATTTTTAGCATAAAACTTAAGAAAACTAAAATCGCTTATAACTTCGTTAAAACGCGTTTAAATGGAAAAATAAGCTTATTTTTTGATCACTCATATTTTCCTTCAAAATCGATTTCTTGGTCAAAAAAACTTAAGAAAACTAAAATCGCTTATAACTTCGTTAAAACACGTTTAAATGGCAAAATAAGCTTATATTGTGATCACTCATATTCTCCTTCAAAAATCGATTTATTGGGCAAAAATCTTACGAAAACTAAAATCGCTTATAACTTCGTTAAAACGCGTTTAAATGGAAAAATAGGCTTATTTTGTGATCACTCATATTTTCCTTCAGAAATCGATTTTTTGGTCAAAAAACTTAAGAAAACTAAAATCGCTTATAACTTCGTTAAAACACGCTTAAATGGCAAAATAAGCTTATTTTGTGATCACTCATATTTTCCTTCAGAAATCGATTTTTTTATCAAAAAACTTAAAAAAACTAAAATCGCTATAACTTCGTTAAAACACGTTTAAATGGCAAAATAAGCTTATTTTGTGATCACTCATATTCACTTTCAAAAATCGATTTTTTGGCCAAAAATCTTACGAAAACTAAAATCGCTTATAACTTCGTTAAAACACGTTTAAATAAAAAATAAGCTTATTTTGTGATCACTCATGTTTTCCTTCGAAATCGATTTTTTGGTCAAAAAACTTAAGAAAACTAAAATCGCATATAACTTCGTTAAAAGACATTTAAATGGAAAAATAAGCTTATTTTGTGACCACTCATATTTTCCTTCAGAAATCGATTTTTTGGTCAAAAAACTTTAGAAAACTAAAATCGCTTATAACTTCGTTAAAACACGTTTAAATGGCAAAATAAGCTTATTTTGTGATCACTCATATTCTCCTTCAAAAATCGATTTTTTGGCCAGAAAACTTACGAAAACTAAAATCGCTTATAACTTCGTTAAAACACGTTTAAATTTAAAAATAAGCTTGTTTTGTGATCACTCATATTTTCCTTCAAAAATCGATTTTTTTGGTCAAAAAACTTAAGAAAACTAAAATCGCTTATAACTTTGTTGAAACACGTTTAAATGGAAAAATAAGCTTATTTTGTGATCACTTCTATTCTCCTTCAAAAATCGATTTTTTGGCCAAAAACATGTTTAAATGGAACAAGCAACAGAGTTATATTCGGCCATGCCGAATCTTATATATCCACCATCAAACCATCCTGGTGAATAAACTTTGATACTATCGATCTATGTTGAATCATATGTCGATATTAATATGAACATCAGGGAAATATTTGGAAGAGGGTCTTTAATAAGGGCTTAAGTATAGACCGATTTTAGTTCATATAAAAGTTTTTATGTCGAATTTTATTGTTATATATATGCTTATAAATGGCAGATATGAGCATTAAAGTTATTTTCTGAAGGGGACCTTATATGGGGGGTAGGTCAATTATGGACTTATAAAATTCTATGAAGAGATTTATGTTCCCATAAAACATGTTTGTGCCGACTTACATTGCTATTGATGCTTTTCTTAGCCAGTTATGAGCAAAAAAAGTCATTTTCTGAAGGGGACTTTATATGGGGGTAGGGTCAATTATGGGCCTATTCTTATAAAATTGTACAAAGAGATTTAGGTTCCCATAAACCATGTTTGCTTCTCTTAGCCAGTTATGGACGATAAAGTAATTTTCTGAAGGGGACTTTATATGGGGGGTTGGGTCAATTATGGACCGATCCTTATAAAATTCTACGAAGAGATTTATGTTCGCATAAAACATGTTTGTGCTGACTTTCATCGCAATTGATGCTTCTCTTAGCCAGTTATGAGAGATGAAGTCATTTTCTGAAGGGGGCCTTATATGGGGGCTAGGCGAAATCGTGGACCGATATTACCCATTTTCAATACCAAACAAACTAAATCAACTAAAAGTATCTATGCAAAATTTTAGCTCGCTAGCTACTTCCATTTTGACTCTATCTGTTTTCGACAGATAGACAGACGGACGGACATGGCTAGATCGTCTTAGAATCTAATAAGGACCCAGAATATATATACTTTTATGGGTCTTAGGGGAATATTTCAATGCGTTACAAACGGAATGACAAAAACAATATACCCCCCATCTTTTTTGATGGTGGGTATAAAAATAAGCTTTTTTTGTGATCACTTATATTTTCCTTCAAAAATATTTTTTTTAGCATAAATCTTAAGAAAACGAAAATTCGTTTATGAGAGCTAATTGGGGGGCTAGGGTTAATTATGGAGCGATCGTCAAAATATTTGGTAGAAAGATTTCGGATCATATGAAACTATGTCGAATTTCTTCACTATACTCGAATGTTTAGTCCAGTAATGAGTGTTAAAGTCATATTCTGAAGGGGACTGTATCTATATGCGTTTTTTAAACTATTGTGGATGGCCTACGAAATTTAAAATTATTCTTAATACTCATAATATATTCTTTGTTCTGATGTGGTAAAATTTATCAAAATTATTCTTATAATCTACCTTTTGCTATTACTCATAATTATGCAATATTAAAATATATTTGCCATTTTTAACTAGTTATATTTGTACACATGCATACATAAATATGTATGTATATGTATGTATACCTGTTTATTTGTTTGCCTATTTATTTATGTGCATACGCATTGTCAACGGATTACAGGCCAACTTGAGCTGTAAAATAAAATTTATGTTTACAAAACAAATAACACTAATCCGTCAACAGCAACATAAGCCAAGCCAGCCATACACACGTTCGCATCCATGAATTTGTAGTCGTTGCGTTATTATTTTATTTAACTTTTTTAGGTTTTTTCGGTTTGTTTGTTTTGTTAGTAACATATACAATATAGCAACAATAATAACAGCAAGTACATGAATAAAGTGTCATATTTGTATAAGTTATAACCGCATGATAGAAATATAAACATACTCACATCTAAACGTGCATTGGTATAAATATATAAATTTATACCGACAACAAACACATACATTCTGGCTTAATATTCAGGTAAACCATAGAGACAAATATTCAAATACGCAAAAATATTCAGACAATAAATACTGAATGGTATTAGAATAGGTACGATTTGTCATATCAAAATGTTAAGAAAATATTATTTTTCTCTTCACAAATTTAATAAATTCCCAGTAAATCATTTATTAAATTTTTTAACATATAATTAAGTTGCCTCAATTATCCTAAAACCCTATAAAATTTTAGACAATGTAAATATTAGAAATGTTTACCTACATAATTGAATGAAGTGTATAAAAAGTACTTCCGTACTCATTAAGTATAAATTCATTATCAGACACCTCAATAATATAATAATAACAACAACTAAAGCCATATGTTATACATATGTACATATAAAATCATGTTTGTTGGAAAATGTAATGAAATTGTCATAAATACAATTTGCCACAAAACGTATGTAGATATAACTACACCATTTTCAATTGAAATTGGGAAAATATCAGAAAAATTAAGAGTTTTTTTATTTTATATTAGAAAATGTTAAATTTCAATTGAATTTTGAATCAAACTGAGAATTCTGATTTAAAATTTAAACTGAAATTCCGAATTTTTATTTATGTTGAGCAAATTTTAACTAAAATTGGAAATTTAAAATTTACATATAGAAAACTCAAAACTTAATTCAGAATTTAGATTTGATATTGAAAAAAATCCTATTGAAAAATAAGTTCTCTGACAATTCCTCTAGCAATTTGGAAAATTTAAATTAATTTAAAAAAATCTATAAACCAAATTGTGTATTCTCGAAAATTTCCTTAACATGAATTATATACATATGAAATCGGAATTTTCGGGAAATGTTCTTCGGTTCAAAAATTTGAAATTAAATTAATTTTCGAAAAAGAAAATCGTGAGAAACACTCCTCTGAAAATATAATTATAAATATACATATTTATAAACAAACATATCTACCGTCATTTTAATATCCTCATTTGCATATTAACACGTGCTTTATTTTGCATACATTTGTGCGTTTTCTGTCGTTCTATCCCATTTCTTTAAAAAAAAAAAAAATATAAACGACAACAGCATTTGGTTACTGTGGATTGCGTTAGTAAGTATTAACAACAATTTCATTTATATACAATATAAATGTGGCGGTTAGAGTATATGTATATGTATGTATATGTATATAAATACTATAAATTGGTATAGAAGTAATGGTTACAGTTTGGCTTCAAGTCTACACTTATGTACATACATACATATGTTAACCCTGTCTCATATTTAAACAATATTTTTCATTTTACAAAATCAGAAAAAGAACAAAAAATATAATATATAAACAATACTTGTTTATGTGGGTAGTTATCGTTGTTTATGTATATATATAGATATTACATAAGCTAGGAAGGCTGTGTTATCTATAAACCACTTTGGTGTTTATAGTAGCGTAAAAAGCTAAAAACAAGTATATAATTACAGCAAAACAAGACCAACCAACAGCAGCAACAAATACTAAGTACAACACACTATCCACATGATCACACAAAAGTACCAGTAACATCTGTACATAACATTGGTATTACATAAATTTTTATAAATATGTTTACCACTTTACTACCATCACCCTCAATGCTCCACTCATTTCCTATCTTTCACGCTGTCTTTATGACTGTGTGACCACAATGCAAAAAATTAAAATGAAATGAATTTTACTAATTAGCATTAAACATATGTTTCATAAAATGTTTATAACCATTAGAGTGTTCCAAGTAACAACTTTTTTAAGAATCTTGTTATAAACTAATTGTACTGAGATTAGGATTTTCAATTGTTGATAGGGTACTGATAACCCTCTCAGAAATATCTCATATTCATTACAGTAACAAGCATCGCTTGAGTGGTGGGACTACAAAAAATATTTCCACGGAACACTCTAATGTATATGTTTATGTATGTACATATGTGTAAAAATTGTATTCTTATGTATTTAAGTGTAAACTGGCAGGAACGATTTAGTGCGTCGCTTATTAAATATCAACGAAAACTGGTGTTTATTTGTTGGTTTGACTTTTATTAATTTTGATAACTAACGACAAAATAATTGCTGAAGCATATCGCTCATTGTAGTAAGACTGGAAAAATTGAAAATGTGTATTTTTTTGAACTGTGTATTACAAAATATAGTCCTATTTTAAAGCATATTATATAATGTAATCTTTTTTAAAAAAAAATCAAAAAATCGATTTTGACGAAATTTGCACCAAGATTAATACTGTTGGATACACATACATTTTCAGCTCTATCGGTCAGGAACTGCCAGACTTAGAGGGGGTCAAAGTTGGACATTTTGGTTTTACTGGGTTTTATTCAAATTAATGTAACTTTTCACCTATTGGTCCTAGCAAACATTTTCCAAAGGAGTTCAGATAGCTATAACATTGTTACCAAAACATTTTTTTTATTTTTTTTTTAATTTTTGTTCACAAAGCTTACACAATTCCTTTTAAGGGCACCTCATAATGGATATCTAGCTTAGACCATTTCCTTTAAGAGCTTTGTGGTTACTTAGTGAAATGCAAGTGGGATATCTATGCACCTCATCTCATCTCATATGCACCTTACATCCAACTAAGTGACCACAAATCCCTTAAAGGAAATGATACTAATATAAAATAATACTAACATTGGTGTAAATTTCATCCAAATCGGAAGACATCGATTTTAATAGTTGGGTAACTTGACACGAACTTGCCCACATATATTTTTGGAAAGTAAAATTTTGCCTTAAATTCAGATTAGCTTATTTAACTGATTTTATGTTTGAAATCCAATATTATGTTTAAAAATAATTTCAGAGATAAATAGTAGTTGGAGGCGTCATGAAATAACTCCCCACAAAATAACTCCCCAAAACAAAAATGAATTCAGTCCTCAAATTTGGGGACATATTTCATTATGAAATACTTCCCCAATTTAAAAATGAAAAAAAGCCCCAACGAAATGAAATAACTTCCTAAATTAAAATGAAATAACATCCCATTTTTGGGGATTTATTTCATATGAAACAAATCCCTAATTTTAAAATGAAATAAGTTCCCATTTAAAAATAACAAATTATGGAACAAATCGGTTTTAGTGACATTTCTAAAAAAAGTATGTGGCTCATACTTTCGAGTGGGGCTTCAAAGTTTATTACATTTCAGTTTAATCGCTTAATAAAGGCCGGCGCAAGGACTTTCTACTCTATGGTATGTCCAACGACTGCTTCACTTAATAAATATTTCCTAAATAGCCGGCCTACGGCCGGACGCAAGGATTTACCACTCTATAATATGACCAACACCGGCTACGCTTAGTAAAGATTTCCTAAATAGCCGGCCTAAGGCCGAACACTCTTGATACAGGGAGAGTGTATTCTTAGCGAAACCGGTGTCTAATGTACCCCAGAGGGGTGCGCCCGGCCAAAGGCCGGTTATCAGACATCTATTTTTTATTTCATGTGACAAAAGTAATATAATGAAATTACTCCCCAAAATATTTTTAGGGATTTATTTCATTTTTGAATTTTGAGGAATTATTTCATAATGAAATAACTCCCCATTTAAAAGGTGAAATAATGCCCCAAAAAGCGAATTAAATCCCTAAATTTCTTTGTTTTTGCTTTCTGAACAAATTTTTAGGGAGTTATTTCATTTTTGTTTTGGGGAGTTATTTCATGACGCCGTGGTTGGAGGCCGTTTTTCTCCAAATGTTTGCTTTGGATTAATCCAGTCTTTTCTTATTCCAACAAGGGATTATGGCAGTAATATAATAACTAATTTGATAATTTTTACTAAAAACAAATTAATTTAACCATACAACCTCTCTTATTAGGAAAAGAACTGATAAAAAAATTTCTTCAGAGTATTAAATATGTAAGTGAACCTATTATTACATCACCGCAACTAAACTATTTAAAATTCGAAAATATTTATATATTTATACTTAAACATCTATTAAACTAAAACTTTTAGTTCAAGTGCCCATGATTCTTTGTCAAAAAGATAAAAGCTTTTTAACCTTCAACAAAATAAAACACGCCATAACAAGAGTAAGAAAAAAAACTAAGTGTATTAGGTTTGGTCAACGGAGACAATAGTTAAAACTTTTAAACCAAAAACGTTAGTTTTTTCTCTTCATTTCAGCACAAAGGACCTCCATCAAACAACTTACACAATTTTTGGTAGTAATATTTTTGTTTTGGGGTTAAGTCTTCTATTTTTGTTGTTTGTTGCTGTCTGAACGTGTGCAACATAAGTTCCGTAATAGTTTTGTGCGGTAGTGTCAACAGCAATTGCCAAGTATTTGTTGTGTGGCACTTTATTTTCAATATTTGAGAAATGAGTTCCATTTACAGCAACTAGGAGAAAATGTAGGAAAAAAAGTAAAAGAAAAATAATTTGGCAAAGTAAATAAAGAAATTTACTAGGATTTGTACACATATCATCTAATCAAACCATATAATTCTAAAATTATATGCAGTTAACAAAATACTGGACTAGGAGGTTATCAAATTGTGCGCCAATTTATATATTATATGATGTTTAACTTGCTGGAGTCCCTTAAAAAGTAATCCACCTATCTTTGATTTTTAAGAGTTATAGTTTAAACATAAAAGCATTTTAGTAAAACTCGATGAGAAACGAAATATGTTAAAAACAAGAGAGAGTGTTATATTCGGCTGTGCCGAATCTTATATACCCACCATCAAACAGTATGCCTATAAATATTAGGGCGATATTTCGAATATGGTTTAAGTCAATTATGGACCCAGCTCTTTTGAATTAACAAAATATTAATTTTTAAAAACAAAATATTTTTGTTCAATGTTTAAACCGTGAGCGTATGAGTAATTTTCTGAAGAGGACCTTTTATGCGTCAATTTTGTACCTATACTCATAAAATTTTGTACATATATTTTGTTTTGTATAGAACTTGTTTATGTCAAATTTCATCGCTGTACACCTATTTGTAAATAAGGAAAACTCGTATATTAATAGGCAGAACCCTTTATGAAGTGAACCTTTTATAGGGGCTAGATCAATCCTTATTAAATTCGGAATGAAGAATTATGTTCCTAAGTATAAACTTTTTTATGTCGATTTTCATTGCTATACTCTTAATTTTCTGAATCCTCCTCATCAAATTTTCAGAAAAGGACCTTATACAGCGAATATTATCGCTGTATTCGCATTTTTATGCCAGTAATAATCGTTAAAGTAATTTTCTGAAGGGGGCTTATAGGAAGGGTAGCAAGATTAACGTTCGTATAAAAGTTTCTTATGTCGAATTTCATAACTGTCGTATTTTTAAGCCAGCAATGATCAGAAGGGTACTTCGTATTTTTAAGGAAGTAATGAGCATTAAAATAATTTTCCTAAGGGTACCTCATATTGGGGGTATGACCAATTATGGACCGATCTACATAAACTTTGGTAGAGAGATTTTGGCTTGCGAGGAACTTATATGTGTCAAATTTTATTAACGTATTTTTTAGCCAGTAGTGAGCTCTATAGTCATTTTCGGAACGGGACCTTGTATGGGCGATAGGGTCAATTATGGACCGATCCTCACTAAATTTGGTAGAGAGATTTTGGCTCGTATATAACTTATGAGTGTCGAATTTCATCACATTACTCTTATTTTTAAGCCAGTAATGAGCGTTAAAGTAATTTTCTGAAGGGCACATTATATGGGGATAGGGTCATTTATAGGGCGATCCTCAAAAACAAATAGTACGGAGATTCTGGTTCGCATAAAACTTATGTGTGTCGAATTTATCACCTTATATGGGGGTAGAGTCAATTATGAACCGATCGTCATAAAATTTGATGGAGAGATTTTGGATCAGATAAAACTTATTTATATATGTCGAATTTCATCCCTCTATTCGTAGTTTTCAAACAGTTATGACTGTTAAAGCTGTATTTCGGGGGTCCACTTGTATGGGGCCGAAAACGTATACCGATATTGCCCATTTTCAATACCAAACAAACCTAATTAATAGAGAATATTTATGAAAAATTTTAACTGTCTAACTTTTCCCATGTGGTCGCTATCGTGATTTTAACAAACAGACGGACGGACATGGCTAGATCATGTTAGAATTTAATAAGAACCCAGAATATATATACTTTTGTCTATGACCAATATTTCGATGTGTTACAAACGGAATGACAAAAACAATATACCCACATCTTTTTTGATGGTGGGTATAATTACGAGAGGGTTAGTACTGTTGGATATTAGGCCAGACACAGCACTATCGGTCCAGAACTGCCGGACTTAGAGGGTATCAATGTTGGACATTTTGGTCATACAGGGTTTTATGCACCTATTGGTCGTACCATAAATTGTCCAAAGGATTTCAGATAGCTATTTCTTCAATGTTTCCAGAAGAAAGCTTTTAAGGGCTTTATAGTCCCATAATGGGATGTGAGTGGGATATGTATATAAAAATCTTTGCATTAAAAGCAGTAAATAATATTATGAAAATATACTGTTCAGAAGGACTAACCCGACTATATGTAACCATGTATTTAAAAAAAAAATACCGTACTCCATTGGTTGATGGTTACACCTGAAATTGAGTTTATGGTAAATATTTTTGTATATTACAAACATAAAAACACACAAATAAAAAATACCCTTCCTGCCATAATGGTGTAGGGTATAAAAAGTGTATTAAAAACAATAACATTTCCTATAAATGTGCAAAACTTTTAGTTACTCTTATCTGGTAAATAAATAATATAAAGTTAAAAGTTTTTAACAAACGCGACTGGGGAACTAATTTAGAACTTGAGAAAAGTTCGTGTGCTTTGTTCTAAATTTGTTTGTAGTTTGGGCATAAAGTTTTTCCTTAGTTTTGCTTTATTTTCGTTTTTTTAGGCAAAATAGCAAGTGAAATGATGCCATGATTTGAATGGTCACATAACACTGGCTTAGAGACTGAATTGTTAGATAAATAGACTGGCAGCAGTTGGACAGAAAATGCAAGATGGCATATAAACCAAAAGCAAGAGCCAAAAAAAACTGAAGCAGTCAACACCAACGTAACAAAAAAAAATATACATAGAAAAGTGAAAAAGTAATATCATGTTGATTTCAATAGGACTGTTAAAGTGATGACAACTTGAAAATATTTTAATAGTTATAGTTAAAGTGTATGTAAAAAAATCAAATAAGAAATTAAATTCCAAAATAATTTAAGTTTGAAATGTTGTAGTGAATTCTTAAATATTGCTTGAAAATAAAAACGCTTAATTGTCATTACAGTTCTATTTAGGTCTTTGTCGAAACACTTCTAACTAATATTGAAATAGTTTTAAATTGTAATTTTTTTTATACCCTACTTCACTTTAGTATATACCCTCTCAATATTGGGTTTGTGCTGATGTTTGTAACGTACAATAATATAGGCCCTTAAATCTGCTTAAAATCATTTTCTGTGTCGATTTAGCGATATCCGTCCGTCTGTCCGTCCGTTTGACCGTGTAATCAAACAGGTCACAATTTTGAAGATAAATTAAATTTGGTACATGATCGTCTATTGAAAATATCGGTCCATTATTCCACCTAGCCCCCCATACAACTGAACTCCCGAATAGGTTTGTAAACCTTGTAATCAAACTACAGGTCGCAATTTTGAAGATAATTCATTGAAATTTGGCACATGATCTTCGATTGTACCTGAGAAGAAGCCTTTTGAAACTGCCTTGATGACCCTGATGAATTTAATAATGATAGGGCCTCATTTGACCCTAGCTCCTATACAGAGACCCCTTCAAAATATGACTTATATGTCCACAATTTTATTCAACAATAAATGGCTTAAGTATATCTGAGGCAAGATAAAATTCAACTTAAATACTTTATTATGAAAACTAAATCACATTTTATTTTTATAACTGCTGTAGGGTATTATATGGTCGACTATAATTTCTTACTTATTTTAATATGTATATGCTAGAGGTTTTAATTCAATAAAAATATTTTATTGTCAAAGAAGCTTATAAAAAGATATTCAAATTTGTTAAACTAGTTCTAAATTAATATTTCATAAGTTCCTATGGGAAATAGTAAAATGATAGTTGTGGCATTTTATTTTATTTAAATAATATTTTATATTATACTTATACTATATTTGTAAAACTTGTCTACATGCAAAAAAAATCTCATTATACCCTAAACTACTACTATATTGGAAAGGTTTTCCGAGGCAGTTGAGATATGCCCGTACATCCATCTGTCCCCTCGAATGGCGGGTTATCCATGCAAATCTTGTGCACAAGGAACAGGCAGCGATTTTCAAAATATTTTTATATAATTTAGGTCACGTGAATAGTGTACAGACTTTTTGTAATTTTGTCTTAACGTGTAATTGCTTTTCTAGAAAATATTAACAAATAATCGATTATGGGTTTACTAATACTTTAAAGAAAGATAAAATTTGTATTAATAGACACCAATACATTTATTACAGATCAGAATGACTATGAGTAATCCAGATTGTATGTAGTTGTCATTGCCGTATGTAATAACAAGTCATTTCATTATTTAACTACAGCGTAATAAAGTCATTTAAACTATCAGAAAATGTATAAAAATAAGTAAAAATGATTTACAGTATTTAAACTATGTGAAAAATAAAGAAATCACTTAATTTCCACAAAAAATAATACATTAAGCAAAAACAAAATTACGCACATTAAATGCATTCATTCATTATTAAAAAAATGTTGCTGAATACATGAAATTCATAAAATTAATATAAATGTTTAAATTGTGAATTGTGTGTTTATGAGCTGATATTTTTTTCCAACTCATACCGCCAAGTTAAAAGTCAAGTCTTTTGGTCATATATACATATTTCCCAATTATTTTTTCTTTTTAAATCGTTTTAATAACATTTGTGCGAGCTGTTAAATTAAAAAATAGCACAAAAAAAACCCATTTACTCGTAATTTTTTTTGTATAATGAAAACAAAAGGGGGTAATTATTATGTGTTAGTTGCGCATTTAGGGTATAATTAGAAAGTGATTTGCCTGTAGGTATTTTGTTAATTTTATGTTGCCATAAAATCTTCAGCGGTTACATTTTTACTCTTTTTTACTCCATATTTTTACATATATTTTTTTCATTATTAAACTTATGTATCTGAAAATCTGAAAAAGAAGTGAAAAAAATTAAAATTTCCATAAATCTGTGTTAAAATGAGAGTTTGTGTTTGAGCTTTTGTGCAAAAAATTATTAAATG
This sequence comes from Lucilia sericata, assembly GCF_015586225.1. Classification (NCBI taxonomy): domain Eukaryota; kingdom Metazoa; phylum Arthropoda; class Insecta; order Diptera; family Calliphoridae; genus Lucilia; species Lucilia sericata. The sequence goes on from NW_023994048.1 coordinate 1,214,037, forward strand.
AATTATGTTACAATAGGGTAAGGGAAAAAGTCATTTATCTGATTTAAGTTAACATACTATTTGAGAAATAAGCTCTTTCATATTGCAGTTTTTTAGAGCTTTAAAAATATTGTCATAATCATTTATTTAAAAAGGGAAAGAAATTTCAGAATTTATTGTTTGTAGCTAACTTTCGTAATACTTCTATATGGATCTAGCTTTATAACACATACAAAATTTTTCCCCTTTATAATTTTTCCCAGTTTCACGTTTTTTTTTTTCAATATTTGTTCAGGTTTTTTTTAACTTATTCAATTTTTCATTTTGTGTATTATGTTGTTTTTTCGAAGAGTCCACAAGGTGTTTTTATTTCATTTTAATTTTTTATATTCAGGCCCTTTAAACAAATAAAATTCACGATTATTATCAACCTTGAATAATGTACGCATTTTAATTTTTTTTTCTCCTCCACCTTTCAAAGTTTTTAATGTTGCCATTATTCATAAAAAAGATTTATTTTTTCTTTTTTATTGTATAAATTGTTTTTAATGACTGATGTATGCTGAAACAACTATTCACACAAGTCTTTTTCATATTTCATATACAATCATATACATTTTTTTCAGTTTATTTAAAAACTATATTTTTTAAATATTTAGCCCGAGTGTTAAGTGTAACATTAATTTAATTGTTTAAGGCAAAAAAATTAAGGGTCTGAATTTACTTATAAATAAAAACACTAACTTCATAGAACGGCCTGCAAATTTTATGGCAGTTTTTTTGATAAGTATTTCATTATTTAAAAAATATGAATACATACGTACTTAACATTAGTTTATCATAGAGAATTTCAAACTTTTCATTATTTAAGTTCCTACAAATAATATGTCTTGCTGTACTAAAATAGTTCCACGGGACGTATGATTGATTTGGAAATTTTTACAACAAGTATACGCAGTATATTGCAGTTGTGTTCAATTGTAAATAGTAAATATTAAAATCGGTAATGGTATTGACTTTGTTATGACCAGTGTTGACAATTTAGCACTTTTAGTGCTAAATTTAGCACTTTTTAAACTCATTTAGCACCCAAAAATGTAATCTAGCACCCTGCACCTTTTTTTTAGCATTTTTTTAAATGTTTTTTGGCACTTTTTTAGCACATTTTAGGATTTTTTGTACATATTCTTCTATGCCAATTTTAATTGTTCTTCTGTAAAAATATGGTTAAAAATTAATTATTATTAATTAATTATGATGAGCTTAAGTTACATTTTAAAAATATCATTATAATTGTAAACTCAATTTCAAAAACATTCACAACTAAAAATTTTTGCGTTACGCAGCAACAAACTCGTTCTATGGAACGTTTCTGGAACTAGCTCTTTAATCAATGATTTAAGTTCGAGTTTACCATCCTCAGATATAGTTCTAGAGAAGCTTTAGAGAACATATACACCTTCTTTAGAACTAGATCTTTTTCCAGCGATTTATGATTCAAATTGTTGAGATTGAGATTTGGAAACCGCCAATTATAATTAAAATTTCTTACAATAAATTCGAAATATTTTTCTACTAGTTTGAAGTAGTTGTTTTTAAAATCTGGACTAGTATCCCAATGTAAATATTTATAACAATGGATATATTGAAAGAAATGATTTCATCGGAACTTTTTAATCACAACATTTTTCAACAGATCTGTTTCGAGAATTAATGGCGATATTATTAGTTGCAATATCGCAGTTCCAGAATCTGCTTGTTTACTTCCGATCTAAAAAATTCAAAAAAATTTATTGAATAAGCATTTCTAATTCCGTAATAAAATTATCCAATAATAAGGTGATTTGGTATGTTTGCATATTAAGTTAAAAACATTATTTATGCAGTTAAAAAATATCAAAAAATAAAGCTATTTTAGAAAAATTCTAGGGGAGCTATATAAAAAATCCTCTTTTTTTGGGATAAAGTAACAATCGAAAAACTCTAAAACTAGTTATAAACATTTTGTTCTGTAGTAAAATCGTCCCATAATAAGTGGAGTTGGTGCATTTGCGTACTAAGCTAAAAATATTATTTATGTAGTTTATTTTAAAAATTTAAATATTTTACAATAAATAACCTTATTTATGTTAGCACTTTTTCTAGAATTTTTTTCTTCATTTTTAGCACTATCTAGCATTTTTTCAAAACAATCTAGCACTTTTTCGCAATTAGGTTTTAGCAACACTGACTATGGCGCTGGAGGTCCACTATAACGCTTACAAAAGTAGAAAGTAGATCTACTTTAAGCATTCTATGCGTCAAGGCATCCTACTTGTAGCACACAACAACATTGATTCTACGTTTTTGACAGCCGCGTAGCATGCGAAGAAGTGTAGAAAGCGTGCTGTGGACCTCCATCTTTATACTTGGTGCAGGATCAATACTTGTGGGTGTTAAACATCAGTATAACATGTTATATCTTCCCTGCTATAGTGTTATAGGTTTAACAAATTACTAACTCCATTATATTTGAAAAATATACACATTGTTGCTTCGAATAAAATTATAAAATATGCAAAATTTAGATAAATAATAACAAGAATTATAAATAATTTCAAGAATTTATAAGTATGTAGATACATACATATATCACAATTAAATCACATATGTTGTTTTAAATCAATATAATAAATGTTTTTATATAAATATGTATAATTTTTCACTTACAGGTACAGTTCTGTACATTACAACCCTTGTGTTTTGTTATTTTCATTACTTACACTTACATTATAAATTTATAGACAAACACACACTTAAATGTGATTGCAATTTTTAAATAACATTCCATGACAAGACGTTTTAAAATACTTGATATTTTGATTATACTCGGCACTTCATTTCTTTTTTTTTTTTTTGCTTCTATAAATACCCTCAGATAGATACTGAAATACTTCTGCATATTTATATGATTGTTACAACCATATGTTTATTATTTGTTTCTCGAATGTAACTGTGTATATTTTACAATTCTATGTAATTTGTTAGTAAGTATGTACGTGCATAATTACAGCTGTACATATATACATATGTATATGTGTTGTGTGTTTGTATCGAAAGCAATTTCATTTCTTTGAGTTGTGCTGCCAACATTTCATGTCATATTTGTTTTCTAATTTTAATGTTGGTTGATTTGAGTTTTTATTACGTTTGGCACTTCTTTCACACCTGAAGTTAATAACTTTACCTGCTTTTTTATTTACAATAACAATCTACTTACTTGATTTTATTATTATTTTTTTTTGTATTTATTATTGTACTATTTTCTATTTCTGACATTTACTTTGTTGTGTTTCATTTTAGTTTGTTTTCTGTTCAGTTCTATTCTTTTTATACCTTATATACTTAGTTGTTATTAACAACATTTATTCCTTATAATATCTAAGCTGTAGTAGAGAAACGTGCAGTTTATTTGATGTATACATTTTTATCACCTCTCTGACACTTGAAATACAGCATTAGGTAAGAGGAAATTAAAGAACAACGTTCAACTGACAATCAAAATCAGATATGTAAATACAACTATGTCTCGTTTAACATGGTATGTATGTTTATGTAAAACTCCTTAAATCGAAATATATATGCATAATTAAGTAATTTCTTCTTGGGTGTATTTCAAACTACATCAAGTGAATGGAGTGATTCCTTCATAAGTTTAACTTATATTTGCCCTCAAAAAAGTATTTTCCATATCTCTAGATTAACAAATTAGTGTGATTAAGGAATCCTTGTAAAAAGTCAAGGGCTTGGTGTACATATCTACAGGTAAAAGTAAAAATAGTAAGAGATAGGATTATTTTAGAAATTATGTTATATAAATAAAAATGATCTATACGAAATTAACAGTATACGGAATAGAAGAAAAATGTATAAAAAATAGCAATATGTATGCAATGTATTTTTTATTTAATACTAAGATACGATTTTGATGAAAAATATTCGATATTAGTGATAAAAGTATTATATTTGTGGGACATTATTTAGGGATCTACAGCCGATGCATTTTTATGGAAAGTATGAATTTTTTTTAAATAAATACATAAAATAAACATTTTATTTTATAAAAGTTTTATAAAACAAAATTTCAATACTAAATTTGATTTATAAACCGTTTATAAAACAACATTGTTTTATGAACAAGGTCATTAAAATATCAAAGTTTATTAAAATAAATAAATCTTATCTGCGTATACTAAATATAATGATTATATGTATTAAAATCAATCATACGTCTCGTACTTAATCTCATAGTAATTATATTAAGGTGGCCACAAAATTAATGTTGTTGATGTTCCAGCCAAAAATTAAAATTTAGTTCATTCTTGGATACTATTTCTCAAAATTTTTTTCCTGACGTTTTATTGGGTGAGCTGGATCAAAGGATAAAAATGTCCTTTTTTAAGGTTTTTCTTATTTTTTTTTATTTCTGGCAAATAAACTATATGCAAACATGTTATCAGATGAAAGGTCTTTAAGAGATGATTTCATTCACAAAACACAATTTTCTATACGACTCCTAAATTATTACTAATGTTGTAATTTTTCGGAAAATGTTTAGATTTTTAAAATTATTACATAGAATTATTTAATGTAATTAATTGAAATTATTACATTATAGACCTCACATTATTTCACCGAAATGGTTTTTTCAGTTTTTCAAAATTTGATATGTTTTGTATTTTATTTAAAAATTTTAAACCTCCCCGGCATTGTGATAGCTATATTTGTCTAACGTACTTAATATGTATATCGGTATGAGTGCAATTTTATTAGCTTTACATTGGTGTACAAAACTTTATAATGTCATTCTATATAAATCAAATTTTTAATTTTAACCAAAATATTAACACAATTTATCCTAAAAATGTACATGTTTGTTACGCTTACTTAGTTGATAACGGTTTATATGTTGTTGTTTGCATTATTTTGCAATGTTTTGGTAGTGTTCAAAGGCTTCGATAAATTCAAATAATATTCTATCTAGATTGAATTTTGACAAACGGAAAAAACCGTTTCGGTAAATTTTATTGAGGATTATTATGTATTAATTTCAACGAAATATATTAAATTCATCTGTGTTAAAATGTAAAAATTCGGAAAATTTTCCGAATAATTTGAAATTTTCATTTACTTTTGCTGCTACACAAAAATATTAGATAAGCCATTGAAAGTGCCTCTGAAGAACCTTTCTTATGATACCAAAATATTATATCATTCCTTTGGAAGAAATAAAAGTAAAATCATAAAAACCTCAAAAAAGGACCTTTTTATCCTTTGATAAAAAATATTGACGCTAGGACAAAAATTTGGAGAAACGGTATCTTAAAATCCATTAAGTTATCTTTTTAGGAATATTGACACCTTATTTTTCCTCCATAATTTGTATGGCCATCCTAATGTATATGGGTGTCAATATATCATATATGTATCAATAAAATTTCAAATAAAAGGATTGTATTTAACATTTTTCTATAGTATATAATATAATTGTATGAATCCTTGTGGAAAGCGAAGTCGAGTTTGTGACATCCATCTGTATATTGAAATCAATTTTCTGAAGACCCTAAAAATCTTCGTGTCCCAAATTTTCAATAAATCATAGACATACATTGGAAAAGTTTGCTATTGGAGATATGAGAAAAATTCAGATTATTAACTTAACATAAAAAAATTCGAATTGGGTGGGTAATATGAGTGATCACAGATTTTCACTATTTTTTCTCAATTGGAGCGTTTTTTTTCAGGATTTTCGAACGATTTTAGGTTTTACAGATAAAAACCGATTTTTCGTAGAAAATTTGAGTGATTGCACTTTTTTATTATTTTCTTAGTTTAAGAGTTATTTAGGGATCTACTGCAGATTTAAAGCTTTCAAAAAGTTTCAAACAATCATCTACGTTTAAAAATAAAACTGACATTACAGACTATTAATGCAGTTAAAGTTATTAAATACTAGCTATACCCTCATCGTAATGGAATAAAGTAAATATTATTGTAAATGTATATATATCTGCAATATCAAATTTATGTTTATATATTCAATATTTTAGAAAACTCAAAAAGTACCAATGAAGTACGAAAAAGTAACAAAAGACCTCTTTTATTTAATTTCATGTTCCTAAGTTCAATATTATAGAAAACTCAAAAAGTACCAATGAAGTACGAAAAAGTAACAAAAGACCTCTTTTATTTAATTTCATGTTCCTAAGTTCAATATTATAGAAAACTCAAAAAGTACCAATGAAGTACGAAAAAGTAACAAAAGACCTTTTTTATTTAATTTCATGTTCCTAAGTTCAATATTATAGAAAACTCAAAAAGTACCAATGAAGTACGAAAAAGTAACAAAAGACCTCTTTTATTTAATTTCATGTTCCTAAGTTCAATATTTTAGAAAACTCAAAAAGTACCAATGAAGTACGAAAAAGTAACAAAAGACCTTTTTTATTTAATTTCATGTTCCTAAGTTCAATATTATAGAAAATTCAAAAAGTACCTTTTGAAGAACGAAAAAGTACCAAAAAGTCCCCTTTTGTAGGTCCTCACTTAATCCGGGCTCTACATTAAGTTCATGTTTCTAGGTTCAATAATAGAAAATTCAAAAAGTACCTTTTGAAGAACGAAAAAGTACCAAAAAAGTCCCCTTTTATAGGTTCTCACTTAATCCGGGCTCTACATGCATAATTAAATGTTTCTAGGTTGAATATTATAGGAAATTTATAAAGTACCTTTTGAAGAACGAAAAGGTACCAAAAAGTCCCCTTTTATAGATTATCATTTACTACGGGCTCTACATGCTTATTTTCATGTTTCTAGGTTCAATTTAATAGAAAACTCAAAAAAGTACCAGTCAAATTACGATAAAGTACCAATAAGTCCCCTTTTATAGATTCTAATTTACTCCAGGCTCTACATGATTAATTTCATGTTTCTAAGTTAAATTTTATAGAAAACTCAAAAAGTACCAGTCGAAGGACGAAAAACTACGAAAAAGTCCCCTTTTATAGATTCTCATTTACTCCGGGCTCTACATGCTTAATTTAATGTTTCTAGGGTTAATTTTAAAGAAAACTCAAAAAAGTACCTGTATAGAACGAAAAAGTAGCGAAAAGTCCCTTTATTATTAATTTCATGTTTCTATTTCAATATCATAGAAAACTCAAAAAGTACCAGTTGGAGAATGAAAAAGTCCAAAAAATTATAACCTGGTACCGGGGTTCCAAATAACATCCCATTATATATTTAGTGTTTCTAAGTTTAAAATTTTTATCTAAATTGGATCATTGTGTTTGAATAAAATCAAATTTCCCGTTTTTACCCCTTTTGATACTTTTTTCTCCCCATTAACGAAATAAAAATTCTATTCCAAAAAGTTGCAACATCGTAGTGGGAGCCCGTTATTATGTATTCATATGTATAAGTTAATAAACCAAAAACAATGTTTTATGAAAAAAGTACAAAAAATAGGTACAATTTTAACCCCTTCAAATTTGAAAAAAGTACCAGACACCTGTCCAATAATTTTTTAAATGAACGACGAAATGCTTTAAACTGTTTTTGTATCTTGTCTAGTTTAGGAGATATGTGGTTACCGAATTTACCCTTTTTTACCCCCTAAACATTCGAATCTCCAAAAATCCCGTCTTAGTGGATCTGTTTGGTGGGAGACCAACCTCCTGTCCAGCTCTTTAGCTTTAACCGTTTAGGCTGTGCGATGATGAATCAGTCAGTCAGTCAGTAACGTTATAGAATTTATATAGATAGATAGATAGATAGATAGATAGATAGATAGATAGATAGATAGATAGATAGATAGATAGATAGAATAGATAGATAGAGATAGATAGATAGATAGATAGATAGATAGATAGATAGATAGATATAGATAGATAGATAGATAGATAGATAGATAGATAGATAGATAGATAGATAGATAGATAGATAGATAGATAGATAGATAGATAGATAGATAGATAGAGAGATAGATAGATAGATAGATAGATAGATAGATAGATAGATAGATAGATAGATAGATAGATAGATAGATAGATAGATAGATAGATAGATAGATAGATAGATAGATAGATAGATAGATAGATAGATAGATAGATAGATAGATAGATAGATAGATAGAGATAGATAGATAGATAGATAGATAGATAGATAGATAGATAGATAGATAGATAGATAGATAGATAGATAGATAGATAGATAGATAGATAGATAGATAGATAGATAGATAGATAGATAGAGATAGATAGATAGATAGATAGATAGATAGATAGATAGATAGATAGATAGATAGATAGATAGATAGATAGATAGATAGATAGATAGATAGATGATAGATAGATAGATAGATAGATAGATAGATAGATAGATAGATAGATAGATAGATAGATAGATAGATAGATAGATAGATAGATAGATAGATAGATAGATAGATAGATAGATAGATAGATAGATAGATAGATAGATAGATAGATAGATAGATAGATAGATAGATAGATAGATAGATAGATAGATAGATAGATAGATAGATAGATAGATAGATAGATAGATAGATAGATAGATAGATAGATAGATAGATAGATAGATAGATAGATAGATAGATAGATAGATAGAGATAGATAGATAGATAGATAGATAGATAGATAGATAGATAGATAGATAGATAGATAGATAGATAGATAGATAGATAGATAGATAGATAGATAGATAGATAGATAGATAGATAGATAGATAGATAGATAGATAGATAGATAGATAGATAGATAGATAGATAGATAGATAGATAGATAGATAGATAGATAGATAGATAGATAGATAGATAGATAGATAGATAGATAGATAGATAGATAGATAGATAGATAGATAGATAGATAGATAGATAGATAGATAGATAGATAGATAGATAGATAGATAGATAGATAGATAGATAGATAGATAGAAGATAGATAGATAGATAGATAGATAGATAGATAGATAGATAGATAGATAGATAGATAGATAGATAGATAGATAGATAGTAGATAGATAGATAGATAGATAGATAGATAGATAGATAGATAGATAGATAGATAGATAGATAGATAGATAGATAGATAGATAGATAGATAGATAGATAGATAGATAGATAGATAGATATAGATAGATAGATAGATAGATAGATAGATAGATAGATAGATAGATAGATAGATAGATAGATAGATAGATAGATAGATAGATAGATAGATAGATAGATAGATAGATAGATAGATAGATAGATAGATAGATAGATAGATAGATAGATAGATAGATAGATAGATAGATAGATAGATAGATAGATAGATAGATAGATAGATAGATAGAGAGATAGATAGATAGATAGAGATAGATAGATAGATAGATAGATAGATAGATAGATAGTAGATAGATAGATAGATAGATAGATAGATAGATAGATAGTAGATAGATAGATAGATAGATAGATAGATAGATAGATAGATAGATAGATAGATAGATAGAAGATAGATAGATAGATAGATAGATAGATAGATAGATAGATAGATAGATAGATAGATAGATAGTAGATAGATAGATAGATAGATAGATAGATAGATAGATAGATAGATAGATAGATAGATAGATAGATAGATAGATAGATAGATAGATAGATAGATAGATAGATAGATAGATAGATAGATAGATAGATAGATAGATAGATAGATAGATAGATAGATAGATAGATAGATAGATAGATAGATAGATAGAGATAGATAGATAGATAGATAGATAGATAGATAGATAGATAGATAGATAGATAGATAGATAGATAGATAGATAGATAGATAGATAGATAGATAGATAGATAGATAGATAGATAGATAGATAGATAGATAGATAGATAGATAGATAGATAGATAGATAGATAGATAGATAGATAGATAGATAGATAGATAGATAGATAGATAGATAGATAGATAGATAGATAGATAGATAGATAGATAGATAGATAGATAGATAGATAGATAGATAGATAGATAGATAGAGATAGATAGATAGATAGATAGATAGATAGATAGATAGATAGATAGATAGATAGATAGATAGATAGATAGATAGATAGATAGAGAGATAGATAGATAGATAGATAGATAGATAGATAGATAGATAGATAGATAGATAGATAGATAGATAGATGAGATAGATAGGTAGATAGATAGATAGATAGATAGATAGATAGATAGATAGATAGATAGATAGATAGATAGATAGATAGATAGATAGATAGATAGATAGATAGATAGATAGATAGATAGATTAGGCAAATAATTCGATGCTAAGAATAATATAATATTAAATTTAGAAATTTTTCCTGCAATTTATTTTTGTTTTATTTCTTTGTTTTGTATTATTTAAGTATTTATACCTACCGAATAAATACACATACACATATAAATAATTTTTTGTATTCTAAAAATTCCAAACTTCCTTTCCTTTTACGTGGATATGTTATTGGCAAGCTTAAAGGTTTTTCAGAGACACCATAAAATTTTAATACAAAATCATATTGGCCGTTCCAGTCTCACATACGCTACGTTTCTACATCAAAATTGTCATAATAATCATTATTTACAACATTCATTTCAGCTGAATATAAGGAAAAGTTAAAAGATATATACATACATATGAATGTATATGTGCAGCAGTTCAAACTAACTAATAATAATAATATGAAAAAAAGTAAAAGGAAACCATTCATAATATGAAAAACACATATAATCTATCAAACAATAATGTGAAATTCATAATAGTATTTTATCTTTATTACCACATTCCTTTTAGTACTTTATGCATGTACGTGTCCTTTTTACTCTCCTTCAAATATACAAGCATTTCAATGTGAATAAATATGTTTGATTACATACGTGTGCATAGAAGTGAATGAGATTCAAACTGAGACAGAACTTACTGGTACCTGGTCGTAGTCATATATACGTGATTAATTATGGTAATAAATTTTATAAAATTTTCTATAAATTTTACACATCAAAAATATTTTTGAGAAAAGGTCATTATTACACAATTATTTATGATCATATATAGTGAAACTGAAGACAAAAACACTCACATAAAAAGTGATACAGAGAGAAAGAGAGAGAAATTTACAAATTTAAAAGCGAAAGGACATTAGTATAAACACACATACAGATACATACAAATAAATTTAAATAAATTATTCATGTTGACTTATGCTGTATCTGTGTGAGCAAAAGTATGTATGTATAAATATATTTAAAAAATCCTTTTTATTATAACAAATTACAGTCATATAATGTTATGATTGCAATAGATTGAGTAGTTTCATTTTTGGTGACACTTGACAAACTACTTTCAATATCTTATAAATTGAGATAAACTGTAAAAAATATCATAATTTTATCTAATATGGTCAAGGAAACAGCAAATAAAAGTGTAGATTTACCTTTGATATTGGGTGAATAGCAAGACAATTTATTTAATGTTTAAATTGGTAAAGAAACTTTATTAATCATATTTTAGTAAAGAAATTAACTTTAGATTATATATTACCATAAAAAAAATAAACTTACAGAATAATACGAGTAATTAATTTCCCTTGGTTAAGTACAGTTAATCAATAATGTTGACTTTTTCAAACATTGTCAACTGAAATACACAAAGGCGCAACAACCAAAAATCACATACAAGTTTTGACAAATTCTATTGTCAGAAACACCGATATTATTAACATGAAATTTAAAAAGGCATAACAATTTCATCTTTGAAAGTCATAAAAATCAACATAATAGACAATATTTTTAGCGACACACTTGTATTCAAGCGTTTATTGTGATGTAAAAGTAAGTATGTGAAGTAAATGTAAACATGTTTAATATTTTGTCTCTCCTGTAAAATTTTACAAAGTGTTGTTACGCCCTTTTGCATTTCAGGTGACGATATTTAACAAATTTTCTAAAATTTAAGAAATAAAATGTAAAAAAATGTCATAATATTTTTGCAAATTCGAAATTTTTAAAATTTAAGGACTTGCTTGACAAACATTACTAGGATTAGGATTTACTGTCCTTAGTTCGCTTTAATTTTTTTTCGTATTTGATACAGCAATTTGCCCATGGGAAACTGTAATGTATACTGCTGTAGAGATTTTATTTAAAATAGCTTAGAATATTGCAAACATTCGCCCCAATAACTTTTTAAAGTTACCCTTACAATCATTATAAAACTTTTTATATTTAGTTACAGAATTCAATGATTTTCATTTCCCTTCAATAAATCATAGTAAATTATAACTTATACTATTCAAGGTTTAGTAACTAAGTACTTGCAAATAAACTCGTAACAATTTTTCTATTCATCAAAATACCAATTATTAATAGAATTTGACTTAAATTTGTAAAAAAAAACTGATTTGCTATTTTATATTCAAAGAAATCAACGTGATTGCTACATATGCAAATGTTAGTTCAGCAAAAAAAATCAACACAAACACTAAAAACAAATTAAATAAGTTTATTACTTGATGTAAATCATATTTGACATGATTACTTTTTGAATTGTTTTGAAGGTTGGCTGGCATGTTGACGTAGACATTGTAAATTTCATGTTTATTAATAGTGTTTATTAAGGTAGATTTTTTTTATTGCATGGAATTATTTTGTAGTTGTTTTCTGTTTTTTCTTGGCAAGTTATGAAGCACCATAGCCTATTTAATAATTCAATTGTATTTATTTTCTATTTTACTAATTACCACTCGATTTCTGTTAAAAGTACTATGCAGTATTTAATTGAGTTTAGCATATTATATCGACGTATGAGATTTTAATTTGTCATGTTATATACGGTCGGAAAGCGAATTTGTATCTAGTATCTCAGTTTATGTCTTATTTGTTAATTTTTGGAATGATTTACACACAATATGTATATCTAAGTTATGCAAATGTTCAAATTTTGTCTTGTAACATTTGCCTCTCGCATTCCGCTAAGCGAACAAAATTATTTTAAAGAAAAAGACCTACGCTTTCTTATGAGCAAAAGCTAAAGAAAACAAATAGGACCCATTTAGAAAAAATGGGTCCTAAGACGATCTAGCCATGTCCGTCCGTCTGTCTGAAGGGCACGAGCTAGAGGGTTCACGTATTACCTATTGGTAAGGTTAACAGTCATAACTGTTTTCAAAATAAGAGTATAGTTATGAAATTCGGCATAAATAACTATATGAGCAAGAATCTCTTTAAAGAATTTTATGAATATCGGTCTATACCTACCCCCTATATAAAGTCCCCTGTAGGAAATTACTTTAATGTTCATTACTGGCTAAAAACCACGATTATAGCGATGAAATTCGACATATGTTAGTTTCAAACGATCCTAAATATCTGTACCAAATTTTATGCGTATGACCCTACTCCCCATATAAGGTTCTATTCAGAAAATTAATTTAATGATCATTACCGGCTTAAAAATTCGAGTACAGCAATGAAATACGACATAAAGAAGTCCTTTTCAGAAAATTACTTTAACGTTCACGTTATAATATAGCGATAAAATTCGACATAAGTACTAAATTTTATACTATAATTTGTGGGGATCAGTCCATAATTGACTCTACCACCATATAAGGTCCCTTTCTGAAAATGACTTTTTTATCCAACCACCCATTTTAGAGTGTAGCGAGGAATAGCCTTTTTAAGAATTTCATTCCAAATATTACCCTGATGTTTGTAGGGGAACATTCCTTTTACGGTATACGGTTTGATGATTTGTATATAAGATTCAGCATAGCCAAATATATTATACCCTTAATTGTTTTTATATGTACTTAGTTATTTAAATATTCACTTCGAAATTAAACGATTCAATGATATTTCTTCTTGAAAAATAAATTTTATAAAATAATAAAATCATTTGATTTTTCCACAATTTAAAATAACACTTAATACCCGCTCAGAATATGCCACAAATTTCCACTTGACTATGCCTGTATACAAACTCATTACATGTAAATATACTACATAGACTATTCAATAGTTGTTTTTAGACGTTATATTTTTTTACGATTTTAATTTAAAATGCTGATGCAGTTGTTACAGATATTGTACAACATTTTGTTTTGCCATGTACCAACATACGTTGACTATTATTATGGCTTAGAAAACATTGCATTACATGGTTTTCAAAACTCCAATCATGGCACACATGCATACATACATATGTATGTTGTTTTCATATGTAAATATGAATGTATTTATGTAATACTCTTGTATGTGTTTGAGTGTCTATGTTAATGTAGTTATGAATATGTGTATATTCTTAATATGAATGTATGTATGTACATATGAGAGTATGATACATGTATGCTTGGTGAATTTTATTGCTACAAATAATAACTTAATTATACTTTGAATTTTCAAAAATTTGCAAATTATGATGGTGGCGTTGTTGCTATTTTTATAACCAGCCTGCTGCAGTTATTGCTACATGTGTTGTTGTTCTTGTGTTTTTTGCTTATTTGCAATACAAATAAAACGATTTAATATAGAGTCGCGTGCATTGAAATTTTCAGATGTTGAACTTAAATCTAAACGTACTTACTTATGTTCCTGCATATGTATGTATGAAGTCTCATATATTTATACACAGAGAAAAACTATTTTTGTGTAAGCATTTAGAAATAATTGTAAATTTACTTCAGTAAATATTACAATATAATGGTCACTGTGATTATATATCTCATTGTCGCAACCACATGTTATCAGAAAACAGGAATATCATTTGTAGATCACATTACCCCAAATGATAAATTTAACATAATATGATTGCGGCAAACAAAAACTAAATTTAGAGTTGTTATTTATGAATTAATGATGTAACCTTGCCCAACCATATTTTTCTCTGCCTGCCTAGACATAGTAATATACAGGGTAGTTCATTAAATTAATTTCTTAAATATATATATAGTTGTAATATATTATCAAAATCAAAACATTACGCTCTTTACTTTATTTTAAAAGCCAGCTTTAACACATTAAATATTACCCCTCTTATATAAGATTTCTTTGAAATTTACATTGATCCTTGCAACTCCCTTTATACACTCATACAAAAAAAGTGCATGCAGACGCAATACCAAATCTATGTTGCGGCATTTATTCCATTGAGGTTGATGGTGTTGGTGAAAATGGCAATATAGCGGGAAATTAAATTTTTTTTGTGTTTAATTTCAAAAAGTTGTTATTCCACTCGTTATAATATGAACAAAAAAAATACTACTATTTTGCTTTCGTAATCAAAAGAAAAATCAGTTGGCATTTTGAATTTGTGCAGCAAACAGCCAAAAAGTGGAAAAAAAAATAAAAAAAAAACATGTTTCTTTATTATTTCCTTTAGTTAATTACGTGCTTCCACCTCACATGATTTTAATAGAAAAGAGTTTTGTTGGTGTTGTAGATGTAGTTGTTTTACTTTATTTTGTTTATACATATATTTAAAATACTTAAACTCAAGCTTGGAGTTTGCAGACAAATGGATTTTCATGTTTTAACTTCTAAACTTATGCAATTGTGTACACGTACGAATTGGCTGCTGTTTCTAGTGTAGATGAAAATAAAAGTTCATGAACTCGCAAGAGTGAAAGTTCAAAATTAATTACAGGTTTTGTGTGAAAATTATTTGTAGGAAAAATCTTATAGACATTTTTTTAAAATTAGAAAATTTTTATAGTATTGTTGAATAATTTTTATTTGAATGTTATTATAGATTTAAGAAAATAATGACGTTTATGAAAATGTTTATTCACACATTTTCCATACACAATTCTAAAAATAAATCATCAACATCTTGATTAGGCAATTATTAAAAATTTCATCATGAGATCAATTCTGGACGTTCAAGCCAATTTCTGAACGGAACTTTCTATGACCCCCTCTAACTCCGGCAGTTCTGGACCGATAGAGCTAAACATTTTTGCCTACTATCTAATAGTACTAACATTGGTGCAAATTTCATCCAAATTGGAAGACATCAAATTTAAAAGTTGGGTCTCTTTACACGAAATTATCCATATGCAAGTCTAAGTTATGCTCAATAGGCTTCGTTTTTGGATTTAAAGAAACTTACATATGTAAGAAATTACCTTGAAGTATTTTATTACAAGGTTTACAAGGACGGGCAGAGGGGTGGACATCGCTAAATCGATACAGAAAATGATTCTGAAAAGGAAATGATACTTTAAAGTGGGTGTAAAGCCAATATTTCTATGAGTTACATACAAACCCATTATATATCCCCACTAAAATGGTGTAGGGTATAATATAATATACCCTACACCATTTTAGTGTAGGGTAATGCATTATAGTTTTTTTAACTACAAAACTATAATGCATTAGTCACATTTTTTAGCAAGAGAATAAACTTTTGCTACTAAGAATGTCTAAGAATATATAACTCAGAAAGTTCTTGACCGATCTCGTTGAAAAATTTTGTCTCTATTACTATCCAATAAATAGTCAATTGGCATGATTATATATTCTTCTTCTAATTTCCGTCCTTATTTGAATATAACTTCAGCATTTACCACACGCTATAGAGAAAAAAATATGGAAATATAGTAACACTAGCTATACCCAGTGTGCTTTGCTACCCTAAAGGCAATATAAATAAAAAACACATTTAACGATTTTGAAGATTCTAACTACAATAGTTTTCCAAGTTTTGTATATAATTAACATGGGAGGAGTCGCTCCCCTAATAGGTAGTCCGCCAATTTATTACCCAAAATCTTTACATGGATGTTTAAGTTATTCGTGCAAAATTTTAAGATTCTAACTGTAATAGTTTCCAAGATAAACGATTTTTGTATTTAATTTATATAGGAGGTGCCACGCCCCCTAATTCTAGTCTGTCCACTTTTTGTCCTAAATAATCATATTGACACTAAAGTGGCTCCGACAAAATTTGAGGACTCTAACTGTTATGTTACTTATCTCAAATATACGGACTTCAAAATCGGTTCAGCCGTTTAGTAGTCTACAACTTTCAAATATACAAATAAACACACATTCGTTTTTATATACATACGTGGGCGACAAAACATTGGAAACTTATTATAAATTTTCACAAAGGGAATCAAAACCGAAGACTTTATTAAAAAATTTTAATTTTTTAATTATTTATTTTGTATATGTATATCCTTATTTAATTAAATTAATAAAAATCTGTGAAAATAATTAACTAAATTTTGAAAAAATAAAACAAGATTAATGTGTTTGGTTTTCTCTTACTAACAAAACAATGGAAACTTTGATATTATCGTAACATAAACGGTCAGAACTTATTAGTAACTCAGAATATAGTTGGGTATCCTTTACTTTATATTGCCGCTTGACATCGGCGATGCATTAAAACAATAATTGAGTCAAAAATTTCCTTCGAAAAAGTTAGCTATTCCCTTATAATCGCATCCTAAAAATCTTCATTCCAATTACACCTGGAAGGACGATTTTTGAGTCCATATCTTCTAACTACTGTTTCCCATAGATTTTCTATGGGGTTGAGATCTAGTGAATAGGCGGGCCACTTCAATACACGTACCACTTTCAAGGCTTTTAGGGTCATTGTCGTTTTCAAGTTTCCAAACTAGGGCCCCAATTTACACAGCGGAGAAATACTTTATTGATTTTTAAATTTCTCTCTATCTTATACCACACATAGTATCTTCTTATAATTGAATTCGACCAATACCATTCCCTGAAAAAAGGTCTTTACCTATAAAGTTCTATATCTATATAATTTTGCCAGCGCTGAACTTAATATTGTACGGGTCGAGTATCTTTCCCCTTTGGTCGCCTTAAAAATGTGCTCTAAAATTGAATTTGGCCACTTCCAAAAAAAGGAGAATTTTTCATATTGATAAATGTGAACAAATAAAAATAAATAATTATTATTAATAATTATTAATAATATATTAATAATAATTTTAGAATTTGGACCATTTGTGAAATATTTGAAAAAGTTTCCATTGTTTTGTCGACCACTGTATTTAACAACACATTTTAAGATGAATTTATTATAATGATTCAAAATTAAAAGTAGAGAAGTTTTTCTCATTTAAATGTGTGTTCGAAATTAAACCTTAAAAATTTTAAAAATTTCCATGAAAAGAAATAATTTTTTTTTAATTTTTAACATGTCGTAAATAAATAAAATAAAATAAAAATAACAAAACAAAAATAACACAAATTGCAAGGAACATAATTATTACCATAAAGCGGAAACAAGTTACGAACAAAACGGAACATCAAAGCAACGAGAAAACAATTACTGATTTATAGCAACACAAATTTGTTATAGTTGTTTGGAAGTTTTACCCATACATAAACATTTTTTTATATAAATGTAGGAGTATGTGTACCAAAAATACACTTCATATACATATATCGTAAAATAATTTTAACGGCGTAATCAATAAAATACAATACATACTCATACATGCAATGGTAATCTAATTACAAAAGCAACATATAAATAAAAATGTATGTACATCTATAAATATATACATATGTATGTATGTTCTTAGACATTTAAAAGCAGGTGTAATATATAATAATGTAAGTATTAAAAGACTTACATATGTATGTACAAACATTTATACATTTTTTATATTCTATATACAAATACATATACATATACTATGTATGTATATGTACTTATTTATAGAAATAAAATCATCATCATCTCTATAAACTGCTTAGAGTCGTAAAAGAATACATGATTTAGAATTTTCCCAAAGGAGTCATTTACGTTTGAACGCAATCAATTATCCCAGGCTTATCACAAAAACTTAGTATATGTATTATCAAAAGCATCCTTTATATAGTCTTCTATGTGTGTGTCAATATGTATTTACACACTTACATACTTAAATGAAACGACATTAACATGATTATTATTCTCTGAAATCGTTAACGTTTGTATTGTTAACGTTACGAGTCGTAAAAAAATCTCACCAAAAAATCCTAATGAGCTTATATTGATTATACATATGTATGTGTGTACAATTTCTCTCACTCTTATTCCGTTACACACATTAGCATTACAATCATTTTGAGGACTAACAAAAACAACCGTAATAAAATTAAAATGTTTTATTTTCAAGTGTGATTGCCAGGTCTATGGGATCTTTATTCTATTTTGTGTGATAATTAAGAAATGTATTTAAAAAAAAAATTATCAAAAATAATATACTCCACACTCATAAGATTATTTGTATGAAAATTAAAAATTTATTAAAAATAAAATTTGTATGGGAATTTATAAATTTCAGCACCAACACACAACCGCCTTCCGAGAAATTTTCTAGAAAATCTCGTGGTGTGTAAGACTATCATTTGAGTGTGCATTTCATACTTGATTTTGCTAAGAGTTTTCTATGTTTTCCCCAAAATATTGCTTTTAGAAAGCACTTGGCAATCCCCTCTTCTGAAAATCCGAGGGTGTCGGTATAATAGTAACACTTAATCTTTACTGGTTATTAGACATATATTGATTGCTATTGTTATTATTAATTCGTGTTACGTATTTGAAAGCGAAAGAGTACGAGTATCATGTGGTAAGAGCAACATGATGTTGTTCATATATCAAGCTGAAGGAAAATGGTAATGAAAAATCAAATAGCATTAAGGGAAATTACAAAAAATTACGGTAACCATTTGTAATGGTCAGTATAATCAAATGTATAAAATCAAAAGTTTAGACAACGGTCAATATGAAAAATGTATGTTAAAATATTGGTTAAAAAGTTATATTACATACTATTACAAAGTATACACAAATTTACGTGAATTTTATTTAAATCCCAATTATTTAACAATAGTTTAAGTTATTTTTAGCTTTAGCTAAACTTTTTATACCCACCATCCTGATTGTATACTGATTTTGTCATTCCGTTTGTTACATATCGTAAAATTTGTCTTGTACTCACAAATGTATATATGTAGGCAATTTCGTGACAAATGAACCAACTTAAACAAGTAAGAGTTATATATTCGGCTATGCCGAATCTTTTATACCCACCAACAAATCGTGTGTTTTTAATTGCAAGTGAATTTCGGAAAGTGGATCTATACTATATAAATCGATACTTTTGCTATCACAATTTAATCATTTAAAACATGTTTATATCAATTTCGTTGATATACTGGAATTTTGAATCAAATTATGAGCTTTAAAGTACTTTTCTGAGAGGAACCATTTATGGGGGGTGGGGACAATTATGGACCGATCCATAAACTTTGGCAGAGAGATTTTAGTTTCCCGAAAACTTGTTTACGCCGAATTTCATTGCTTTTCTATAATTTTGCAGCAAGTTATAAGCTTATAATCATTTTCTGAAGGGACCTTATATAGGTGTTAGGGTCAATTTTGGACCGATCATCATAAAATTTGGAAGAAATGTATGTTCCTCTGAAACTTGATTATGTTGAATTTCGTTGATTTAAAGGAATTTGAAGCAAGTTCTGGACTTTAAAGTAATATTCCGAGAGGAACCCTATTTGGGGGGTAGGGTCTATTATGGGCCGATCTCCATAAAATTGGACAGAGAGATTTAAGTTCCATTAATACTTGTTTATGTCGAATTTCGTCGCTTTGATATTATTTTGAAGCATGTTATGAGCATTATAGTCGTTTTCTTAGAGGGACCTTATTTGGGGGGTAGGGTCAATTATGGACCGATCCTCATAAAATTTGGTAACTATATTTTTGTTCATATAAGACTTATTTATGTAAAATTTCATTGACATGCTAAGGTTTTTAAACCAGCTATGACTGTTTACACAGTTTTTCGCAGAGAAGTGCTCCTCTGCGGGGCTATGACCCATTTTCAATACCAAATAAACTGCATGAATACAAAATATTTGTGAAAATTTCAGCTCCTTAGCTCTTCTCGTGCGGACTCTATCGTGATTTCAACAGACTGACAGACGGACGGATATGGATAGATCGTCTTAGAATTTAATAAGGACCCAGAATATATATACTTTTGTGGGTCTATGAGTTATGGGTTACAAATTGAATGACAAAATCAATATACCCCCATCTTTTTTGATAGTGGGTATAAAAATCTATTTGAATGAAACTTCAACCAAGGTTAGTACTGTTGGATAGTAGGCCAGTCATCCGTCAAGAAGGGGTCTAAGTTGGACATTTTGATCATTCATTGTTTTTTCAAATGAGTGCAACTTTTCACCTATAGGTCCTAGCAAAAATTGTCCAAAGGACTTTAGATAGCTATTTGTTCAATATATAAAATTTGAAAATCTTATTCTTGAATTAAACAATATTTTTTTGTTAGAATTCCCATTCGTATCCCATTAAGCTAATACAAAGCTCTTAAAGGAAATTGTATATGCATTCTTTTGAGGAAAAAAAGTTATCAAAAATCTATCGGTAGTTTATATAAATAACTCTATGTCCTATAAATTTAAATATAATAAATGTAAAAATCGTTATAGCATCAATGCATAAAATCCTTCCAAATTCCACCGTAAATTTACGTTAGAGACTGTAATGGTGTATAATATTCGACATGGCCTAATATAACACTCTTATTTGTTATTATTAGTTTGTTTGCTTTTATCAGTTTTAAGCATTTCCTCTAAATTGCTACACAACGTATACATCTTTTTTATTTTTTAAATTTTTTGTTCAAGCTTATCACAACGTTTTCGGTTGGTTGAGTTTAAAAACTCAACTGGTTATGAATGAAAAAAAAAAAAAATATATTTTTTTCAAAAACTTTTGTGTGATAGCCTGTTTTATTTTTTGCAGTATGCAATACACTTGAAAAAAAATAAATAAATAATATTAGGACATTGTTTGTAGGAAGCTGATTTTTTTTTCAAATAAAGAAAACTTATTTTTATTTTATATATTTAAATATCCTGTATAGCTGTAAATTTTGAAAGCATTTCAAATAATTTTTTAACATAAAAAACCATAAAGTTTACATAATAATCTAAACTCGTGGATTTAAATATAAGCCAAATTGATAAGTACGTCCGACCATATGCTGATGATATGCTTTGCTGCGTTTCTTTATTATTCATTGCACTGTTCGGTAGTTAAATCAAGTTGGTATATAATTTGTAATTACATTGAAATATTTTATTTCGTCAGTGTATTTAGTTAAATCCGGTTTATACGTATAATACTAAATCTGGCTTAAATATTTGAAATAATTGTTTAATATTAAGTATGAGTTGTTAACACAGATATAACTTAATCATATAATGGACTAAAGATTTTAGTAAATTATGATATAAATGTTACTTGTTACCATTAAGTATTCAGTACGTACAATTATATAGTTATTATAATAAAACCTAACATAAAATTAAATACTTAACTACACAGTATAACAAAAATACAATACAATTAGATTTTTTCGATGTTTATTTCGATTTTACTTTTTATTTTAAAACACAGTTTAAATAAAAAATAATACTAAGTCCTAATTTTTAGAATATATTAAAAATTATAATTAACACAACAGATTTTCCTACTTAGTTCTCATGATAAATTATTTCTCACTGTTACACTGTGTTTTACATGGCTTTAGCAACACTATAAAATACTAATTGTAATAGACATACTAAAATGTAATAAATTTTCATGTTTTCCTTAAAGTCCTTATATAAATACTTAACTAGAAATATTTTACATTACACTAAGCATTGTTAACTCTTACATAACATAGTAAACATATAATTTTTAATAATAAAAATATTTTGCAGTGTAATAAATGGGACAGTATTCAAATAAAAAAAATCATAAAAATTCTAATATTTATAACAAATGGCGTCTCGCCAACAACAAAGAAATAAAATAAAAATAGAAGCAATTCACATATGAACTCATGAATTTCCACATACAAATTTGCTGGTTGATACTGGGGGTTTAATATTCTAGCCAGAAGTACGAATGAGTTTGTATGTAATTTTTATGTTACAAGCAAAACTTAACAAAAACATTATTTTGTACTATTTAACACGGACCTGCGAGAAGCAGTTAGTTGAGTGCATAAAATAAGCAAAAATGAGAGTGTAAACAGTGGGTATTATATAACCGTAACATGTAAATCGTAAAAATTCAAATTTGTATTCTAGCATCAATATTTTTACTAACTTGTAAAAATTAAATTTTTATACCACTATAAGTCACTGCTATAATTATGTTCTTTGTTATTTTAACAGATGTACCTTGCGAACTACTCTGAACGCGGTGTGTAAAATTAACATATCAAAGTTATCTCAGGCAATATTAAAGTTAAATATAAAATAACAGCCGACTATTCTGACAAACTGACATTAAGTGTTCACAGTAAAACTTTTACTTCACAGTATTTAAAATTAATTCACATATCGACAATTCCAAAAAAAAATATAATATTTGGTGTATGAAGAAATTAAATTTTCTTCGATTGTTTAAAATGTCTATTTTATGCACATGCAAATTATGAAAATTATTTGTTTCTCCAAAAAAAAAAAAATATCCTCAAAAAAACTAACCTAAAAGTTTCATAATCTAAGTGTCTGAGAATTTTATTTAATTACAATTCATACCAAAAAACTAAAATTATTTAAACTGTCGTCATTAAGATAATATTCTTCACTATAAAAATTCCGGGGGCATAAAACTAACTTTTATTTTATTCACGATTGCTGAAGTTGATACTTAGTAACTGTTAAACTATATTGTTGAGAACAAATCTAATGAATATCATTTGTGTACCAGTAAAACCCCTATTGAAAAGTATTGAGTTAAAGTGGTTATATAACCATGCTCTCTTACAAATAAGGACTTAAATAAGTCAAGTAGGTAGTTAAGTATGTTGTATGCAAAAACTTAAAAAGTAATATGTTAAAAAGCTATTACAACTGTTTTTCACTATTTCACGCCACAAAAAATTTACGACACAGAATGCAAACCTGAGTCTTGTGAGCGTTGGTTCACTTTTTCACTCACTACTGCTTAGTTATTTTATTATGCATAAAATAATGGGTTTTCTCAAAAATACTATTTATACCCTACACCACTATAGTGGGTATTATGCGTTTGTGCTGATGTTTGTAACACCCAAAAATATTGGATCTACACCAACCTTAAAGTATATCAGAATAACTTTCTGAGTCCGTCTGTCTGTGTGTCCTTGTAAAGCTTGTGCGCACACTACAGGTCTCAACTTTCAAGTTAATTTGATGAAATTTGCCACATACTCTTCTTTTGGTTCAAAGAACGCTATTTAAAATGGTTGAAATCGGTCCATTATTTATTCTAGCCCCCACTACAACTGTACTTACTTAAAATCACTTTATGGATCGATTCAATCTCGTCCGTCTTTCCGTTAGTATTTCTTTGGAACTTTTTATTTAAAGCACTTGCGATACTTATATGAAAAAACGAAGTAAGCTGTAAGTATTTCGGATACCGATTTTTATGAATTTTGTGGGACTTGTATACGTATTTGATAGATTAAGTCCACCAAATCAAATTTCAAATTGAAAGTTTAATTGCAATTCTAAACCTATTTGAAATTTTGCATAGACAGATGCTGTGCTAATGAGTCGAAATTCTAAGATAAATGATTTAATAAGAATTAAATAGGTATTTTTTGCTAATTTATGCAAGAATTGTAATTCGAAAAAAACTGATTGTCCGCGAAAATAATCTTAACCAAATTTTTGGAAATTGTATTCTCTACAAAAGTTGTTATAATATCAAAAGTCGTACGACGAACAATAATAGAGATATATGCGAGTATTTGATACATATGACTTTTGACTATCTCATTAGGACCGCGACTTTTAATTCCTTATTTAGATTGTTTAGATGATGCTGTATACCTGGTTTTATATTACCGTCTTAAATTCTTCATTTTGGTCAATTTCTCATCTAATTTAGATATATTACGTTTGCAAAGGTAAATATCGCTGATGTTATGGATGTAATGCTAACATCCGCTGCATTATAATAGGTCAAATATACCCTTTAAAATCCATAAACTTAAATTTCGACCGAAATCTTAAATGGAATGAATATTTCAATATAAAAACCGGTTTCTAAAATGGCCTATGTGGAGTTTTTGAATTGCGCTAAAACGCGTTAAAAATTCGGTTATTTTCCAAAATACATATTAATTAATTTAGTTATCGAATCTGAAAAGATACATATTTTTCCAAAGCAACGCAATATAGTAAAAATACAGCTAAATTAACCTGTTTTTTTGCTTTTTGAAAACTTTGTAAAAATCCACATAGTACTAATATTCAAAACAGGGACGACATGTAGACTATTTAAAAATAATGTATATAATATGAAGTAGTCATTGAAAAGTAAGTTGTTTAGTAAGTACAAGTCAACTATACAAGTCATTACCAAAAATTTGCTAGGACTCTATGGTGCTTTCAACAGTTAGACAGATGACCATGGCTAGATCTAAAAATGTTCTTTAACTTATGTATGTCTATGTACAATTTTTGGATGTGTATTACCAATGAAATGCATAAAATCAATATAAAATTTTTTTAATGGTGTATAAAAAATTTTTATTATTTTACAACAAAAATTTTAGAATTGTTTTATTTAAAACAACAATAATTTCATTTTATGCTATTGAACATCGTGAATCTTTATTAGCAGGTCTACAATAAACAAGATTAACAAGTAGCGATTTTTTTAATTAAAATTTTGCAATTATTAATTTTCTAATACATTAAATTTTAAACATTTTGTTGGCTGGCTGTTAGCATGTTTGTGTGTGTGTGTGTAAATATGAGTGCCTATGGTCTATAAACTAATTAAATAGTAATTATACGCAAGGTGTTTAATTTATTCATATGATTACACATTTTTATGCTAATTAATATTTAACACTATTACATATATTTTTTCTTATTTATAAATTTGCATAATATTATTACGGTTTTTAGAAATGTATACATATTGTATATTACAATCAAGCTCACGATAGCAGATGCTATTTAATTTAAAAATTTTGAAATTAAATACCATATTTTAATAATGAAGACTTGCGACTTGTGTTTATATTTGTGTACTAAAAATAAAGTCAACTTTTTTTTTAATATTTCATTTGAATTTTCAATTAAAAAAAAAAAACTTGAAGGATATTATTTTAAAAGTATTAAAGTCCCTATATAAAACTTAATATTTAAAAAAATTTAATATGTTGTTTTTTTATTTCTAATATTTTAATTAAATTTATTGTTTATAATCTTAATGTTTTTGTTTAGCATTATTTTAAACACATGTGTGTGTTCGATTTTATAAAAATATATTTTTTACCTTAATATATCATTTTTAACTTGTTACTTCCTTTTTTAAAATCGTACATTGAAGCCTCAGAGAACGGCTTATTATAAATATTAAGCAAATTTGGAATATATAAACCAGTTTAAGATAATGTCAAAACCGAAAGAGTTCTCACAGTTGCCTAAGCTGGTGAATGCATATTATAGTTGGGCCTTTATACTGTCTGGCTTATTAAGAACATATTTAAAAGAAACTGCCGTCAGTAAAGTCACAGCTGTGATTGATTTGATGATTTCTTCCTTTTCTTCTTATTTGTACTTTTTTTTAACATTTCACACGTGCATTGCATTTGAATAGCAATAACCGAAATGAAAAAAACGAAAAATACATTGCCAATAAATTGAAAAACGGAAATATTATTTGCGAATATGCGTTGAGAAGGGATGTGGAAATATAAAAACACGTAATCTCTTTATTTCTTTTGATGAAATATATTCATTTTTCCTTGTTGTTTTTACTTGCTTTTTTCGTCTATCTTTTGTTTAAACCAATAAATTGAATACGCAAGAAAACATGCTATTTTTATTTTATATGTATATTTTTGCTAAGGTAAACATTTTTGATAGAAAGAATATAATAATTCATTTTTTTATATATACCTAGTTATTTTTGAAGGAAACCCATTGAATAGATAAACATTTGTGTTTCACTTTAAGTTTCTTAAATGCAATTGAATTATTATTCTTATAGCAATTATTAAGCTTTAATAATTCCCTAGAATACTTGAGTAGTGATCAGCAAAAGTATGACTTTTGAAAATAGATCTACGAAATTTATTTATATAGGTTTTATCATTGACCTACTATAAGAAACTTTGAATTTTTTGTAGTTATCCAATTACTCTTTGACTGCAAATAATTGGAAACAAAAATCTTCAAACACAAGAATTATCACCAAATAAATATTATAACGTTTTAAGGAAACTTAACTTGGTTGGTAGTGTACTTACACCTGCATTTTTGCTCCCAGTTTGAACATGCGTTCATAAAAGGACATTTTAAATTTTCGGTCATATATCCACATATATAAAACTTAAATTGATAGGAAAACCATATAGTAAAGTTTTCTAATAGGTTAGGTTAGGTTGATAGGATGATGTATAGTACCTAGGCCACTATTGGACCTGTTGTGCGCTGCTTTTCATGAAAAAAAAGTTTATTCACTGAGTATATTATTTTTCAATGTTCAGAAACTCAGTTTCCTGGACGTAATTCGTAAGAATTTTAAACTCAGTGTTAGTCAGGAATGTTAGTTCCGGAATAACATCACTTCCAAGATACTTGTATCTAACTTCTACGAATGCCAGTGCTCCAGAGTTTCACTGACCTCTCCACATGCTCTACATTCGTCTGAATTCTCACGTCCAATTTTGCATAGATGTGCTCGTAATCCTGTACCATTATACTAACTTCATACAGGAGATTTCTCCTCTTGCTCTCATCAGGGTGACCCCATAGGATCTTTGTGGTTCTACGGACCGTTTCATTATTCCAAGAAGCGTTATGCGATTCTCTCACCCATATTTTTAGTTCAGCTTTTCTAGCGTCGAATGGTTTTGCGTTTGTCAGGTCGAGCTCCCCTCCCTTTAAAGCTATTACATTCGCCCTTTCGTTGCCGACTACTCCCGAGTGGGCTGGTACCCATATGATGTAAACCTTACCTCTGGGAGAGTATTCAGTTAAAGATTTCTTACAATCCAACACGGTCTTAGACTGTCGGTAAATATGTATATTAAGCGCTGTGGGCACCATATTTATTCTAATCCAATTTACGCATTCTGTTATTGCTCGGACTTCTGCCTGGAAGCATGTGTTATGATTTGGTAAACTGTGGTTCTATATTGAAGACCCAGAAATATACCACCGTTTACCAAAAATTTTACAAAAACAATATTTCTATTATCAAATTCTCTCTACACACATATTAAAATTCTTAAAAATTTCCCTAACAATTAGTTTGCTGAAAATTACATTAATTAATTAACTTACAAAAAATAAGAATAACAATATTACTTATACATACTTATTTAATAACATGTAGTTATTTAATTTTTTCTGACCTTCACCTAAATAAACTCTAATTACAAGACTTCATTCGCAAGACTTAAAATTCCAAGTAATTTATGAAAAAGGATACCATTCAATATTTTATTTAAGTTTATTGTAGATAAATTTCTTTATGTTTTTCTGAAGTCGATAGCAATATTTATATTACTAAAACTTTGATACAATGAGCTTCGCAGAACGTAGTGAGTAACTACGCACAACATTTACAGCATTTGTGTATTTAATAAAACCAACAGATGGAGCACAAAATCAATACAACAAAAGCAACAGTACACATATGGGCAATTTCGTGTCAAGTGACCCAACATCATCCGATGATATTTGCACCAAGGTTAGTACTATAGTAGACCAGACACAATTTTTTTTCAGCTCTATCGCTCAATAACTGCCGGACTTAGAGGGCGTCAAAGTTGAACATTTTGGTCATTCAGAGAAAAAATGAAGTAATAGCTATCTGAACTCCTTTGGACAATTTTTGCTAGGACCAGTAGGTAAAATCTTACACTCATTTTAATAAAACCCTGTATGACCAAAACATCCAATGTATCTGGCCTACTATACAATGGTACTAGCCTTGGTGCAAATTTCATCAAAATCGATTTTTTGAGTTGGGTCCCTTGACATGAAATTGCCCATATGTATATACGCACTTGTTGTAAAAATAAAAGCAATAGTTTCTAACTATTAAAAGCAAGTTGAAGACAAAACTTGTAAAATCAAATAATGGAAATGAAAGGAAAAACTTTGGCTATCAATACATGTTACATACTAGTGTACTAAAACTGTTACAAATACTGTTATATTAAAGTTTAGTTTCACACACTTATACCCAGTATTTTGACCAGCAGTCTACATTGCCTTTCTTAACAGTATTTTCATAATTTTGTGCCTTCAATTATATTAAAAGAAAATATTCTTAAATGTTGTCATATAATTTTAAAACCATAAATATATAATCATCCATTTGTAAACGATGTTAAGTTCAGTTGTATTCTGTAACCATCAGAGGTAAATATATAAATTCGGGCTAGTCAACCTGAACTGCAGGGTACATACTAAATACATTTACATACAACTACAAACAAATTGTAGAATAGCAGAACATTTACTCAACTTACAAACTCTATTACAAAACAATAGAAAATTTACATAAACAAATGAAACTCAATAAAACTTATACCAGAATTCTTAACTTAAATAGGTCAGCGATCAACATTGTTAAAGCAAAAAAAAGGGCGCTGGGAAAGAAACATCTACCAATTTCTATTCTTTTAGTACCACATTAAGGCCTGATATATTTTGCACTTCACTGTATAAACTTTATTGAGTAAGAGAGTGTGGCCTATTTCATATTTGTATAGTAAATAAAAACATATACCGCCAATAAAACAAGAGTATAATAAAGTTAAAAAAAAAACAGTTTACACTTGACTAAAAGGGATCTATCTATACAAATGTTATTATTTACTAACGTAAAATAATAGAAAACTTTTTAGTTACTGCGAATAGGAGAGATTATACAAAGTTGGGTTCGAGTTTTATAATTCTAACTTGCGATAGATGACGTCCAATCTATAAGGGTACAACATTGCTTTTATAGGCAGTTAGTTGGTTTGCTAAAGAGTTCATTTAACATTTAAACAAGGAAGAGTGTTATATTCGGCTATGGTGAATCTTTTATACCTATCATCAAGGAATGTGTTGTAAATAAAAGTTAATTTTGACGTAGATCCTATACATTTCATATGTAAATAATAATGTCTTAGGAGTTTAATGCGGGCTTGAGTAAATTATGGAAAAGAAATTCATTTTGTCGAACTTTATCTTAATTCCATCATTATTTATCTTAATTCCATTTTATTTCTCTACCAAATTTTATGTGGATCCATCCATAATTGACCCCTAAAAAGTACCCTTCAGAAAATGTCTTTTACGCTCTTCACTTGTTACAAACGGAATGACAAAACTAATATAGCCCCCAAAACGAGAAAGTGATAAAATTATTTTTTAAAAATTCTCACATATATTTTCAAGTATTTATCTTACAATAACAATTATTTTTCTTTTGTCTTATTATTAAAAAAAGACAGCTTCTCTAACCAAGTTTCCTGTTCATTTCAAAATGTTCTTGTATTTACATTCTAATAACGCAGGTGCTTTATTTTCTACATAACATTCTAATTTTTTGCATAAATTAAATTGAATATGTATGTAAATATTTGGTTACACACAAACTTATGCACTTTGTTTGTTTGTTTGAGTCCGGAAACCAATAAAATGCTAAACGTAATGAGTTGCAAAACAATATCATAATTTTGAATGTACTGATTGATGGTTGAGTTTGAATTATGTAGATATACATACATATACATATGTATGTACTTATGTTACAGTGTAATGTTAAAATTTTGACTAATGTTTTTCCTATTTACATATATGGTAATAAATAAATATTTATTATGTTTTATAAAATTAAAGACTTCATTATCGTTTAGTAAATAAACATAAAGTTATATGTAAATATTTAAGAAATTATAGTAGGACATGATCAACAATATGATACTCTACGCCAGCTGTTGATATTTGGATGAAGTATAAGTTATGGTATTAAGTATAAGTATAAGTTATGGTATTATAATATTAAAAAAAACATGTAAGAGTGTTATATTCGGCTGTGTCGAATCTCATATACCCACCATCAAACCGTATGCCGTAAAAGGAATGCTCCCCTATAAACATCAGTGTCATATTTGGAATATGGCTTAAGTCAATTATGGACCAAGCTCTTTCAAACTAACAAAATAATAATTTTTAAAAATCAAATATTTTAGTTAAATTTTTTAACCGATACTCATAAAATTTTGTATATACATTTCGTTTGTATAGAACTTGTTTATGCCAAATTTCAGCGCAATACTCGTATTTTAAATTAGGAAAACTCGTATTTTGATAACCAAAACTCTTTCCTGAAGGGTCAGTTATAGATCAGTCCTCATTAAATTCGGAATGAAGAATTATGTTCCTAAGTATAAACTTTTTTGTCGATTTTCATCGCTGTACTAGTAATTTTCTGAATTTTCTTCATCAAATTTTCTACAGAGGATCTTATAAGAGGGGTATGGTCAAGGGTATGGTCCTATCCTCATAACCTTTTGTAGACCGATTCTGGTTCATACAAAACTAGTTTACATTGAATATCATCGCTGTACTCGCATTTTTATGCCAGTAATTAGCGTTAATGTAATTTTATAAAAGGGTTTATTTATGGGTCGATCCCTAAAACAATTGGTAGAGAGGTCAGGAAAGTCATTTTCTAAAGGTGACCTTATGTGGGGCGTAGGGTCAATTATGGACCGATCCTCAAAAAATTTGGTAGAAAGATTTTGGCTCACATGAAACTTATTTTTGTCGAATTTCATCGCTATACTCGTACTTCTAAAGCAGTTATGCCCGTTAAAGCTGTTTTTTGGAGGTCCACTTGTATGGGGGCTATCCGAAGATATGGACCGATAATGCCCATTTTCAATACCAAACAAACCTTAGCAATAGAGAATATTTGTGCCAAATTTCAACTGTTTAGCTCCTCCCGTGTGGTGTCTATCGTGATTTCAACAGATGGACGGACATGGCTAGATCGTCTTAGAATTTAATAAGGACCCGGAACATACATACTTTTATGGGTCTATGATTAATATTTCGATGTGTTACAAACTGAATGACAAAATCAATATTTTTTTATACCCACCATCAAAAAATGTGGTGTTAAGAAAATCTAAACTAGCAGATGTTCGGACAGATGGATATTGTTTGACTTAAGTTTGGTATTCTATGATGCAAAAGATATCAGCATAATAAACTGCTGGATGTGCTGATAATATAGAATGTAGGTTTAATTAATACATACATACACAATTACGTTCAACTACCCTACAGTACGAAAGTGCCAATTGTGCACCTTTCACATGTTATATTACCGCATATCCAACTAACGTGTAAGCTCTGGTAAATTCGTGCGTTGTTGAACTGGTTCGTCGTACTGCAGGGAAGTAACCAGTTTGAAATTGAAAAAATAAAATATAACTCCTTAATACGTAATACATAATTAAATTCTGAATTATTTGATAATATTTATTAAACTTTGAAAACTTAATACTCCCATTTTATAATAAAATTCTTTTAATTTAAAATAATGTTAATTTTTTATTAATTAGCTAAAAGACATAACATTTGTTACACTTCCATCGTCGTTGACTTACAGACTTCTGTCACATTTTACAAAAATCTTTCTTTAAAGATAAATTTCCTTAATTTTTTTCACATTTATTTATTTACTTGTGTTAAAGATTATTTTTCTTTTCCACGACATTTTTATCTACTGTCTTAACGACTCACGTTGTTGTTTGATAAGAATCTCAATACATACATATATTCCTGCTTGTTTTTGCGTAAAAATCGCGTTTAATGAGCAGTGAATTTTATGAGTTACAGGAAATTGCATTCAAATTAGTGTCTAGGGAATGAAAACAAATTGCTAAGTGTCAGATTGTTCAAAAGCAGCCCGTAGAATATAAAATTACAGACTATAGAAAATTTATACTAAGCAGACATTGAATGAACGAAAAAAAATCTATACAACAAAATTGAAAAGTATGTTCATGCCATACATATCAATTTTGTTTTGAAGATTTTAACTTTTTTATCATACTGTTTGATTACCAAAATGTCATTTGAGAATTATTTAAAATTTTTGCTGCTGTCTATGTACTACCAAGTAAAGGATAATGACCTGTAAAATATTTACGTAGATGGTTATTTTTGTAACAAATTGCAGGTGTTTCTTAATTCATGAGAATTATTTATACTTATTTAAAAATTTCATAAAAATATTTATATATAAAAGTAAATGTGCAGTTGAATAACTTTTAAATTAACTTAAGTTTAAACATTTTTATAAAGTTTAGTTTTTTTATAGAAATCATATTACGTTAAATAGAAAGTAGAGTAGAATATTTTCCTACCAGTGCTGTCATGTTGCGTTAACTAAAATGATTTTCCTACAAAATTATACTGCAACAAATTTAACTTGCAATATTACCAGTTACCATAAACTTTTGTGTTTCTTTTTTTCTATATTATAATTTTCTATTAAATTTTACATTGTCATATTAGCAGTTTATACATCCTTACTACTATTCATACACTACTACCGGCGTATAAACATACACACATATGTATGTATATAAATGCATACATTGTATGCATATATGATAATATATGATTTTGTATATTGCATGAAATACATATAAGATCTTGAATAGTTTTTTGAATAAAATTTACTTGAAAAAATCAAAAACCAGTGGTTCTCAAATTAATAATTAAAAGAATAACTTATTTTATAGATTATATATAGATATATTTTATTTCAATTTATTATACCCTCCACCACCATCAGTGGTGATAGAGCGTAGATATTAGTTTGTCGTTCCGGGGAATATCTACCCAACAAAGTAGGTATATATATTCTGGGTACTTGTGAGATTCTGAGTCGGTCTAGCTATGTCCGTCTGTCTGTCTGTGTAAAACACCAAAACTATTTATTATTGTCCGAAGCAGTTTGGTATTGAAAATCAGCAAAATCGGTTTACGACGTAAAAAGTTATGAGTAAAAATTACAGACTACTTCGAAAAAATTACGTTTTTTTCCTAATTCTTGAGTAGTTTTCTCAGAAACTACCAAAGATATTTAGATGAATTTTGTTACACATTATTTTTTTCTCCTAATTGATCCAATATTTCCCATAGCTCCCATACAAAGGTACAATATGAACAGAAATAATACAACCAATGTAGATCTGTATCAGTCCACAATTGGTTAAAGCTATCAGGATAAAATTCTACTTGAATATATTTTATATACATACAAATCATTCTATCAATTTTTTCCGGATCGGTCCATTATTGGTCATAGCTCCCATATAAGGCCCACTTTCGAAAATCACCTAACCGCACATATTTCATTGCCAAATAAAGCTATCTTGAAAAAATTCGACACAAAAATGTAATTGGTCATATGAATATGTTTTGTATGCATTCTAACAATTTTTTTCCTGATCGGTCCAAAATTTGTCTTAGCTTCCATATAAGATTCACTTCTGAAAATCTTTGAATACCACATACATAATTCATTATTAAATGATTATATCCGGATAAAATTCGACATGAGTATATTCTGGGTATAGATAAATTATTCTGCTAAAAAGTTATAGAACTGGCTGGTCATAGCTTCAATATAAGGCCATCAACATCGTTCCAATAATCACTTAAATGAATTTTGTTCATTAAAAATATCGACGTCGAAGCAAAACTCTACAGGAATGTGGTTTGTAAATATACAAATCATTCTCCTTAATTGTTTAACATCGGCAAGATCGGCCCGTGATAAGTCATAGCACCCGTACTAGGTCCACATCCGAAAACCACTTAATATAATTTTTTCTGGGCCTAATCAAAATTAGTTCCACATATGCATAAATGTTAGTACCCTCACCACGGAAACAAAAGTTTTGTAGAGTTAAATGGTTTTTAAAAGTAGTTAAATGGTTTTTAAAAGTAGATTTGCTGGTGGAGGGTATAGCCGAATATAGCACTCTAACTTGTTTTTATATTATTAATGTAAAGAAAGTTTAACGATCTCTGATGTTTAACTTTTTTAAACATTTTCTTATTATTTAGGTACATTGCATCTGAAAATTTATCAACCGTAAAAATGCGCAGCATGCGTTTGACTACGTAACAAGTACATATAGATGCATTTACATTAGGTTGGTACCGTTTCTATCAAGGAAGAATAAGGCGTCTATGTTTCCAACCAAAATAAAAGTTTTATCTTTCTATTTTAAAATGTCAAAACAAAATTTTCTTTCTTATAAATATATTGAAAACAAAAATAATATTTTATATATTTTTAAGCGGTAGTATTATACTCAAAATTTCTGTCCTTTGTGACGTCAGGACCAAAATTTTAAGAAATTATTATCTTAGAATGAACTAAATTTTAATCTTTGATTATAACGTCTATTTTGTGGCCACCTTAATTAACACATAAATATGAAAATATATAAATATGTATGTATATTATAAACATACATTTATATTTTTCTATGCTTCTACTAGACTTCTTAATATTTCTGTATTTTTAACTAAAATCTAAAACATTTTATGAAAGTTTACACAACAAGAAGGCGAAATTCGTTACAGCATAATTTCTTTGTGATACTTTTTTTGGAAACTTTATACTTATTTCAATTTTAATGAATAACTTTGAGACACGATTTTTTTCTTATGTCTACTATAAAATATCAAATAAAAACATTAAGTGCATTTGATTATTTTTTACAAATTGTTCTTAGAATAATATAGTAGTATTTTTAGAATAAGTAGTATTTTCTGAAAAACGAACTAATCAGGGACTGTAATGATTAGATCAGACATAAAATATGAATAATATAAATTTTTTCCAAAAATATTTTATAGTCTTTTTAAAATATAACTTTTCTTAAAATATAACTTTTTAGAGCGAAAATTAAACTCAAAAAATAACGATTATTTTTCTTATCAACCTGTATATTTTCTTATCAACCTGTATATTTCTTCACTCACAAATTGTGTAAAGTTTGGTCCTACATCTTTTTAAAAAATGTTGACACCTTAGTTGTATATTATTGTTGCGTATACTTGATATTTATTACTCATACGCCCCGAAATTTAAAAATGGCTAAATTATTATCAATTTAAATTTTCAACTATAAGAAATAAAACATTCACAAACATTTAAAACAACCCAGATGGACAATTGATTTACAATGAAATAAAAGTTTTTATTCACATACTTTATATATTATTTCCATAGATATTTTAGTTTTTCTTGTGTAGTAAATGCATTTGGTTTTATTTTTGTATAATTTTTCATAGCTATTGCTAACAAGAATTATAGCAAAAAAAAAAAAAGTTTATGATAAACAAGAAAATACTGAAAAATGTAAAAAAACAACAAGTAACCAAACAATAGCAACAACAAAAGCTTAAAAAAACTAACGAACCAAATAACCGAACACAAACAACATCATAAAAGCCAATTTTGTATTTTTTACGATCGTTATTTTATATTTCCGGTTCTTGAAGGTTATAGTGGCATTGTATTAAGAGTTGGCAACATGCATAAAATTGTCATTGTTATTGCTAGTGCAACTGATGTTTGTTGCTCTTGTTCGTATTGCTGTTGTTTCTTGTGCAACATAAAAACAGTTGTTTCCTTCCTTTGGTATTGTTTATTTTTGCCATTCTTTTTTATTTCATTTTTTTTTGTGATACTTTAGCATATACTATCTTTTGGAAATTTCTTTCAACTTTTGTAGCAAATGATGATTAAAGTTACCAAAAAAAGAAAAAGGACTTTTACAGTACTATAGAGAAGCTTGCAATGAGTGCAACAACTAAGTGTAAAAGTGTTATGTATTATTGTATATTTAAGTTTAATGTAAGTAACCATAAAAAGTAAGACGGTTTTTAGGCTATTTAGGGTTATTTCATTCTTAAAGTTCGATTTTCTTGTAAAAATTAATAGAGAACAGAAAGTCCCCTGACTATTGTAGTTACAAAACTAAATACCAAACAATTCTAATATCCCAGATTTTTTCAAGAACATGGTTTTTGATTAGATTTACTAGAAATATGAAAATTTAACACTCAAAACATGTATGCAGTTCTTAAAGATATTCCGTGCTACAATTTTTTTTGGAGATGTCCCACATAATAGACATCACAAAAGCTCCAAAGTTTTGGCAGGAAAAATACGACTATTCAGCTTACCTTTGGGAAATATTGTTAAAAAGATGAGGGAGTAACTGCAAGAAAATTTGTATTTGCTTATACTATATACATACATGCATACATACATATATTTTTAATTCTTTTCTATACATATTTTTTCAGCTTACAATATGTTCATAACAAAATGTATGATAATGTAAAGGCAAATAAATTATTGTATTCCACCATGGTAGATGTTGTCTGTAAAATTTATACAATTTCTTTAAGAAGAAGATTGCACAAAACTGTATTTACAATGTACTACATTGATATTTTTTCAAGTTAAATAATGCATTTTTGTTAAACCAAAGGTTTTCAGAATATGATAACAAAATATTATATTCGGAGACCTTTATTGCTTTTTGTGCGTTCACCTGAATCATAATTTTAACTCAGGTTTCCTTACTTTTTCATTAGTTCCTGTCTTTTGCCCACAAGACTGAACTTTTTATATCCAAATCTTACATAAGGGCGGGTATTGATATTTCATTTTCATTACGTTGATCATAGACCCAAACATTTACACCGAGAGCAAATTCAATCCAGAAATCGACAATGAAAATTTTTAACGAAACGATGCTGAGGCCGAAACGAAAACAACTTCAAGAAGGTCGTTTGAGATATTTTCGACCCACCCATGTACATATTTGTTAAATATTTAAAGAAAATTAGCAGAATAAACAGCAAATCTTTTGTGGAATTATAATTTCTGTGAGTATTGCTTATTTGCTACATTTATTTTCTTTCCTTTCTAGTATTAAAACCCTGTAATGGTTGTAAATTTATAACAAAATCATATATTATTTACTTTTATTATTTTTCATTTCGTTTTCAACTAATTGCTAGGTGGTATTCTCCAACTCTCTTTGACTCCGTCTCATATACACATATAACATATGCTGAAAAAGAAAACTTAAGATATTTATCAGTAAGTAAATTATCACAACAATTTATATATCGAAACTAACAAAGAGAAAAAAGAAATAACATACAAGTAAAGGAGTAAGCATACTTGAACATAAACAAACATATGTATGAATGTTGATACAACAGAAGTATATTACAAATACACACTACTTAATATATACACACATATATACATATATGTATATGTACATATATGTGAACAGGATATTGAACATCATTATTTTCTTTACTAAGCTCCATAAACGAGTTCCAAACACAATAAGTTAGAACTTGACTAAAGTCATTTTTCTTGTTATGTTATTTGTTTTATATGTTTTTTTAAAGCAAGCGAACCAAATAGAAACTAAAGAACAAACAATTCACAAAAAAGAGAAAAAAGTTTAAATGTAAAAAAATACATACATGAACAATAATCTGAAATATCTACACAAAATGTTATTTCAATGCCATTTCGTAACACCATAATTCACTATTAATTTTAGTTCATAAATTTAACAATATTTTGATTTTGGGTTATGTTGTTCATACTTTCCTTTGTTTGTTAAAGGTAAAGTTTTATACACACTATACTATTACGTAAGATGGTTAGTACCCTATAGGTTACTTATCTGTGGTAAATTTTTGAAGCGTCAAAAAACACAAACTTTAATTTATGAAGTAAAATAACATATTAAATAAAGTATTAAATACCATGTGTAACATATCCATCGGTTTTCATATTCTTTTAGCACATGGAGTTTTTGTAATAGTTTTAAATTCAATTATTATCGAAAGGGAAACATTTTTTCAATTTATTAATTTTCGTAAATAATATTTTATGAGTATGAGAAATTATAGTCGGGCTAGGCCGACCATATAATACCCTACATCTGTATTTATTGTATTTAAGTTGAATTATACCTTGCCTCAGATATACTTAAGCCATTTATTGTTGAATAAAATTGTGGACATTTAAGTCGTATTTTGAAGGTGGCTTTGAACAGGGGCTATGGTCAAATGAGACCCTATAATTAAAAAATTCAATTGGGTCATCAAGGCTAGTATAGAACTTGGTTTTGCAGCTTTTTGTCGAGATAAACGTAATTATGAACTTAAAAGCCCTATTCGTCCGGTTCAGTTGTATGGGGGCTAGGTAATATAAAGGACCGATGTTAACCATTTTCAACAGGCTTCGTCTCCGGTACCATAAAAGATCGTGTGCCAAATTTCATTGAATTATCTTCAAAATTGCGACCAGTAGTTTGATTACAAGGTTTACAAGCCCTATTAGGGGGTTCAGTTGTATGGGGGCTAGGTGAGATAATGGACTGATCGTAACCATTTTCAATACGCTTCGTCCCTGGGACAATAGAAGATCATGTACCAAATTTCATTGAATTATCTTCAAAATTGCGACCTGTACTTTGATTACAACGTTTCCATGGACGGACAGACGGACGGACAGACAGACGGACATAGCTAAATCGACTCAGAAAATGATTCTAAGCCGATTGGTATACTTTAAGGTAGCGCTTCGCATTGCTTGTAGCGCCCACTCTGATATCAGCCTTACTCATTCATTAAAGTAAACAAATCTTAAAGTTGTGTTTCCGTTTTTTTATTATACCAGAATTGTAATAAATTTAGAAGTTTTTATGAAGGGTACTACATACCGCCAAAATTTTTTAGAAACACGTTTTAAGAAAACGAGTGTGTGCATTGTAAACATTTTTTGATTTTTAGATGTTTGTTTGCTTTTGTCGTCTTAAATTTTTATGATACAACAATGATGAAGATGGGTTAAGAGGAATATATTTATATGTACTTGTTTTCAAATTTCTATTTACGCACTTTTAGCAAGAACATTTACACGTACGAAATACGCATACACATATAAACGCATAATCTTGTATGTGCTATTCAAGCGTGCGTATGTGTGTTTTTATTTAAGGACTTACGCACATAAATACATACAAACACACTAAATTCATAAATAAAATAAA
This sequence comes from Lucilia sericata, assembly GCF_015586225.1. NCBI lineage: Eukaryota > Metazoa > Arthropoda > Insecta > Diptera > Calliphoridae > Lucilia > Lucilia sericata. The sequence continues at coordinate 1,254,307 of NW_023994048.1, forward strand.
AACAAACATAATATTGCAATAACCAGTACATAAGTTTAACATCAATACTTATACTATATAAATGTGTATGTATAAAACATTGCTACATACATATTTGTATGTATGTATATGTATATACAAAAGTTTTGTTATCCTTATATACATACATACAAACAAACATTTTTTCGTATTGTCTGTTATTGTTGTTTGGTCTCTAATGCGTTTGTCGATGTGCGAACGTGATACATAAAATTGACTACACTTAAACACACACATGTATATGAACATACATATCTGTTTTGTGCAGTATATAAATATGGATGTACTACATAAGTTTATTCTATTTTTTCCATAGTACTTTGTGCTTTCATAAGTTGTGGTACAATTATTGTTGTAAACAAAACTTTGTTGCCTACTTTTAGGGTTCTGATAGTCCGGGAACTAAATCCTTTATCTAACAATTTGTAATTTGATTAAGGGAACACCTAAATTTTGAAGTTCTAAACCAAGTCCAACGTTTTAGGAAAGCACACATTTTTAGAAATATCTTTTATTTTTCGATTTTATCACAAAAACTGCATGTACCAGAACTTATGAAAGTATTATTTATTTCTAGTTATATTGTTGTTGTTTTTTTTTCTTTTTTTGGTATGAATTAGCAACTATATAATTTGTAGTTAGTATGAGTTTGAATGTTTTTGCATGAATGTATCTGTATTGTATAAAGTTTGTCAGACACATCTTATAACTTATTTTATTTCAATTTCAATTTTTTCACAGTGACCAGCGAAAGTGATCACTTGATGAATTAAAATTTAGGTGCATATTTAAAATGATATGTAACCAAAAATACAATATAATTTTATTCTATCGATAGCTTCAACTTAGCGTTATGAATTTGGTCACTCATTTAAATTAAAAAAAAAAAAATAATTGCACAGCTTCTCCCGAAAAACTAAGTTCTTTTACATAAATTGTAGTAACGGGTTTATTATCTTCATCTTATACAATGTGAAAGGTTCAGGACTATAGGTTATAAGGTACAATAAATGGATATAATAGAATTTAAAATTTTAAGAGCTCAAAACTCGCTTATTCAACTTAAAAGACATTAGTTAACAGGAGTCGATATGTAAATGGTGCAAAATCCAATAACGACATAAGTAAGTCTCTCTAAAACTTCGATGTTCATACAACTGTCTACAAACTTTTGTGTGTCACGGTAAGTACTTATTTACAGACGCATATAAAAACTATAGATATATTTATGCGTTTTCTTTTGTACATTTATTTATTTTTATTATTTTTTTCGGATTCTACATGTCTTTTTGTGACTTTTATTAGTTTTTGATTTTATCCTTATTGTTGGTATAAGTCCTTTTTTATGACTGACTAATGATGTGTGAAACATTTCTTCTGCATGTTTGTTATTCAATAAGATTAGCCATTAACTAAGTAAGTTTGTGTCGTTGTTTAAGTAAATAAATAGTTTGCAAAAAAATTTGGGATTTTTAAAAATTCCAACGATTCTTTTTTAAAGCAATGGAAAAAATTTATATTAAAAAGTAATCTTTATTTTATCACAAAAATTTCTTTGAAAGAAAGTGATTAACATGCTTGCTTACAAACAATGATTTAAATAAATAGTTAAGTAACATGTTAAGTAACAATGTTTCACATTAGCATATTTCATTTACCATAATTACTTTTGGGAAGTTCCGTGTTAAGTGACCCAACTTAAAAAACTGATTTGGATAAAATTTGAATAGTAGACCAGACACAAATTTTCAGCTCTATGGGTCAAGAACTGCTGGAGTTAGAGGAAGTCAAAGTTGGACGTTAAAAGAATACTTTTTTTTATAAAATTTCCACTCGCTTTCCATTAAGCAACTATAAAGCCCTTAAAGAAAATCGTATAAGCTTTCTTTTGAGCAAAAAAATGGGACCATTTTGAAAATAAATTGTGTTTAAAACAAGTAAGAGTTATATATTCGGCTTCGTTCTTCACGATGATGTCCAAAAAAAAACGTCAGTACAAAAAATTATTACAAAAAAGTCTAAAAGGTTCTCTTTGAAGAAGGGAAAAGCACCAAAAAGTACTTGTTCTCACTCACTCCTGGATTTACATGCTTAATTTTATTTCAAGGTGCAATATTATAGAAAATTAAAAAAGTATATTTTGAAGAATGAAATATTACAAAAAAATCCCCTTTTATAGGTTCTCAATTACTCCAAGCCCTACATGCTTAATTTTATGATTCTAAGTTCAATATTAAGAAAATTCAAAAAGCACCTTTTGTATAACAAAAAAGTACCAAGAAGTCCTCATTTTAGGTTCAATATTATTACTATATTATATTATTATAAAAAAGTACCTCTCGTAGGTTCTAACTTAATCCGGGATATACATACATAATTTCATGTTTCTAGCTGATTTTAAATAGCGATTTTCCCGAAAGCATGACTGACAGAATTATTGAAGATTTAGATAGAAATTTGGGATCTTCAGAAAGATGATGTCAACAAACATACTGACAGACAGGACATATCTATAATTATATATAGATATTGTAAACGGAATGACAATCTTATATACCCTTCCCACAAAGGTGAAGGGTATAACAAATTTAAAAAAAAGTTTTGGAATGATTTGACAAATAGATATCTAAAGTCCTGTGGACAATTTTTATTAGGACCAATAGGTTAAAAGTTACACTCATTTCAAAATACCCTGTATGACCAAAATGTCCAGTTTGATCCCCTCTAACTCCGGCAGTTTTTGAACTATGGAGTTAAAAATTTGTGTCTGTCCTACTATCCAATAGTGCTACTTGACACGAAATAACCCATACATGTATATCAGACTATATAAGGCATTTCAAGACTTACAGGTGGTATGAAGGCACTGAAGAGTAAGTTGCTAAGTATGTGCAAGACATTACCAAGTTTTCATCACATGTTTTTTATCCAGAAATGATTTTTCATAACAATAAAATATGTGATCACGCACATTTTCAATTCAAAATAGATATTACTTACATATGTATATGAAAAACCTAAAACTTAAAAAAATATTCTCTTTAATATATTTTCTATTTAATTGAGACAGATAGTTAATCATATTTATTATATATTTAAAATTGTTATGTGAAACCATATAAATAACAATATATGTAAATGCATAAATATAAAACCACAAAATGATGCAGATGAACAGTAAGCATCTACAAATAAATACACAAAACAAACCTAGAGGTTTTCTATTTAAAATATATATTTTTTTTCAATGAAAGGTAGAAAAAACTAATAGGCCTTATACACACAAGTAAAACAGTAATATGCACAATAATCCTACAAATGGAAAACATTAATGGTAAAATTTAGTAATACCTTTAGTAAACGTTGCATACAGATACTACATATAGTGTGTATGTACATTAGGGTCGCCCCAAAATTAAAGTTGTTAATGTTCATTCTAAGATATCATTTATGAATGTTTCGATATTTCTCACAAAAAAAAGTATTATATGAAAAATCATCAAAATTTGCTTTCAATATCATATCAAACATTTATGTGCAATTGCAAAAAGTATTTAACATTCTTTTTTTGGAAAAAAATTTACATGAAATTATTACATAAATTACACTTGATGATTTCAATGGATTATTGAAGAAATATTGTCAAAAATTGACTTTTTGTTTGTAAATACTGGTTTGGGTTGAACATTGAAAAATTTGATCTAAATTGAATTTCGAAAAACGAATAGAAAGCTGTTTCGGCAAGATTTAATTAGGTTTATGATATATTAAATTCAGTTAATTATATTAAATAAATCTATTTTAAAATTTAAACAATATTACATTTTTCCGAAAAATTATAAAATTTTTAATTTTTTTGTGTAAGACATGAAAAAAATTTAAAACCCTTAAAAAATTATTTTACCATGCCAAAAATGTTGAAAAATGGTGTCTTAGAAAGAACCAAGCTTTCATTATCGGTGGGAACATTAACGGGAAACGGGAACACCCTAATATACATGTTTATGAGTTTTGATTTGTATATGTATGTATGTAAATTAAATCATATGAACCACAACAAAATTTGGTTGTTGACATTTAAGCTCATTTTGTGCCTAACACAGAAGTGACATTCTTCTTATGATTCTATAATGCATTTATGACTCCTTTTACTTGGTGTTGTATTCGATTGCATGTGTGTTTATATATGTCATCATGCAGACTCAAGTACAAGGAATGAACTCTGCATGTTTGTTTGTGGTAATTTATTTGTACGTTTGTAAATTGATAAGGGCGATTTTAAAAGTTCTTTTAAACTTAATCTTATATCTACAATTTATAGCTTCAAGTTTTAACTTTTTCTGTCAATATAAGTATCTGCTAATTTTAGACCTCACCACGAGTATGACATTTTTAAGTTAAGAGTATTTACAGATTAATTTTAGTAATGTCCTCGCATTTTTTTGTAACTGTTCATATATTTATGCATTCTTATGTGTGTATGTGATTATAACAAAGTATTTGTTTATTGTGATTTTTAATTCATTCATATTGCATTTGTATGAAGACATTCAAACAACAATAATAAAAACATCAGCAAGCGTTAGAAAGTTTTACATATAATCATTTCAACAATAATAATAACAAGAAAGACCACACATACATACATCTAACAAACCACAACAAATAAGCCATTTAACAAATGATGCCACTACTACTACAACTATAAATTCTCTACCTTTAAACATAATTATACAGAGTTCTTCAAGTAATATGATGGTAGAAATTCTGAGTACAGGATTACACGAATAATTTTACGAAATTAGATTAACGGATTCAAACAAAGGAACGATTGACCATGCAGAGAAGGTAGTGAAACGGTAGAATACTTTCTCTATCATTCATTAAAATAAGATTCAAATATCTTGGAAGCAATGTAATTTCAGATATCACTTTCCTTAGGAACACTTGTTGCCAAATACCAAGGATCGAATTGGAACTTATTTTATATATCGTGGCCTAAGGTTTTTAAAACAATATTTTCATGGAAAGGAACGCGCATCAGGTCCAATGGAAGCCTAAATACATTTCTTCTGATCTGATGAAGTTATCCTCCGTTCAAACTAAAATAAAACAGTTTTGATATGTTTAAAAACATTTCTAATTTCATCTTTTTTTTAGAACCCTGTAAAAGTGAATGTTTTTATATACTAATAGTTATTCTTACATAGATACATATGAATGTATGTGCATTTGTATATAAAAGCTTCTTATCACAGTTTTGTTGTTGTCTTTTACAAAATTTATGTAAAATTTGTCCATGTACCAACTTACATATGGATGTGTGTATATGTGTGTATTTTTATGTATTCTACACTTTCAAATGATTTTACTATACATATTTTGTTGTTGCAAAATGCACTTTTAGCCTTAGAAAAATAAAACAAATAGTATCATTCCTTTATTTTTCTTTGTCTTCTGCACATGTTTATTCGTTAAATGTGTGGATTATATTGTTTTTGTTTTATTTCCTTCGGTTTGTGTGTTGGTGTGTTTTGTATTTTGGTATATCCCAACAACTTTACAAGTAGTCAATGTGTCCCTTTTCAAAATACTTTAGTTGACTCTAATTTTTATAATTTTGCGCCTTTTCTAAAGTATGTGTATGTAGAAAGTTGTTAGTTTTTCGCCATATAAAATAAATGCTACAGCCAATTCTCCATTAACAATGTTGATATAATCGGATGGAATTAGCTATCCCTTAGTAACTCTTACTTATTTGGAAATGTTTTCCGAACTGCAGGGAAGTCTACATGTGTGAGCTTGTATATGTGTGCATTGTCGTAGAGAGCTTGTTAAAAGTAGAATGAAATAAACACAATTAGAAAAACTTAACCTAAATGCTGAATACAAACCATTATGTTTAACTAAGACTTCAAGTTAAATTAAGCAAACAGTGACAACAACAATTCCTAATAAGCATTAGAAATTCAGCAATGTCCAAGTTTATGGTTAAAGTATTGAAAGTAAATTTCGAATATAAATTAATTTTCTTTTCGTAATATTCAATACATTTAAATCACAAATCTATCTTTATTTCTATAAACTAACATTTGCAAAAAAAAAAAGTTTTCTAAAACAATTAGGAAAGAATTCCATTTTAAATAAAATACTGTTCCTATGATCACCATTTTGGACAAAATGTTGTCAAAAAAGTCCTATGATCTTGAGAAAATACTTCCTTCATTTAAATTTGGAAAACTGTGGCAACACTTTTCTACAAAATGTGCTTAAAAATAACTTATAAGGAAAAGGACGTTCAAGCAAATTTCTGAGGGCAACATTCTTGGAAACTTGGATCGAATCAATTCAGCGATGTTCGTGCGTTTATCTATTCGTTAAATTGGCTAAAAATTAATAGGACTTTGTTCTTTCTTCAAAGATAATGCCATTCAAATTATATATTATTAATATTTAAATTCCTACTAGTTTTTAGAGTTACGTCTAAGTCCAAAATTTTTTATAAACTTTCTGAAAATGCTTGGCTTGAAAAATTTTATGCAAAAAGATGATTTTAATTCTTACAAAATTGCATTCAAATTGGTGGCTATGAGAAAAATCCTTTAAATTTAAAATGGAATTCCTCTATATCAATCACTTTTTAACTAAAGGTTTGCCAAATCAGTAATATAATACTTCAAAGTAACAAGCAAACCGACCAACCACTAGACATTACAAACCAAAACATATAAATTCATAGACAAAGACGAAAAATGAGACAACGTTGTTATACAGCGGACCACTTTCTAAGATTTTACTGCAGTAGCAGCAGCATCTCAAGAGCAATAATAATATGAACAATGACAACAAACAGGAGGAGCCACATTAGAACCATTTGTTAAAGGACCTCAGGTAAATATTTAAAATACTTTAACTCATACACACACTCTTCTAAATCAACGAATGTTTACTACAAAAAATACACATTTGTATATTGTACATTTGTAATTGTATAAACAGTAAAAGAAAACTTAATATCTTTAGCTTTAAAGTAAAGCGGAATATTGTTAGCACAACAGCAAATTGGAAGATAACCTTAAGTATACTTTCAGGTTTTTGTACTTTATCTTCATGTAAAGAATGTAGTATAGGTATGTAAGTACATATGTAAAAAATATTTGTGTAACAGAACTTTATATTAATGTATGCATGTATAACTGGGATTATAATTTGTAAATGTTTTTGTTTTTGCCTTTTTTCACTTATTGTAAGTTTGTTTATTTCTTTGTTTTTGTTAGAAACACAAGTAATACGCTCAATTATGTTAATGTCTAGGATTTACAGGCTGCAAACAAAGGATATACATACTTACAAACAGATATACACAAATATAAATACACATGTGATTCGCAACTTTAATGGAGGATATAAGAATGTAAACTATATGCCGCGGTTTGAGTACAATTTATGACATGTTTAAATATTTAAGGAAGGAATGTTCTTTTGTACATATCGTCATCTACAATTCAAATAGACCTTTCTAAGCAAAAATTCAAAATCGACTTTTTCCTTAATTTATGTCTTCTGATTTGGATGAAATCTGCTTCAACTATGACCAAAATGTCCAATTTTGACCCCTTCTAAGTCCAGCAGTTCATAACCGATAGAGCTGAAAATTTGTGTCTGGCCTAATATAAAATAGAACTAAACTTGGTGCAATTTTCATCAAATTGATAGAATACTAATCATTCTATCAATTTCTTTTCGGATCGGTCCATTATTAGTCGTAGCTCCCATATAAGGCACACTTCCGAAAATCACTTAAACAAACATATTTAATTGTCAAACAAGTTAGAGTGCTATATTCGGCTGTGCCGAATCTTAAATACCCTCCACCAGCAAGCTATTTTTAATTAAAACCCATTTAACTATCTAATTTTTAGATAACTTGGCAAAATTGTTGTTTCCGTATTGATATGCATATGCCAATCCAATTTTAATTAAGTCCAGAAAAATTTATTTTAATAGGCCAGTTCGAAAACATGTTAATGTAATGATATATCTTTACACAGAACATATTCTTGTCGAATTTTATCCGGATATAATCATTTAATAACGAATTAAGTGGTATTAAGTGATTTTCACAAGTAAACTTTGTACGGGAGCTAAGACAACTTATCGACCGATCCGGAAAAAAATCCGTAGAATGATTTATATGCTCACAAAACATATTCAAGTCTTACTTTATCCCGATAGCTTTATTATTCAAAGAAATATACGCGTTTAAATGATTTTCGTAAGTGGACCTTATATGGGAGCCTATCCGGAAAAAATTTCGTAGAGTGATTCATATAAAAACATATTTGTGTCGAATTTTATCATGATAACTTTATTTGACAATGAAAAGTGTGCATTTAAGTGATTTTCGGAAATGGGCCTTATATGGGATCTATGACCAATAGTTTACCGATCCGGGAAAAATTTGGTTGAATGATCTATATGTACACAAAACTTATTCAGGTCGAATTTTATCCTTATAGCTTTAGAATTTTATGAAATATATGCGTTTAAGTGATTTTCGGAAGTGGACCTTATATGGGAGCTATGACCAATTATGGGCCTACCCAGAAAAAATATCGTAGAGTAATTGATATTCAGACAAAACATATTTGTGTCGAATTTTATCAAGATAGCTTTATTTGACAAAGAATTATGTGCTTTTAAGTGATAATCACTTAAACGCATATATTTCATTGAATTCAAAAACTAGATATAAAATTCTACACAAATATGTTATGTGTACATACAAATCATCCTACCAAATTTTTTGCGGATCGGTCCATTATTGGTCATAGCTCCCATATAAGGCCCTGTTCCGAAAATCATTTAAACTTACATATTTCATTGTCAAATAAAGCTATGTTGATAAAATTCGACACAAATATGTTTTGTGTACATACATATGAATCACTCTACGAAATTTTTCTGGAGAGGCCCGTAATTGGTCAATGCTCCTTTATAAAAAGTCCACTTCCGAAAATCACTTAGACGCACATATTTTATTAACATCATATATAATAAATCTATTGGAGTAATATTCTTGATTTTTTTTTGCATATAAATCATTATACGAAATTTTTCTTGATCGGTCCATAATTGGTCACAACTTCCATATAAGGATCATTTCCGAAAATTACTTAAACGCACATTGACAATCAAAGTCATCGGGATAAAATTCGACATAAATGTGTATTTTGTATATATAAATCGTTATACGGAATTTTACTTCTGAAAATCACTTAATACCACTTAATTCATTATTAAATGGTTATATCCAGATAAAATTCGACATGAGTATGTTTGTGTATAGATAAATCATTATATTCAAATGTTTAGAACTGGCCTATTAATATAAAATTTTATGAAACAAAAATTTTGCAAGTTATCTAAAAATTAGATAGTTAAATGGGTTTTAATAAAAAAAAAACTTGCTGGTAGAGGGTATTTAAGAATATAACACTCTAACTTGTTAAATTATCTGTTAGGTTCAACCGGTAAACAATTTGTTTTAATTTTAAATAGTTTTAATTTTAAATAGTTTTTCTCCCTCTGTAAAATTATAAAATTTTTGATTGGGTGGCGATATAAACATTAGTATATGGCGATTATAGGGATGATGTATGGAGATCATGATTCATTTTAAGCGAATGAGGAAAAACATATTTAGATGAATATGTTGTATATAAATTTGTTAGTGTGGTGTATATATACATACAAACATACATGTACTGTATGTGTACGACATTTATATTAGGGTGATATTTTTAAAGTAAGCTTGTAAAGCTTACCCTAATTTACAAATAGATATACATATGTATGTATTTAATTGCTTCAATAATTATTGATTGAGAGCCTCTTAAATAGTATTAATTTTTCTTGAGAAATTAGCAAAATAGTTAAACATTTATTTATTTTGTTGTTTTTAAGACCATCTTTAAATTATTGAGGTTAATTTTAGAAACGGAATTCGGAATTCTATCTAAAAATATTTAATAAAAAATAAAAAATAATATCTATTATTTTTTATTAAAATAACATTTATAAAAGATCTTCATTTTTTATACCCCAGGAAAATTAGGAAAATAGAGCAATCTGGTTAATTTTAAATTGCTAAATGAAAATTGGGACATAGCATAATTAGTAAGGGATTAAAAGTCTCGGAAAATATCATGTGCGAGAAACATTATATTGGGGGGTCAAATTTGAAGAAAAATATGTTTTGGCAAATATCTTGCTTAATATGCACCGTACTCTTTTTTATGTTAATATAATTTATATAAGGTATTAAAGTTCCTACATTTTGTAGGAACCATCCGATTTGAGCCTTTTATCTTTTAACTACGTCTAATGTACTACTATCTATTAAATAATCAACAAAAATCATATATCAATTAAGATTGATATACATAATTATAAATAACACCGTCGATATTTTTAATGATCGGGCCCCATTTAACCCTAGCCTCTATACAAAGTCACCTGCAGAAAATGACTTAAATGTCCACATGTTCATAGCATCACGATGAAATTTGTCACAAATAAGTTTTATTTAAACATAATTCCCAACAATAAATTTTGTAAGGATCGGCTCAATTTTTGCCCAAGCACCCATACAACCGGACTATCCGAATTAATACTTTTATCTCTTAACTAAGGATCATTTGACTAGGTACTAAATGTTAATAAAAAAATTCGAAGTTCAAAATATAAAAAAAACAAGTTAGAGTGCTATATTCGGCTATGCCGAATCTTAAATACCCTCCACCAGCAAACTACTTTTTATTAGGTCCAGAAAAATTTATATTAATACGCCAGTTCGAAAACATTTTAATAGAATGATGGGAGTTGTGACCAATTATGGACTGATCAGGAAACAATTTCGTATAATGATTTATATGCAGAAAAAGATCAAGTCTAATTTTACTCCAATAGCTTTATTAATCAATGAAATATGTGCGTTTAGGTGACTTTAGGAAGTGGACTTTATATAGGAGCTATGAGCAATTAAGGGCCTATCCGGAAAAATTCAGTGATTCATATGTGCACAAATCATTTTTTATCAAGATATCTTTATTTGATAATTAAATATGTGCGTTTAAGGGATTTTTTGAAGTAGACCTATTACCAAATATCGACCGATCCAGAAAAAATCTGGTACAATGTTTTATATGCCTATCCGCAAAAAATTTCGTAAAGTGATTAATGTAAAGACAAAACATATTAACTTTATTTGACAATGAAATATGTGTGTTTAAGTGACTCTCAGAAGTGGACCTTATATAGAAGCTATGACCAATAATGGACCGATCCGAGAAAAAAAAGTGGTAGAATGATTCATATGTACACAAAACTTATTCAAGTCGAATTTTACCCCTATAGCAGAGTGATTCATATTTGGACAAAAAAATTTTATCAAGATAGCTTTATTTGATAATGAAATATGTGATTTTAAGTGATTTTCGTAAGTGGACCTTATATGGGAGTTATGACCAATAATGGACCGACCCGTAAAAAATTTATAAAATTTGTACGTACACAAAACATATTCAAGTCGAATATTATCCCAATAGCTTTGGAATTCAATGAAATATATGCGTTTAAGTGATTTTCGGAAGTGGACCTTATATGGGAGCTATGACCAATTATGGCCATATCCGGAAAAAATTTCGCAGAGTGATTTACATTTCGACTAAACATATTTGTGTCGAATTTCATCAAAATAGCTTTAGTTGACAATGAAATATGAGCTTTTAAATGATTTTAGGAAGTGGGCTTTATATGGGAGTTATGACCAATAATGGACCGATCCGTAAAAAATTTGGCAGAATGATTTGTATGTACACAAAACATATCCAACTCGAATTTTATGACAATAGCTTTATTCATCAATGAAATATGTGCGTTTAGGTGATTTTCGGAAGTGGACCTTATATGGGAGCTATGACCAATTGTGGACCGACTGAGATCTCCGTTAAAAGTATGATTTCTGTTAATATTATATTTACATGTACAAAATTTCGTGTTGATACCGATATATTTGAGGGAGTTATTAACGATAAACTAATTTCCGGGAATATATAACTTTGTATGGGGGCTATGGGAAATATTCGATCGATTGTAAAGATTTTGAATATAATTGATCACTGCTCTGAAAAAATAATGTTTGACAAAATTCATTGAAATATCTTTGGTAGTTTCTGAGAAAACTTCAAAAGAATTATGAAAAAAACGTAATTTTTTTCGAGGTAGTCTGAAATTTTTACTCATAACTTTTTACGTTGTTAAACGATTTTGCTGATTTTCAATACCAAACTGCTTAGGATAATAGTAAATATTTTTGGTGAATTTGGTTTATTTCCTTTGCTTAGTTTTAACGTGCGCGTGTTTTACACAGACAGACAGACGGACAGACGGACATAGCTAAATCGACTCAGAATTTGATAAGGATCCAGAATATATATACTTTGTTGGGTCTTAGATGAATATTTCTTGGTGTTACACACGGAACGACAAACTTATATATACCCTTTATCACCACTGATGGTGGTGGAGGGTATAAAAACACAAAATGATGTAAAAGATGTTAAATTGAGGTGACATCATTTCACCAGTCGGAGAATAACATAAGTAACACCCTAACCAAATTCTGAGCTCAAACCCACGCAGTGTAAAGAAAGCTATTTATTCAGCAAAACAATATTTTCAGTCATTTTTATAATTGAGATAATCTATTTTTATGCTTTCCAAGAAATTACAGTAATTTCCACAAGATCCTTTATTTAGTTGTTTCACACCAATTATGTTTATTGTATGTCTTCATACATACGTATTCTAACATATATATATATATATATACATACATACATATGTATCTTTCTTTGGTTATTTGTATCTCTTATACTTCACTATTATATGCATGTTAGTAAAATATTATTTTCAGTTACTTTAACTACATAATTTACCGCCCATATTGTTTGTTATTATACGAATAGTTCGCTCCATTTAATGCAAAGGATTTGAAGGCAAGTACAGACACAACTATAACAACTAGGGTTTTTGTTCTTATACAACTATCGACACTGACGTGGTAATACATACAAATTAACTAATTAAGTTATCGACGAAGTGAAATTAATTCCAATTTTGTACAAACAATTTCTAGGAAATTGTCCGTATTCAAAGTATTTTATATATAGTATCTAAAGATAAACCTACATATGCATGTACATATGTATATGAATATTAAGGTCGTTAAAATGATTATACAGACTTTAATTGTTTATACAAAAACATTTTTGTTGTACGGATACATTTAGACACTTTTTAACGTTGTATTCTTTTTGGATAAGAAGTTTTAAATGCTAACAACTTTATACATAAAATTTGTATATTTATCCATTGTCAATAATTGTTTCCAAAATTTTACGTGAATATATTCAATATTTTAATGACACATCTATCTAGATGGATGCATCTGTCTATTAATTTCGCTGCATAAGGTTTGTGTGCTGAAATTAGTCGTATTGAGTGAAGTCCTTTTGGCCAAGGAGTTTTTGTTTGTCTTAATAATTGTTAATATGTAGTTGTCTGTCGGCTGTTGTATGATTATGTAAATTAGGTAGAAATACGTAAGTATATTTGTATACTACTTATCGTAATGATGTGCGTTATTTTATAAAGTGTCTGTCTATGAAAAACACATTTACAAAATTAATAGGTACATATTTGCATTTTGAGAAGATTAAAGCTAATATAGGTATTTTATTTAAAACATCTTTTTTTTAACATCAAAAATTTGGGATAATAATTTTGATCAGATGATGAATTTTAAAATTTAAAAGAAGATTAAATTTTGTATTAATGCATAGGATAGAGTCATGTTAAAAATTGCATGGTTCGAATTTTATTTTAAATTAGCCATATAGATAATAACTAAAACTTGTATTGAAATACAAAAATAATTTGTGATAATTTGTAAAAATTTTTTGTTATTAAGTATTTGTTACATAATGTTATTTCAAAAAGTAAGTTTCATAATTTTAAAATATTTTCAAAATTAAAATTGTATTACTTTTTAATTCATAAAACTATATTCCATTTACTATTTATGTTTTAAATTTTAACCTATTTTACATTGATAAAAGGACAACAGCCAAAATCTCTATAAAGACATGTTCTTTTCGACCACAATTCAATTAAGTGCATCGTTATACAAATGTAAACATGAAAACAGATATATGTATGTATGTACACATGTACACATATGCAATCGTACGTATGAACATTTGCAAAGATATATACATATGTATGTATAATTACTTGGCTATAAATGACACTATGTACTTATGCGTAGCTCTAGTGGTCTATTTTATTTAACCAGTCTTACATATGTTTGATTTGTACATAAATATGTATGTATGTATATCTTTACGTATGTATGTATACGATACCAAATACATAGGTAAATATACCAAACATATGTACATGTGTATAGATATGTTTAAACATGTATGTATTTCATATCGCTCATTTACGTGAAGATCTTGATAACTCAATATTTCAGGTTTTTGAAATTATGTATTACTACAATCTATATACAATAGACCGACTCACTCTATATGGAAAGCAAAAATGTGTTTTTGTTACCCATCCCAAAATTTACCTTGCTTTGTTTTATGATGATTTCCAAAATATTTTAAGTCTAGCGATGGCCGTTCGGGAGCTGGACCAAAATTTAAAAAGGTATTTTTTTTAATTATTTTTTTAAAATTTTGGGGTATCATTAGAAAGGTGTTTTAAAGGCGCTTCCAATGATGTGTTAATCATAAATAACAGTCTCCTCATAATTGTCATATTTCAAAAAGATTTAAAATTCTTAGATTTTTCATGGATATAAATAAAATTTATGCATAATTTAGCAAATTGTGTATACCTTTAGACGCGGATTTAAAATCCCTTTCAAATGATACCACATATTGTGCAACATTTAAAAAATAACTAAAAATGGTCTTTTTTTAACCGGTCCAGATCACGAACGGTCATCGATAGACTAAAAATATTTTGGGAAACATCATAAAACAAAACAAAGATTTTTTGAAACTGGGTAAAATTTTGAATTGAACATTAAAAATCGTGTCCCTCATGGGAAATTTTCTTAAAACTGTCCAGCTCACGAACGGACAACAGTAAACCCAAAATATATTGGGTAACATCATATTACATAACAGCGAATGTTTTGAGGGGGGTAACTCAAGCACAATTTTTTGTGAGTCGGTCTAATACACATACATACATTTTATAATATTTTAGGTGGAAATGTACATTTTGTCTCAATTTTAATTTAAATTCAGATGAGAAACGAATGAACCTCTAAATTTAAAAACAGGCTTAATGTTTAAATTTCTATGATTTCTTTAAAATTTATTAAGGAATAGTAAAATGTTATAAGACCTTCATGGTTGTTTTATTGAGTTATTACACTATGTATTGTAGTAAATGAGTATTACAAGTATTAGGGACATATATAACTTCTGAAATTTTGTTTTTGTTTTCAATATATTAATTAATAAGAAAGAAAGTGAGTTTTCGATATTGTGAAACAGGGAGTAAATAAAAGATATATTACGATTTCTTACATAAAAGATTTTACCAGTGTTTCGAACTATAAACAAATCAGTCACGAAAATTTGTGAATCCCTTATATTTGGTATCTGGGAGTAAATAAAAGATATATTACGATTTCTGTTCCACTTTAAAATATTTCTTACATAAAAGATTTTACCAGTGTATCGAACTGTAAACAAATCAGTCACGAAAATTTGTGGATCCCTTATATTTGGTATCTGTTTTTCAAACATAGATAAACCTTTCTAATATACTCCTTCGTTTTGAATGGGAATATTCATGTACAAATATACTTAAGAACACATGTAACTGAACCTTTAAGCTAAATGCCAAAAGCTTGTTAAAATTTCCACAATTTTGGCAATCACAATAGCAAAAAACTTTGTATAGAAAACAGAGCAAGGTTTTTTATTACCTCTTACGGTGATTTCGAAAATACGGTGACGACCGTCCGTAATTTGTTCCGATTTCAGAAAAATACATTCTTATTATTATTAAGACAATATTATTGTATATAAATGGCTAGGTCAAATCTTATATACCTACTAGTATGTTTATTCTATTTAGAGTAGTTTTTCTAATCATATTTACATTTATGAACATCTGAGTGAATATTTCTTCATTTTTTCCATGAGATGTTTCTCCTGATATAAATAAAAAGCTGTATTGAATTTACAAAATTCTGGCCCCATTACAATACTTTACTTTTTGTAACTGTCCAGCTGATGAATGACTCTACCATCCAGTCCATAAAGGTACACTTTATCAGAGTGTTATATGTGGTAGAACAAAATAGATTTTCTTTTCCAAAAATAAAAAAAAAAAATATTTTTTTTCCATATATTTCTACAGCATAATCTAGAAGCCTGGAAACCTGCTATAATTTGTACATACTACTAGTAACAGATTTTTCATTGCGATATTAGTCTTTTTAAGCGAATTGTGGACATTTAACTAATTATTTGAAGGGGTCTTTGTATGGTCGGCAGGGTCTTCAAAGAATGTATAAAACTTAGTTGCACCGCTTTATGTCGAAAGTTTCTAGTTATGAACTCAAAAGCCCTATTCAGGAAGTTCTGTTGTATGGGGGCTAGGTGAAATAATGGATCGATTTTAAGCATTTTCAATAGACTTAATCTCTGGGACAATAAAATACACATTATGTATCAAATTTCATCGAATTATCTTCAAAATTGTGATCTGTAGTTTGATTCAAGGTTTACATGGATGGACAGACAAACAGATAGACGGACCGGCATAGCTAAATCGACGCAGAAAATTATTCTAAACATCCAAATTATACTTTTAAAAATATCATATAAATTTCTTTGTGAATGGTACTTAAAAAAGGTTTTCGCTATTAAAACACTACTGGCTACCACGTAGTGATAGGGTCTAATTTTAGGTATAACCCTAATGCAGAGTTAAAGTTTCTTATCAATATTTGGTATGTTAAGGAATTGTATAAATCCGAAATTATATAGAATTGCGATTATTTGAAAGTGTGCTAAATAGAAGAAATCTATTACTCTTTCTCTAAAAGGCAACTGTAACCTATTTCTTGCAACTCATAATGAATTCTAATACAATATATTAATTTATTGTTATCACACACTCAACTAAACATAGATTATAAACTTAAATTCAAAACTAAACGCTTATTAGTTGTTATTTAGGACGTGATTTTGTTAACACCAGAACAATATTTATTTCATCACGAATATTATATTAAGCTAACTTAAATCCTTGAAAAATCAAAGTTTACCATTGTGTAAATTGCAATTTACTGACCCAGACATTACAAGCAACATCATTATTATCAAAATCATCATCATTATCTTTAGCAGCAGAAGTAAAACACAAAATCAACAACATCTTTTTACTCTTTATATTAATATCATTTTGGTTTGGAATTTTTACAGTTTATATTTTTTCATCGTTGTTGTTGTTAGCTGGTTTAGGAAGTGTTGTTTATCCGTTTACACGTATTTTCTAATTTTACTTAAAACTTTATTTTCATTAAACCACAAAAGATTTTAGAAACCAAACGACAAACATGTAACCCTACAACCAAGAGCAACAATAAAATAACATTGTGGCATTACTTTTTAGCAAAAACTTTCCATTTAACTTTCTTCTGTAGTATAATGACAAAAAAACGAACTAGTAAGTAAGTCTGTCATGTCCGACCATATGATACGCTATACCAGTTATAAGAGCAAATATGAGAAAAGAATGGACTGATTTCAGTCGTTTTCAAAAGACTTTGTTTTTAGGTCATAGAAATATCTTGAAAATTGTGACCTGAACGAACAGGAGTACAGAAATCACTATACTTCATAGTAGGAATACAATCAATATTTCAATGAGTTTTAAACATTAGCAGAAAACTGATATACCTTCGTCACTAAAGTGGTGTAGGTTTAACTACGGTGCTAACGAACAAGCAAACATCTTGGAATAAAATGCAACCTTTTTGTTGACATTTTACATACGTACAAATGTATATATGTACATACTCACTCAAATACACACACTGCAATTTGCCAAAAATATTTAGTAAAATGCCAACAATACACACGCACACCCAGGATTCAGAGTCATTTTAATAAGTACAAATATTTTGGAGAAAAAAATAAAGATGAAAACAAAAATAAATATAACATGCAACTAATATCAAATTATCTCTAGAAATCCTTGCAAAAAATTTGAGAATTTTCTCTTTTCACTCATTTTCAACCATGTCCCGTATTCCTTCAACTCAAGATGATAATAATTTGCACGCAAAAGTCACATTATTTGCACGTACACAAAAACTTGTTATTTTCTCCAGGTTATGCTTCTTCTAGCGTGTGCCAATGTTATTTTTTTTTTATATATATATTTTGTAAAAATACGATCTAAAAAGAAAAACAAAATAAAAAAAATATTTTTGGTGAAATTGGTACATGCTTGTGTGTATGTGAGAAAGGGTAAAATCTGCATGTGTTTCTATGTGGTTTATAAAAGCGATTGCAAAAATTTTAATATTGTAAAAAAAGGAGAAAATACTAGATTTGAATATTTTTAAAAATATTTTATCGCTTGAACAAGTTTCATCTAAACACACTTTGCTGTACTACATTTACAAAAATAAATATTAGACAATCCATGACGACAAATACAAACAATACTTAAGAAGTTGATAGTCCTGAGTCGAAAATATTAAGTAAAAATAGAACTGAGCTAGAACTGACCTAGAACTGAACTAGAACGGAACTAGAACTGAACTAGAACTGAACTAGAACTGAACTAGAACTGGACTAGAACTGAACTAGAACGGAACTAGAACTGAACTAGAACTGAACTAGAACTGAACTAGAACTGAACTAGAACTGAACTAGAACTGAACTAGAACTGAACTAGAACTGAACTAGAACTGAACTAGAACTGAACTAGAACTGAACTTGAACTTGAACTAGAACTGAACTAGAACTGAACTAGAACTGAACTAGAACTGAACTAGAACTGAACTAGAACTGAACTAGAACTGAACTAGAACTGAACTAGAACTGAACTAGAACTGAACTTGGACTAGAACTGAACTTGAACTAGAACTGAACTAGAACTGATCTAGAACTGATCTAGAACTGATCTAGAACTGAACTAGAACTGAACTAGAACTGAATTAGAACTGAACTAGAACTGAACTAGAACTGAACTAGAACTGAACTAGAACTAGAACTGAACTAGAACTGAACTAGAACTGAACTAGAACTGAACTAGAACTGAACTAGAACTGAACTAGAACTGAACTAGAACTGAACTAGAACTGAACTAGAACTGAACTAGAACTGAACTAGAACTGAACTAGAACTGAACTAGAACTGAACTAGAACTGAACTAGAACTGAACTAGAACTGAACTAGAACTGAACTAGAACTGAACTAGAACTGAACTAGAACTGAACTAGAACTGAACTAGAACTGAACTAGAACTGAACTAGAACTGAACTAGAACTGAACTAGAACTGAACTAGAACTGAACTAGAACTGAACTAGAACTGAACTAGAACTGAACTAGAACTGAACTAGAACTGAACTACAACTGAACTACAACTGAACTAGAACTGAACTAGAACTGAACTAGAACTGAACTAGAACTGAACTAGAACTGAACTAGAACTGAACTAGAACTGAACTAGAACTGAACTAGAACTGAACTAGAACTGAACTAGAACTGAACTAGAACTGAACTAGAACTGAACTAGAACTGAACTAGAACTGAACTAGAACTGAACTAGAACTGAACTAGAACTGAACTAGAACTGAACTAGAACTGAACTAGAACTGAACTAGAACTGAACTAGAACTGAACTAGAACTGAACTAGAACTGAACTAGAACTGAACTAGAACTGAACTAGAACTGAACTAGAACTGAACTAGAACTGAACTAGAACTGAACTAGAACTGAACTAGAACTGAACTAGAACTGAACTAGAACTGAACTAGAACTGAACTAGAACTGAACTAGAACTGAACTAGAACTGAACTAGAACTGAACTAGAACTGAACTAGAACTGAACTAGAACTGAACTAGAACTGAACTAGAACTGAACTAGAACTGAACTAGAACTGAACTAGAACTGAACTTAAACTGAACTAAAACTGAACTAGAACTGAACTAGAACCGATCTAGAACTGAACTAAAATGCATAATTTTTATTTCAAGCTAAACATTAATTTCTTTAATATCGTATAGAAATGAAACAGTACTTTAATTTGTTTCACAATTGTAATCGCCAGAGGAAATATATCACACTTTTAATTTATAATTTTCACTTTTTCCTGGAGTTTTTATTTGTTGACAACTAAATCTCTTTGATAAGCACTTGGGCAGCAGGAGTTTTATTTAAAAAGTACCATCTCCTGCGGCACTAGTACTTAGAAAAGTGATTTTCGTTTTTGAGCTTAAACTGAAATAAAAGATAATAAATATATGTCTATTTGGTTACTATTAAGGCCAATAATTATTTATATTTACAATTTTATTAGATTTAATATTAAATAAATATATAAATTAAACAATTCATTAAATGTACAAAATGTATGGAAAACTTACTTATGTGACTTATAGTAAATTTCAGAAAAATCTTATTATAGTGTACTGCTGCTGTTTGACATACATAAATATATCCTTAATGGAGAGGTAAAAAAAGTATTAAAGCATAGACGGACTTGACTGACCATACCAAACCTTATAGCAGTTCTTTTAACACAGTGATGACATTGGAGGCAAGTACTTACCAAAATCGCTTTTAAATAAATACTTAAAAATAGGGAGTTAAAAAGTTGTTTTGTTTACAAAATCGGTCTCGTATTTTCAACACCAACAATTTCGAAATATTTTAGCAATTTATTGACGATATATTTTAGCAACTTATTATTGAAAAACTAATTTTCCAAAGGTTGTTTGTGGTCTTCTTCTAACGATCCGATTTTAACCCAAATCAAGATGTAGGGTCCTTGTGGATATTACGTGTACCAAACTTCATTGAATTATTTTCGAAATTAGAAATCGTATTTAAAATGTTTAAATAAGTGGACGAATGTCGGGCTTGATTTAACAGACTAAAAATATGATTTTAAGATGGGTATTACCATTTATTTGTATGCTCTATAAACATCAGCATAAACCAAATACAAAAGAAAACAAATTATGAAGTATTCTGCGTAATTTATTGTTAAAACACGAATATGGTTTCTGAAGAATTAATGTTGATGAATTGTAGATATTTTGAACTAATTTTGGTAAATGTTTTTGTTTTATTTAAAGCGTTTCAAGCTATAACGCTGTAAACACGAACTCAACAATAATTAATGTTTTATTATCTGCAAGGAGCATTAAGTACAAATACACATTAAACAATTCAGTAACATATTTTGCATAAATAGACTTCTTTACTCCACGTCTATGTGTTAGTAGGCTGATATTAGGTTTATATAAAATAAAAATTACAGAAGATAAGCTCTAATTTTGTTGGATTCGTAACTATAGAATAAACATAAAAAATAAACAATCATAATAGTGATCGTCCACAACAAGGAATAAACATTTTATTCCTTTTATCAAAAAGCATTTACGAGTAGATTATTTGTTGCTTTGATGTTTTACAAAATACCAGTGCCAAAGACTGGAACTAACACTGTGTTTGTGTGGTCAACCCAACAACCAACCATACAACCAACGAACCTGCAAAGCCAGTTCAAATGTATGCACGATAAAAGGTGGCATCAGTGGCGGTGGTGTTGATGATGACGGTGGTTGTGACGATGATTGTTACATAAACTGGTATGTGTGTCAACGGAAACGGAAATTCATATACAGACATTCATACACATATCTGCTGTTATGTTACACTCTATATCGAAAAAGGTTCCCTATGGCTATTAATTTTGTAGTCAGAGATAACTAACTGTATTTAAATGTATGTATGCTTGTGTAGGTTTTATGCACACGTAGCCATACACATAATATACACGACTGTAAACTTGTATATATTAGTATCCCAGGCACTTGTGGATCAACTGTATAGTAAAACGTTATTACATGTTTTATGTAGAAAGTTTCATGTTTTTTTTTCTCTGCTTACCTGCTTTATTGAGGATATAATTTTTTGACGAATTTTTCATTGTTTTTATTACGATTTTATTTTTTACTTCTTTAGTTATTTGCCAGGTTTTCTCAATTCCGTTGCGGTTGTTTTTGTTGATTATAAGCTTTTTTCACGTTATTTTCGTAGTATTTATTTTGGAGTTTTTTCTTTTAATATAAAAATTCGTTTGTTTGTTGTTTATATTTCCTACATTCTCTTCAAAATATTTTATTTTTTTAATTTATACCTATAGGCTTATATGTATACTAAAATACACAAATTGTTGCTTATTAATTCCTTACATTCATTGACAGCGCACAGTGGGAAAAGTATTATTAAAATCCACAAGAGGCAATAATTATATTTAGTACTGAACTATAACTGAATTAGAACTAAACTAGAACTGAACTAGAACTGAACGAGAACTGAACTAGAACTGAACTAGAACTGAACTAGAACTGAACTAGAACTGAACTAGAACTGAACTAGAACTGAACTAGAACTGAACTAGAACTGAACTAGAACTGAACTAGAACTGAACTAGAACTAGAACTGAACTAGAACTGAACTAGAACTGAACTAGAACTGAACTAGAACTGAACTAGAACTGAACTAGAACTGAACTAGAACTGAACTAGAACTGAACTAGAACTGAACTAGAACTGAACTAGAACTGAACTAGAACTGAACTAGAACTGAACTAGAACTGAACTAGAACTGAACTAGAACTGAACTAGAACTGAACTAGAACTGAACTAGAACTGAACTAGAACTGAACTAGAACTGAACTAGAACTGGAACTAGAACTGAACTAGAACTGAACTAGAACTGAACTAGAACTGAACTAGAACTGAACTAGAACTGAACTAGAACTGAACTAGAACTGAACTAGAACTGAACTAGAACTGAACTAGAACTGAACTAGAACTGAACTAGAACTGAACTAGAACTGAACTAGAACTGAACTAGAAACTGAACTAGAACTGAACTAGAACTGAACTAGAACTGAACTAGAACTGAACTAGAACTGAACTAGAACTGAACTAGAACTGAACTAGAACTGACTAGAACTGAACTAGAACTGACTAGAACTGAACTAGAACTGAACTAGAACTGAACTAGACGACTAGAACTGACTAGAACGCGTTATATATTTCTAAGCAAACCCACAATACCCATGATTTTATGTTACTTAGTTTTTGTCTGTAGTGTTTTTATTCATATTATGGTTCATATTTGTGTTGGCTTAATAAATTGTTTTACTTGACATTTCACTGCTGATGATTATGTTGGTTAATGGCTGTG
Source organism: Lucilia sericata (assembly GCF_015586225.1). NCBI lineage: Eukaryota > Metazoa > Arthropoda > Insecta > Diptera > Calliphoridae > Lucilia > Lucilia sericata. The sequence continues at coordinate 1,277,928 of NW_023994048.1, forward strand.
ATGTTGATAAAAATAATAATAATAATACTGATGGAGATGAAAAACAATGTTATTGCTGTTGCTGCTTTTTATTATTATCATCAGTATTGTTGTTTTATTATAAAGCTGTATTTTCGTTGTGTTTTTTATCTTTGTATTTAACAACCATTAAAACTTCCATACACACGTACGTCCATATATTAATACAAATAGAGGGCATGGTATTCTGCTATTCTGCTGTTTAAAATCATGAAAAATTGTGAAATATTATTTACTTTAAAGTAGATGTTTGCAATTGAGGTCTTTTGACTTTTGTTTATCTGCAAATAATGATGTTTAATACACAAAAAACTGACTTAATCATGTTATTTTCATTAAATGTATTAAGAGTTAAATTTTTTAAAAACAAGTAAGAAATTATAGTCGGGCGTGGCCGACCATATGATACCCTACACCATTATTTAATAATATTAAGTGTGATTTATTTTTCACAACAAAGCATTTATCTTGAATATTATCTTGATTTCGATTTATTTAAGAAAAACTAATTTTCTGAACGAGGCTTTATGTGGAGGATATGAGGACCGATCCCGATAAGTCACTTTGTGAATGGGGCTTTGTATGGGAGCTAGGGTCAAATGAGATCCGATCATATCAGAATTCAGCAAGCTCATCAAGATTTGTATAAAACTTAGTCTTATACATAATTATGAGCTCAAAAGTCATGTATGGGGGCTAGGTGAAATAATGAATCGATTTTAACCATTCTCAATAGGTTTCGTCCTCGGTTCAAAATAAATTTTTCAAATTTCAATCAGAAAGTGATTCTGAGTCAATCGGTATACTTTAAGGTGGGTATAGTACCAATATTTTACTGCGTTACAAACATCAGCACAAACGCATAATTCCCACTATAGTGGTGTAGGTTATAAAAATATTTGTAAAAGTTCACAAAACACTTTTTTCTTCAATTGGCTCTTAACATAGAGGTGACTTACTTAAAACATTTTAAAAATTGGTATAAATAATTTATTATAATTTACGTACACATTGTCAAATTTTATTAGGTTAATTTAATATTAAATTCTTTAATGAAATATTATAAAACAATATGCTGACAGTTAATTATAATATGAGAATATATATTTAAATATATACAGGAAAAGAGTGCACAATATGTCATACTGCTAACGGGAGAGAATTTAATGTATGTAAACTTTTTTGCACATTAAAAATCCTCAAACAATTAACAAAACTTATTTAGTAAATTTTAATAATTAAGAACACTAAAATATTTCTAGTGTGTTATAATCTTTTGCAATTACCTACTTTTTATTTCACTATCTATATATATAAAAATGAATGTGTGTTTATTTGTTTGTGGGTTTGTTTGTTTGAAGTCTATAGACGGCTAAACGGCTGTATATCTGGAAGGAACTATAGGCTACTTTTCATTTTAAAATTTCAAGTAATCGAGTTGCCACGCCTACTTATTAAATAACTATTAAAAGTCATATATCTTGGAAACTGGTACATTTAGAGTTCTCAAATTTTGCACGGACAACTTTGACATCCATAAGAATATTTTTGGATAAAATGGGCGGAATGACTATAGTGAGCGTGGCACCTTCCATATTAAGAAAATATTAAATCAGTATATCTGGGAAAATGTAACAGAGCCCTCTAATTTGGTCGGAGCCACATAAGTCTCAATATGATTAGTTAGGATTAAAAGTGGGCGGACCAGCAGCAGGGGGCGTGGCACCTCCCATATTAATTAAATACACAAATTCGTTTATCTTGGAAACTATTAGAGTTAAAAGCTTAAAATTTTGCACGAAGAACTTTAGCATCCATGTAAATATTTTGGGTAATAAATTGACGGACTACCAATGGGGAGAGCGGCACCTCCCATATGAATTAAATACAACAAAATATTTTATCTAAGACACTAATAGAACTAGATTCCTAAAATTTTGCAAAAAGGACTTTCATATTCATCTGAACATTTTGGGGTAAAAAGCGGACTTTCATTAGGGGGTGGCTTGGAACCCCAATATGAATTATATAGAAAAATTTGTATATCTGAGATACTGTAGAAGATAGAATCTTCAAATTTTACATGAAGAACTTTGACATTCATGTGAACATTTAGAGAAAAATTGGCGGACTTTCAATGGGGGGATTGGCCCCTCCCATAAGAATTAAAATCGGAAAAATTGGCGAACTTGCAATAATTTGAGTGGCATCTCCCATGTGTAAGTGGGTTTTTTTGCTTTTAGGGTAGCTAAGCACACTGGGTATAGTTGGTAACCTATAAAATTTAGAAAACTTCGTATATACAATCACACAGCGTTATATATGTATGAACAATGTACATTGTACATATTCCATAAGAGCTTAAAAATACTGAATATCCTTTCACAACATACCCACACACAACCTGATATAAGCAATATACATATCTACATTAGAGTGTCTCATGGACACCCTTTTTTGTGGAAATAACTCTCAAACGACAATATCGTGATGAATACGATAAAAATAAGATATATGTACATTTTCTCAAAATGTCCTTTCTACCAGATAATCCTTAAAAATACTTATAATTTTGTTTCTTCTCCAATTCAGTACATTAACTCGAATCGTTTCCTAAATCAGATTTCTAAAAAAAGCTGGGTCAGTCTAATGTGAATATGCATATATAAATATTTAATATTATTATCGAAGTGGTACAAACTATTTGAAAAATTCAATAACGGCACAATTCCCCAACATTAAATGACCTCAAATATTTTAGTCTATTGTTCAAATGCATTTGGGTTATTTAAATATTAGTATCAAATACATATGTATAGATTTTTTCGTACTATATGTATATGTATTTTATCTGCTAGTAAATATTAAAGCAGTGAGCATAAAAGTTTGAATAAAAACAGCTAAATGAATTTTCTATATATTTAACCACCATATAATGTACATAGATATGTATATCTATAAAATAATAAGAATTTTAGAAAAAAAATATAGACATAAAATAACTGGACATGTAAACTAAAGGCGAAAATATTCAACAAATTTTCATTGATATAATAATTGTTGTAATTAAATTTGAAAAAAAAACTCTCACAACAATAAAACCACAAATTTGTAAAATAAATACCAAAGGGGTTGATTGTTGAGTGCAATATTTAGCATATAACAGAGTTGGGGGTAGTGCATTAAATATTTAGTGCACTAAGGTTTCCACTAAATCCCACTGTAGTGACGAAATTTTGATTTTCCACTATTTTTTATCACTATAGTGGTAGTGAAACATATTTTAACTACCATTAAAAAAATTAGTGGTAGTGAAACATATTTTAACTGCCACTAAAAAAAATAGTGGTAGTGAAAATTTTTCCACTACCACTAACCATTAGTGGTAGTGAAAATTTTGCACTACAATAAAATAGTGCAAATGTTTAACAGTCACTACATGAATGCTTTAATATGCACTAAAATCTCAAAAAATAGTGTTTGTAAAAATAATCCAAACAAATTGAAAATACATATGTACATATGTATGTTCAAAATATTTCTATTTTATTATTTTTTATTGTATTAAAGAAAAATCATATACATACATACATACATACATACATACATACATACATACATACATACATACATACATACATACATACATACATACATACATACATACATATTTATGGTTTTTAGAAAATGAATTCGTTCGTAATAAATGAAAGAAAATGTCAAAAATATACGATAGATACATACATACATACATACATACATACATACATACATACATACATACATACATACATACATACATACATACATACATACATACATACATACATACATACATACATACATACATACATACATACATACATACATACATACATACATACATACATACATACATATTTATGGTTTTTAGAAAATGAATTCGTTCGTAATAAATGAAAGAAAATGTCAAAAATATACGATAGATAAAGTCCTTAAAAAACAACGAAAATAATACCAAAATACGAAATAAAATGTGGCCCCTTGATACCGGATGCAATTTGAATGACAAACCTTTTAATTTCTTGTCACTTTGCGTACAATTTTTATGTTGTTTTTCAAAATATATTTTTACATAAATTTAGTGAATGATTATATTTTTCCACTATCCTGTTAGTGGAGAAAAAAAATTTGCACTAAGCTGTAAAAAAAGGGTTTTCACTATCACTAAATTAATTTTAGTGAAAAACTTTCTTGTACCACTACCACTATTGCTTAGTGAGGCTGTAATTTTTCAACTCACCACTAAATATCTATTAGTGATAGTGAAAAATTTTGCACTATCACTAACATTTAGTGGAAACTGCAAATTTAGTGCACTACCCCCAACTCTGGCATATAAAATAGAGATAGTGAAACAGACGGTGACAAAAAATCAGGTTTCATAATCTTCGGAACAGAACTAGTACAGAAGTAGAATAGAACTAAAATAGAATTAGATCAGAACTACCACAGAACTAGAAAAAATTAGTACAGATATAAAACAGAAATTGCAATGAACTAGAGTAGGATTAAATTAAAACATTTTGTTGTCGATTGTAAATTTAAAATCGTATACGACTGAAGTCGTCTATAGAAAAATTCAAAATGTGAAAAACATAAATTTTTATGGATTTTTTGTTTTGTAAAACAAAAAGAAGCAGTTTAAAAAACGGTTAATGTAACGAACGTTAACCACCACGTAAACCATTAAAGTGCAATTATAATTATGATGCCATTGTTCGTTCATATGTATTTACGTATATGTACATATTATACATATGTATGTATATAGGGGAGAATATATGGTGTTACACATTGTATGATGCTGCATAAGCAGACTTATAGGCAGACATATTGTTACACAAACACATCTACATCCATATGCATATAAACACCTGAGTGGATAAATACGAAAATGAGAATATAAAAGTAACAGTTGCAGTAACTTTATAATAGCATAACCATTCAAGTAAAATGTTTTCAAGAGGCTGTTACTACTGGTTAACTTAGGGGTACTTTTGAATTTGAATAGCAGAGAGGGCCTTTTGTTTTATAATTTGAACTAAATTAAAGGCCCTATTTACATATACACACAGTAGCTAGATAACATGCTAACGCACCTGCTACTCTCTCTCATTACAAGTGAATGGCCGCACATTTGAAGTATGTGTTTGTGTGAAGTGTATGTGCTTTACATAAATAAATGCATTTTGTGCAAAAAATCTTACTTTCTTCCACATTCAAATACAATGCAATCAAACATATGTATGTATATAAAGAAAAAAATAACATCGAGAATACATAGAACCTAAACCCACAGACAGTTATAGAAAATGTCACAGCTTGGTATATAAACATATAAAAAGATGCCACAACAATGCAATCTAAAAACAATGAAAACAGAACAAGCCAAACAGTGAAAAAATTACAAACGCACATACATACATATTTAATATAATGAAATACAATAGAAAACAACACTGAATACACTAAATATGCCATCATAACAAACGCCTTAAGGGTTTTATAACAATGCAATAATGCCGCAACATACTAGTATATCTATGTATGTATGTTTAGAAAATTCCTTTTATAATTCATACATACATACATATGTATGCACATTAGAGGCGCCCAAAATATTAAGATTTAGTATGTATGAGTCTTTATTTATTAGTGTCTAAAAATTACTTGTTGTTTGACCTTTTGTAGAAATCAAAAAAGTGTTATTATGTTACCAATTTTGACATTTTCAATCAATTTAATGCATGAGTTGCCGTTATTCGATTGGTCTAAAATTGTACACCTGTTAGTATTATTAACTAATGAAAAAAACTGAGACCTTTTCAAGCAGCAATAATAATTTTGGGCACCTCTAATTTACATACAAGCAAGCAAATCCACTCTTTCGTGTATGAATGCATAAATACCCTGCAGTTTAATAAGTAATTTTTGTCAAATTTACGGTACCAAAAGGTAACTTGTAGAATATAATATGTAGTTACCTTACAGGGTATTGTTCAATTTATTTCGGTTGTAGAATCTGCTAACAGGATTTTTTTAGGATTTTTTTCTCACTATCGGGTGACGATTGACTTCCTCGTAGGACAAACACATGTTAAAATAGTCAGTGGCTAGGGGTAATTTTAAGTTGTAGGTTAAATAGATAGTTCGGGACTGTCCGACCGAACTGCTGGGATATTCGTCATTGCACCACTACTTTTGCGATTTGCAGGGTATGTATTACATCTAGTCATGCACTCACACTTTCATATATGTATGAATAAACCCATTTGCAATGAATGTAGATATACATATACACCTATCCGTCCTTTTGCACGATAGATACGTTACTGAAAAAGGTGTAACATATAAATCATAATTTATTTAATGAAACTATAATTTTTGAAAATAAAATATATATGTATTGGAAACTTAGTGTCAAGTGACCCAACTTTAAAAATCGATGTCTTCCGATTTGGATGAAATTTGCACAAAGGTTAGCATTATGGGACAGACACACATTTTCAGCTCTATCGGTCAAGAACTGCCGGAGTCAGAGGGGGTAAAGTTTGGACATTTTGGTCATACAGGGTTTTATTCAAATGCGTGTAAATTTTCACCTATTGGTCCTAGCAAAAAAATTCCAAAGGAGTTTAGATAGCTATTTCTTCAATGTTTTCAAAAAAAAAATTAATTTAAAAAAAATTTTCTTTTTTTAAATATTTTTTTTCCCCATAAAGACGTTAAAGTATATAACTATAAAGTTTGTAAAAAAAATTGTCCAAGCTTTCTCCAGAGTAAAAAAAAATACAACAAAAACGTCCAAAAAAACGTATAGGAGGAAATTAATTGGCAAATATTGAAAAAAAAAAATTATTCTTAAGTTAAAAAATTGGAAGACATCGGTTTTTAAAGTTGGGTCACTTGACACGAAAAGACCCATGTATATATGAGATTACTTCATTTGTCACAAAGTTAAGAAGATTATTCTTTCATTTCCAAATTATCGACATAATTTAGTGTATTTAAGTATCGATTTTATTTCTATCACTCGTTTAACGCGATAAATAAAAAAATCATCCTAAAGCGAAATCGTGTAAAACAGGTGTAGTGAGAAAACGAGGGATAGTTGTATATTTATACACATAACAATCGAAATGTTAAACCACAGATAGCCCACCCGTAGATTTTATTCAATTTTACAGTATTTGTATTTTTTAGATTTTATAAATGTATTTTTTTGTAAAATTGCATCTGTATGTATACACATTTGTAAGTATACTTTTTTTTGGTAGTTTTTTTTATTATGACTTTTATTTAGAGAATAAATTTTTGTATATCTATCTCAACTAGTACTTGTTTATGATATAGAAATCATCAGAAAGCAACAGGAGAAACAATGAGAAATTTAAAAACATTTTGCGAAAATGTCTTATTATATGAGTATACTTTCCTCAAGAAAGGAGTAAAATTTGTATATATACATAGTTTTTATCATTTATCCAGAATATTTACATTGTATATGTTTATAAGCCATATTTGTATTATTAATGCAATTGCCAACATTTTTGTGATCGGTTTAATATAATCCAACTCAATTCCGACGCAGATTTAACATTAATTGGTTGTTATAGTCTAGTGTTCACAATTATATACTTATTGCAAAACATTTAGTAATTTCAGTTTACATATTACATACATATACATTAGGTTGTCTCGGGGACAACGCTTTTGTAGGCACCCCCGTTAGATAATGTGTTTTACTGTACCGAATACGTGAAAAATTAAAAAAAAAAAAAAAAATTTAACCCTTTAAAAACTTCCACAATGCACTACCAGCTGATCTTGAATATCCTATTCCCTGCACAATTTGTCAAGTACATCAAATTCCCAAAATAGTGTTCCTCTGGACACTCTAATATACATATAACCATTACTAAATGTTTTTATTGTATGCAGATTCCTGCTACTTTGACTTCCTGTATGCAGAATGACAGTTATTTTTCAAACAAACAAGTTACAAATGACTAAATAGTTTTCTCTCTTTTGATTTTGTCTAAACTTTGTTTTAGTTTTGTTGTGTTATGGTAGATTAGAATATCAATAATATTTATTTTATAGATCCAATAGATGTTTCAAATGCAACTGAATACTTCTAAAACCATTGTATGGCGCAGTACCGGAAGTTAGAAGTGTCAAAAATAAAAGAAATCTAAATAATTTAAAAGCCAAAACGATTTTTACTAAAAAGCTTTGTCAATATTTGAAACAATTAAAAAATAAATAGAAATGGAAAATATAAAAAATGTTAATGTAACAAATGCGAAGAAATTGTATGTTTTTTAAACAAAAATATAAATTTAAATATTATTATAGTATTATTATTACCTTCTTTTATGACTTCTAAGTTTTTCAGGCAGCATCGGCACAGCCCAGACAAATAACTGAAAATAATGAAAGAAACGCTTTTAATATATGTATGCTTATAGTATTGAAAATTTAAGCGAAAAATACAAATATTCTCCCCCACTGTACTTTAAAACATACTGCAAATGAACAAAAACTAAAATGACAACTAAACAAATGAATGGAGGTCAATCAAGCCAATTTAAATTTAATAAACATAACATTAATTAATAAAATAAATTGTGCAACAACTACTACCACTAATGATGACGACAACGTGGATACTATCGCTGTATACTGCTGCTTAAAGGGGCTTCCATGGAATTAAACTAGACAGATGGCAATAAAAGTTGTACACAAGAAAAACTTGCATAAAACATCATAAAAAAGACAATATAGGTAGGTAGGTAGGTAGGTTGATAGGAGGATGTATACTACATCAAATCCGAAGAAATACACCTAGGCCACTATCGGGCCTGTTGTGCGCTCCAATTCAAGAAAAAAAAAAAAAAAAAAAAAAAAAAAAAAAATTGTTCACTGAATGTATTATTTTTCCATGTTCAGAAACTCAGTTTCCTGGACGTAATTCCTAAGAATCTTCCAATCGGTGTTGGTTAAGAATGTTATTTCTGGAATAACATCACTTCCAAGATACTTGGATCTAACTTCGACGAATGCCTGACAATGGCAAAGAAAGTGCTCCAGAGTTTCACTGTCCTCTCCACATGCTCTACATTCGTCTGAATTCGCACGTCCAATTTTGTATAGATGTGCTCGTAATCCTGTGTGTCCACTGAGAATACGTACCATCATACTAACCTCAGACTTGCTCATTTTGAGAAGATTTCTCGTCTTGCTCTCATCAGGGTCACCCCATAGAATCTTTGTGGTTCTACCCACCGTTTCATTATTCCAAGAGGCCTTATGGGATTCTCTCATCCATATTTTTAATTCAGCTTTTGTTGCGTCGAATGGTTTTGCGTTTGTCAGGTTAACTACATCGAGCTCCCTTCCCTTTAAAGCTATTACATTCGCCCTTTCGTTGCCGGCTACTCCCGAGTGGCCTGGTACCCATATGATGTGAACCTTACCTCTGGGAGAGTATTCAGTTAAAGCTTTCTTACAATCCAATACGGTCTTAGATTTAATTCTATCACCTGATATCGCACAAATTGCCTTCTGGCTGTCGGTAAATATATTAAGCCCTGTGGGCGCCATATTTATTCTAATCCAATTTACACATTCCGTTATTGCTCGTACTTCTGCCTGGAAGCTTGTGTTATGATTAGGTAAACGGTGGTATATTTCTGTTTCTGGGTCTTCAATATAGAACCCCAGACCCACTTTGTCCCCTAATTTAGAGCCATCCGTGTAGCAACGGATTCCTACTGGTATTTGCTCTAATGTTCCGCTTGACCAAGACATTCTATCTGGGATTAGCGTTTCAAAGTTTCCGACATATTCAGTGTCTGGTATGCGATCAGGCACGTCCGATGAATGTGTATAACCTTCCAATGTGTCCAGTATACATTGATGACGTGTCCTATAACCGTTTTTGGCCAGTTCGCCTAAAGTAAAGAGCCGTTCGGCTGTAAGCGCCGCCTCATATCTTATATATGTTTCAATGGGTGGAATATCTAGCAACGTTTCCAGAGCCTTGGTTGAAGTAGTACACATGGCACCACTTATACCCAAGCAGCATGTACGCTGAACTCCCTGTAGTAGTTTGATATTACACTTTTTGTCCAAAGCAGTCCACCAGATTATTGAAGCATAAGCTAGAATTGGTCTAATTACACTTTTATAAAGCCAATTTGTCATAGTAGGACTAAGACCCCATTTCATGCCTATGGTTCTCCTACATATCGCCTAGCACCGATGTGCCTTGTTGATCCTATCCTCTATGTGGTGTCTCCATTTTAATTTCCGGTCAAGTATTACACCTAAGTACTTAACTTTGTCTGTCACCGGTATCTTCTTGCCCAAGAAGCAAGGTTCAGTATATGTAGAAATTTTTGTCTTTCTTGTGAAAAGACAGATTTCCGTCTTCGCCGGGTTAACATTGAGGCCTCTCGGTTGAGCCCAGCTCAAGGCCGTATTCAGAGCCTCCTCAGCTCTTCTACACAAGTAATTTGGATCCTTTCCCTTTAAAAGTATTACGACATCGTCTGCATAGCAGACAGGTCTAAGTCCTTTCTCGGTTAGGGTCCTTAGGAGGCTATTAATCGTGGTGACCCAGAGTAAAGGTGACAAAATGCCACCCTGTGGTATACCGCGAAATACCTTTTTCCTGATAGTTATATCGTACATCTCGCAGCTTATCCATCTGTTCCTTAGCATGTAGTTGATCCAGTTACGGAGCACCCGGTCAACATAAAACTGGTCTAGGGATTGGATAAGGGTATCAGTGTGCACGTTATTGAAAGCGCCTTCGATGTCAATGCATACTGCCAGTGTATACAGTTTGCTATCGAAAGATTCACTTATGTAGTGGACAACTTCATTTAAAGCGGTCTCCACCGATCGTCCCTTTACATAAGCATGCTGCTTATATTTAAGGTCATTGTATGGTATGCTGCTTTTAACCATGCTATCGACTATCCGTTCCAAGGTTTTAAGTAGGAAGGACGTAAGACTTATCGGTCGATAGGACTTAGGTGTCGCATAGCTAGGTTTCCCTGGTTTGGGTATAAATATTACCCTTGCATCCTGCCATTTAACTGGGGTATATGCCAATTTTAAGCATGCAGTGAATATCTGTGACAGATGTACGGAAACCAGTCCCGCCTCCATCTGCAAAAGTGCCGGGAAAATTCCATCCGGCCCTGCAGCTTTATAGGGAGCAAAGCTCTTGATTGCCCCTTTAACCATGTCAGTTGTAATAACTATTTCCGTGTTACCCTCCCCTTCCTCCAATATCGGTTCATCTATGTTATTCGATATACCGGGTGGGAAATGAGAATCCATTAGGAGTTTCATTGTCTCCTCCATATCCTCAAGCCTCCTGCCCGTGTCATCGATCATAGATTCCGGTTGGACATGAGTTTTGGATAGGAATTTTTTATCTTCGATACCTCATTTACGCTATCTACCTGTTCACAGAAAAGTTTCCAGGAGTCTCGTTTGGCTCTTCGAACGATTTTCTTATATTCACCAAGTTTATTACGATACTCATCCCAGTATACTGCGGTCTTTTTACGCCGTGCCCGGTTAAATAGTTTGCTAAGAGTCTTCCCAAGGTTCCGGATCTCCCCAGTTACCCAGGGTTTTTCCTGGGCAGATCTCCGCTCTCGCAGAGGGCAGCTGTCCTCGAACGATTCAACCAGGGCACTTGTGAACGTTTCCACTTTGGCATCTATATCCTCTTTATTTCGACATTGAAAAGTGTCCTGACCTAAACGGTTCTTTAGTAAGGCCCCGAACATTGTCCAATTAGTTTTAGACTTATTCCGAAACTTTATCGGCTTTGGTGGTGGCCTTAGTATTTTGAATCTTATGTACCGATGATCAGAAAAGGAGTGCTCGTCCGAAACTCTCCAATCCTGAATTTCGTTTATAAGCTCTTCTGAACATATAGTTATATCTAATACTTCTTCTCTGATTCTATTGACGAAGGTAGCTTTATTACCTAAGTTCAATGTTATCAAGTCTTTAGTATTAAAGAAATCCATGAGGGCTTGTCCCCTGCGATTGGTGTTTGTACTACCCCAAGCTACATGATGCGAGTTGGCATCACAACCTATTACAATTTTCTTATTTTTCCTTTGTGCCTCTTCAACCAGTTTCATCAGATCCGACGTTGGTGGTAGGGTCGGAGAATCGAAAGGCAGGTAAATAGATGCAAGGTATATGTTGCCTCGACCTTGCTTCAGCACCGTTGCATCCGATGTTGATAATCCTGTTGAGAGGAGAAAACATAAGTTCTTGTGACATAAGATACATGTTCTCGGGCGAGATCCTGTATCAGCGTAGAAAAGTTGGAAATTTACGTGATTTAATCCAGAAACCTTGTTGCGAATCGTCCAAGGTTCCTGGATTAAAGCTATATGTATTTTACCTGTGTTGATTTTAGCCATCAGAGCGTTGGTAGCTGTCTCGCTCCGATGGAGGTTTATTTGGATAACCTCAATCATGGTCATCCATTAAACTGTCTTCCAGCGAGTTGGTGGTCACCTCCTCGCTCTTTGGATTTGACTCCTCCGGATAGCCTGAAGTGGCTATTAATGCAGTGAGTACTGTTGATGGCACTGCGGTGTCCTTATCAGGCATAGGAATAGCAGTATTTTTAATAGACACATTCGCAATTCTGGAGAGCATTGCTGTTCTGTCTTCTGGCGGGTGAGTGATTTCCTCCTCGCTTTTAGGATTTGACTCCTCAACATTGCTAGTACTTGCTAATGATGCTTTGGGTACTGTCTTAGGTGTTTTAGTGTCCTTGTCGGGGCCGGTTTTGACAGCCCTTTCAATCGGCGCCTTCCCAATTTTGGAAAGGGCAACTACACTTTCTTCTGGCGAGTTAATGGTAAATTCCTCGATTTTAGGATTTGACTCCTCAACGTTATCAGTAGTGGATACTGTGGTCTTAGGTTTTTTAGTGTCCTTTTCGAGGCTTGTTGTAACAGCCCTTCCAATCGGCACCTTCCCAATTTTGAATATGACAGATTTAGAGGCGAAGTAAGCCCTACCTAAAGACAATATAACAGTTATGGCAAATGGTGTTGATGTTTTTTAATCTTTTTCCTATCGTCCATTGAACGGAAAGGCATCCTCGTTACTAGTGTGTAGGTAAAAATAGTAACTTTTATACAGTTGATGTAACATGGTATATACATACATACATATTGTTACTTTATAGGCAAAAGAGGTGCTATAGAAAACATACTACATAGGTAGTCATCAAAAATGTTATCGAGAAAACAAGCTGTATATTTGAAAGTATGTAATCTATGAATTATGACAGCAAATAAGAAGATTTGATAACATTAGGATGACGAAAAACTTTCACAAATATTTTCTATTGGATCAGATCAGATCCTCACATTATGAGGATCGTTTCATACATGACTCTAGCACACACATAAGGTCTCTTCCAAATTACACCGTCCGAGAAGAGAAAAATTCGTTAGACTTGAATCGGATGATATACCTATAAAACTATAAATATAATGGAGAAAAACTGTGTTTTTTGTTTTTCATTTCGTTCTCTTTAAAGGACTTAAACATTTTAAAAAGAAAATTTTCAAAAAATATTTTAAAATATTTTTACTGATCAAACAATGTCAAATTTGATAACAAGCTAACAAGAAGATTTGGAAAATATTGTGTAATATTTTGATTTTATACAGTCAGGATAAAAAATGTCAAAAATTACTTTTAAAGTTTTTATCCTTTAATATCTGTTTAGGGTTTCAATATTACTTTTTTTTAAAATTTTGAATGACATTTTTTACATCTTTTGATCCTGGCAGAATAATAATATTTTACTACTCTTCTTGTTGGTTTGAGATCAAATTTGGCATTGTTTGATTAGGAAAAATATTTTAAAATATATTTTGAAAAATGTACTTTTTAAAACTTTAAAGTCCTTTAAAAGTGACACAGGATCACGAAATGAAAAACTAAAAACGCAATTTTTCTTCATTATATTTATAGTTTCAGAGGTATATCATTCGGTTCGTGCCTAATAAAAGATAAAATTCGAAATAAAATATTTTTAAAAAACCAAAAATATAAATAATGAATAATATTTTTAAAATGTATTATAATACATTTATTTCATTACCTTATAAACCCCCTTACAGAAACATTTTTCCGATTGAAATACTTATTTTTAACGCTACCCAGCAAAAACTGGGTAATGGCTTTCAATTGTAACTACTTACCTAACAATATACTTTTCAATGACTACAACATATCGTCTGGATTACATAGAAGTAGTCTAATAAGGTCTTACTAATAATGTATTATATAAATACTTTCTAAATCATTAGTCATCTTGCCAGCGGAGATATAGAAGCTGTATACGGTTTTTCAGGCGATTTTCAATGACTACTTTTTCAAATTACTTGTAATCGTTTGTGGTAAGTACTTGTCTCCAATGACATCACCGTGTTAAAATAATGACTTAAAATGTTATTGTGTAAGTAAATTTTGGCATTTTAACAGCTTACATGGTAATGAAAGTTTTTACTGGGTAGATTTTAAATATACATATTTCAATGAATTTCACTTTTAATAGGCTAGAAGAAAAAACGATCATATCATAACCATATTTAAAGGAACAAGATTTTTTGATTCATTTCAAATGGTTATAATTCTCTATTCACCTACTTTATACACTGACAAGTTTAACAGAAAAATATTTTCATTTACAGTGTTTCACGTAAACGAGAGTCATTCACTTATGTATTCATTTCTTTATACACTCATACAAACATTTTTGATAAAATTGCATTATGTATTGTTATGTTTTACACTCTACAAGTATGTTTCAAATAGTATCATAAGTTTGTGACAAAGTTAATATCAAGTCGTTAATAAACCCAAAATCAACAACGGATTATATTGTATCTTTAGTTGTAGGTTTTGATTAATTGGATTTTTGGTTTCTCTGGTTATAAAATATTACTAAATACATATTTTTGAATTTAATAATCCGTGCCTGGACATACATACATATGTAGTATATAATTTTGAGCTTAATAATCGTTATAGAACTTTTAGAGATCGTGCTTTATTATCTACAATTTGGTTGCTAATAATTTCTACGTAAGTAGGGTACTGTATTTACTACTTACACAAATGTTTTTCCTAGAGCTTGAAGTTGTACTTGAATATTGTTAAGTTTTCGTGTTGCGTAGCTTTTTGTTTTCGCCAGTTTCCTTTTTAAGTACCTTATAGATGTTACTTGTTACAGTTGTTTTTCTATATAATATTGTTGTGTTGTGTAGTAGTTTTTAGTACTTGTGTTCATGTACTTATATACAATTTAAAAACCAATTTGCAAAAGTGTTAGCCATCTCTATACAACCGTATATAATGTATTGTAAAGGTATTGTATAGAATACATGGTTACAAACTCAAGTACTTATTTATGATTACGTATACGTATTGTTGCCAAAGTTACAAATTATCTGCGCAGAAAAATTTTATAGTTTTGGTTTTAGTTTTGATAATTTTAAAATTTTCTCAATTTGACAGTATTTTTTTTATAAACTATTAAATTTTAAATTGTAATTTATATCGAAATTTTACTCAGGCAATATTTCTTAGTGAAAAAAAAAATATTTGTTCAAGGATTTAAAAAAAATCTTCTGGCAACATTGTTTCCATACATGTTATAAGGTATAACAAAGACACTCAAGCAAATACATATATGTATATTTTACATAGTTTACTTTTTTTTGAAATTTTTATAAAAGGGAAATAAAAGATACGCAGTAAAACATGCGGTTTTAAAACCATGTTTTCCCTTCAAGTCTATTTTAAGTACTTGTTTGAGAGACTTAGAGTTTCACAAGTGGTCAGTAGTTAAAATTCTATTAGAGTTAACTTTTAGCATGTTTTTCATGCTCCATAATGGATAGTAATTGCAAAACATTAGTTTCTGTTTAACAAAAATTATAAGGTGCTAAAAAATAATTCACTAAAGTACCAGGTTAGTAATAACCAGGGAAACCAAAATATACAAATGCATGTTTTTTGTGGTGCGTCGTATGGACTCATGGATAAGGTATTTACAAGTTTCAGACCAATTTAAGAATTTTGGCATCGATTTGTTTGAGCATATTTTTGCATATTTTACCCATAAGAGCATAATTTTGCATGATTTGACTTTTTTTTAGCATATTTAAGGCATATTTTCGAGCATATTTTACTCTTTTAGTGCATATTTTGATGTTTTCGCTTTTTTTTTCGTTTTTGTACATTTTTAATTTTCTTTTTAAAACTTTATTTAAAAAAAAATAAAATTTTTTTTTTATTTTTTTTTTTTTGATTTTTTAGCGTATTTTACAATTTTGAAAAAAAAAAATCGTTTTTAGAACTTGAAAATTGCAAAAAATACATTACTCTCATGAAAACCAATGTTATAGTTTTTTATTCAATAAAGCATTACATTTTAAATCGGACATAAAACCGATTACTTTTGATTTCATGAGACCAATCCATTTTTATAGTTCAAAAAACTAATTATTGGAATTTATGACAACACCGATTAAAATGTAAGTTTAAAAGCTATGAATACAATTGGAAGAAATGTGTCAAACTTTGTCGTTTGAAATATGTTTTTTGGGGACCAAATGATTTCATGTTATTTATTGGTTATCTGAACGTAAAACGGAATTCTATTAAACTAGTTCTTCAAACTATGAGATGAAACATTTATGAAAAATCTTGTAGGATATAGAATATGACATTAAACATTTATTATTTCATTACAATTTCAGTCTTTTTAAGCTTTTCAATGTTAAAAAATAATTAAAAATTTTATTTTTGGAGCATATATTTTAAATTTTAAGAGCATATTTTGAGTTTTTTACGGTATATTTAAAGCGCTTAAAACACTTTTTTTAGAGCATGTTTTCGGTTTCCCTGGTAATAACTAATAATTTTGATCAACGACGAATCCATTAATTTTCTCATATTAAATTATTCTCCCTTTCAAACGTTCTCTCTTTGATCACTGCTGATCTAAAATAATAATTCCAAATTCTGTAAAACATTTGATATTTGCTTATCACTTGATTAAGTCATCGTGTTGAAACATTTGACATGATGTTTGCTGTGATGTTGATTTGGTATACTAATAATTGAAAAAATATGTATTCCACTATAATGGTGTGAGTATAACTGGTTTGTGCTGATTTTTGTAACGCTCACAAATATTGATTCTATATTATTTTATGCAATCAAAGTATTTAAATTTTGTACAATATTTTGTCCGAGGAAGAACCCTGTTTTCGTAGAACTCAATCTATTACCTCACAAAGATCATCCGGACCAACCAAATATAGTTTTGCAGCTAATAATTATGTTATAAGTATATTCCCGAAACTGTTCCAATCTTTCTAAAAATATGAAGAAGTTCAACATTCGTACAGTATCATATGGCCGGCTATGACTACATTTTTTTTGTTTTGTTTAAATTATTTTATTGTTTGTAATTATATTTATTTATATTTTTTACAACTTACTTTTGACATTAGATTTTGTCGGCTTTTTATTGCTGCTTGTATTCTATAGACTAATTGAACATTTCTGACATATTTATGCATATCATTTCAGTTTTTTATATACATATCTATTTTTGTATTTATTTTATGTATGTGTATACACACATATGTATACATATGTATGTTATGTATGTATGTATGTATGTATGTATGTATGTATGTATGTATGTATGTATGTATGTATGTATGTATGTATGTATGTATGTATGTCTGTCTGTATGTATGTATGTATTTATGTATGTATGTATGTATGTATGTATGTATGTATGTATGTATGTATGTATGTATGTATGTATGTAGTATGTATGTATGTATGTATGTATGTATGTATATGTATGTATGTATTCTTTCTTATGTATTTATGTATGTATGTATGTATGTATGTATGTATGTAGTATGTATGTATGTATGTATGTATGTATGTATGTATGTATGTATGTATGTATGTATGTATGTATGTATGTATGTATGTATGTATGTATGTATGTATGTATGTAGGTATGTGGATGTATGTATGTATGTATGTATGTTGTATGATGTATGTATGTATGTATGTATGTATGTATGTATGTATGTATGTAGTATGTATGTATGTATGTATGTATGTAGTATGTATGTATGTATGTATGTATGTATGTATGTATGTATGTATGTATGTATGTATGTATGTATGTATGTATGTATGTATGTGTATGTATGTATGTATGTATGTATGTATGTATGTATGTATGTATGTATGTATGTATGTATGTATGTATGTATGTATGTATGTATGTATGTATGTAGTATGTATGTATGTATGTATAGGTATGTATGTATGTATGTATGTATGTATGTATGTATGTATGTATGTATGTATGTATGTATGTATGTATGTAGTATGTATGTATGTATGTATGTAGGTATATGTATGTATGTATGTATGTATGATGTATGTATGTATGTATGTATGTATGTATGTATGATGATGTATGTATGTATGTATGTATGTATGTATGTATGTATGTATGTATACTATAGTATATATTTTAAAAATTTTCTGACACACATAAAAACATATTTGTTTATTTGTATGTATTTGTTAAATTATATATTCAGTTCGCAATTAATTAATTGAATTTATCATTTAATCTTTTGATTTTTCAACACACATATATGTGCAAATACTTTTTTATGAAATGTATTGTATGTATGTATAAATAGAATAAAAAAATCGAGTTAACCACAGCATAGACACACACACATAATTACAAAAAATGTATTGTTATATCATTCGAAATTTGGTAATGGTTTTACAAGGAGTGTATTCCTTTTGTAGAGTTTATTTTTCAAAAAGTGTATTTATTTACTTTTAGTACCAGGCCACTCGGGAGTAGTCTTCAACGAAAGGGCGAATGTAATAGCTTTAAAGGGAAGGGAGCTCGATGTAGTTAACCTGACAAACGCAAAACCATTCGACGCAACAAAAGCTGAATAAAAAATATGGATGAGAGAATCCCATAAGGCCTCTTGGAATAATAAAACGGTGGGTAGAACCACAAAGATTCTATGGGGGGACCCTGATGAGAGCAAGACGAGAAATCTTCTCAAAATGAGCAAGTCTGAGGTTAGTATGATGGTACGTATTCTGAGTGGATACACAGGATTACGAGCACATCTATACAAAATTGGACGTGCGGATTCAGACGAATGTAGAGCATGTGGAGAGGACAGTGAAACACTGGAGCACTTTCTTTGCCATTGTCAGGCATTCGTCGAAGTTAGATCCAAGTGTCTTGGAAGTGATGTTATTCCGGAAATAACATTCTTAACCAACGCCGATTGGAAGATTCTTAGGAATTACGTCCAGGAAACTGATTTTCTGAACATGGAAAAATAATACATTCAGTGAACAATTTTTTTTTCTTGAATTGGAGCGCACAACAGGCCCGATAGTGGCCTAGGTGTATTTCTTCGGATTTGATGTAGTATACATCCTCCTATCAACCTAACCTTACCTAACCTAACCCACTTTTAGTAATGTACGGTTAATTTATTAGTTTAAGTTAAACTGTAATAACTATTTAATAAAAATCCGAATTTAAAATACCCTAATTTTTAACCAAAAAATATTTATTTGTATTTAAATAATAAAAAAAAAACTTGTTGAAATATGTAACTGTCAGAAAATTTAGAGCTTGAGTAATTTATATAAAAAAGGATTATCATTTTAACTTAAATTAGTTTGTTAAATTAAAAAAGAATATCTAAATATTACATAAATTATATTGTAATCTATTAAAAATTACAATTTATTACAAACATGTAATATTTTTTAAATTAGTTATTTGTTTTACAGCCCCATAGGTTTAAATAAATATAAGCTTTTGGCCATGTTTATTATCATCCCTTATTATCGAAAAGCATCTACGTGGGGTAATATAGTATTTGATTAACAATTAAAATTGCAAAAACAACAACCTACAATGCTGACATAGAACTCACAAATTATGAATAACCATCGAACTTTTGCACATAAATACTTTTTGCAAATACATACATATAACCAAAAGGCAAAATCTGAATATATACAACAATTACAATTGGAAAAAATATTAAAAATAGAAAACAAATTGTAAATAAAACGAGAAAAAAAGTTCTCGTTATAATAAATTGTACAAAATTATAATACAATCATTAGGGGAGATTATATAAAGTTTTAGTATGAGAAATGTTTTGCAAATAAAATGTATTATGAAGGTAAACTTTGAAAATATTAGACGAGCAAAGATAAATAGGTTATACATTTGTTTTCTTATTGGCTTTTAAAACTGTAATTTTTAATTTAATAGAAATCTTTGTACGTATGTCCCTAGGTACACACATACATACATGCAGTATTACTACGTTGTGTCAAACATAGCTCCAAGACAAATCAGTCACTTTCTTAGAACTTACTCCACCTACATACATATTTGTTTGAAGCAGACATGGACAAATGAGTTTTTTGAAAAAGCAATAAGCTTTAAGCAATACCACCTTATCCTTTTATCTCAATTTGATTTGCATCACAACTAAACACCTCCCTAATAATCAATACCGCTTTTGCACTCTCTCTTTCAGTTTTTTCCTTTTTTCGAATTTAAACAAAAGCATCCAATTTTTGAAATAATCACAATCATTTCGTTTTTTTTTTTTGTTTGCCCTCTCTTATAAGTATGAACTTTTTACAAAGTCAATCTATAAAATTAACATGAATATGATGCTTTGCTGGCTCTTGCATTGTTGTTTTTTTTTTTTTTTTTTTTGAGATTTTTTTATTTATAAATACAAATAGAAAATAATGTGAAAAAAAGTAAAGAATTTTTATTGTTGTCATGTTTAATGTGTAATTGCAGGCTTGAGGCTGTATTTGAATTTGTTCATACGTGATGTAAAGAAAATGTTCGTAAAACATATAAAATAATAAAAAAAATAAAAGAAAGAATATAATGAAACTCCTCGTAAAAAAGTTTAAATTGAAATATTTTATTTAAACATGGAAGAACGGAAATACATTTCTTTATTTTTTAAGATAATTACATATGACTAAGGATTGTTTTATATTTCGAATAAAAGTTGAGACAATTCTGAATTTAATAAGTTATACAATTGTGTGTTTTTAAATTTATTGTATAGTTTTTTATAGCTATGCAAAAAAATCGAAAAATAAGTTGAACTTATTTCAAATGCTAAAAAAGTGTTGCAGAATCAATAATTTTAACAATGACGTGTCATACAAAAGTTACATCTTTCCTTAAAAAAATAATTATAATCACTTTCGAAATAACAATTTAGAGTGCTATATTCGGCTATGCCGAATCTTAAATACCCTCCACCAATAAGCTACTTTTTATTAAAACCCTTTTAACTATCTAATTTTTAGATAACTTAGTAAAATTTTTGTTTCCGTATTGAGGGTACAACATTTATGCATATGTCGAATTAATTTTGATAAGGTCCAGAAAAATTTATATTAATAGGCCAGTTCGAAAACATTTCAATAGAATGATTTATCTATACACATAACATACTCATGTCGAAGTTTTTCCGGATATAATCATTTAATAACGAATTAAGTGGTATTAAGTGATTTTCAGAAGTAAACCTTATATGGGTGTTAAGACAACTAATGAACCAATCCGGAAAAAAATATAAAGATTTTTATATACAAAATACATTTATGTCGAATCTTATCCCTATAACTTTGTTGTGACCAATTATGGACCGATAAGGAGAAAATTTCGTATGTAATAATAATAATAAATAAAAAACAAGTAAGAAATTATAGTCGGGCGAGGCCGACCATATAATACCCTACACCTGTTACAAAATTAAAATGTGATTTAGTTTTCATAATAAATCATTTAAGTTGAATTGTACCTTGCCTTAGATATACTTAAGCCATTTATTGTTGAATAAAATTGTGGCCTTTTAAGTAAAATTTTAAAGGGGGCTTTGTACAGGGGCTATGGTCAAATGAGACCCTATAACTATAAAATATTTGGGGATCATCAAGGCTAGTAGAGAACTTGGTTTTGCAGCTTTTTGTCGGGATACGAGTAATTATGAACTTAAGAGCCTTATTGTGCGGGTTCAGTTGTATGGGGACTAGGTGAAATAATGGACCGATGTTAACCATTTTTAATAGGCTTTCTGATACCATAGAAGATCGTGTGCCAAATTTAATTGAATTATCTTTAAAATTGCGACCTGTAGTTTGATTACAAGGTTTACAAGCCCTATTCGGTTGTATGGGGGCTAGATGAAATAATGGACCGATCTTAACCATTTTCAATAGGCTTCGTCCCTGTGACAATGGAAGATCTTGTAATGATTCTAAACCGATTGGTATACTTTAAGGTGGGTATAGGACCAATATTATTGTGCGTTACAAACATCAGCACAAACCCAATATACCCTCCCCACTTAAGTGGTGTAGGGTATAATTAGTTGAATTTTACTAAAATAGATTTAATAATTAATAAAATATGTATGTGCGTTTAGGTGATTTTCGGAAGTGAACTTTATATAGGAGCTATGAGCTATTACAGGCCTATTCAGAGTGATTCATATGTAAACAAAACATATTTGTGTCGAATTTTATCAAGATTACTTTCTTTGACAATGAAATAAGGGCGTTTAAGTGGGTCTTATATGCGAGCTATGACCAATAATGGACCGATCCAAAAGTAATAGAATGATTTGTATGTACACAAAACATATTCAAGTCAAAATTTATCCCAATAGCTTTAGAATTCAATGAAATACATATATGTGTTTAAGTGATTTTCGGAAGTGGGCCTTATATGGGAGCTATGACCAATTGTGACTGACTGAGATCTACGTTGAGAATATGATTTCTGTTCATATTATGTTTGCTTGTATAATTTTGTGTTGATAGCGATAAATTTAAACTGAAAACTTAGCACAAATTTAGCTCATAGAATATTTTGTGGTGCTCATTTTTTTAGTTTGTATTTATGATTATATTGGTAGTTACAAAATTTCGTATATTAAATGAACGATATGAAGTACAATATGAATGTCGAAAAGAAAGTTTATCTTATTTTATGCTAATATATTTTACTAACATTAAGTGACATATTTTTAATAAATATTTACGATATACACCTTCATGTTGGTATAACTTGATGTCTATTTGCTAGGGATAAATTACAACAAAAATCATATTTAAAAAAATGTTACATACATAAGTATATGTTTATGAAACACTTTTATTGTATGCATTTAACTTGCAACACATATATGCAATACGTTTGGATACGCTTTTGCAGACATTTTAAATATTTATTCATTTTTTAGCTTTTTTCCTACATTTTTTTTGCGCTTTACAAACTTTACTTAGTATAATTTTACCACCATCTCCACTGTAATTTTCCGTTTTGTGCTTTTTATATAGCTTAGAGTTGTGCATATGACTTCTTGTTTGAATTTCAAATAAATTTCATCACATTCAGTTCTTTATTCTTTCTTGTTCATTTTTTCTTCTTTAACCATTTCATTTTTGTTTGTTTGTCCCTACTGTTCCATACCGTCAGCACCTGGCTGTCATTGTCGTCTTTAACTGAATATGTACATAGTATATAGGAAGTCTGAATGTGGAAACAGGAAAAACGTATTAGAGTAAAAAATTTTAAATTATCTTTGGTGGCTTTAGTGTTACCAGTGTATACTCAAATAGAAATATCCTTAGGTAACTTGAGGTTAAACATTCTTGGGAAAATTGAATATAGTCTAGAGTAAAGTAAGTAGTAAACTGCAGTAGTTTGTTAAAGTAAAATTGATTTATTGGTGAAATTAAAAAAAATATATTTGCATTAGTGTGAGGATTTATATTTGACTGTATGAATTTATGATGACATAACTGTTATTTTAACTGAAGTTTTGACTTTGATATGATTTTAAAATTTGTGCTTATTTCTGAGTTGGCCACCTTCAATTTATTTTGATTTTATTGCGAATTAAAAGCATAAAGTTAAAAGCGTAAAGTTACAACTTGTTAATATAAATATAACCAAATTTGGTTTTAACCCCAAGCAATTCTAACATTTTTGAAAAATTATGTAAAATTATTTATAGTTTAAAAAAATTATTTTACAAAACTTTATTTATCATCCTAAAAGTATTTCTGCCAAATTTCTGCCATATGTTAAAGAAATTTTCCAGTTAATGGGTTAAATTTTTTATAATATACAGAAAATTTGCTAAGGTAAACTAAATAAATACTACAAAATTTACATATATATATATATGACAAAAATCAACTTTAAAATTACAATGTCACATACTCAAAGATGTACTAGTAAACAGATTTACACTTTCACATTCTTAGACTAGTGCAAACATTTTATATATTTTAATACATACATGTATACATATGTATCTATGTATTTTATACTTTTACTTAAAAAAATTAAATTTCTATTTTATTTTCCAAAGATATATTGCAACCCAAGAAACAAGAAAAAAATTTCATTAAAAAACAAATGTGAAAAAACATACAAAAACCAACTCGAGATGGGAAGATATTTCAGGCTAAGTTCAAGATCTTAACAGCAAGAAAATTTCATAAATTTCGAAGAAGCATAATTTATAAAATAAGCTCAAAGTAAGTAATTCCTTGCAGTTGTATTTTCTTGTTATCATTTTACTTAAAATTTTTGTTTATTAGGTGAAATCATTTTATATAAAAAGGTTATGTGTGTACTGACTTTTACTTACAATAAATATGTATACATACTAGGGTGATCGATTATTCGACATTTTCCAAAAACCGGTTTTCGAATAGTTCGAATAGTTGACATTTAAAAAAAACCGGTTGATATTTTTCAAATTCAGAAAAAACCGGTTAACCGGTTTTTCATTACAATTAAAAAAAAATATATTTTAATTTGAAAAACTTAATGTTTATGTTTAAATTTGATTAATAAAACATGGCCCGAAATGATTTTTAACAGTTTAAAAGATTATAACTTTAGATCTAGTCGTCTGATTTACATTATTTCTTTAATATAAAAAAATTAGAAAAAAAGTGGGACACTTCTGTTAAACATAAGGAACTATGTAATCCTAGCTTATTTTAAAAGCCGTGTTTAGGAAATTTGCATAGGCATTCCAACATTTCCATAAAATTTCAGCCGTAAATTAATTATTGTAATTGGAATATAATCTTAAGATTGCTAAATTTTATCAAACAGTTATCCATTTTACAAATATTTTTTTTTAATTAATTAGGAAAATCAAAAAAGTTTAACCAAAAGAGCTGTAGAAAAATATACTCTAGTTCCTCGACTCGAATATTTTTAAAATTTAGACGGGCTGTATTATTATTTACTTAAAAATTTCATTTAAATAATCTTTGAATACAAAGCAAATAAGAGTATTCGAAACCGGGTTTTAAAAAGTGAAAAAACCGGGTTATTCCATATTCGAAAAATCAACATTAAGAAAAAACCGACACTGGTAAAGCAGAAAAAACCGGTTTTAAAACCGGTTGAAAAATCGAGTCGATCACCCTAATACATACATACTGAAAATTTTAAGTATGTGTTTATTTATAAATGTTTGAATGTTCATTGAGGAAGTCTCAGAAATATGATAAATTTCATAAACAGGATATAAACCTTGCACTTACAATGTATATGTATATGGATAATTTCGTGTCAAGTGATCACACTTTAAAAATCGATGTCTTCCGATTTGGATGAAATTTGCCCCAAGGTTAATGTAATATGGGATAGTAGGCCGAACACAAATTTTCAGCTATATCAGTCAAGAACTGCCGGAGTCAGAGGGTGGCAAATTTGGACATTTTGGTTATACAGGGTTTTATTTAAAAGAGAGTTATTTTTTACCTATTAGTGCTAGCAAAGCTCTTAAAGGCAATGGTCTAAGCTTTCTTTTGAGCAAAAAAAAAATATAACAAAAAACTCTAATTTGAAAAAAAGGTTAAAAATTAAGAGCCAAATATTCTTGAGTTAAAAGATATTTTTTTTTTTGATAGATATCCCACTCGCATCCCATTATGGGACTATAAAGTCCTTCAAGGAAATTGTATACGCTTTCTTTTAAGCAAAAAAGGCCCATTAAAAAAAATAATTTTTTTCAAAGAATGAAGAAATAGCTATCTGAACTCATTTGGACAATTTTTTCTAGTACCTATAGGTGACAACTTACACTCATTGGTTATTCCAAACCCTGTATGCCAAAATGTGCAACTTTGACCCCCTCCAAGACCGGAAGTTCTTAACCAATGGAGCTGAAAATTTGCGTCTGACCTACTATCCCATAGTACTTACTTTAATGCAAATTTCGCCAAAATCGTTGGGTCATTGACATGAAATTCCCCATATACAAACTTACATAAATGTATGTATACATATACAAAAGATAAAATTTATTTTAAATAAATAATTAAATATTTTATAATGTAGGCAAACATAGCAAATTCTGTACAGTAAGTTTTACTATAATTTAAGATGAAAATTTAAAAAATACAAAATCAGCATCTGTACTTTCATTAAATTAACCTTTACAGGGTAAGTAATGTAATATTAAATAAGTATTACTAAAATTTACATACATACAAACATAAATTAAAAATTATATACATACATATTTTAATACATTTAAATACGTAGGGTAGAAGTGGGATCATACGCCATAGGGGCACATCTGCCAATAGCGAATAACTTGAAAACTGAGTAATCGATTTTATCGCATTATCAAATTTTGTTTTCGTTTATCGATTATCTATCATCCCTGAAAATTTGAAACATTAACTTTACATATGATGGGAGGCAGACATGATTAATTATTTTTCAAAGGACTGTGAACTTTTTGTGCTAACTTTTTTAGTTTTTGTGATAGAAAAAATATATTGGTCAGTATTAGAACGTCAATAATAGTGAACAATAAGACATAATAATATTTTCGATAATATAATTTGAAGCCCGAAAAAAATTGAAACTAAGTCCCAGAACTGCCCGTGGGGCACATGCGTCAAATATATGTAATGCTTGTGATGTAGAACAAAATTTGGTTAAAAAAAAAATCAGTAATAATTTGTTTAAATTTTTTTGTTAAGTTTTGTGAAATAAACAAATTGTTTAAAACAATAAATATCTGGTTTATTATACTTTGTTTAATGAATTAAAGTATAAAACAGCAAAATAAGTTTTTATTTTTGTAATTTTTTCTTTTATTTTACTAATAACAAATCTGCCCCATCCCCTTGGCGCATTTACCCCATGGATGGGGCGGTATCGCCGTTTTTTGGTCAGTGCGGAAAAGTTAAAAAAATATGTACATGAGGATGACTTAGGAAAGATTGAAAGGAATAAAACTAAAGCCAACATATCTAAGTATCCGAACCAAGAAAAAAATTAAGAATATGTATTGTGGTTTTAATTTGAGGCCGCCTCAAAAAAAAGTGGCGTATGGTCCCCCTTCTACCCTACATATGTATGTATATACAGTCCCCCGCTATTATTGTCAATTAACACGAATAGTTAAGTATATTAAATTAAACTGAATAACTTTCGGCAATTTATTGTATTTTCCAAAACGTCAACCTTAGCGTTATTAAATTTGAATTGTTTTATTCTTCATAAGAATATTACAATCCTAATTTACATACATATGCATTTACTATATAATAAGGCAATTAAATTGGGAGTAGCTTGAAGTAATTGTCGGCATGTGTTTCTTTTTTTGTTACTTTCATTCAATACAATTGTTGACATTGGCTATTACAAAATTTATCCAACAATTCCAATAAAACCTAAAACTTACCAAGTAAATTTGTAAACGCATTGAAATTATATGGAACTGAGAGAAAAATATTCCACCTCTTTTTTCCCATTTTCAATAAATAAAATTGTTTAACTACATATGCAGGTTTCACAAACAAATACATCTTAAAACTTTTGATTTTATTTAAAACTATACTTTCATATTGTTTACATGTGTAATTTAGTATACTTATTTAAATTAAGGTGCTTTCAAATAAAATTTGTTGTTATGTCTTATCGGAAGTCCTTGGACACAGCTGTTGCATTAAAGAGCATTTATATTTCTCTGATACGATTGAAGAATATGTGAGGTGAACTTGCAGAATATAGGTGAACTTGCATAGTATAAAATTGCTCGTTCCTGACCAGTTATTGTGCTTTTAAATAACAGAGTAATGTATGCTTGGTTCAGCTATAGTCATAGAGCTTTGTTATGAACTCCCTTACTTTCAAATTCAGTCAGAGATCACATTCGTTAATCTCTTCCTAAACTAATCCAAAACTGTTTAGGTAAATACGAAAATAGTTAATACTATAATTTCTACACATACTACATCGAAGATATAAATATTATAAAAACTTCTTACTTTATATACATACACTATCTGGAAATAGTTAATGGATCTGATTGGTTTTACGCGGAGATTGAAGGAGAAAAACTTCTAAGATTATTAGATGTACATGATAAACTAAAAGCAATTCATGCAACTTTACATTTCATGGTAATTTAAGTTAAAAATTTCAACTACATTCTTAGAACTATACTAATGTATATACACAAGGTACAACAAATTTACATGTGTATATATTATACATATGTATATGTAAATTTAAGTATGTGTTGAAATGTTAGGTGACATTTTGTCACGGGGTTTATTAGGCAAGCACTTTCAACAATTACTCTAGACCGAAACGTAATAAGGAGCAGAAAAGAAAAACGTACACACACACTGACACAATTAAAAAAAAATTGCCATTAAATCGATTTCCTTGCATTTTCATATAATAGGGCAGGGAAAAGAAACCTTTGTGACAAAATAAGAATAAATGCTTATTTAACATAATGAGAATAGTACGTATGTATGTATGTATATGTATTTAGGTGATCAGTTGAAGAAAATTTGACAATGAAATGAAATGTACTTATAATATAAGTCTTATATAGAATGACATTAAAATAAATATGTTTAACAATCTTTATTTTTAGATTCAAAGGATATTACGAGGATAACAAACAGTACTTAACTTAAGGTCGATGTTTCTTTACATTTGATAATAACATTTCCAAGTTAGTACTTTACTGTATTGTCGTCTAAACTGCACATATAGGCTTTAAGTATTATTCAATGTATTTTTTTCTTCTTTCATTTTTTTAAAACTGCTCCGCAGGAAAAAAATACTTTTATAAAAAATACTCTAAATGCAAATTACCTTTAATAGCTGCAAGTCAGGTAAGCAATAATACATTTTTCCTAACAACACACTAACCAGAAACACACAAAAAAAGTAAAAAGAAAATTTTGTTTATAAAATACTTTAAGAAAAGTTTAAAGATTTTTATTTGTAAATTGTATCACTGAAAGAAGATTTGTGTAGATACAAGTGTATGTTGGTT
Source organism: Lucilia sericata (assembly GCF_015586225.1). Classification (NCBI taxonomy): domain Eukaryota; kingdom Metazoa; phylum Arthropoda; class Insecta; order Diptera; family Calliphoridae; genus Lucilia; species Lucilia sericata. Next base: position 1,307,558 of record NW_023994048.1, read on the forward strand.
TAAAATACTGTTTTGACATTTCATTTGCAACAAACAGTGGATGTGTCGAGGCTTTAGTATAAAACTCAAATATAAATTTAAACAATAACAGAGTATGTTTATGTTTTTTAAACATTTGCTTGTAAATTTCAAAAGAAATTGAATTGTTTGTTAGCTCATACCAAAAATTATTACTCAACCCTTTGGCAAAAAAATAAATAAAATATTTAAAGTGAAATTACATTTTATACTCTTCCTTTCAAAAGTAATGCAACAGTGGCAGACGAACATTGTTTTAGAAATGACGAAATAGGCTCCACAATTCTGACCTTAACTGATGATTCTGATAAATTGGGTTTTGCGATTCCATCTTGTTTTAAAACTCTAAAACGGTTTTACCGATTTATGATACCATCAACTTTTCAGTCATTTGTTGCCTTTGTCTTATATGCTCCACACTGTATACCTTAGTGAACAGGTATGTGTTTGACTTTATTGAATTTTTAACCAAAAATTAAATACTCACATACATGTAAATAACAATGTATATTTACCAACAACCCTCCATGTTTGACATTCAAAGTACAATTTTCCTCCTTGGCTTCTTATTGAAATTGTGTTGTGTTTTGTTAGACTGTTGTAAATAACATAATTTACTTGTTAAACTAATACCAAAAAACAAGTAGGAAATTATAGTCTGGCATGACCGACCATATGATATCCTACTCCAAAGGCCTCAGTAAGGACTGCATCTTATAATTGTCCGTTTCTATCTGAATTTATTAGCTTAATAGATACACCATCAACTTTTACAAAAATTAATCTTTGTAAAAGAACTAAAAAATTGTATCGAATAAATTTTACTTTCTAACTTGTAGTTTGATCACAAAGTTTCCTTGGACATGCATGAAGGCTAACCGGATGGAGGAATATGTTTTTTTTTTCCAAGTTTGAACACTATTTTAAGCTGTTAAGTGAACTTTAAAGGAGCTTTTTCAACCCATATTATTAGCGTTACAAATATTAGCATAAACGCACAATGTATACCTCGTAATAGAGGTACATATACTATACACAAACACTTTTCTTTTACAGGGTTAACTGATTTTTACATATAAAATAAATACAAACAAGTAAGAGTGTTATATTCGGCTGTGCCGAATCTTGTATACCCACCATTAAATCATTGCCAAAAAGGAATGCTTCCTTATAAATAAACTTTGATATTTAAGAATCGATGCTTTTGTTATTATCAAAACAATTTTCTCATTTATTACATCTATGTATAGAGAAATTTTTGTCGAATTTTGTCGCTATACTTGCATTTTTAAGGTAGTAAAAAGCGTAAAAGTTATTATCTGAGAGAACCTTTTTTAGGGTGGACGTTTGGTCAATTATGTATCGATCCTCGTCAAATTTTCTGGAACGATTTTAGTTTAGGCTAGTAATGAGCGTTAAAGCCATTTTCTGAAGGGGACCTTATATGGGGGGTAGGATCAATTATGGACCGATCGTTATGAAATTTTACAAAGCGATTTAGGTTTCTATAGAATAAGTTCATGTCGAATTTCATCGCTATAGATTCTTCTTTTAAACAGTTATGAGCATTAAAGTCATTTTCTGAAGAGGACCTTATATGGGAGGTAGGGTCAATTATGGACTGATCCTTATAAAATTGTACAATGATACTAAAGTTTCTATAAAGTATGTTCGTGTCGAATTTCATCGCTATAGATGCTTATTTTAGACAGCTGTGAGGGTTAAAGTCTTTTTCTGAGGGGGACCTTATATGGGGGGTAGGGTCAATTATGTACCGATGCTTATAAAATCTTACAAAGCGAGTTTGGTTTCTATAGAATATGTTCATGTCGAATTTCATCGCTATAGATGCTTCTTTTAGTCAGTTATGAGCGTTAATGACATTTTCTGAGGGGGACCTTATATGGGGGATAGGGTCAATTATGGACCGATCCTTATAAAATTTTACAATGATATTAAGATTCCTATAAAATATGTTTATGTCGCATTTCATCGCTATAGCTGCTTCTTTTAGTCAGTTATGAGCGTTAATGTCATTTTCTGAGGGGGACCTTATATGGGGGATAGGGTCAATTATGGACCGATCCTTATAAAATTTTACAATGATATTAAGATTCCTATAAGATATGTTTATGTCGAATTTCATTGCTATAGATGTTTCTTTTAGTCAGTTATGAGCGTTAAAGTCATTTTCTGAAGGGTACCTTACATGGGGGCGAGGCGAAATCGTGGACCGATATTACTCATTTTCAATACCAAACAAACTGCATCGAAATAAAATATTTCTGAAAATTTGTGCTCGCTAGCTGCTTCCGTTTGGACTCTATCGGGTTTTCAACAGACGGACAGACGGACGGACATGGCTAGATCGTTATAGAATTTAATAAGGATCCAGAATATATATACTTTTATGGGTCTTAGATGAATATTTTGATGTGTTACAAATGGAATGTCAAAAACAATATACCCCCCATCTTTTTTGATGGTGGGTATAAAAACCCTTTGGTATATAGGACGTATTTAGTTACACATGTTGGTGTCTATGTTTTACATTTAAGTGTTTATATACAAAATTGTGTGTAAATACTTATGCATGTAAATTAGACCGACTCCCAAAAAATCGACTTTCCATTTTTAAGTGAAAAAATAAAAGTAAATTTTCTGAGCAAACTGGGGGCCCTAGCATAAAAAGGATTAAAATCTGCGATTACTTTTTGAGTAAAAACATAAAAGTCTATTTTCTCGATAAACTAGAGGCCCTATGACAAAAGGATTAAAATTTGTGATCAATTTAATTTCCCACAAAAAGTTTATTTTAAAGTAAAAACATAAAAGTCAATGTTCTATCTAAATTAGAGGACCTTGGTCAAAAAGGAGTTAAATCTGTGATCACCTTTTTTTCCCTCCAAAAATTGATATTTGGGAAAAAAAATGAAATCTGTGTCCATTTTTATTTCCATTTAAAAGTCAATTTTAGATTAAAACATAAAAGTAAATTTTGTAGCCAATCTAGATGGTTTGTGGCAAAAAGGATTAAAATCCGTGATCATTTCTATTTCTACCAAAAATCGATGTTTTTGTGAAAACATAGGAATCTATTTTCTGGCCAAACTAGAGGCTCTAGGGCAAAATGGATTAAAATCTGTGATCACTATTATTTCCCATAAAAATCTATTTTTGATGAAAACATAAAAGTCCAATTTCTGTCTAAACTAGAGGACCTCGGGAAATTTGTTCATAAAAGACGGAATAGTTTAGTTATCGTTAAAAATAGTCGGTTTTAGTAAAAAAAAATTTATTATATTTAGGTATTAAGTTTTATATAAATTCCCTGGAAATCCGGAAAATGAAATTTTTAATTCCTTTTTCCCGGGAAATTTAAAAGTCCGGTAATTCCTAAACTGTAATGTTCAGACGGATAACAATACACGGATTTGCTTTCCGTACAAAGTGAGTCGGTCTAATGTTTATACTATATTGATCTAAAAAAATTCATGTCGTTTACAATAAGCACAATGAAGTAGAGTAGATTTTTTTCCGCCGTTTTTTTTTTTTAATACGTTATTAAGTACGACGCCTGTTAGCGTTTGCAATTTGATGTGATTTTTTTGTTTTGCTATTATTGTTGTTTTTCTAATATTATTTTTATTAAACAAAATAAATAAAATACATCAACAAATTGCTGTAGGTGGTTAGTTAGTATGGATGTATGTTTATTTTAATTTTTTCATTTTTCCAGTTTATTTATGCAAAACTAATTCCATTGAAGTGGCTGGTTGTGCATTATTACTTTACATTTTTATTACCAGTTTCCGGTAGACATTCTCTCACACACATTTATTACTATGCACACACAAAAACCCCTACCCATCCATACATATCTTTAGCTAAAGTAGTTAGTTTGTATGTATGTGTTTTTTTAGTATGTACTTTACAGTACTTAGGAATGCACTTAATTTATTTTTTCTTTTTTATTATTATTTTTTTTTTACTTAAGTATTTTAAATAATATAAATTCCTGTATTTGATGTTATGTAAAATGTTTTTTAATTGAAATTTTACAATGTGTAAAATTTAAATATATGTACAATGTAATTAGATATTATTAAAATAGATTTTTAGCTTTGAAAATTAAAACTTAAGATTATCCTAAGTTTTCATTTTTGAAATTGTTTCCAATTAAATAAATTTGCACTAGAATCTTGGCCATAATATTTTTTAATAGAATAGTAATAGACATACAGGATAACGGGCACAGCTATACAAAATTGGACGTGTGGATTCAGACGAATGTACTTTCTTTGCCACTATCAGGCAATCGTCGAAGTTAAATACAAATATCTAGGGACTGATACTATTCCAGATATAACATTGCTCATGAACACTTATTGGAAAATTATTAGGAATTACGTGCACGAAACTGAGTTTCTGAACATTGAAAGATAATACACTCAGTTAACACAATGTTCTTTTTACCGACAAAAATTTTCAATGAAAAGGAGAGTACAACAGGCCTGATAGTGGCCTAGTTGTATTTCTTCGAATTTGATGTAATATATATCCTCCTAACAACCAAACCTAACCCTAATTTAAAAAAAAATATATCACACTTTTATTGCAATTGATTTCCATAATTGATCTCAAGTCCCAATTATTCGGCATAATGTTTTCTTAGTTGAAACGCGGACCTTAAATAATTAAAAGGCATTTTGACCTTATAAAGTACATACATAATTATATACATAATTATATTTCAGTACGGTTCATGCCAATTTTCGACATTCCGATGGAAACGAAGATACTAAGTTCTCAGAAAAATTATAAAAGTTTAACCTTCAGCCCCAAAACTGTCCTAGAGATATGATCAATAAGATTATGCCCTAGCTTTATACATACACTCTTTACATCTAAGAGCCAATTTAGCAGAGATACATTTTATATACATATGTTATGTATGTGATATGATTCGCCTTCAGACTATCCTAAGGTTTTGTGTTCATAGAATAATATAGTTTCTGTTTGTCTCTGCCCATATAATCTCTATATAATTTTTCTTGTCGCATGTATGTCCTTTATCTTATATTTATCCTAAGATGAACGCAGTTCAAATAACCGCTTTTTAGCTATTTTGTGGTAAATGAGCTATCACAACAATTCGAAATTTCGAAAAAAATTTTAGAATTAAATTTTGGATCTACTTAAAATTTAACTTACCTCATGTATTTTCAATCGTTAAAGTTGGTCTCGAGTTTATTGCAATTTATGAAGCTTTTAATTATTGTATAGTTAATAAACGTCCACTTGAAGTTAATAACATTTTTATTTAAATATTATTAATGTTTTCTATGCAAATATTTTTTTATTTTATCAGCGCATGAATAATTGTTGTTATTTTTATTTATATATTTTTAATTTTTTTTTTGTTTATATTTCAGCGAAATTGTAAACAATTTTTGCAACAAAAATATTGATAAATATTTATATATGTATAAATATTTTCAAATTGCATTTAGTAACAGTCACTTGTGCAAACAGAATTAAAGCAGCAGCTCCGTTGGCTGTAGTAGTTTCTAAAGCAGCATCACCAAACACAAGCAATGGAAAAAAATTGATAAGGATTATCGCTAGCTGGTCTTGCAGGGTCTTAACCTTAACTTGAGTATGTGCACAAAAACAAAACAGAGGGGATAAAAGCTTTGAAATTGCTCGCTCACATATGTATTTTTTATATACATACATATAAATAAAATAGTTGTTTATTTAGTTTTATACTCATGCTTTTATCAATCGTTTTTTTTTTTTTTATTTTAATATTTTGTTATTAAAAATACAAATTGTAGGAATTTTATTTCATTCTAATGAATTGTGTTTTGTTAATTAAATATTTTTACTTGTGAAGTTCAATATATTGGAGGGATTATGCTGATAATAATAAATAGAGAGTTCTTTACACTTTAAAAATTGTTATCAGTTTAGACTCATGAGCTTCTATATTAAAATTTTTAATTATGTTTGTTTGCAATAAATAAATGATGTTATGTTTTTTTATTCAAAAAACGGACAAGATAAATATGTATATTTTGCTGTAAGCTGATAATATACATATAAATTTTTATTTTTTTAATTGTCTTAATTTTTTTTAAATTATATTTTTTTCCAGTTCCATTTGTTGCTTATTTCACTAAAATTTTATTTGAATTTATTCTTATAAAATTGTTAAATTGTTCACCAAATATAACGAATTATTCTTATTTAGTGTTTTTTCTTTAGTTTCAGTAATCAAATATTTTGAGTTTACCGATTGAGCTCAAATTTCAAACTGATCTTAGTTGTGATCATACGCCCAAAGTCATTGCTTTTTTGAGCATTTATTATTTTTAATTTTTGTTTTTGTTAATTTCATTTCAGATGTCCAGTCATTGTAAGTACATACATTCAAGTCAGCCAGCATTTCATCATAATGCGCCCCCATATCATTTGGACTAATCAGTTGAATGTAGTCGTCAATCATACAGTAAGTGAATAAAAATAACAACAACAACAACTACAATATACTACAGTCGTAAAAATAATAATGTTCTAAGTGCACATTAGTTGTATGTGTGACCGAACGATGGACCACAGATCAGTATGTGAATTTTTCATTACATGTTTCTGTATTTATTTATGTCTGTAGGTGTATATGTGTGCATGCAGTATGAATCTATTTTGTTTAATAATTGAGTATAGTAGAGTCATACTATTCATGCACACTTTAATTTGATTGTGTCTACAACCTCTGAGTTCACCGAGATCACAGTTTCTATAGTTATAAAACCACATACTAAAAGAAATTAAGAAAACGATCAATTGATTCAATTAAAAAATGACCATACGGCCCCTGGTTTACATTAAAGTGGAAAGTCGCGGGTATTTGCAAATGGGCAAAGTGTTTGGAATGGTTAGAATATAGAAGATTTAAGAAAATCATCACAAAAATTGTAGTTGTTATAGATATAAATTAAAAAAAACAGCATATATATCGCTCGTAAAATATTATTTTCAGCAAAATCTTGGTACACTGAAACAATTTTGAGTGTCAAAAGTGTACACCAATTTCAGTAAACTGTACACATTCTTTTGTAGTTCCATATGTTAGCAAATATGACTTCTTGTTGCATCGTGTCACTACTTTCATTATTCCATCAATACTTAAATTGGTGCTAAGCCTCGTTCCTCACCCAGTGATTATGACCTTGACCCTTAAAATTCAAAAAAGCATCTAAGATTTCTCGACAATACCGAAAATTTCATAAACTGTATTTTGTAAACGAAATATGCAGAAGTTAACCAATAAACATTTTTGTTGTAGATCAGCTATACAAAGTTCAGAGATCAGCATGCATTGGGATAACAGGTGCTCTAAGAACTAGTCCTTCAGTAGCTCTGAACACTATATTGGGCATCCTACCTATAGATTTGGCCATATAATGACCATATCTGCTTGCAACGCAGCAAGGCTTAACTCATCCGGAAGTTGGAGATCAAGAACATATGAACACACTAAGATTTTAAGCCTATTACCTCCAGTCTTGAATCAACCATCCGACTATATTGCCCCACACACGTACTTTGATAGAGTTTTCAAAGTCAGAGTCCCTTCCATTAGCGAGTGGTGTAGAGGTAACTTACCGAGCGAATATACCACTAGAAAATTTTTGGCAGATGGTTATAAAATAAACTGCGGTGTTGGTTCTGGAGTCTTCTGTGAAGAATCTGGGGTATGTATAACTCACCGCCTTCGCAACTTCAGCAGTGTCTTTCAGGCTGAAATATTCGCGGCAACATAGGAATCTTTGTCGATAGTCAAGTGTCACTTCTCTTACTAAACTCTTATACTACCACTTCCCTATTAGTTAGACAGTGCAAGAAGGATCTGTAAAGGCTGGGTCGCCTGTCTGACATTACCCTTGTTTGGGTCCCTGCGCATAGGGACTACTATGGTAATGAACAAACAGATGAGCTTGCCAGAACGGGATCTGTTCTTGATATATCCGACGCCATTTCAGTACCAATTCCGTTAGGTTTTATCAAGACCAGTATCCTCAGATTTTTTCTTCAAAAGGCTGAAAATAGGTGGTATAACATAGATACATGTAAAGTGGCTAAGATATTGTGGCCCTCCTTCAATGAAGACACCGTATAAACTGAAGTAGACGGGACATATCGAGACTGATAGCGGTAATAACAGAACAATGAGTGATAGGAAGACATGCAAGTCGGCTTGTCGCCTTCAACGATCACTGTCGCAGTTGCAAAGAAAGGGAAAAGGAAGAAACGGTCTTTCATATTCTTTGTGAATGTCCAGCTCTGGCCGTAAAAAGAAACTGCTTCCTTGGCAGTTACTTCATATTTAACCTTGGTGAGATATCTGGGTCTAAGCTTAAAGATATCCTCAGATTGCTCACAGCTACAGGCTGGATCTAATACTATAATTACTACATCTGACGAGTGGAGTGGTCCGGTCAAAACGGAGTGTCTTCGACTCTACTTGACATTTCGCGTAGAGTGAACTACCACGTTAACCAACCAATCAATAAAAATATTAAATATCGATTTCAATCATTTTTATTTAGGATAAAAATAAGAAATTATCTGAAAGTTCTATTTACTAAAATTTTTTTGGATTGATAACATTTATATAAACAAACTACCTCTTAACCCCTACTAAAATGTCCTGTACTGTTTATCACAGCGCTGATGATGATGATGTTGACAAGTAAATTGTTGTTTGTCGCTAATGTCACATTGATAAAATACGTTGTTCTGTCATATTCTACTTTTGAAACGCATATATCTGAGTGTGTGTTCTTTTTCATGTATCATTAAAATACATGACCAACGTTCGAACAGTATGTTACATAGTTCTCGGTCTCTTACTAATATAAAAAAACAACAATGAAAACAGTTGCAAGATTAACACAAATGCACCACAAAATTGCAATTGTCTTGATCATTTCATTCAATCAGTAGTTAACAGCCTATTTGCAGCAGATGTTGCTTGTTTTTATTGTTTTTTCATACTCTCTCTCTCTTGCTATTGTATCTTTATTCTTCATATGGCTGTTTATTTGAGTGTCTTTTAGATTTTGATTACTGCTTTAAATTTATGGAGTGGAAAATGTTTTCATATACATACATACTTAGATACAATATTAATATAGTAGTGTGTACATATATGCGGGTTACGTGTGTATTATATTATTTATATTCTATTTTATTTTGCATTTCATTTGTTGTGTCAATTTGCTTCACTGTGTTTTATACTCATACAAATGAATGTGAATATAATATAAATTTATTTTTTTCCATTTAAAAATACTCAATTAAAAATTCTTAATATGAGTTGAATTTGTTGTTTGAATAACACTGAAGGATGAAATTTGAATTTAAATTTACTAAATGTAACATCGTGCTGAGATTAAGGTTCTTAAAAGATTTATTTCTAAATGTTTTTATACCCTCCACCACCATCAATGGTGATAGAAATGCTAAGTCGATTTAGCTATATCCGTCTGTCTGTCTGCGTAAAAGACACTCACGTTAAAACTGAGTAAAGCAAATCAATTAAATTCTCCGAAAATATTCATTATTGTCCTAAACAGTTTAGAATTGAAAATCAGCAAAATTGGTTGACAACGTAAAAATTTCATTCTACCTTGAAAAAAATTTAGTTTTTTTTTTTCTAATTCTCGAGTAATTTTTCAAAAACTACCGAAGGTAATTCGATGAATTCTGTCCCACGTTTTTTTTTTTTGCCAAACATGAACTATGTTCAAACTCAAAGCAATCGATCAAACATTTGAAATCGTATTACCAACGTAGATCTGTATAGATTCATAATTGGTCATAGCTCCCATATAAGGTCTCAAAATCACTCAATGCATATAACTAATTAAAAAATATAGATATTGAAATAATTTTTGACATAAATATGTATTCCAAATTCTATGAGGATCGTCCCCATGAATTCTCTATTCCGAAAATGCTATTGATATTCAGGTAACTATTGATACACGATAATAAAATTCAGTATTAATAACTAAATAGTGGTTAAATATCAAAAGGACCGAATTATGGGAAGCAAATTTTTAGTTTTAATAATCTTTTTTACTATATTACACTATTTTTACTATATGCACTATTCCGAAAACAGTATTGATGTTAATATAACTTTTGATGCACAATAGTAAAATCCAGTGTAATTCAATATTTATAATTATATAATGGTCAAATAACAAAAGGTCAGAATTAAAGGAGTAGGAATTATGGCACAAGCTTTGATGATTTCTTGCTTCTGTATACGAACTTTTAATTATTCTCCGCCCAAAACGCATTTTTTACAATTAATAATTTTTATTTTATTAAACATATTAAAAACCTAAAATTTTGAATTACACATATCATAAAAATGTTGTCATACATTAAAACATACACACTCATACATTAGGGTGGCTGCACAAAAAAAAAAATCTTAATTTTTTTTAACTAGTTTCATGTTTTATGTGCATATAATTTTTTTATATTAACGCTTTGAGTTAATATAAAAAAATTTGGCATTTATTTTACCTTTTTCCTAAAGATTATCATTGAAATGATTAATTTTATACAAATTTAGTTTTTAGACTGTAAAATCGACGCCATTATTCGGCACCATATTATATACAACTACATACATACTTAGGTACTTACATATAGTTGTATTAAATACATGAATGTTTGCTGGAAATGTTCTTTAATTTGAAAATTGTGGCATTAAGAATTCACATTAAAATAATTACAATGAAGTATGTATTTAAAGACCATAAGTGTAAAATGCTTTAATGCAATTACGAAAATGAAAGAAATAAAAAAAGAGAACACTTAAATGACATTGAAATATTATACATTTTCATTAGGAAAAAAGAGCAATGATTTTTTTCGCAGCAATGAAGAGCTGGTGGAAATAGTTAAACTACATATTTAAAAATTTTTTTTCTAAAGTTTTCAGATACAAATCGTCTAAGATAGTCCCTATACTAGACATTATGTTTTATAAGTCTTCGAAATATATATAGTTTTTCCGGAATGTTGATTATATTTACGATATTTAGACACAGATTTTACTGTTTCTAAATAGATAAATTTTCAAGAACATGTCGTAAAAACTTACGAAGAGTTTTTGATTTTAAGTACAGAGAAAAATTGTCGAAAACATTTCAGATTGAATAATATAAGGTAATTCAAGAGAATATCAGGGTTCTCTTTTTATACCCTTCACCTTCATAAGTAGGGTATACATATACATATATATACATATGTATGTATATGTTTGTCATTCCGACCTCATATGCATATTCTGGATCCTTACAGATAGCGCAGTTGATTAAGCAATGTCCGCCTGTATGTCAGTTTGTCCGTCTGTATCTTTCTTGAAATAAATTTTCTGAAGACCATAGCTATTTTCGGGATCAAAATCTTCAAGAATTCTGTCACTCATACTTTCGAGAAGTTTTTTAATTAAAATCAGCAAAATCGGTCTATATATAACGGAGATATAAGCAAAAATACAAGACAACCTCTGAAAATACCATAAAACATCGTTTTTCGATATTTCCCTAATGCTCATAATAAAATCGGCTTATTATATTATAATTGAGGTAATAAGCTAACTATAAATTTATTTATTTTTGATGATGTGTTTATAACGTCTTAACTGTTACAAATTGAATTGTGAGAATAATATATTTGTTTTATCAATACAGGATTTCCTACAGGTCCTTTTCATCAAGATAACACCACATATGACTAAATGTCTGTATATTCAATAAATGTTTGTATGTGCATTGCTGTTTAAATACAAATGAATCAATGTGAAAGCTACAATGTTTTCGAAATTGTTGAAAATTGGTTATTGCAGTGACCATTTGACATTAGAGGAGAGTTGCAGTGTTGTCGTTATATAGCTACAAGAACGACTGCTGCGACATTTGGACAAACACTAACATACAAAGGGACACAGTCATCATACTACTTACATATGTATGTATGTAAGTACTCATTCATCTAACCATTCAACCATCCGAACATTTATCCATCTATTCGTATGGCAAATGTACATGGTCACCCATGAAACATCAAATTCTGTTCTTTACTCGTATAATGTCAGTGTCATTATGAGGGTCAATAGTGGATGTTCTGTTTGCATGTGTAATACATTTAGTATAAGGGCATTTTATTAAAAGAAGTGCTAAATGCGGTCACACTTAAATACAGAAAAAAAAATTCCAAATTTAATTTAAAATTACACTAGTCAACAAAATTTAAAAAAAAGTCGCAACGTAGAGACCAACGTATACTTTGCTCAAAGATTGTGCTGCAATAAACTAGAATATGGCCTCTAGATTTAGATTAAAATATAACGTAGAAGGAATCAGATATAATAGGGATTAAACTTTATTTTATATTCGACAGATTCACATAACAGATTTTACATACACAAATATCTTTCAGCTATTAAATCGTCCCAAATATGGTTAAAAACTCTGTTTTCTGAGACTAGACTGGAAATTAGCGCAGATCAATCCTTTAGAAAAGTATACACTGATCTGAAGGTTAAAAATTTGTTGACTTGTGTTATTGGTAAATATTTTTTGTTTTAAATAATGTTGATTATAAGAGCATATTTATTTGTGGTAACTAGAAAATCATGGCATTTATATGAGGGTTTAATAAACATTTCTTGTATGTTTGTATTTATTTTATTATTAACGTTATTGATGCGTTTCTCACCAACAAAAATACAATAGTAATAATACAATCATTATTGTTACTTTTATATGATAATAATGGTGTGAAGAAGGAACACTCATAGTTATTTTATGCACTTAATATATCAGACTTTAATGTTGCTTTAACAATTGTTACTCTCCCTTTATTTTCCCATGATTACCATCAATATAAATCACATTTACTGAAAATGTTTCAACATTATTCTTTCGTTACAAAAGAAGCAGTGAACAGTAGTAGCAGAATATAACCAAAATATAAACATATTTGAAAACCCAAACAAAATTCATGTGAAACTGGGGATTTTGAGTTTTGTATTATATTTTTTGAGATATAATACGAATACGAGTATATGCATGATGTTTGTTGCCTCCTTTCCGATTATTATTTTAGATTCTATGTTTGTATGTGTTAAAAGCCGAAAAATATGCAACAAATTTGTATGCTAAACACGCACAAAAATATTACTTTACTCTGTTATTTTGACAAAGAGTACGAGTTTGGATGGTAAGTTCTTAACAATGAATACCTAACCGATGAAATACCCAAACAAAAGAGTAGAAAGAGACTAAAATTAAGTGAACGTTTATTAGATGATTTGAGCCGAAATTTCAATACCCTAGGGTTTTTGGTACACAGGAGTTGTGATTTTTCTAAATCTTTTTTGAAAACATGATGTTTTCGAAATTATTTAATTATTTTAGGAAAGTAATGGAATTATAACATAACATAAATCAATTGTTTAAATGAATAAAAAATTATAGTTAATTTTAAAGAAGGTTGTATATATGTTACATCGAATCCAAAGAAATACACCTAGACCTCAATCGGGCCATTTGAGCGCTTTTTTTCCTGGTGTCTCTTGTCTCTGGTAGGAATCGAACTCATGAACTTACGTCTGACAACTATAACCTACTGAAGGTAAAAAAAATTGTAAATATGCATATTTAGTTTTTCAAAATCTCGAAATATCGTTCGAAAATTTTACTTTTTTAGATTCAACGTATTCTGAAATTATTTTTCATTTTATAATTAAATATTTAAATAGGTTAAGGGCCGTTATCTCGGGTTATCGTTTAACCGATAGATATTCTGTCGGTTAAAAATATTTTTCTATGAAAAATATAACCAGACATTGAGAAAATGGGGGTAAAAGTGTATTGGAAAACGACTAAGAAAGAGTATTTGGATGTGAAGGAATCAATACTTTTTGGAATATCTCCCATAAATTTACATATCGCTCAATTACTATAAGATTGGCTAGATTCCAAAAAGTCGTTTCGAGAATCAAGGGATTTGATTTTAGGATTTTAAACGAGATTCAGATAGCAGAGGTTAAATCTTTCTCTTATAAATTGAAATTTTATTTATCTAATATTCGTGAAAACATGAATTTCAGTTTTTAGCTATACATTAGAGATATTTGAAAATAGATAAATCTAAATTAAAGACGTAAGTTTTCATTCATACGTACATATGTATATTACCTTGGCCATCTTAAGCAGACATGCAAATACATACATTAAAAATGCATAACTTAATATCCATAATATTTGCAAAACAAATGAAAAGATCCTCTTAAGAGGCTTCCGTTTTTTTAATGTATTTAAACAAAAAAAAAAAAAAAAAACACCAAATCAAACAGTGTCTGCCTTTTAATAATAATGCATGATTTCAATGTTAAATCTTAACAGTAAGTATCCTTTGTAAGCACCTTAAATTTCATTTCAAAAAAAAAAAAAAAAAATAATAATAAATAAATAAAAATAAATCTTTACACTTCCTCAATCTGTTACATTTCCATTTGTTGAAATGTATAAAATATTCTACATATAGGGTGAGTGTTTTCACATACAATACTTTTAGAGAAAACAAAAAAATAAAATAACTAAAATTTTTTCAAGAATGAACAGGAAACACTTATGTATGTGGTATATTTATATTTAATGTATTATTTTTTTTTTTTCCTTTACAAAAAAAAATGTGCAAAAATAAAAAAAAAAAATATGATATTTTCAATTTTTCTCAACGACCTTCGTCTTAAAGCACGTTGTCGTTGTGAAGCTAAGAAAAAAGTAAAATAAATTAAAAAGAAAACATAATGTGTAGGACCTTCAACCTATATCCACTTGCTTTGGCATGTCCTTTTCTTATACTTTTTGCTGATGTCTAAAAACATCTACTTATACACATTTAGTATGGTTTTTCTTTAACATATTCAAAAACTTTATAAAAATACCAAAACGTTTTTTGTTTGTTTTTAGTTTCGTTGAAAAATAATTTTTGAATTCACATTAAGGTATTTTCTGTTGATTTCTTTAGATTTTCTCAGATACTAAAACATTTTGAATTTCGGAGAAGAAAAATGTAGGTAATTCAAGATTTTTGTGCTTTCGTCTTCGTTTTATTTAATTTGCAACAATAACAACAATTTGGGTAATTTTTTTATACTTTTTCTTAAACAAATTGATGTTATTTTGTTGGGGTCATTGTTTATTGTGGTTTAAAGGTGTCAGGCTTTATTTTTTATAGGATATTTATGTTACAAAGAGAACAAAAAGCGTATCATATTATATTACCATTTTCAAATAGACAAGTCACTGTAGCAAAATATTTATGCTATTTATAACATTTAAATTAAATATCAAGGTAACGTCAACGTGGATAAGAATTTTCAAGCCATTAAAAGTATTTTGTGTATGGTGTGTAACATTGAAGGTTCCCTATGTAAGTTGAGTATTGTTAATATATAAATATATATATATTCTGGGTTCTTATTAAATTTTCAGACGATCTAGCCATGTCCGTCCGTCTGATTGACTGTCTGTCCGTCTGCCTGTCTGTCTGTCTGTCTGTCCAAACGGAATGAACTAGAAGGTTGAAATTTTCCACAAATATTCTCTATAGATAAGGTCTGCTAGGTATTGAAAATGGGTAATATCGGTCCTAGTTTTTGGACAGTCCCCATACAAGTGGACCCCCGAAAAATAGCCTTGACGGACATATATGTTTTAAAAGTACGAACATAGTGATAAAATTCGACACAGATAAGTTTCATATTAGGTCCCCTTCAGAAAATTACTTTAATGGTCATAATGGGTTAAAAATACGAGTATAGTGATGTAATTAAACTCAATTAAGTTCCTTGCCAAAATCTCTTAAATAAATTTTATGTGGATCGGTCTATATTTGAATCTACTCCCCTATAAGATCCCCTTCAGAAAATTACTCTAACGTTCATCATTGGCTTAAAGGTACGAGTATTGAGATGAAATTCTCCCCATATAAGGTATAACTGGCTGAAAAATATTTCGATGAAATTTTACATTAATAAATCTTGTATTAACAGAAGTCTCCCTAATTTCTTTGACGATCGGTCCATGATATAAGATCCTCTTCAAAAAAGTTATAACGCTCATAGCTCGATTAAAACTGCCAGTACAGCTAAGAAATTTAAAATTTACTTTACCTTTATGATTTAATCGAGGTTAAATAACACTCTAACTTGTTTTTTTTTAACAAATATTATTTAATAACGTTCAATTGCTATATTAAAAAAATGCATTGAATTGCACATTAATTTATAAATATTTCAGCTAACAATTCCAAATGGTACAATGAAAGATATTATAATACCGAGTTTAATTTTATTCAATTATATCCAAAATGATCAAATGACAAAAGTTTTATTAAATTGTAGTAGGTAGGTAGGTAGGTAGGTTGATAGGAGGATGTATACTACATCAAATCCGAAGAAATACACCTAGGCCACTATCGGGCCTGTTGTGCGCTCCAATTCAAGAAAAAAAAAAAAAAAAAAAAAAAAAAAAAAAAAAAATTGTTCACTGAATGTATTATTTTTCCATGTTCAGAAACTCAGTTTCCTGGACGTAATTCCTAAGAATCTTCCAATCGGTGTTGGTTAAGAATGTTATTTCTGGAATAACATCACTTCCAAGATACTTGGATCTAACTTCGACGAATGCCTGACAATGGCAAAGAAAGTGCTCCAGAGTTTCACTGTCCTCTCCACATGCTCTACATTCGTCTGAATTCGCACGTCCAATTTTGTATAGATGTGCTCGTAATCCTGTGTGTCCACTGAGAATACGTACCATCATACTAACCTCAGACTTGCTCATTTTGAGAAGATTTCTCGTCTTGCTCTCATCAGGGTCACCCCATAGAATCTTTGTGGTTCTACCCACCGTTTCATTATTCCAAGAGGCCTTATGGGATTCTCTCATCCATATTTTTAATTCAGCTTTTGTTGCGTCGAATGGTTTTGCGTTTGTCAGGTTAACTACATCGAGCTCCCTTCCCTTTAAAGCTATTACATTCGCCCTTTCGTTCCCGACTACTCCCGAGTGGCCTGGTACCCATATAATGTGAACCTTACCTCTGGGAGAGTATTCAGTTAAAGCTTTCTTACAATCCAATACGGTCTTAGATTTAATTCTATCACCTGATATCGCACAAATTGCCTTCTGGCTGTCGGTAAATATATTAAGCCCTGTGGGCGCCATATTTATTCTAATCCAATTTACACATTCCGTTATTGCTCGTACTTCTGCCTGGAAGCTTGTGTTATGATTAGGTAAACGGTGGTATATTTCTGTTTCTGGGTCTTCAATATAGAACCCCAGACCCACTTTGTCCCCTAATTTAGAGCCATCCGTGTAGCAACGGATTCCTACTGGTATTTGCTCTAATGTTCCGCTTGACCAAGACATTCTATCTGGGATTAGCGTTTCAAAGTTTCCGACATATTCAGTGTCTGGTATGCGATCAGGCACGTCCGATGAATGTGTATAACCTTCCAATGTGTCCAGTATACATTGATGACGTGTCCTATAACCGTTTTTGGCCAGTTCGCCTAAAGTAAAGAGCCGTTCGGCTGTAAGCGCCGCCTCATATCTTATATATGTTTCAATGGGTGGAATATCTAGCAACGTTTCCAGAGCCTTGGTTGAAGTAGTACACATGGCACCACTTATACCCAAGCAGCATGTACGCTGAACTCCCTGTAGTAGTTTGATATTACACTTTTTGTCCAAAGCACTCCACCAAATTATTGAAGCATAAGCTAGAATTGGTCTAATTACACTTTTATAAAGCCAATTTGTCATAGTAGGACTAAGACCCCATTTCATGCCTATGGTTCTCCTACATATCGCCCAGCACCGATGTGCCTTGTTGATCCTATCCTCTATGTGGTGTCTCCATTTTAATTTCCGGTCAAGTATTACACCTAAGTACTTAACTTTGTCTGTCACCGGTATCTTCTTGCCCAAGAAGCAAGGTTCAGTATATGTAGAAATTTTTGTCTTTCTTGTGAAAAGACAGATTTCCGTCTTCGCCGGGTTAACATTGAGGCCTCTCGGTTGAGCCCAGCTCAAGGCCGTATTCAGAGCCTCCTCAGCTCTTCTACACAAGTAATTTGGATCCTTTCCCTTTAAAAGTATTACGACATCGTCTGCATAGCAGACAGGTCTAAGTCCTTTCTCGGTTAGGGTCCTTAGGAGGCTATTAATCGTGGTGACCCAGAGTAAAGGTGACAAAATGCCACCCTGTGGTATACCGCGAAATACCTTTTTCCTGATAGTTATATCGTACATCTCGCAGCTTATCCATCTGTTCCTTAGCATGTAGTTGATCCAGTTACGGAGCACCCGGTCAACATAAAACTGGTCTAGGGATTGGATAAGGGTATCAGTGTGCACGTTATTGAAAGCGCCTTCGATGTCAATGCATACTGCCAGTGTATACAGTTTGCTATCGAAAGATTCACTTATGTAGTGGACAACTTCATTTAAAGCGGTTTCCACCGATCGTCCCTTTACATAAGCATGCTGCTTATATTTAAGGTCATTGTATGGTATGCTGCTTTTAACCATGCTATCGACTATCCGTTCCAAGGTTTTAAGTAGGAAGGACGTAAGACTTATCGGTCGATAGGACTTAGGTGTCGCATAGCTAGGTTTCCCTGGTTTGGGTATAAATATTACCCTTGCATCCTGCCATTTAACTGGGGTATATGCCAATTTTAAGCATGCAGTGAATATCTGTGACAGATGTACGGAAACCAGTCCCGCCTCCATCTGCAAAAGTGCCGGGAAAATTCCATCCGGCCCTGCAGCTTTATAGGGAGCAAAGCTCTTGATTGCCCCTTTAACCATGTCAGTTGTAATAACTATTTCCGTGTTACCCTCCCCTTCCTCCAATATCGGTTCATTTATGTTATTCGATATACCGGGTGGGAAATGAGAATCCATTAGGAGTTTCATTGTCTCCTCCATATCCTCAAGCCTCCTGCCCGTGTCATCGATCATAGATTCCGGTTGGACATGAGTTTTGGATAGGAATTTTTTTATCTTCGATACGTCATTTACGCTATCTACCTGTTCACAGAAAAGTTTCCAGGAGTCTCGTTTGGCTCTTCGAACGATTTTCTTATATTCACCAAGTTTATTACGATACTCATCCCAGTATACTGCGGTCTTTTTACGCCGTGCCCGGTTAAATAGTTTGCTAAGAGTCTTCCCAAGGTTCCGGATCTCCCCAGTTACCCAGGGTTTTTCCTGGGCAGATCTCCGCTCTCGCAGAGGGCAGCTGTCCTCGAACGATTCAACCAGGGCACTTGTGAACGTTTCCACTTTGGCATCTATATCCTCTTTATTTCGACATTGAAAAGTGTCCTGACCTAAACGGTTCTTTAGTAAGGCCCCGAACATTGTCCAATTAGTTTTAGACTTATTCCGAAACTTTATCGGCTTTGGTGGTGGCCTTAGTATTTTGAATCTTATGTACCGATGATCAGAAAAGGAGTGCTCGTCCGAAACTCTCCAATCCTGAATTTCGTTTATAAGCTCTTCTGAACATATAGTTATATCTAATACTTCTTCTCTGATTCTATTGACGAAGGTAGCTTTATTACCTAAGTTCAATGTTATCAAGTCTTTAGTATTAAAGAAATCCATGAGGGCTTGTCCCCTGCGATTGGTGTTTGTACTACCCCAAGCTACATGATGCGAGTTGGCATCACAACCTATTACAATTTTCTTATTTTTCCTTTGTGCCTCTTCAACCAGTTTCATCAGATCCGACGTTGGTGGTAGGGTCGGAGAATCGAAAGGCAGGTAAATAGATGCAAGGAATATGTTGCCTCGACCTTGCTTCAGCACCGTTGCATCCGATGTTGATAATCCTGTTGAGAGGAGAAAACATAAGTTCTTGTGACATAAGATACATGTTCTCGGGCGAGATCCTGTATCAGCGTAGAAAAGTTGGAAATTTACGTGATTTAATCCAGAAACCTTGTTGCGAATCGTCCAAGGTTCCTGGATTAAAGCTATATGTATTTTACCTGTGTTGATTTTAGCCATCAGAGCGTTGGTAGCTGTCTCGCTCCGATGGAGGTTTATTTGGATAACCTCAATCATGGTCATCCATTAAACTGTCTTAAATTGTAGTAAAGTTTTTATTTTTTACTTTCTCATGAGAATAAATAAATGTGTGAATTAAATTGTCTAAGAATAAATGGCATGAATTCTTTATTTAATTTAATAAATAATTTCATTGTATCTAAATAAATACGAAAAATGTTTTACTTTTATAGACTTTACACATATATGTACATATGTATGTATGTACGTATGTATAGTATACGAACGAATACTTAGCCGCTGTATCTAAAAGAAAATTATAACTGATTTATAAACCGGTGTGTAAGTATTTATTTACCCTGCTGATTTACAAGGAGATAATGTCTTTCTGGTTAGTGGAAATTTTTTTTTATATTTTTCGGTCATTTAACACATACATTCATATGTACGTATGTATATAATCTTTGTAATGCAAATTTGAAGTTAATAAATAAATTTAATGGTTCTTAATTATTTGGTGTTACATTTTTTCTATTTTAAATCTACAACAGTACCAATAATAAAAGTCTTCTGATAAATATCTGTAGACATCCCACTAGATATTTAGAACAATAATTAGTAGAAAACCTCATTAGTTCGAGACCGACACCCCGAAATGCCGGGTACTTACGTATACAAACACATTTATAAATTCATTTGAATTCTTTCAATTGTGTCATCATCATATTCAATTAGAAGTTGTACAATAGAAATGACTTCTTAGTGTACAAATATACACAAATTATATTACTTATTTACTTCTATATATACATACATATCTACAAAATACATTTTGTAAATATGTATACGTATTTGTATGTAAATCAACTTATTCATATGACTTAAATGAAATGAATCTTGTGTTTGTATGAGTTGGTACATTGTACATACATATATTTTATATTCTTGTGAGTTAATTGTGTATTCGTAGCGTTAAATTGGATTAAATCAGTGTATAAATCAACTTGTCTTTTACAAAACGGTACCGAGTGTCATTTTATAAATTGTAACTGAATTTCACAGCTGCTTCCAGTTTCATCTATATGAACTGTTAAATATTAAGAAAGACTACTATTATATGCGTTATTTGATTATAACTCTGTATACAATTTCAATTAGTGTTCATTTTTTTATATACATTATATATATATATTTTTTTTGCTTTAGAAATGGACGGCTTCTTTTTATATTAGTTAACTCCTTTGATATAACTAAATACTCATTTGACATCACTGACTTACATTGAAATGATATTCGTGTACAATAGACTCTTTAAAATTTTAAAATAAAAATTTGTATTATTATAGATAGATTGATATATTTGCAAAACTAAAATTCAAGGAGATTTAGATAAAAATTAACAGTTGGTTAAA
The DNA here is from genome assembly GCF_015586225.1 of Lucilia sericata. Taxonomy (NCBI): domain Eukaryota; kingdom Metazoa; phylum Arthropoda; class Insecta; order Diptera; family Calliphoridae; genus Lucilia; species Lucilia sericata. The sequence continues at coordinate 1,329,180 of NW_023994048.1, forward strand.
TATGTTTGAAATAAATTATTTTAGGAATCTCTTTGCAAATAACTGCTCATATAAAAGCATTTATATATATATTGTGAATCATTTGAATCATGTTTCTCCTGATTCTTACGTATTGCATAAGTAAACTAAGTACAAGTTATATTTCGCTGCGGCGAATCTCATATACCCACCATCAAACCATATGCCGTAAAAGGAAAGCTCCTCTATAAACATCAGGGAATATGGCATAAGTCAATTATGGACCGAGCAACATAATTGACAACAAAATATTTATTTTTAAAAACAAAATATTTTTATTCAATTTTTAAACCGTATGCATATGAACAGTAGGGTCAATTATAGACCAATTGTCGTTAAATTTAATAGAAATGTTTCGGTTCATATAATACTTATTTGTTTCGAGTTTCATCGCTCTACTCATAATTTTCATCGCTCTAAGAGTAATTTTCTAAAGGAGACCTTATATGCGGGTAGGGACAATAATGAAGCGATACTCATACAATTTTGTACATAGATTTTGTTTTGTATATAACTTGTTTATGTCGCTACTCGTGTAAGTAGTTATAGAGTAGTGACATAACTTGTTTATTTTTAAATAAGCAAAACACCTCCCTGAAAAGAACCTTCTATAAGGTCTAGGGTTAGTTATATATAAAAAATAATTATTAAATTCTAAATGAAGAAACATTTGTTTGTGCTCGTAATTTTTTGAATACTACACATCAAATTAATTGAAGAGGAGGACCTAATATGAGGTGTAGGGTCAATTATTGACCGATCCTCATAACATTTTGTAGACCGATTTTGATTCATATAAAACATATTTTATATGAAGGGGACTTTATATGGGGGTAGGGTCAATTATGGACTCATATTCTCAATTATGGACTCAGATTCTCATAAAATTTGGTAGAGAGATTTTGGCTCATATTATACTTATTTATGTCGAATTTCATCGGTATACTCGTGTTTTTAAAACAGTTATGCCCGTTAAGGCTGTTTTTCGGGGGTCCACTTGTATTTTCAATACCAAACAAACCATATCAATACCGAATATTTATGCAAAATTTCAAATGTCTAGCTCCTCCCCTGAGCTGATTTCAACAACGTGGCTAGATCGTCTTAGAATTTAATAATTACCCAAAATATATATACTTTTGTGGGTTTATGATCAATATTTCGATGTGTTACACCCCCCATTGGGGGTGTATAAAAATGGAAATATCTGGGAAGTGATTCTATTTTTGTGAGTATAATCCAAATGTGTTTTTAAAATTTGCCATACAACTACAAAATCTTGAGATCAAAATCAAAAATTATATGTACATTACCGTGTCCCGAGAAACAGCCTTTTTAAGAATTTCATATAGGAATACCACTCAATCGATGCGTATTAATGTTCTAAATACGATAAAAATAAAAATATTTTTTTCGAATAGTGCTCAGTTCCCTACCAGCGATCTCAGTATAATTTGTGAAAAATAAAATATCTTCGATTTTTTGAAATGGGTCTCAAAAATGCCGTAATTATGAGCTGATTACGGGAGAAATAATTTAAAAATTTTTATAGAGTAACTTTAGTCCACAAAATAATTTTTAGTGGGTTGATGTCGTAATTTTTAGCTTTTACAGAAAAATATTTAAAAAATCGTTTGGCATTTGATTTGGTCCCCCTTATGATACACTAATAGTCGTTTTGCAGACCAGAAATACACAAACAAAAATTTTAATTAATTTTACCGCGATAAGCTCAAAAATAGGGAATTTTTGAGACTCGGAAAACCTGCAGATAAATGTTTTTCATCATATTTTTTTTTCAATCGCCGATAGGGAACTGAGGACCTATTAAAAAAAATATTTTTTTTATTTTTTTCGTATTTAGTACATTAAAACGCATCCTTTGAGGGGTAATCCAAAAAAGTGGTTCACGGGACACCCTACTTAATATATAATTTTACAGGGCTTTAGACGAAAATCATTTGTATTATTTTTAATTATTTATGAGTTAAATTTATTGTACTTTAGTTAAAAAAGATGGGGTCAATACAAACAAAAAGCCAAACAATTTATTTTTATACTCGTTTTCAACTTGTACTTAATTAAAACAAATAAACTAGTACTCAAAAAAAAGAGAAAACATTTCTCATTGTTTAATTTATCTAAAATATAAATCGGAAATGCATAATTAAAATACATTCACATAAATAGATGGTCATTAATACATACAAAAATACATATGTATGTATGTGTGTGTGTTGATGAATGCACACACGTATACAGTCTCAGAAGTAGACAAGTTAGAAAGTATAGTAGGTCTTGGCCGACCATATGATACCCTACACTAGTTATGAATATTAAATGTGATTTATTTTTCATTTATCTTGAATATTACCTTGATTCCGATTTATTTAAGTAATTTATTGACGAAAAACTTATTTTCTAAAAGAGTCTTTATATGGGGGATAGAAGCAAATGTGGACCGATCTCGATAAAATGGGCTGGATAGATTTCTTTTTATATAATATTTGTCCGTGCTAAATTTCGTTGCAATAATAGTGCTAATAAATGAATTGCGGATATTCACTTTCTGAAGGGCGCTTTGTATGGGGGCTAGGGTCAAATGAAGTCCGATCATTTCGAAATTCGACAAGGCAAATTATCTTAAAATTGCGACCTGTACTTTGATAACAACGTTTACATGGACACACAGACGGTCGAACGGACGGACGGACATCGTTAAATCGATTCAGAAAGTGATTCTGAGTCGATCGGTATATTTTAAGGTGGTTATAGTACTAATATTTTAATGCGTTACAATTATCAGCACAAGCGCATAATACACTTCCCACTATAGTGGTGTAGGGTATAATAAAATAATAAATTTCTACACATACAAATGCAATGTGTAAATTTATAAATCTTAAAATAATATTAAAAACTTTCAAATACAAATTCGTGTGTTGAAACATTATTTAGTATAAAAAGTAGTACGAAAGATGTCGGAAAAGTTCATTCAAATAATGAATCATTTTATTTGCACAATCTAGACCACATTCGTTGCTATTCATCTAATTACTGTGGCATGAGCTTAGGAAGTAAAGAGGCAGTATAGCTCATCGACTACGACGCAAGTTGTTCGAGTTTTGTACACTTATTTGTGGACTCGCTAGAATGTTGCTCTAGACCCAAGCGATCTGAAATCATTGATGTATAGTAGTAACCATTGTTTTCATAAACATGAGAATAATGTTTACAGTTAAATATTAGAAAGAACTTTCTAGATTAATACCTATAACGTATGTGCAAGTACATATGAACATACTTTTGTCTGTATCTGTTAATATATTTTGTATGTATGAAGTGAGGTCGCATGCCAAACCCACATGAAATCACATAAAAACAGGAAATGACATAAAAATCTTTTGCAATTATGTGAAGATGGTTTATTGCCTGCCATAGCAACATTATGGTTTATATTTTGTGGTTCAGTATTTGTTCGTTTATACTCGTATTATTCTATATTAATGTGGTGTTGTTGTTTTGAGTACGTAAGTTAATGTTTGTAAAAAAACTGAAAAAAGTTCATCATCACTTGTTTGGACGATGATCAAAATTATAATGCTGATGATGATGACGAGTGACTGACTTTCATTTGATGATGGTGGATTTAAGAGGGATGGTCATCAATGTAGAACACATTGTACTACTTAGTAAGTTGAAATAAAATTTACACATACAGGGAAATGTACATATGTATGTATTTCTCTTTTGTTTTCTCATTTGAACATTATTGACTGTATAACCCGGTAGTTTTACAAGGAGTCAATATATAAATTTTAGTTAGTTTTTTTCTAACTTTCTTACTGTTTAAATTACTATATAGTCACATTGCTCAATATGTTACCAAGAGTAACCCTAATTAACATCAAAACATACATATATATGTACATTTATCCCGAATTGCAGGGGTAATTGTTTCTACATACATGTGTATGTGTCGAAGTTATTAAATTTTAATATTGTGTTAAATTGTAAATTTTACGATTTCATCAACACCATCATGTTTTCAACAAATAGCTGATGAGATGATTTTAATTTACTTTTATTATGTTTTAGAAAAATTTCCAAAAGGGAGTACTAAGTTGTTATTTTAGAATGAATTTAGATTTTGAGTAAAGGAAAAAATTGGATATACATAAATAAAAGCAATTAACTGCAAGTAAAAGTGTTATATTGGGCTATGCCGAATATTATATAGCCACGATAAAAGTATTTTTTATTTATTTGTTTTTATTCTCGGAATACGACTCCAAATATAATAGATATTATGTCTCTTTTAAAACATGTCTATTTTATTTTGCGTGAAAGTGATTTTTTGTTCTAAACATCAAAATAAAATTCCAAGTTTTCACGCCTTATTTTACAAATCAGATAACTTATATGAATGTTATTTAAAGCGGTTATAGGACACGTCATCAATGTATACTGGACACATTGGAAGGTTATACACAAACATCGGACGTGCCTGATAGCATACTAGACACAGAATATGTCGTAAACTTTGAAACTAGAGCAAATACCAGTAGGAATCCGTTGTTACACGGATAGCTCTAAATTGAGGGATAAAGTGGGTCTGGTGTTCTATATTGAAGACCCAGAAACAGAAATATACCATCGTTTACCCAATCATAACACAAGCTTCCAGACAGAAGTCCGAGCCATAACGGAATGTGTAAATTGGATTAGAATAAATATGGCGCCCACAGCCCCTAATATATTTACCGACAGCCAGAAAGCAATTAGGGCGACATCAGGTGATAGAATTAAATCTAAGACCGTATTGGATAGTAAGAAAGCTTTAACTGAATACTCTCCCAGAGGTAAGGTTTGTATCATATGGGTACCAGGCCACTCGGTAGTGCCTGGTACCTGGAGAGGGCAGTGGAGAGGACAGTGAAACTCTGGAGCACTTTATTTGCCACTGTCAAGCATTCATCGAAGTTAAAACTAAGTATCTTGGAAGTGATGTTATTCTGCATATAACATTCCTGACTAACACTGATTGGAAAATTCTTAGGTATTACGCCCAGGAAACTGAGATTCTGAACATTGAAAAACAATATACTCAGTGAAAAAAATTTGTTTTTCATGAAAAGGAGCGCACAACAGGCCCGATAGTGGCCTAGGTGTATTTCTTCGGATTTGATGTACATAATCCTATCAACCTAACCTAACCTAACCATTTTAAAAATAGTTAAATATCATAAAATATTCAATACTGTTTTACTCAAAATGAAGTTTTTTGATTTATGCTGGTGTTATACTTAGTTAATGAGCGATATTTGATTGTACCCCCCATATAATATCCCCTTTTATTACTTTAACACTCATAACTGGATAAATCTCTATGTGAACAAGTTTTATGGAAATAAAATCTCCCTTTTTAATTTTATAACAATTGGTCCATTATTAACCCCATCTATTTGTAAAGAGCTCTTCTAAAATTTACTTTAAAGCTTAAACAAATAAGAAAGAATAGTAGGGCGTAACCGACCATATGATACCCTAAACCAGTGTGAATATTAAATGTGATTTATTTTGCTGAAGGCAAATATGGACTGATCACAATAAAATTTCGTGAATAGATTTATATTTATATAATATTTATTTGTGTTGAATTTTATAGCGATATTAGTGTTTATAAGTGAATTTTGGACATTCAAGTCATTTTCTGAAGGGGAGAAGAGTATGGGAGCTAGAATCAAATGTGTTTATGAAATTAAGAAAGATCACCAAAAATTGTATATAACTTAGTTGTGCCGCTTTTTATTGAGTTGCAAGTATATTTAACATAATTATGAGATCAAATGCCCTTTTTGGAGGATCTGGGCAAGGTGAAATAATGAACATTTTTTTGACCATTTTCATCCCTGAACCAAAATAAGTGCCAAATTTCATCCAATTATCTTGAAAATTGCGACATGTACCTTGCACATAAGCTTTACATGGACTGCCAGTCGGACGGATATTGCTTAATGAATCAGAAAACGATTCTAAGTCACTTGGAATATTTTAAGGTCGGTATATGACGCATATTTTTGTGCGTTACGAATAGAAAAAAACCCAATGTATCCTCCCCACTAAAATGTATTTCAATGAAATTCGACACAAACTAGAGTTGTGGGAAAATTGATCCTGAGCAAGTTTGATAGAAATACAAATCTCAGTAGGAAATGTTATAAGAATCGCTCATAACTTGCTTCAGAAATCATGTGTAGAGATGAAATTCAACATAATCAAGAACCAACTCAGAATACAAAGTTGGTTTTTCTGAAAAACGATTTATTTAGTATCAACAGATATCATAACTTTAGAACTAACTCCATACTAACAAAATCTATAAAATTGTACTTGAAAGTATAATTTTATCTATTTTGTCCATGGACATATAAAGTTGATTGAATTAAAAACCAAAAATCAGTTTTTAATCAAAATTATATAATAACCATATACATATATAATCAATTAAATAATGCAATTAATCACTTCCTTAATTTAATTCTTGCTATGCACATACGTACATTTTTACGGTTAATAGCAATTGTGCTTGTTTTCTAATATATGGTATAACATTCATTGCTTCTCAGCAACATTAACGCGGATATCCTTGCCACGTTTACATTAAATGTTTGTGACATGTCTCTGACAAAATACAATGTACATGAATATAGTTGCATTTATACACGTAACATTTTCACTATTGTAGTGGCTTCCACTTTATAATGTTTGCTGTATGCGAAGGAGATTTCAAAAGCAACTTATAAAAATTAAAATTTTCTTCATTATTAAGAACATTTTAATAAAAAACTGCAATTTTAGAATAAAATGTTCATGTAATTTTTTATTCATCACAAAATTAAGAAAATTATTCTTACATTTTCAATTGTTAGTTTACAAAGATTTTCGATAACAAATTGGTTTTTGTATAAAAATGAATAAGAATTTTTGTTATAAAATTTCCAAAGAGTTTTTCGATGAAATATAGTTTTTCCTTTCGATGAGATATAGGTTTTTGATTGAAACATCTTTTTCCATTAAAATTGAAATTAAAAATTGGAATTTATTTTCCTATAAACTTATCATCCTATCATCGCATATAATCCCACCACATGCAAAATATTTTTGCAAATACATATACATATATATGTACATATACTATTACATAAATAAATAACAACAGCAAAGCAAAAACTTTTGTTAGTTCTTATACATAAATTCACTTTGTGTTCCTATAAAGGGTGTTTCAATGCATTTTTGAAGTTTTACATATCAATCTGATTGAAATTACAGCGAGAGATTCTAATTAATAATCTGTAATTTTTAAATTTATTTTATTTAGATAACGGTAACATTTTCAGCGGCGTAAAATAGTTATAACTAAAACGGAAGAACTTTCAGTGTAAATTGTAACTTTATAAATAACTCTAGTTTACAACGATTACAGCGAAAATTCCGTTGGAATAATCTTAAATCTCGGTGAATAGATGTTAGGTTTATCACTCATGAAAATGTAAGAACTAAATTATGTGTGATATATTATTATATTTGCAAAAAGTTGGTAAAAAATGGGTTAATAAAGTCCTATATTGTATATTATTGAATTATTTGTCTTAGTTGAATTTAACGTCTCCAAAAAAAAAGGTGCAAGCAAGATATGATTAATATTAAGTTTTGTTAATGTAGTCGACGCACGAGTCAACGTGTAGGAAACGATTACTGCATAGCATCGTGAATTTCATTGATATACTGACATTTTTAGACCAGAAGAGTTATAAGCCCGACGACAGCCAGACAGATGTAAAAGCTATTTTTATACTCATCACATTTTGTCATTCCGTTTGTATCACATCGAAATAATGGTCATAGACGCACAAAAGTACATATATTTTCTGGGTCCTTATGGTATTGATAGCCCCCATACAGATGGACTCCGAAAAATAGCTTTAAAATGTACGAGTATAGCGATGAAATTCGGCATAAATAAGTTTCATGTGATCCAAAATGTCCCTAACAAATTTTATGAGAATCGGTTTATAATTGTCCCTACCCTCCATATAAGGTACCCATCAGCAAGTGATTATAACGCTATTAAAATTACTCTACCAAATTTTATGCGGATCGGTCCATAATTGACCCTACCTCCCATATAAGGTCCCCTTCAGAAAATGACTCTAACGCTCATTATTGGCTTAAAAATGCGAGTATAGTTTTGAAATTTGATATAAATAAGTCTCTTGCGAGACAAAATCTCTCTACCAAATTTTGTATGGAAGGGTTCATAATTGACCCTACCCTACATATGAGGTCCCCTTCAGAAAATGTCTTTAACGCTCATTGTTGGCTTAAAAATACGAGTATAACAATGAAATTTGACATAAGTAAGTTTCTTACAAGCCAAAACATCTCTACCAAATTTTGTATGGATGGGTCCATAATTGACCATAGCCCCCATACAAGGTCCCCTTCAGAAAATAACTTTAACTCTTTTTAACTTTTACTGGCTTAAAAGTTCTAGTAAGGAGATGAAATTCGACATAAATAAGTTTCTTACAAGACAAAACCTCTCTACTTACTTTTATGAAACTCGACTCTCATATAAGCTATTTGATAAATTAAACTTTTCTAGTAACGTAAATCTTCTTACCGAATTTCATGCGAAAAATATCGGTAATTCACCCTACCCGCCCATATAAGCTTCCCTTCAAAAAATTACTTTAACGCTAATTAATGGCATTAAATGTGAGTGCAGCGATGTAATGAAGTTTTATATGAATGTAAATCGGTCTTCAAAATTTTATGAAAAACGGTCAATAATTCACCCTACCTCTCACATGAGGTCGTCTTCAGTTAATTTGATGAGTATTATCACCCTGATGTTTTACGGCATACGGTTTGATGGTGGGTATACGAGATTCGGCACAGCCGAATATAACTCTCTTATTTGTTATTTTAAACTATGTTTTTACATTTTGGTAATATAAATCGAATCAAAACTTAAGAAAATATCGCAATTTAACTATAGTACGTGATCCTACAACTACCTTAAAGATCATTTCAGATTAAATTATGTCCGTCTGTATGTCTATGTAAAACTCGTGCGCACGCTACAGGTCTAAATTTTTTAGATAATTTGATGAAATTTGGAACATAGTATTCTTTTAACCCAAGGACAAAGCTTGGTTAAAATAGGCAAATCTTAGTTTCATATAAGTTTCATAATGATCGGGCCTCATTTGATCCTAGCTCCCATACAAAGGTTTTAATGTACAAATGCAATTCTTACTTGTTTTACTTAAATAATCCACAAACGTACACAGGTTGTATACTTTTTAAAACAATTTTTTTTTATCTATAACTTCTATTTTTCAAAAATTTTCGAATTTAATTTAAATTTTTCGAACATAACATTGCATTGTGTTTAATCAAAACGGGAACAGGTTGAAAATTCAGTTAAAAATCTAACAAAAAAAAAACAACATGAAAAATCTTTTAATAATTTTGAAATTACATCTTTTCGAAATAACCTTTTCCTATAGCACAGTTTTCGTCATCCTTGTTTTAATACTTATAATTAGTTACCACTACCATATTTCTACTGTTGTTTGTATGTTGCAGCAATACTTAGTGGAAAAGTATAGCATAAATTTTGTATATTTATTTGTGTGTGCATGATTTTTGCACAACCATATGACGGATTGTTTTCATTGTGACATTTTTGTAATGTGGTTTTTTAATTTACTGACACAATTTCGGGTTTCTATAAGATTTAAGACGTGCACAAATATTCAAGTATTTAGTGTAATATTTTAGTTAAATAAATTTTATTATGTGGGCTACATTTAAATTTGTGCTAGCTAGATGTCAGCGAATTTTTTTTTTAAATGTTTAAGTTCTTAAATACATATTCTAAAATAAACCACAATTGTAATTTACATTTGCAGTGATGGCAATTCAAATAAGTAGAAAGAATGGTGTATATTAATGTATGTATGTTTTGTTGAGCTTAAAAAATAATATTCAAAATTTTATAACGGCGTCCATAAAGATCTTAGGGTTCATTAGTTTTTTTAATATTCGGCATTACTACTTCTAACTAAAGTTTAGATAAGATTAACAAACAAAAAGTCAGCATTTCTAAAGAAATAAAAATATACAACTTTCATTAGATTTTTGTATTTAATAGATTGCTATTAATGTTTAAATACTAACAAAGAAAACTTCACCCATCCAAAAAAAAACATTTAAAGAGAATTTGTTCAATATTAAAAAATCACTTTATATAAGTATTTCATTTTTAATTTCCGCATAACAAAATTTTTATATAAACCTACATAATATAAAGGTATAAGTTTTTTTTTTCATAAAATAAATATTTTAATTAAATTTCAAATTATATGCTATGCAAAAAAAAAAAAAAAAAAAAAAAAAAACAAAAGCAGGTGTGATAATATATTAAATAATTGGTTTTTAATAAATTTCCCACCATTTTCCACATCCTACCCCCACATCAATTAATTACGCATTCTTTGCAATATGTGTGTATAAATTTAAAAGTAAAACCTCAACCAACAGACTAACAGATGAGATGCCAAATGACATTTTTAGTATGAGTGCGCTTAAATATGTATGTGTTTGCACAGGAGTGTGAATATATCGTCAATTTAGTTTAGAAATGTAGTATTCAACATTTTAAAATATTACAGTGAGTTAAAATTAATATTTAACATCGTACACAATTTTTAATAAATATTGAATGCTATATGAAAAACACTTGTTCGATATGCCATTTCTATATTAAGCTGACGATATGTACATACTTAAAATATGCAAATATGTATATGTATATCTACAAATATATGCATGTATGTATATTTCTTTAAACACTTTTTTGAACACAATGTTACATTAAACTAAAGTAAAGTCTAGTTATGTAGAATGTTTGTAGATGTATAGACAAATATATTCCGATGGTTTTAAAATTTCGAGACATAATTAACGTATACATTTGTTTTTAGTGGTTAATATAACGATTTCTATATATTTTTCGTCATATCTATACTTGACTGTTAGACATAAACATAAATATTCCAGTATACATTTTAAGACACAATTAATGTCATTGTTTTTCTGTCACAAATGAAAAAAGTGAGAGAATTTACTTTTTAATAATAAACCCAGAGAAAGAATAAATGAAGTTGTAATATAACAATGGAAATAAAAATTTCATATGTCTGTATGTAAGCAAGAGTTAAAATATTTTAACACTAGTGAATTTTTAGAGAAATACAAATAATACAACTACATACTTACGTTCGTATGTAATTCGTAGTTACAAATAGCTTACTTACAAAAAGTTCTTCGGTACACCACCATTAGTGATACTATAAAATGCTGATATTCCTAACTGACTTACACTCACCATCTGTCGGTCTGTCAATCCATAAAATTCTAACTGTTTGCCCCTTTGTATGTTATAATAAAATAATCTTTGAATAAAACAATTAATTAAATTACTAATCAAATTTATATTGCTTGAAATTAAATTATACATAAAATTTTATTTATATTTATTTTAACTACATATGTATATGTACTTAAAATTTTCTTTAAATGCAAAAAATATTTATGCTAAAAAAAGTATATAAATAAAATTTAATGTTTATTGTATCGCATGATCATGATACTCGATAATTTTACTTTATTAATACGTTCATTATAATGCAGCAAATGAAATGAATAAATTTATATACAGTACATTTATTCAATAATCCTTGGATGTTTATTTTCTACCACAGTATAACATGTAGAAGTGGGACATAACTGTATACTAATAAATTCAAATAGAACACTAAGTTCAGCCTAAAAGCACTTTCAATATTTCTACAGTTATGTATATGTATGTATTTACTAGAACTGAACTAGAACTGAACTAGAACTGAACTAGTACTGAACTAGAACTGAACTAGAACTGAACTAGAACTGAACTAGAACTGAACTAGAACTGAACTAGAACTGAACTAGAACTGAACTAGAACTGAACTAGAACTGAACTAGAACTGAACTAGAACTGAACTAGAACTGAACTAGAACTGAACTAGAACTGAACTAGAACTGAACTAGAACTGAACTAGAACTGAACTAGAACTGAACTAGAACTGAACTAGAACTGAACTAGAACTGAACTAGAACTGAACTAGAACTGAACTAGAACTGAACTAGAACTGAACTAGAACTGAACTAGAACTGAACTAACTGAACTAACTGAACTAGAACTGAACTAGAACTGAACTAGAACTGAACTAGAACTGAACTAGAACTGAACTAGAACTAGAACTGAACTAGAACTGAACTAGAACTGAATTAGAATAGAAAAATTAAAATTAATATTTCGTATTTGAAAAGTGTTTTTGTGAAGACCTAGTACAGAACTGAATGTTCCCCCTCCCTGTTGAAAGTAACATAAAAATATGAAAATTTTTAAACCATTTACGCTAATTGTCCAATTTTTAGCCTTCTACTGTAATTTATAGAAGAAAAGATATTTAACTTATTATTACTAACCGTCTTTACAAAAAAATAATAAATTTTAAAAACGTAGATTTCCATATATTTACTTAAAATCCGCACAAATACGAATGCAAAATTTATACATATTTACTTAAGTCCAATAAAAACCCCCTGAACATTTACTTTTAAATTCATAAATATCTACAAATATGCCGTAAAAACTTAACTTAAACTTAATAATAGCTATCTTTGAAATGTTATTTGATCCTACTTAGTCTATGTTTTGGAGGTGTGATATTCATTACACGTTACTTGATCATATGGTTTTGGGCGACTAGTGAAACTAGTTCATAGTTCAAAGCCATTACGCTAAAAAAATAAGCTTTATTGTTCTAGTAGCCATATACAAATGTGTATTTTTAGATTTACCATTTAACAGTAATAAGGTTTATATAATTTAAATTGTACAAAAGTGTTCATTGGGTAAACACAATATCATTGTTATACACATACATTTACTACATCAATATGAAATAAATTTAAAGAAATGTTTGCATAATAAAATTTTATGAAAGTAAGTAAGTATAAGTATACTAGTATTAATTCAATTGAATTAAATTTAATATGGTCAAACAAATGTAAAACGAAATTGAATGGAAAATTTCATATTGTGCATTGCATTTTTCTTCTCTCACATTAAAATGAAATACATATAATCAGTCTTATAAAAGCAACGAATTTTTATGATTATTATTTATTTTAAATAGTTATTAAGGTTATTAATTTTTACAATGAATTTTTAGTACAATATCTAATTTTAGGATACAGTTAGTTTTAATAATTTTGAAATCATTTTTTAAACTAAAACAATGATCGCCATCATTATTAAATCTTTTCAAAAGTGATTTTATGTGGAGTGGTTATTAACATGCCACTATTTATACCCTACACCACTTTAGTGGGGAGGATATATTGTGTTTGTGCTGATGTATGTAACGCATTGAAATATTGGCTCAGAATAATTTTCTGAATCGATTTAGATATGTCAGTCCGTATGTCCATCCATGTAAACATGTCGCAATTTTCAAGATAATTTTATGAAATTTAACACAAATCTTTCTTTTGACCTAAGAACGAAGCCTATTGAAAATGTTTAAAATCGGTTCATTATTTCATCTGGCACCCAAACAACCGTAATGTTAAATGTTCTAGTATCTCTACCAAAGTCTGCATAACTTAGTTTTGTGTAAGTCTGAATATTACTGGTATTTTCATAATGATCGGACTTTATTTGACCCTAGCCCAATACAAAGTACCCTTCAGAAAATTATTTAAAAATCAATAAAAACAAGTATCATGATAAAATTGTGCTTAAATGACTTTAATTTGAGCCTAAATACCTCTGCCAATATTTACAAGGACAGTCTCATAATGAGCCTTGCCTCCATTTGATCTCTTATTTAGAAAATCACTTTTTTTGTCAACAAATTATTAAAATATTTCGGTATTAAGGCAAAAAAATTATAATATTGCATAATATTCATTGGTGTAGGGTCGGCCAGGCCCGACTATACATTCTTACTTGTTGTTTGTTTTTAAAATAATTTTATAAATATTTAAAATTTTAATTTTAACATTTTACACCAAAACTTTCACATCTTGAATTCATAGCAATATTCAAATAAATCGTCAAAGATTGCAACTAGAATAAATGTGAACTCATTAAAATTTTACTAAAACTAATTGCCATATGTTGTCAACAAAATAAAAAGTAGATATTAGTAATAAAGAAATAAAATCTTGAAGTTGAAATATATCTCTGGATACGATAGTAATTCATATTCTTTGAATTTTTGTGGAAACGCGACATTTCTTATTCTCTTTTGTATGCCCTACATGACCATGTTGTGGCGTATTATGCGTTTATGTTGATATTTTACAACAACCTTCAAAAAGCAACTTATTTATTTTTTGATGCAGCACACCAAATATTGAAGAATTTGAGACATCTACTAATAGGTTTAATTAAACTTTCATTTACCTTAACTACATATTTCGTTTCATATTAGATACTCTAGAAATTTCAGATGTCGGGTATCACATGGTCAGGCAAGTTCGACTATAAAACCTTATTTACTTTTCTTTTCTTCAACAGCAGTTCAGTTTTAAAAAGCTAAAGCAATTTGGCATCCAGCAATCAGACAGACAAGTAACATAGCAAATTCAGCATGAACACATGTGTCGTCATGTAACAACGCGTCACATCAAAAGTCAAGAAAAATTCCATGAAGTTTCCACTTTCTTCTTCATCTTTTTCATCACTTAAACACGTACAATCATGCTTGTGTGTAGAAAAGCTCTATACCGTTTCTCGTATTTTACATACAAAAATTAAAATAAAACACGGAGAAGAAGTTCAAGAGTTTGTATTTTTTACATAATTTCATGTGTGTTTTTTAAAATATATGAATGAAGTCATCTTTGGGGAATTGTACAGTTTAGTATGATGGTTTGGTGTAAGGGAAGGGAATCTTACTGCATTGGATGTTACATTGACCCAAGGGAGTAAAATAAGAATTTATATGCTAAAACATGCTGTGAAATGATACGAATGCATGTATCGTTTGTAGTTTAACGCATACACGTATGTAACTATTAAAAAGTGAAAAATCTTTTTAAATTATTTTATTTTAAATATATGTTTATACATATATAATAAAATGCTAAATTCATTGTATACATATGTACATACACATATACACATGAAGATATTTTTGCAGAAATATTCTTGTGCAAATATTTGAATACCAAATGTAGCAGAACAAAATATGTTCTATATACGTATGTATGTATTTTAACCAACTTTTTTACTTTGTATGTGTTTTTCTTTTTATTTCTTAATGACGCAGCAGCTTGCCGAAATTATTTCTTATTTCATATGGATATTTTCATTATTTTTTTATTCAAAATTTACAACTACTAGTTTAAAGCCTAACATGATATCTGTATTAATTTTAGTTTTGGAAAGTTGGATGTTTGCAGAAATAGTATCAGTCCTGGAAAAATCGGGAAATATTAAGGCTCTGACGTTCTACTTTAGATGTCTTGTCTATATAGATACATGCAAATATACGTTACACAGTGGTATAGAAATAAAAAAGGGGGGAAAAATGTTGTAACTTCTAGACGGTTTGCCCGATTCAAATGAAATTTTACATCCGTAAATAGGAAGTGTTGTTTAGTTTTAAATTTAGACCTCATGGGTTCACCAGGGGCATAGTCAAAGAACGACACCTGAAATTCAGTTCTAGTTCATTTCCAGTTCAGTTCTAGTTCAGTTCTAGTTCAGTTCTAGTTCAGTTCTAGTTCAGTTCTAGTTCAGTTCTAGTTCAGTTCTAGTTCAGTTCTACTTCAGTTCTACTTCAGTTCTAGTTCAGTTCTACTTCAGTTCTACTTCAGTTCTAGTTCAGTTCTAGTTCAGTTCTAGTTCAGTTCTAGTTCAGTTCTAGTTCAGTTCTAGTTCAGCTCTAGTTCAGTTCTAGTTCAGTTCTAGTTCAGTTCTAGTTCAGTTCTAGTTCAGTTCTAGTTCAGTTCTAGTTCAGTTCTAGTTCAGTTCTAGTTCAGTTCTAGTTCAGTTCTAGTTCAGTTCTAGTTCAGTTCTAGTTCAGTTCTAGTTCAGTTCTAGTTCAGTTCTAGTTCAGTTCTAGTTCAGTTCTAGTTCAGTTCTAGTTCAGTTCTAGTTCAGTTCTAGTTCAGTTCTAGTTCAGTTCTAGTTCAGTTCTAGTTCAGTTCTAGTTCAGTTCTAGTTCAGTTCTAGTTCAGTTCTAGTTCAGTTCTAGTTCAGTTCTAGTTCAGTTCTAGTTCAGTTCTAGTTCAGTTCTAGTTCAGTTCTAGTTCAGTTCTAGTTCAGTTCTAGTTCAGTTCTAGTTCAGTTCTAGTTCAGTTCTAGTTCAGTTCTAGTTCAGTTCTAGTTCAGTTCTAGTTCAGTTCTAGTTCAGTTCTAGTTCAGTTCTAGTTCAGTTCTAGTTCAGTTCTAGTTCAGTTCTAGTTCAGTTCTAGTTCAGTTCTAGTTCAGTTCTAGTTCAGTTCTAGTTCAGTTCTAGTTCAGTTCTAGTTCAGTTCTAGTTCAGTTCTAGTTCAGTTCTAGTTCAGTTCTAGTTCAGTTCTAGTTCAGTTCTAGTTCAGTTCTAGTTCAGTTCTAGTTCAGTTCTAGTTCAGTTCTAGTTCAGTTCTAGTTTAGTTCTAGTTCAGTTCTAGTTCAGTTCTAGTTCAGTCCTAGTGCAGTTCTAGTTCAGTTCTAGTTCAGTCCTAGTTCAGTTCTAGTTCAGTTCTAGTTCAGTTCTAGTTCAGTTCTAGTTCATTTCCAGTATATAATTCAGCGTATCTCTATGAAATCAAGATACTTATAAGAACCATAGTTTATAAAAAAAAATTTATTATCTACAAATGTTCCATTTCAGTAGACAAATGTCACCTTGTCTTAACCTCAAAAATATTATATAAGGACTATAATGTAATAGTAGACAAAGAAACAATTGAAGAGAGGGAAATATGGAGCTTGTTTGCATTTTACATAAATTTGCGACATGTGTTGCAACATTCAAAGTGTCGTCAAAGTAATTCAACACACCAGGAAAGCAAAGAAGAAAAACTTTGACAATTTTTACAGTGCGATTTTTACTTTTGTTATAACTTAACTCCTATCCTTTTATACTTTAAAGCAATATTAAGTGTTAATTTTGTGTAAATTTAAGCTTATTATTTTGTTTGACAATTTCCTCTTTTTTCTTGAAAAAATGTGTATGTTTATATGTATGTATATGTACATATTTTTTGAAATGTATTTTTTTCTTTTACACTTGCACTTGTGTTTTTCAACTTTACATCAAAACATAAGGATTTCAATGTCTTATAAAACTTATTTGTTGTATATTCTTTGTTTGTTAAATGTGTGAATTTTTTCCACGATTCCATGTAGCTGTTGTTTTTTTGCAGTAATTTTAAACAATAGCAGCAACAGCAACAATAATAACAGAAGGAGCAACTGCTTACAAGTAATAGGGTTGCCTGCTTATTACATGTTTCTTGAGTATTTGTAAGGATTTCATATGTCTTGTGGGATTTTGAAGTGCTTTTTGTTTGTGAAGTGAAAAATACAACATCTTATAATATTTGTATGTGTGAATTTGAGTCTTAATTATAAAATTTCTTTAACAATCTTGTTTTTATGTTAATTAATGCAACCTTGCAAAAAGCTTCTTACATTTCTGAACACTTAATATATGAGAATAAACGTGAACGACAAATGTAAGTTGTGTGTGTATGTGTAGGTAGAAAGATATTTATAGTATATAGTATGAATAATGTTACAAAATGTTTACGTGAAATTGTTATGAAGTTGGATTTAAGAGTTTTAAACAAAGATTTTATCACTTTTTTTGTGAATATCCGAAATGCCTCTTGCAAGCCCAACGTAATTTGTTGTCGAGAGAAATTAGTAGGTACCTATGGACTATCGGATGAAAAACGGTTAAGCATTTGCATTGTTTAATTGTTCAAATCAAATCAAGGTCTTCAATCTTGAATTTATCATAGCACCCACGTAATGTACTATATATGTATGTATAAATAATAATATACAACATAATACTCGTATATATACATACTTATAATTTGTACTTATGTATGTAAAATACATATATATTACTGCATCTTGTTTTTGATTGCTCTTAACAGTAGCAACATTGCAATGTGCATTAAGTGATGACTTTCATTGTTTTTCTACATCTGCTTATTTTCACAAAATATCTTTATTTTTTCTACTATTCTAAATTAAGTATAGGTATGTAGATTTTTCTCCAAAGTAAACTGCAAGTACTATACAAGTTTATTTCTTAACATGTCAAGGATTTTATTAAAGACAACAAACAATCATTTTGGAAGAACTCAGTCATTTACAAAAAATACCATAGAAATTTATGGAATCTTTTACATTTAATGCAATTAAATTTACAAAATAGGCAATTAAAGAGTTTTGTTTTATTAATTAATACACATATGCATTCAAAGTGAAGGTAAAATTGTAAATTATATTTAATTTTATTTATGGGCAATTTCGTGTCAAGTGACCCAAATAAAAAATCGATTTTGATGAAATTTGCACCAAAATTAGTACTATTGTATAGTAGGCCAGGCACAAATCTATCGGTCAAGAACTACAGAACTTAGAGGGGGTCAAAGTGGGACATTTTGGTCATACAGGGTTTTATTCAAATGAGTGTAAATTTTCACCTATTAATCCCAGCAAAAATTGTCCGAAGGAGTTCAGACAGTTATTTCTTCATTGTACCCAAAAAAAAAAAAATAATAATAATTTTTTTAAAATATTTTTAATTATTTTTTTCAAAAAACTCCTTTTTGTGCTCAGATGAAACTTATACAATTTATTTTAAGGGGTTTATAGTCCCATAATGAGATGTGAGTGGGATATCTACCAAAAAAATTAATTTTTTAAGTCAAGAATAAGATTTTTTCAATATTTGGTACTTAATTTTCCCCTATTTTTTCAAAATTAAAGTTTTTGTTGTTTTTTTACTCAATAGAAGGCTTAGACCATTTCCTTTAAGAACTTTGTGGTTACCTATCTTTTGGGCGTCGTAGATTTTTTAAAGTTTTATAAAATGGGTTTGAATTTTCAATGCTGCTTTCTTCCAAAATTTTATAAATTACCTCTCATCACCTTATCCTTTCCAATTTTATTTGTTCATCAGACCGATAATTACAATCAATTTTAATTTACAGATAATAGAAATGTTACCACTACTATAAATTATATTGGTCTTTACAACACATCAAAAAAGATTATGGGCATATTAGTTTGACATTCCGTTTGTAATCTAAGTATGTACGCTAGGGTGTCCCGTGAAACCTCTTAAACGATGCGTATTTATATACTAAATACCAGAAAAATAAACCATTTTTTTGAAAGGGCCTTAGTTATCTACCAGTGATTGAAAATCTTGAACTCAGTACAATATGTTCAAAGAAATTTCATTGACCTTTTCGAAATGGATCCCAAAAATTTCGTAATTTTATGCTTATTGCTGGAAAAATAATAAACATTTTAGTCAGAATATTTTTGGTCTGCAAAACAACATTTAGTGCATTATAAAGGACATATAAATACCAAAATAATCTAAAAAAGAAATAAACGAACCCCAAAAATTATTTAGAACTTCCAACTCTAAAAGGGAGACTTTATTTGGAAAGTTTTAATAGATACTACTTTAAAAAAAACCCTCGCGAATTAATATTTAATAATTTTCAGTAAAATAATCAATTTTAATAAGAAAATATTATCATAAAGAGAATATAAAATTCGACGTAAACTAAATATAAAAAATCTTTTTTATTTCATATTAAAATGTCTGCTCATTCATTAATATCTGGTTACATCCAGACTACAACAATAAACAAAACTGTCAATCTATCAAGGATTATAAACAATTATGTAGATTGTCAAATTTGAAATAAAATGTAAAAAAATAATAACAATAACAAAATCAACTGTACCACAAAAATTAAATAAATAAAAAACTGCACAACTCTAAGCACACAATCAATAGATTAAGAATACTTTGTATCTGATTTAATTTAAATACTCGACTTTTAAATATAGTGATAAAAAAACTATATTTTCAATAATACTTATTTTGGTTGTATTTTTGTTGATGATGACCTTTTGTCACTTACTTATATATTTATATAGATATTTTTTGTATATATGTATGTGTAAGTTGAGTAAGTACAGTGGAACCGGAATGTGTGGAAACTATTCTAAATCTGTTCAACATTTTAATGGAATTAGATATTATTACTTTTCATGGTAAAAACTGCTTCTTGCCAAATCAAAGCCTGTCATTTCAAATCAAATTTCAAATAATTTCTTCATAAATATCAACAAGACATAATTGATGTCATTTTAAACGATTTCTAGAGTCCTGTCACCTAAGTTAGCTAAGAATTTTGCAATAAAAATAGTGTTGTAAATATTGAAGATTCACTAAAGCCATCTTTTCTAGGATAATACCTAACTAGTTATTACATCGTCGTCAAAATAATTTTCGTAATTTATCACAACCAGCGAGTTTACTCTGTAACACGATTTGAAAGCAAAATCTGTGTTTCGAAGGATATTTCTTTAGAATCAAAAGACGGAGTAACACTCCAGATTTCCAAAAAAATCGTCGGAACAAATCGTTTTACTAATAAATTTAGTGTACTTATTTGACCAACACTGTATATTAGTATAATTTGGTATTTTTCGTCAATATATCTCTCATTTACTTCAAGACTGTCATAATTTAAAATACGGATTTTTGAACTGAGTACTAGAAAATATGCGTCATTCTAATATATTCTATATAGTTTTATTGATTTAAAAAAATGTTTATTATTTTCTTTATATGAATTTTTTTCTGTAAACTAAAACACAATTTAAAAATTTAGTTTATGTTCAAATGAGAAAGATATTAACATGACCTGTTTGAAATTTATTTAGAAAATAGTAATCTATCTTCTATCTATATATCTATATATAGAAATGAACGTGTGTTTGTTTGTATGTTTGTATGTTTGAACGTTATAGACTACTAAACGGCTGAACCGATTTTATTCAAATTTTCACAGCGTATTCCTGTATGTCTGGAATATGTAATAGGCTACTTTTTATTTTGAAATTCCAAGTGGGCGAGGAGCCATGCCCATATTAAGAAAATATTAAATCCGTATATTTTAGATAATATAACAGTTAGAGTCCTCAAATTTTGTCGGAGCAACTTTAGTGTCAATATAATTATTTAGGACAAAAAGTAGGCGGACTATTATTAGTGGGCGTGGCACCTCCCATATAAATTAAATACAAAAATACGTTTATCTAGGAAACTATTACTATTAAAATTTTGCACGAATAACTTGAACATCCATCTAAACATTTTGGGTAATAAATTGGCGGACTACCCTTGAGTGGAGCGGTACCTCCGTGCATCTTGGAAACTCTTTCACTCTCTATTCAAATTTTTTATAGATAGAAATTGGTGATAGATAGAATCTGACGAACTTGCAATAATTTGCTTGACATCTCTCATATGTAACATATTATAAATCTGGAAAACTATTGTAGTAAGGATCTTTAAAATCGTTAAGTGGGATTTCTATTTATACATATTCCTTTTAGGGTAGCAAAGTACACTGGGTATAGCTAGTATGTCATAAAACAGCATTTAGTTTTACTCAAAACGAAATTTTTTGATTTATGTCGGTCTTGTTGTAAATGAGCGATATTTACATTATACATATATATACATATCTACATTTATAAGTTGATACAATACAAATTGTAGTGTTAACTTTTATTTCTCTACTGATAACGATGACTGGACAAAAACCTTAAATAAATAATAACTGTATATATAAAAATGTATATAGTGCTGTATAAGTATGTATACAAAAATACAAGAGATTGTTTTTTTTTTTTTGCTCCTTCTATGTTTAAACTTCACTCCTAAGTGGCTGTACATTAGGGTTATTACTTTTTTTTGAAAATATCAAATTTTACATGCCCTAGCCAAAAAATCTATAGACAAAAATATTGAGAAACCCAATCTTAATTGCGTTTGATTAAATCAAAAAAGTTTTCGAATGAATTAGGAAATTTGGTCTATATATTTTTAATTTATTTGAAATATTTCTTAGAAGTTTTAAACAATACATTCAACTTAGAAGCATATATATTTTTTCCCACACAATAAGTATTAGTCACACCCCTAATGTACATATATAAACATATGTATGTATATAAATGTGTATTGGCATATATAAATACATGAATTTACATATGTTGGCAGATATATAATACAACAACAATAAAAAAAAGAAAAAAATACTACTCCTTATTGATTGTTACATATGTATTTGATTAATATCTAATAAGGTCATTTATAAATTTATAACGCGAATATTGTTTTCTATTAAAGATTAATGTATTTTAAAGAGATAAGTGATAAAATTGTAGTTAGAAGATAGTTGATGGAAATGATTTTATTTTACACCCCTCAGCTATGCCGAAAGCAAAACTCTACTATATTCTGATTAATATAATAAATATTGAGAAATGGACCAAGAACCCGAACGTCTTTTTGACTTAAGGATAAGATAATGTGACTTAGCGCAGATCAATTCTTTAGAAAAGTATACATATTATGGTTTCAATATTTTTCTGTGTTATTTACACTTAAAATACACTGTGTGTAATTTTTTAAGTCATAGAAATATAACCATATCTAGCAAACCGTTCTGAATTTAGATTTACTTTCTGAGGCAAAGATGTAGCTTTTATCATAAGGAACAAAAATTGTGAACATATAAAATAAAAAAAAAACTTCGTCTTTACTTTTTATTTCAAGTGGAAAGTTTTACATTGTGAAATTGCACTATTTTTATTAACGACACCTATACGTATACGTGGTAATAATTTATTGATATAACAAATATTAAGTATACGCCTAATTTAGAGAAACACTTGAAATATTTTTTAACACGTAATAAATCGAATTTTTTATAGTTTTTGTTTTGTGATTTTGATCTTGAATATGAAGTTTTTTTGATTTCATATGTTCATAAATTCTTTATAACAAGAGCTACAACTTTAGTTCAGAGAGTAAGTCGAAATTCCAAACGGTTCGCAAGATATGAGCCTGTGAAAATTATCACTTTCTTGCAAAAATGACACCGAGGCTCAAAATCCATAAAGCGTAAAAAAGTGCATGACTTTGGGAAAACTGAGTCACGGGTTTTTTGGCTTTTATCATGTAGTGGTGTCTGTAAATGGTTATAATTTTTCCTGTTTTACTGTGATAATTTACGATATATATCTTATTAGGCTCCTTCAAGGAAACGATATTGATAACTTTTGTGACTGATAGAAGTGAAGAGCGACTTATCCCGATTTATGACCAATGAGGAAAATTTATTTGAAAAATTCATCTCTCAAATTCTTCATTTACATTGGCGGGATGAACTTTCTGCTCAAACATTTTTTGGGATGGAACTACTTTCAATATAGGGAACATTTGTTGAGTCTGTTTTATATATGAAGCAACCAATGGTAATGGTTTGCTCCGAAAATCTCCATGACGTTTATAATAATATGGAAATATAATACAATTTTTTATACCCTTCACCTTCGTGAGAAGGGTATATATAAGTTTGTCATTCCGTTTGTAATTTCTATAATATAATTTTCCGACCCCATAAAGTATATATATTCTGGATCCTTATAGGTAGCGGAGTTGATTAAGCTATGTCCGTCTGTCTGTCTGTCTGTCTGTCTGTCTGTCTGTCTGTCCGTCTGTGTGTTTGTTGAAATCAGTTTTTAGAGGACCCCAGATATCAGCGAGATTCAAATCTTCAATAATTCTGTTAGACATGCTTTCGAGAATATCGTTATTTAAAATCAGCAAAATCGGTCCATAAATACCGGAGATATGAGCAAAAATCTGAGACAACCTCTGAAAATTTCATAAAAAAGACAATTTTGTTCATGCTTTGATATGCGCAACAACAACAACACTGCTTATTCATTTAGTATTTCGTTTCATGTGTTTGGATGGCTGTGTGTTTCATTGCCTTGTGTATATTGTTTTTGTTTCTTGATGCATTCAGTTTCGTATGTTTGGATGTCTGTTGGTTTCATTGCGTTGTGTATTTTGTTTTTGCTTTTTTTTGAGTATTTCGTTTCGTATGTTTCATTGCCTTGTGTATATTGTTTTTGTTTTTTGGTGTATTCAGTTTCGTATGTTTGGATGTCTGTTGGTTTTACTGCCGTGTGTATTTTGTTTTTTGTGTGTTTATTTCGTTTAGCGTTGTTGTTGTTCGTTATGCTATTGCTATAATAATGATATAAACGGGAAAATGAAATAAATTAAAATTTTATAGAATTGATATTTTTAAATATACTGCGGTGAAGGGTATATAAGATTCGGCACAGCCGAATATAGCACTCTTACTTGTTAGTTTTGATGTTGAATATCAAGATTCGTCATAGCCATATACATATTTGCTCTTACATGTTTTTACCACTAACTGTTAAATGTTATAAAACGTTAATTTTAACAGGATAAGCAGAAAAATGTCATAAATGTAACAGATATTGTAAAACGAAAAATCAATGGAAAATACAGCGCTTACAGATTTTAAAAATATGAAAAACAGGAAAGAACTTGGCACGTTTGCTTACTAAGCTAACGAAATATATAAATTAGCTAACGAAATTATAAAGATATACATAATTACGCTTAAGGAAAATATTTTGAATATTACTTAAGAAATTATAAGAGGCTTTTATTTAGTCTTCTATTATAATGCTGATGAAGAAATGTCATAATGGCATTAAGGAAGGCAACCATGGAGATTAAAGTAATTAATAGTATTCCCATAACAATCAATTCATCAAACACAACATGTTAGATCTGATGCAATTTAATACTTAAGGCAGGATATTATTCATATAAAGCGTAAAAAGAGGCAAACAATAAAATATACACACAGAAATGACCATACACACAAAGTTAGTAAATATCCTAGCGTGTGTTTAAAAGATAATTTGATGTATGTATGCAGAAATGTGTTTATGTATATATGGTGTGTGTGTTTTAAGACATCATTGTAGAGTTTGCTTTATTTCTAGCTAAGAAAAAAAATATTTAATAGGCACAGTGGTTTGTAGGGAGGATTCTTTGAAATAATAATAAATATATATCTTATAATTAGAAGAGGGAAATGCAAATGTTTTGTGTAACGATATAATTACGAATAATAATAAATATTTTAGTCAGAACTACTACCGAGGCCTTCAGATTCAATAGATAATAACGAACGACTTTGCGCTATGAGAGTTTTAAAACAATGTTTTAAGACTTCAAATAATGTATCAAAGGTTTATAGATCACATTTTTATTACATTTTTTTTTTAAATTATCTGATTAATTGTTATGAATAAGGCCTTAAATGTATTTTTTCAAATAAAATTCATATTATATTACTAAGCATAAAATTAAATTCCTAAAAATCTCCATGTTCCACTGTCAATTGTCCTAAAGTATAAAACTTAAAGTGGCGTTAAGTTTAAGTAAAGATAAGATATGAGTAAACATTTGATAAGACCATAAAAGTTGCTCAGCTTAGTTATGAGAACACAAACACACACATACTCTCTTTAACATAAGAAAACAAACATAATCATAAGATACACAAGGATATTTTTTTTTAATAAACTTGACTCTTTATATATATAAAATTCATCTCAAACCCGTTAACAATAACACAAAAAATATCAATGTGGGTGTTGTATATAATTCTGTTCAATAGTCTGTCTATTATACTTAATTGTATAAGTCTAACCAAGGGTTTATAGAAAATTATGTTTGTTTTTAAGCTAAAAGTCATACCGGAAATAAGTTGATTGTGTTTCTATATATAGTACATACTTATGTCCATACATAAATATGTTTGTCTGCAAGCATTCTTGTTCATCTAAGTGTGTGTTGTGTCCATAAAATATTTGTGTTATTTTGATAAATAAGTTTTCCAAACAATTTTCTAAACAAATATTGACCCCAAAAAGGGCTATTTTTCATAACAACGTTGATGACCAGAAAACGTGGTTATACAAAAAATATTATTTACCTTTTTCAAAAGTTTTTATAAAATTTGTTAAAAATAAGTGCGAGAATTTAGTCAGGCTTATAGTACTCTACACTAGTTGTATATTTGAAATACATATGACATATTTCTTTAAATAAAGTATTTATGTTGAATTTTTAGTTTATACTTATACTTATTTTCTCAAAGAGAGGTCTAGATTTATAAAGATCAGACGATCCGACTGATTTTAACAATTTCAATTCTTCGAACAAAAAAATATCAACTACTCCAAAATGATTGTTATACTTTAAGATAGGTAACCATTAGAAACATTATTACAAAACAATAATACTCTGCCCATTATAGCTATGTAGGGTATAGAAAGAGAATAAATGTACATATGTGTTTAGGAAACGTAGATGGACTGTTCATTAAAAACCTTTAAATAACTTGTCTTTGTAATAAGTCCATTTACTATTGTCTACATCTTTATTATCAACACGATTATCATTATCATCAACGTGCGAAATGCCATTTAAGTTTATATAATGAAAAATACACTGACTGACACTTGGACTTCATTATTTTTAGTTTTTTTCCTAGCTCATAAATCAAAGTCAAATGATGCTAGTAGGGACATACCCATTTATGTATGTATATGGGTAGAAAATGTATCTAAAAATAATAAACATACAAAAGGATACATGTGTATTTAGTTACCTATAGATTTAAAAATGTTTGTTTTTTTACACTCAAAAAATTGTAATCTTATACTAAGATTATTGGATTATAGAGTTTATTAGACTTAACGCTACAAAAATGTTGAGTATTAAAATTGAAACAAGTTCCTTAAATCGTTATACATATGTATGTGTATTTTGATAGTTAACATTATTTCGTTATATGTTAAGAAATAGTAGTATCTGACGGGAATTGAGAGTATCATACAAAACCAGTAAAACACCTATTCGAAACTTGAACCTACTTATATAAATGATTTTAGGAAATCAAAAAATTTTCTATAACTATTTCATAAGATTTTTTAAATATTATTTTTTTTTTGGCCTTTTTATGAGTGTATAAATTTTTCAAAGGTACCTATAGATTTGTTTTTTAACCAGAATTAAGACAAAATGTAAAACTTGTTTGGTATGATACTAGTAGACGATACAAAAGTATGTGTTATAGGTGGTTCCAAAAAAAGATAATTTTGGAACATTTTTAAAAGAATCTTTATCTGAACCGATATGTTATTAAGAGTTTCAACTATGTTGTCCAAAATATTTAGTCATTCTGTAAATCTTATCTAAATATTACTCTTATATTTCGTCCACCCTGCATAGCCATAATTGTCCTTTTCTAAGGATTTCTTTTAAAAAAAAGGCTTCAGTTTTTTCTAGTTACCCTTAAGAGAAATATCCAAAATTTGATGCCATATGATGATAAGTTTGAACATTAGTAAAAGTCACGAAGAACATATTGCTCATTTACTACAATACAAAACCTTATACATACATATTAAAAGTTTAATTTTTCCAATGATCCAATATATCAAAAAATTTCTTAAAAAAAAAATGTTTTTTTAATGAGCGATACCGACAATTTTTAATTGCTATAATCGCTTTGATAGCAATTAAAAATTGTCATTATCGGTTTTTCAAGATTGAAAAAATAGGAATTTTTGATTTTACTTCTGTTTTTTGTTTTTGTTATTTTCAAGCTATCTCAAACCCAAAAATAATATTTTTCTCTTTTTGCCATCTTATATAATAACAGATGTTATTTATACCCTCCACCACCATCAGTGTTGATAGAGGGTATATATAAGTTTGTCGTCCCGTTTCCGTCTTACATATTCATTTAAGACCCAACAAAGTATATATATTCTGGGTCCTTATCAAACTCTGAGTCGATTTAGCTATGTCCGACTGTCCGTCTGTCTGTCTGTGTAAAAAACGCTCACGTTAAAACTAAGCAAAGGAAATCAACCAAATTCATCCAAAATATTTATTATTATCCTAAGCAGTTTGGTATTGAAAATCAGCAAAATCGGTCCACAACGTAAAAAGTTATAAGTAAAAATTTCAGACTACCTCGAAAAAAATTACGTTTTTTTCCTAATTCTTTTGAAGTTTTCTCAAAAACTACCATAGATATTGCGATGAATTTTGTCACACTTTATTTTTTTAGGGCAGTGATCAATTATGTTCAAGATCTTTACAATCGATCGAATATTTCCCATAGCCCCCACACAAAGGTATATATTTCCGGAAATTAGTTTATTTTTAATAACTCCCTCAAATATATCGGTATCAACACAAAATTTTGTACATGCAAATATAATATGAACGTAAATCATACTGTCAACGTAGATCTCAGTCGGTCCACAATTGGTCATAGCTCCCATATAAGGTCCACTTCGGAAAATCACCTAAACGCACATATTTCGTTGATGAAAAATGCTATTGTGATAAAATTCGAGTTAAATATGTTTTGTGTACATACAAATCATCCTACTAAGTTTTTTACGGATCGGTCCATTGTTGGTCATAGCTCCCATATGAAGCCCACTTCCGAAAATCATTTTAAAGCTCATATTTCATTGTCAAATAATGCTATCTTGATAAAATTCGACACAAAAATGTTTAGTCTAAATATGAATAACTCTACGAAATTTTTTCCGGATAGGCCCATAATTGGTCATAGCTCCCATATAAAGTCCACTTCCGAAAATCACTTAAACGCATATATTTCATTGAATTATAAAGCTATCGGGATAAAATTCGACAACAATATGTTTTGTATAGATACAAATCCTTCTACAAATTTTTTACGGATCGGTCCTTTATTGGTAATAGCTCCAATATAAGGTCCACTTCCGAAAATCACTTAAAATCACATATTTCATTGTCAAATAAAGCTATCTTGACAAAATTCGATACAAATATGTTTTGTCTTTACGAAATTTAGTTAAACGAATTTATTTCTTTAAATAATAAAGCTATCGGGAAAAAGTACGACTTGAATATGTTTTGTGAGCATATAAGTCATTCTACCAAATTTTTTCCGGATTGGTCCATATATGATAATAGCTCCTATATAAGGTCTACTTCAAAAAAATCACTTAAACGCACATATTTGATTATCAAATAAAGATATCTTGATAAAATTATGTTTTGTGTAAGATCATAGCTCCTGTACATACAAAATCCACTTCCGAAAATCACCTAAACGCACATATTTCATTAATTAATAAATCTATTGTAGTAAATTCGACTTGAATTTTTTTGGCATATAATCTTTATATGAAATTGTTTCCTTATCGGTCGATAATTGGTCACAACTCCCATATAAGGACCATTTCCGAAAATTACTCAAATGCACATTGACAATCAAAGTTATCTGGATAAAATTCAACATAACTGTGCATTTTGTACATATAAATCATTCTACATAACCGGTCCATAGGTTGTCTTAGCTCCCATGTAAGGTATACTTTTGAAAATCACATAATACCACTTAATTCATAATTAAATGATTATATCCGGATAAAGTTCAAAATGAGTATGTTCTGTTTACAGATAAATCTTTATATTAAAATGTTTTCAAACTGGCCTATTAATATACATTTTTCTCGACCTAATTAATATCATTTTGACATATGCATAAATGTTAGTACCCTCAATACAGAAACAAACATTTTGCCAAGTTATCTAAAAATTAGATAGTTAAATGGGATTTATTAAAAAGTAGCTTGCTGGTGGAGTGTATTTAAGATTGGGTATAGCCGAATATAGCACTCTAACTTGTTTTTGTTTTCTTTATACAAATGACTTTTACATGAAAGCTCGCAAGTTTCTCTTTTTATATCCTCCACCACCATCAGTATTATCGAGGGTATATATAAGTTTGTCATTCCGTGTGTAACACCAAAAAAATATTAATCAGAAACAATGTATATATTCCGCGTCCTTATAAAATTCTGAGTCGATTTAGCCATGTCCGTCAGACTACCTCAAAAAAATTTAATTATTTCATAATTCTTATGAAGTTTTCTCATAAACTTGTTTTTTCGGTTAGGGATCAATTATGTTCAAAATCATAACAATGAATTCAAAATTTCCCATAGCACCCATACAAAATTTAATAACGTGTTAATAACTTTCCCAAAAATATCGGTATCACCACAAAATTTTACAGATATAGTTATATATAATATGAAAAGAAATCATATTACCAAATCATTGGATCGGTCCATAATTGTTCATAGCTCCCATATATATATAGTTATATATAATACTAACTATACCCAGTGTGCTTTGTCATTAGTCATTAGTTATTCACATTTTTTATGGTTTTAGTTTTAATTAATATGGGAGGTGCAACGCCCGTTATTACTAGTTCAACTATTTTTCCAAATGATCATAAGGCAATTCTTGCAATTAAATTTTTATACTTAATTCATATGGGAGATGCCATGCCCCCTATTACATTTTGGCTTCCGAAATCTTTTGAACTAATAAATTTACACATACATACATTTTTAATTTGAAAAATCTGTATTTTTTTTAGTCTTCAAGAAGTCTTGTTACACCTTATTTTTACATAAAATCAATAAATTAATTCTAAAGTTAAATTTTTATTTTAATTACTTCAAATTTGTTTAATCATTTTAAACAATTATGTATTTAAGTAATGTTGCCTCTTGTAGCATATTAATTTCATTACGATTGACAGCTTAATTAGTTCCACATATTATTTCTTCAGATAAAATAAAACATTTTCAGTAAAATAAAACCACTTACAGTATTTTCAGTAGAATTGACATTTGTTTATAATTTTTGGTTTTAATTATCATTTTAGTCAATTTTTATTGTTTGCTTTATTTTTTATATGTATATTAACTACGAAATTTAAGTAATAATATATTATTAATTATTATGAAATTAAATATTTAAGTTAATTAGAGAACAAGTAAGAATGTTATATTCGACTATGCCGAATCTTGTATATCCACCATCATCGATGGGGTCAATTATGGACTGATCGTCTTAAAATTTCGTAGAGGTAAGGTAAAAAGCGTCATTTTCTGAGAGGGACCTTATATGGGGAATAGGGTCAATTATGGACCGATCCTTACAAAATTTTACAATGATATTATGGTTTCCATAGAATATGTTCATGTCGAATTTCATCGCTATAGATACTTCTTTTAGACAGTTATAAGCGTTAAAGTCATTTTCTGAAGGGGACCTTATATGGGGGGTAGGGTCAATTATGGACCTATAAAATATGTTTATGTCGAATTTCATCGCTATAGATGCTTCTTTTAGTCAGTTATAAGCGTTAAAGTCATTTTCCGAAGGGGACCTTATATGGGGGCTAGGCGAAATCGTGGACCGATATTGCCCATTTTCAATACCAAACTGCAACAACTAAAAGTATCTATGCAAAATTTCTAGCTACTTCCGTTTGGACTCTATCGTGTTTTCAACAGACAGACAGACGACCAGACGGACGGACATGGCTAGATCGCCTTAGAATCTAATAAGAACCCAGAATATATATACTTAGAATCTAATAAGAACCCAGAATATATATACTTTTATGGGTTTTAGACGAATATTTTAACGTGTTACAAACGGAATGACAAAAACAATATACCCCCCATCTTTTTTGATGGTGGGTGTAAAAAAACAATTTAATTTTATATATTAGGAATTTCTTTACACAAATACATGTACATATGTATGTATTTTTATTATTAAAGGAAAAAATCCTAAATTACTTATTTCCACAAGTCATAAAGTTTTAAAAAGCAATATAATAGACTTTTAAATTCTATCGCCTTACTTTGCAAAGTCTACCACTCTATTCTGAATATCTCAAACATGGTCCATAATTCTTTAAATAGTTACTAAAATAGTTAATTTCTTTAAAAATATATAAAAATGTATAGAATTCAGCACAATGGAGTATTTTATTCTTTGTTATTTCCTTTACATTTTATAAATAATGCCTCCAGCACCTTTTCAAGGCAAACACTAATTTAAATTGTTTATTTATAAAACAGAGAGTATTTAATTTCAATTCAACATGTGACAATGAAGATACATACATACAAACGTATGTATGTATGTATAAGTAAGTATTATGCATACACATGCTAGATTTTGCTAACATATCCCATTATGACCTTTTAACGGTGGGTGGTAAAATTTTACTCTTTTAAAATTTGTTAGTCCGTTGGTAACAAAAATAAAAACCGTATGTTTTATATTGTAAATATGTATGGTATGTACTATACGATTTCCTCGTTTAATGTTACCAATTAAAATTGTCATTTGCATTTTTTGCCTGAAAATCACATAATCATTATTTCTCTACTCCTTATGATCCCTGTCCCCTTTTTTTGGTTTGTATTTTATATCCTAGATCAACATACAAACATTGGGAATTTTAGACTTATCAGTCAGTATGTTACACTAGCAAAAGTAGAATTAAACATTCGATATCAGAATTTAAAAATGTATGTAGTATCATAGCCTACAAAAACTTATTTCTAAATTATAATCATATTTATATATATGGAATTATGTCATATTTATAGAATATATTGGGTGCATCCGGTAAGTTAGTTGGTAGAGTTCTAGACTGTTCGTCCTGATATTTCTTTGAACTATGTCCTTAAAATATGGCTGGAGATAATTACTTATATAATAATAAACAGAATTAATTTAATAAACAAATTTTATTTCTTAAAAGTATATAATAAAGTGATTTTCGAAAGTGGGCCTTACAAGAGGCATTGAAAAAAATAACCTTTTGGAAAATTTCATAAACTTTCCCTTCGTAGTTATGGGATATCTTTCAGTCGAATTTGCTCTACAATACTTTCTTTTTTGTTTTTCTGTTAATTTTTTTTATGTTTGTAAATAATAATCTACATAAATTATTCCTGCTGTTATGCTTTTGTTGTTGTTGTGTCCGTTATCAAATACTTGACATATTGGTCATTTGATTTTAAATACATAGTAATTCCCTTTTGTTAAGGCATATTAATTTTCGTTCAAAATTAACATGGGTTATTTCTTCACCTCTATTTAATCACCTCAAACTCAGAACAAAAGCATACTTACCATCCTGTTAACCCTCACCATTCAATTCATTTGATTTATTATTATAGCAAAAGAAGACACAAAAAAGACTAAAAAACTTAACTTATTAGGTATACATTTTAGCCAAAGAGTAATTTTGTTTTCTTTTGTTAAGTGTAATACCGTAAAATTGTCGTCTCAAATGCAAACAAATACATACATACATACTGAAATATTGCTGTAGGTCTACAAAATCAAGCTAGAATGATGACATAAGAATGGGCTTCAAGGTGCACATCCACTTTGTGGTGTAGTTTTCATTTTGATGTTAGATCCTTAACCAAACAGTATAATTTTTTGACATTTTATCATTGATATGGGTTCATATAAAAGCAAAAGTAAAATTTGTTTTTTTTTGCATGTCTGTGTGAAAATATGCGTGTCTGTTTTCAAATAAGCTGTTTTTGAAAATTATGCCACAAATCCCTGGAATTATGTTGGCAATTATGTTTTAATTTTTAGTATTTTGACTACATACTAGGGTGATCGACTCGATTTTTCGACCGGTTTTAAAACCGGTTTTTTCTGCTTTACCAGTGTCGGTTTTTTCTTAATGTTGATTTTTCGAATATCGAATAACCCGGTTTTTTCACTTTTTAAAACCCGGTTTCGAATACTTTTATTTGCTTTGTATTCAAAGATTATTTAAATGAAATTTTTAAGTAAATAATAATGCAGCCCGTCTAAATTTTAAAAATATTCGATTCGAGGAACTAGCGTATATTTTTCTACAGCTCCTTTGGTTAAACTTTTTTGATTTTCCTAATTAATTAAAAAAATTTATTTGTAAAATTGATAACTGTTTGATAAAATTTTATCAATCTTAAGATTATATTCCAATTACAATAATTAATTTACGGCTGAAGTGTTGGAATGCATATGCAAATTTCCTAAACAGGGCTTTTAAAATAAGCTTGGATTACATAGTACCTTATGTTTAACAGAAGTGTCCCACTTTTTTCCTAATTTTTTTATATTAAAGAAATAATGTAAATCAGACGACTAGATCTAAAGTTATA
Organism: Lucilia sericata; assembly: GCF_015586225.1. Classification (NCBI taxonomy): domain Eukaryota; kingdom Metazoa; phylum Arthropoda; class Insecta; order Diptera; family Calliphoridae; genus Lucilia; species Lucilia sericata. Next base: position 1,363,624 of record NW_023994048.1, read on the forward strand.
ATCTTTTAAACTGTTAAACATCATTTCGGGCCATGTTTCATTAATCAAATTTAAACATAAACATTAAGTTTTTCAAATTAAAATATATTTTTTTTATTTATAATGAAAAACCGGTTAACCGGTTTTTTCTGAATTTGAAAAAAATCAACCGGTTTTTTTTAAATGTCAACTATTCGAACTATTCGAAAACCGGTTTTTGGAAAATGTCGAATAATCGATCACCCTACTACATACTTAAATATTTATGTAAATGCTTTGCGATATATAAAAAGGTAAGAAAAATAAGAATGTTTAAAGAATAATAAAGAAAAACAGATTTTCGATTAAAATATGAGAAATAAAGTAATCAAGATCAAGATTCTTTACGATTTTTGAAAAACGACCTATCTGCATATGTATGTTCGTCCTTCGGAGGTTTATTAATCAAATGAAAATTCGAATGTCGGTCAAAATCAATGGTTTCCATTTATCATGAAAAGCCTTAATATATCGAAGCCGGTATTCGAAATACACATGAGTGTAAGCCCTCTGCCTGTTATTTAGGATACTTTTTCAAATGAACCCAACATTCACTAAAGTTACGAGCAATTCTATCCAGGATAAGAGTTACAATTTCCTAAATCATAAACAAATTTACCAATACATTTATATTTTAAAAGTGTCACAAAGTCCATGACACTTTTGAAAGTGGGCGTTATGACTATGGACACTGTGACTCTTTTTAGTGTAACATGACGTTCATGGACATTATGACACGCCACCTGTTTTTCCATATAACTTGTTTATGTTAAAATTCATGGCTGTACTGTATTTTTAGCCAGTAATTAATTGAGGGGGTAGGGTCAATTATTGATATAGACCTATCCTCATACAATTTGTTAGAGAGATTAAAGTCATTTTCTAAAGCGGACTTTATATTGGGGTGGGATCAATTGATGTGATTCTCATAAAATTTGATAGAAAAATTATGGCTCATATTAAACTTATTTGTGTTGAATTTCATCGCTACAATCGAATTTTTTAGTTACTAATGAGCATTAAAGTAATTTTTTGAATGGGACCTTATATAGGGGAAAGGGTCAATTATGGGGTGATCCTCATAAAATTTGGTTGAAAGATTTTGGCTTATAAAGAACATTCTAATGTCAAATTCCATTGCAATATTCGCATTTTTAAGTCAGTATTGAGCATTAAAGTAATTTTCTTCAGGGGACCTTATATGGGTTGAGGGTAAATTTTGGACCGATCCTCATAAAATTGGTAGAGAGATTTTAGCTTATATGAGACGTATTTATGTCGAATTTCATCGCTATACTGTTATTTTTAAAAAAGTCATGGAGAAATTCCATTTTAAATTTAAAAGATTTTTCTCATAGTTGCCGCAGTTTTAAAAATTTAAGTGAAAGAATGTCAATTATCACTCTGTTGGACCTTCCTTTATGTGTTTACAAAATTGTGTCCAAACCGATGACTATAGGAAAAATCTTCTAAATTTAAAATGGAATTCCTTCATGACTGTTAAAGCTGTTTTTTCGGGGGGCCACTATTACGGGAGCTATCCGAAAAAGTGGTCAGATATTGCCTATTTTTCAATACTAAATAAACCTTACTTATAGGGACTATTTGTGGAAAATTTCCACCCTTAAGCTTTTCCCGTTCAGACTCTAGTGTGCTTTCGACAGACAGACCGACATGGCTAAATCGTCTGGGAATTTAATAAGGACCCAGAATTTAGTTTTTGGTGGAAAATTAATGTGACTCTTATCCCTCAAAATTTCGGTTTTTGGTGAAAACCCGAATTCGCTCTAACCCCTCTAGTTTAGCCAGAAAATGGACTTTTATGTTTTCACTCAAAAAATCGATATTTGATGGTAAATGATAGTGATCAGAGATGTTGCTTCTTTTTGCTCTAGTGCCTCTAGTTTAGCCAGAAAATCGAATTTTATGTTTTCACTCAAAAATTCGGTTTTTGGTGGAAAATTAAAGTGATCACAGATTTTCTTTCTTTTTGCCCAGAAAATGTACTTTTATGTTTTCATTCAAAAGTTTGGTTTTTGGTGGAAAATTAAAATGATCACCGATTTGCTTTCTTTTTGCCCTGGTGCCTCTAGTTAACCCAGAAAATGTACTTTTATGTTTTTACTCAAAAAATCGATTTTTGATGGTAAATGATAGTGATCACAGATTTTCTTTCTTTTTGCCCTAGCGCCTTTAGTTTAGCCAAAAAATGGACTTTTATGTTTTCACTTAAAAAATCGATTTTTGATGGTAAATGATAGTGATCACAGATTTTCTTTCTTTTTGCCCTAGCGCCTTTAGTTTAGCCAAAAAATGGACTTTTATGTTTTCACTCAAAGAATCGATTTTTGGTGGGAAAGAAAGAAAGCCAGAAAGTGGACTTTTATGTTTTCACTAAAAAAATGCTTTTTGATGGTAAATAATAGTGATCACACATTATCTTTCTTTTTGCCCTAGCGCCTCTAGTTTAGACAGAAAATGGGCTTTTATGTTTTCACTTAAAAAAGCGATTTTTGATGGTAAATGATAGTGATCACAGATTTTTTTCTTTTTGCCCTAGCGCCTCTAGTTTAGCCAGAAAATGGGCTTTTATGTTTTTACTTAAAAAATCAATTTTTGGTGGAAAATCGAAGTAATCACAGATTTTCTTTCTTTTTGCCCTGGCGCCTTTAGTTTAGCCAGAAAATGGGCTTTTATGTTTTCACTTAAAAAAATCGATTTTTGATGGTAAATGATAGTGATCACAGATTTTCTTTGTTTTTACCCTAGCGCCTCTGATTTAGCCAGAAAATTGACTTTTATGTTTTCACTTAAAAAATCGATTTTTGGTGGGAAATTAAAATGATCACAGATTTTCTTTCTTTTTGCCTTAGCTCCTCTAGTTTAGCAAGAAAATGGACTTTTATGCTTACACTTAAAAAAGCGATTTTTTATGGTAAATGATAGTGATCACAGATTTTCTTTCTTTTTGCCCTAGCGCCCTTAGCCAGAAAATGGACTTGTAAGTTTTCGCTTAAAAAAACGATTTTTGTTGGTAAATGATAGTGGTCACAGAATTTCTTTCTGTTTGCCCTAGCTCCTCTAGTTTATCCAGAAAATGGACTTTTATGTTTTCACTTAAAAAAGCGATTTTTGATGGTAAATGATAGTGATCACAGATTTTCTTTCTTTTAGCCCTAGCGTCTTTAGTTTAGCTAGAAAATGGGCTTTTATGTTTTCACTTAAAAAATCGATTTTTGATGCTTAATGATAGTGATCACAGATTTTCTTTCTGTTTGCCCTAGCTCCTGTATTTTAGCCAGAAAATGGGCTTTTATGTTTTCACTTAAAAAATCGATTTTTGATGATAAATGATAGTGATCACAGATTTCCTTTTCTTTTGCCCTAACGCCTTTAGTTTAGCCAGACAATTCTTTTTGCCATAGCTCCTCTAGATTTTCTTTCTTTTTGCCAGAAAATTGACTTTTATGTTTTCACTTACAAAATCGATTTTTGATGGTAAATGATAGTGATCACAGATTTTTTTGTTTTTACCCTAGCGCCTCTAGTTTAGCCAGAAAATTTATGTTTTTCTTAAAAAATCGATTTTTGATGGTAAATGATAGTGATCACAGATTTTCTGTCTTTTTGCCCTAGCTCCTACAGTTAAGCTAGAAAATGGACTTTTATGTTTTCACTCGATTTTTGATAATAGTGATCACAGATTATCTTTCTTTTTGCCCTAGCTCCTCTAGTTTAGCCAGAAAATGAACTTTTATGTTCTCACTTAAAAAAAACGATTTTTGATGGTAAATGATAGTGATCACAGATTTCCTTTTTTTGGCCCTAGCGCCTTTAGTTTAGCCAGAAAATGGACTTTTAAGTTTTCACTTAAAAATCGATTTTTGATGGTAGATGATAGTGATCACAGATTTTCTTTGTTTTTGCTCTAGCGCCTTTAGTTTAGCCAGAAAATGGACTTTTATGTTTCCACTTAAAAATCGATTTTTGATGGTAAATGACAGTGATCACAGATTTTCTTTCTTTTTGCCCTAGCTCCTACAGTTTAGCCAGAAAGTGGACTTTTATGTTTTCACTCGATTTTTGATGATAGTAATCACAGATTATCTTTCTTTTTGCCCTAGCTCTTCTACTTTAGCCAGAAAATGGACTTTTATGTTCTCACTTAAAAAACTCGATTTTTAATGGTGAATGATAGTGATAACAGATTTTCTCTTTTTTGCCCTAGCGCCTTTAGTTTACCCAGAAAATGGACTTTTATGTTTTCACTTAAAAAATCGATTTTTGATGGTAAATGATAGTGATCACAGATTTTCTTTGTTTTTGCCCTAGCGCTTTTTGGTTTTCACTTAAAAAATCTATTTTTAATGGTAAATGATAGTGATCACAGATTTTCTTTGTTTTTGTCCTAGCGCCTTTAGTTTAGCCAGAAAATGGACTTTTATGTTTTCACTTAAAAAATCGATTTTTGATGGTAAATGATAGTGATCACAGATTTTCTTTCTTTTTGCCCTAGCGCTTTTTGGTTTTCACTTAAAAAATCGATTTTTAATGGTAAATGATAGTGATCACAGACTTTCTTTCTTTTAGCCCTAGCGCGTTGAGTTTAGCCAGAAAATGGACTTTTATGTTTTCACTTAAAAAATCGATTTTTGTCGGTAAATGGTAGTGATCACAGATTTTCTTTCTTTTTGCCCTAGCTCCTATAGTTTAGACAGAAAATGGACTTTTATGTTTTTACTCAAAAAATCGATTTTTGATGGTAAATGATAGTGATCACAGATTTTCTTTCTTTTTGCCCTAGCGCCTTTAGTTTAACCAGAAAATGGACTTTTATGTTTCCACTTAAAAATCGATTTTTGATGGTAAATGACAGTGATCACAGATTTTCTTTCTTTTTGCCCTAGCTCCTACAGTTTAGCCAGAAAGTGGACTTTTATGTTTTCACTCGATTTTTGATGATAGTAATCACAGATTATCTTTCTTTTTGCCCTAGCTCTTCTACTTTAGCCAGAAAATGGACTTTTATGTTCTCACTTAAAAAACTCGATTTTTAATGGTGAATGATAGTGATAACAGATTTTCTCTTTTTTGCCCTAGCGCCTTTAGTTTACCCAGAAAATGGACTTTTATGTTTTCACTTAAAAAATCGATTTTTGATGGTAAATGATAGTGATCACAGATTTTCTTTGTTTTTGCCCTAGCGCTTTTTGGTTTTCACTTAAAAAATCGATTTTTAATGGTAAATGATAGTGATCACAGATTTTTTTTGTTTTTGTCCTAGCGCCTTTAGTTTAGCCAGAAAATGGACTTTTATGTTTTCACTTAAAAAATCGATTTTTGATGGTAAATGATAGTGATCACAGATTTTCTTTCTTTTTGCCCTAGCGCTTTTTGGTTTTCACTTAAAAAATCGATTTTTAATGGTAAATGATAGTGATCACAGACTTTCTTTCTTTTAGCCCTAGCGCGTTGAGTTTAGCCAGAAAATGGACTTTTATGTTTTCACTTAAAAAATCGATTTTTGTCGGTAAATGGTAGTGATCACAGATTTTCTTTCTTTTTGCCCTAGCTCCTATAGTTTAGACAGAAAATGGACTTTTATGTTTTTACTCAAAAAATCGATTTTTGATGGTAAATGATAGTGATCACAGATTTTCTTTCTTTTTGCCCTAGCGCCTTTAGTTTAACCAGAAAATGGACTTTTAATTGTTCACTTAAAAAATCGATTTTTGGTGGGAAATTAAAATGATCACAGATTTTCGTTGTTTTTGCCCTAGCGCCTTTAGATTAGCCAGAAAATGGACTTTTATGTTTTCACTTAAAAAATCGATTTTTGATGGTATATGATAGTGATCACAGATTTTCTTTCTTTTTGCCCTAGCGCCTTTAGTTTAGCCAGAAAATGGACTTTTATGTTTTCACCTAAAAAATCGATTTTTGATGGTAAATGATAGTGATCACAGATTTTAATTTAGCCAGAAAATGGACTTTTAAGTTTTCACTTAAAAAATCGATTTTTTATGGTAAATGATAGTGATCACAGATTTTCTTTCTTTTTGCCCTAGCGCTTTTAGTTTAGCCAGAAAATTGACTTTTATGTTTTCACTTAAAAACTCGATATTTGATGGTAAATGATAGTGATCACAGATTTTCTTTGTTTTTGCCCTAGCGCCTTTAGATTAGCCAGAAAATGGACTTTTATGTTTTCACTTAAAAATAGATTTTTGGTGGGAAATTAAAATGATCACAGATTTTCTTTGTTTTTGCCCTAGCGCCTTTAGATTAGCCAGAAAATGGACTTTTATGTTTTCACTTAAAATATCGATTTTTGATGGTAAATGATAGTGATCACAGATTTTCTTTCTTTTTGCCCTAGCGCCTTTAGTTTAGCCAGAAAATGGACTTTTATGTTTTCACTTAAAAAATTGATTTTTGGTGGGAAATTAAAATGATCACAGATTTTCTTTCTTTTTGCCCTAGCTCGTCTAGTTTAGCCAGAAAATGGACTTTTATGTTCTCATTAAAAAAACCGATTTTTGGTGGGAAATTAAAATGATCACAGATTTTCTTTCTTTTTGCCCTAGCGCCTTTAGTTTCGCCAGAAAATGGATTTTATGTTTTCACTCAAAGAATCGATTTTTGGTGGGAAATTAAAATGATCACAGATTTTCTGTGATGCCCTAGCTCCTCTAGTTTAGCCAGATAATGGACTTTTATGTTTTCACTAAAAAAATCGATTTTTGATGGTAAATGATAGTGATCACAGATTTTCTTTGTTTTTGCCCTAGCGCCTTTAGTTTAGCCAGAAAATGGACTTTTATGTTTTCACTTAAAAAATCGATTTTTGATGGTAAATGATAGTGATCACAGATTTTCTTTGTTTTTACCCTAGCGCCTTTAAATTAGCCAGAAAATGGACTTTTATGTTTTCACTAAAAAAATCGATTTTTGATGGTAAATGATAGTGATCACAGATTTTCTTTGTTTTTGCCCTAGCGCCTTTAAATTAGCCAGAAAATGGACTTTTATGTTTTCACTTAAAAAATCGATTTTTGGTGGGAAATTAAAATGATCACAGATTTTCTTTGTTTTTGCCTTAGATCCTCTAGTTTAGCCAGAAAATGGACTTTTATGTTTTCACTAAAAAAATCGATTTTTGATGGTAAATGATAGTGATCACAGATTTTCTTTGTTTTTGCCCTAGCGCCTTTAGTTTAGCCAGAAAATGGACTTTTATGTTTTCACTTAAAAAATCGATTTTTGATGGTAAATGATAGTGATCACAGATTTTCTTTGTTTTTGCCCTAGCGCCTTTAAATTAGCCAGAAAATGGACTTTTATGTTTTCACTTAAAAAATCGATTTTCGATGGTAAATGATAGTGATCACAGATTTTCTTTGTTTTTGCCCTAGCGCCTTTAAATTAGCCAGAAAATGGACTTTTATGTTTTCACTAAAAAAATCGATTTTTGATGGTAAATGATAGTGATCACAGATTTTCTTTGTTTTTGCCCTAGCGCCTTTAAATTAGCCAGAAAATGGACTTTTATGTTTTCACTTAAAAAATCGATTTTTGGTGGGAAATTAAATGATCGCAGATTTTCTTTGTTTTTGCACTAGCACCTTTAAATTAGCCAGAAAATGGACTTTTATGTTTTCACTTAAAAAATCGATTTTTGGTGGGAAATTAAAATGATCACAGATTTTCTTTGTTTTTGCCCTAGCGCCTTTAGATTAGCCAGAAAATGGACTTTTATGTTTTCACTTAAAAAGCGATTTTTGATGGTAAATGATAGTGATCACAGATTTTTTTCTTTTTGCTCTAGCGCCTCTAGTTTAGCCAGAATATGGGCTTTTATGTTTTTACTTAAAAAATCAATTTTTGGTGGAAAATCGAAGTGATCACAGATTTTCTTTCTTTTTGCCCTGGCGCCTTTAGTTTAGCCAGAAAATGGGCTTTTATGTTTTCACCTAAAAATCGATTTTTGGTGGGAAATTAAAATGATCACAGATTTTCTTTGTTTTTGGGCTTTTATGTTTTCACTTAAAAAATCGATTTTTGATGGTAAATAATAGTGATCACAGATTTTCTTTCTTTTTACCCTAGCGGATTTAGTTTAGCCAGAAAATGGACTTTTATGTTTTCACTTAAAAAATCGATTTTTGGTGGGAAATTAAAATGACCACAGATTTTCTTTGTTTTTGCCCTAGCGCCTTTAGATTAGCCAGAAAATGGACTTTTATGTTTTCACTTAAAAAATCGATTTTTGATGAGAAATTAAAATGATCACAGATTTTCTTTGTTTTTGCCTTAGATCCTCTAGTTTAGCCAGAAAATGGGCTTTTATGTTTTCACTAAAAAAATCGATTTTTGATGGTAAATGATAGTGATCACAGATTTTCTTTGTTTTTGCCCTAGCGCCTTTAGATTAGCCAGAAAGTGGGCTTTTATGTTTTCACTTAAAAAATCGATTTTTGATGGTAAATGATAGTGATCACAGATTTTCTTTCTTTTTGCCCTAGCGCTTTTTGGTTTTCACTTAAAAAATCGATTTTTAATGGTAAATGATAGTGATCACAGATTTTCTTTGTTTTTGTCCTAGCGCCTTTAGTTTAGCCAGAAAATGGACTTTTATGTTTTCACTTAAAAAATCGATTTTTGATGGTAAATGATAGTGATCACAGATTTTCTTCCTTTTTGCCCTAGCGCTTTTTGGTTTTCACTTAAAAAATCGATTTTTGATGGTAAATAATAGTGATCACAGATTTTCTTTCTTTTTACCCTAGCGCCTTTAGTTTAGCCAGAAAATGGACTTTTATGTTTTCACTTAAAAAATCGATTTTTGATGGTAAATGATAGTGATCACAGATTTTCTTTGTTTTTGCCCTAGCGGATTTAGTTTAGCCAGAAAATGGACTTTTATGTTTTCACTTAAAAAATCGATTTTTGGTGGGAAATTAAAATGACCACAGATTTTCTTTGTTTTTGCCCTAGCGCCTTTAGATTAGCCAGAAAATGGACTTTTATGTTTTCACTTAAAAAATCGATTTTTGATGAGAAATTAAAATGATCACAGATTTTCTTTGTTTTTGCCTTAGATCCTCTAGTTTAGCCAGAAAATGGGCTTTTATGTTTTCACTAAAAAAATCGATTTTTGATGGTAAATGATAGTGATCACAGATTTTCTTTGTTTTTGCCCTAGCGCCTTTAGATTAGCCAGAAAGTGGGCTTTTATGTTTTCACTTAAAAAATCGATTTTTGATGGTAAATGATAGTGATCACAGATTTTCTTCCTTTTTGCCCTAGCGCTTTTTGGTTTTCACTTAAAAAATCGATTTTTAATGGTAAATGATAGTGATCACAGATTTTCTTTGTTTTTGTCCTAGCGCCTTTAGTTTAGCCAGAAAATGGACTTTTATGTTTTCACTTAAAAAATCGATTGTTGATAGTAAATGATAGTGATCACAGACTTTCTTTCTTTTAGCCGTAGCGCGTTGAGTTTCGCCAGAAAATGGACTTTTATGTTTTCACTTAAAAAATCGATTTTTGATGGTAAATGATAGTGATCACAGATTTTCTTTCTTTTTGCCCTAGCGCCTTTAGATTAGCCAGAAAATGGGCTTTTATGTTCTCACTTAAAAAATCGATTTTTGATGGTAAATGATAGTGATCACAGATATTCTTTCTTTTTGCCCTAGCGCTTTTTGGTTTTCACTTAAAAAATCGATTTTTAATGGTAAATGATAGTGATCACAGATTATCTTTGTTTTTGACCTAGCGCCTTTAGATTAGCCAGAAAATGGGCTTTTATATTTTCACTTAAAAAATCGATTTTTGATGGTAAATGATAGTGTTCACAGATTTTCTTTGTTTTTGCCCTAGCGCCTTTAGTTTAGCCAAAAAATGGACTTTTATGTTTTCACTTAAAAAATCGATTTTTGGTGGGAAATTAAAATGATCACAGATTTTCTTTGTTTTTGCCCTAGCGCCTTTAGTTTAGCCAGAAAATGGACTTTTATGTTTTCACTTAAAAAATCGATTTTTGATGGTAAATGATAGTGCTCACAGATTTTCTTTCTTTTTGCCCTAGCGATTACAAAAACTCAGTTTTTGTTGGGAAATTAAAGTAATCACACATTTCCTTCCTTTTTGTTCTAGCGCATCTTGTTTAGCCATAAAATTAATGTTAAATTAATTTGAATTATAATACTATTTGCATTATTATTCGCTTTCGCGAAGCTGGCATTCGGAACACATTTTGATGTACATGCTATTATGTGGCGACATCTTGTGTATGCTATAGCACAATAATATAGGTTGTGAAAAAATAACGTTATAATAAATTCCTTTACATAGGACGTAAACATTTGTTAACAGTTGAACATAAATATAATACCATAGTTGCTGTATTTTTCCAACTGCAATTTTTTTTACTGCTGGCGACATCTTGTGAGTAGTAGTAGCGTTTTTATTTCGCTACAGTGTTCATGTTAAGTGAATCAAAACAAAACTTTTATAAACGCAGTATAAAATTGGATTTACTCATTTTTTGAACATTATTTTAAAAAGAATTTTCTGGAACACGATTCACTGATTTCAGAAAATAAAAAATCAACTGGTCTTGTTAAAATACAGAATTCCGATATTTGCTTGTGAACAGCCAAATAAATCGGAATTCAAAGATCGGAATAAAAGAAAAAAACATGTTTAATATTTATTTATATACAATAAAATTGAAAAACTAAATTAATTATAGCTCTAATATCAATAATTTATAATTTTAAAATGATTACTTTATGAAACTTCTGTTTTGTCTTCTTAAAAATTAAGCATTCACATGAGAAGGATAGTTGCAAATTTACAATAGTATGTGAACTGATTACAAGGGGGTTGTGAATTGGACAAATGACGATATGCAAAGTAACATCATACTAAATACATAACATTTGTTGAAATGTTCGGACGAATTAACACAATTCAATTTAACAGTATCTGTAAAATTGTGTTGAGTTTAGCAAATACAAAAACCGGATATACGTGTTGTGAAACGACTCTGTCATAAAATATTAGTAAAGACAACATTTATTTACAAAATAAACAATAGAGGCACTGTTATCTGTAAGATTTAGCTTAAGGCGAATAAATTATAAGATAAAGTCTTTAATTTTGCGGCGAATTTATATTTGATGCGTTCAACAACACGCGTGTTTGTGTGTTGAATTGAATATTTTATTCAAATTGAAATTTCTACTATTGTAAAATATTCATATCGATTTTGGTTCATATAGACATGTTTACATCGAATATCATCGCTGAACTTGCATTTTTATGTCAGTAATTGGCGTTAAAGTAATTTTCTGGCTTATATAGGCCAACTTTTGCCGCAAGAAATTCGGTAGGAAGATTTAAGTTCCTGTAAAAGTATCTTATATCAAATTTAAGCTAGTAATGAGCTTTAAAGTAATTTTCTAAAGGGGGAGCTTATATGGGGGTAAATCATATGCCGAATTTGGTTCATAAGAAACTTCATTTCTGAAGGAGACCTTATAGTGGGCATAGGGTCAATTATTATCCACATCAAATTTGGTTAAAAGATTTTATATCGCAAGGAACTTACTTCAGTCAAATTTCATTTTAAGCCAGTAGTGAGCGTTAAAGCCACTTTCTGAAGGGGATCTTATATGGGGAGTTACGGTCAATTATGGACAGATCCACATAAAATTTGGTGGAGAAATTCTGGCTAGTAAGAAATTTACTTTCATCGCTATACACGTGACTAAATGACACTTATGTCAAATTTGATCGATATACTCGTGTTTTTAAACCATTTATGAGCGTTAAAGGGGATCTTATATGAGGGTTAGGGTCAGTTATGGACCGATCCTCATAAAATTTGGCAGGGAGATTTTGGTTCATATAAAACTTATGTATGTTGAATTTCATCATACTTTTATAATTAAATCACAGAAAAATTGTTATTCAATTTAACGAATTTTTCGTTTTTATAAATGAACATTATATCTTCCATTAAATCGGGAAACCACTGTATTTATTATTCGGCACTCTAGCTTGTGATTATATTTTATTTTTCTTAATATTATTTGCAATACATACATTTCAAATAAAACACATTTCTTAAATTTTTTCTCATTATTAATTTTTCATCTTTTTTATTATCATATATTTTCATTGTATTGTTAGTTAATTTTTTTTGTTTTTGTTGTTTCTTAATAATGTTTTTCATTTAGTTTTAATTTATATTTTATTACTTACATAACTTAGACTTTTATCACAAATAATTTTAAGCATTTTCATTTTCACACACTTTGAAAATTAAAACAATTAAATATTTACAAGATTAATTACAACTAATTAATATGGATTTTCAATTACCTATATTAAGTAAAATATTTTAAAAGAAAATTATAAACAAACTGACTTACATACATAAGTACATGTTAAGTTACGATTATTGCACTAATTATAATGATTTTAATTTAATGGTTTATCTACGTATATATGTATGTATTTATGTACTATGTATATGTGACATTTATATTTGTAGTAAAATATACATACATAAATAATAAAATTATGATTTCAAAGGACAATAAACAAAATTATGTGTAAGTATAATAATTTTAAATTAAATAATAAATCCAAATTTTATACATTTTACGACTTAATTATGAACATACAATTTATAGTTTTTCTTTTGAAAAACATAATATTCAAATAAAACATTATTCAAAGAAATGTTAAATATTTTCCATTTGATTCAATAAATGAACAACATGTACATGTGTGAGTTTGTATAGACTTAAATAAGTACATATGATGTTGTAATCAAATTACCATTTACTACAATTTAAACGAATTAAATCAAATAAATCACTTTACACGCATATTCAAAAGTTTTGCATTTATTGTCATGATTTTTATGTTGAATTTTTTCTTTATCCTTTTATGCATAACTTGCGCCTTGTTTTTTAGCCTTCATTCTGTTATAAAGTTCATGAAGATATTGTCATAAGTAGTGGACTATAGCCTACTCTCACCCATTGGTTTGAATTTTATTTTATTTCGAGCAAAATTGAACATTGACTACTCATGTTAAATGGATTTTTTTTTTGTAGTTAAATCGTTAAAATTTTTTCATTGTTCTGTGTATGTACTTTTCCATTTCTTTGTACTTGTGATGACTTTTTTCATGTTTTTATTACTTTCTGTTTGCTGACTATGGGTGTTTTTTGAGGGGTACATAAAAATCACATTTTTATATGCATTTTGTATTTTGTGATGGCTTGACCTTTACGTAGAACAATATACATACAACAAATTTTTCAATACAATTGTTGATTCCATATTCGTTTTCCATGCCTTTTTCATATTTTTTACTTTACCAATAAAATTACATATTTTTTTGTAAAATGGCCACGATATTAAAATATGTTGGTTATGAACAACTTTTGTTATAAATATCTTAAATAATTGTTGTTGAAATCGAAAGTGGATAGAGAATATGGGAGAAAAGGTTTTTAAAGGGAATATTTGTTATCCTTTTAATATACTTAATTTGCTAAGATTGCTCTTATTTGAATGAAATGTTGTTTTAATTGTAATTTTAAATACGATATGGCTATAAGAGGTATATAACTATGTACTTTACTGAAGCTTATGCTTCAATAATCTGGTGGACTGCTTTGGACAAAAAGTGAAATATTAAACTACTACAGGGAGTTCAGCGTACATGCTGCTTGAGTATAAATGGTGCCATGTGTACTACTTCAACCAAGGCTCTGGAAATATTGATAGATATTCCACCCATTGAAATATATTTTGGATATAAGGCGGCTCTTACAGCCGAACGGCTCTTTACTTTAGGCGAACTAGCCAAAAGCGGTTATAAGACACGTCATCTGATCGCGTACCAGTCAGAATACATATGTCGGAAACTTTGATCCTAGATAGAATGTCTTGATCAAGCGGAAAAGTAGAGCAAATACCAGTAGGAAATCGTTGCTATACGGATGGCTCTAAATTGGGGGACAAAGTGGGCCTGGGGTTCTGCATTGAAGATCCAGAAACAGAAATATACCATCGTTTACCTAATCATAACACTAGCTTCCAGGCAGAAGTGCAAGCAATGACATAATGTGTAAATTTGGTTAGAATCAATATGGCGTACACAGGACTTAATATATTTTCCGACACCCAGAAGGCAATTAGGGCGATATCAGGTGATATAATTAAATTTAAGAGCGTATTGGATTGTATGAAAGCTTTAACTGAATACTCTCCCAGAGGCAAGGTTAATTATTAGAGCAAGGCGAGAAATCTCCTCAAACTGAGCAAGTCTGAGGTTAGTATGATGATACGTATTCCGTATGGACACACAAGATTACGAGCACATCTATACAAAATTGGACGAGCGGATTCAGACGAATGTAGATAATGTAGAGAGGACAGTGAAACTCTGGAGCACTTACTTTGCTACTGTCAGGCATTTGTCGAAGTTAGATCCAAGTATCTTACAAGTGATGTTATTCCGAAAATAACATGACTAACACTGATTGGAAAATTCTTAGAAATTATTTCCAGGAAACTGAGTTTCTGAACATTGAAAAATAATACATTCTGTGAACAATTTTTTTTTTTTTTTCATGAAAAGGAGCGCACACCAGGCCCGATAGTAGCCTAGGTCTTCTACGGATTCGATGTATACATCCTCCTATCAACCTAACTCTTATTTAAAAATACTTATGTGTATATGTATTAGGGTTTTCACACTTTGATCTTTTAGAATATCAAATTGTTGAATTAAAAAATTATATGAATTTTTTCAGAATTTTGATGACATCTGTTATATTCATATACCGATATTGTGGTTTTGAAAACATAAATATGGTTCCCGGAAATATCTAAGATTTTTTTAATGCTTTTTTATTGTGATAGACAACACATGATGTTATGTAAAATTTTTGTCAAAAATGAGTCATATGTGTACTATTTTTAAAATCGCAAGTAAAGATTTATAACGAATTAGCAAATCAAGTTTTCCGAAATAGTATATAACTTTCTGTCTATTTTTATATTGATTCCCCTAAACTATTTATGAGATTTAAAAATATCAATTTACCAACTTTGAGAGGAAAATAGGAAATAAGATATGTAAGTTACCGTATAGTAACATAAATGTACCTGTACATTTTATAAAACGAAATTATCTAAATTACACAAATGTGTATCTGTGGTCTAAAGAGGTTAAAATCCTCAACCTTTTCTACGAAATGTATTTTCATTATGTATGTATGAATGGAAATTTTACTCTAAATGTAAATATTGGAAGAACAATATATTAAAGCAATTGTTACTTTAAATTAATTTGGAAGAAATGATATACATACACAGAGGTTTATATTTTATTCAATAACATCCGTTGTCAAAGTATATAAATACGTATGACAACACTATATAATGTTGACAACATTGTCTAAATGTTAACAAACGTGGTAAGCTCACTATTGACAAACAATACTGATATGTATACAATTTAGATTTGGACAACGAATTGTTGTAATGTTGACAACGTTGGGTTGTCAACATTACATAGTGTTGTCGTACCTATATATATACTTTGACAACGGATGTTAATGAAAAGCTATAAAATCTTTGATGTCAATTTGGTACCAGGAGTGTATATTTCTTTTTCCCTCTGTGTACGTATACTGTTGTTCACTTCATAAGATTTTACATAGTGATGTTAAATTGTAGCTGATACTTAAAGTAAAACAATTAAGAGACTTAATTAAGAAAATATGTTAATAAATATTTAACTGATTTTTAAAACTAAATCATTTCACAACACATTATTTTTTATAAATAAAATCATTATAGTAGACCCCTGTATAAATAAATAAAATTATGTAGTGTTAAAGCGACATCATTTAAAACGGGGACCGTGTAAAACAAAGGATAGGTGTAGTTGAAAGACTGACTTGTTTAAATTTATGAAATTGTTTTACAACCTTCAATCAAATTACTAATATGACGTTTGGCATGATATTACAAAGAAAATCAAATACCCTCTAGAATTGTATATAAATTGGGCAGTAAAAGTGTTATTTTTTGCAATAATTAAGATTACAAAAATACAAGAAATAATTTCTGCTTAAAATGTATAAGTATTATATTGTATTTAAATAACAACAAGAGAATAGAAATATAAATAAATAGCTGAAGGCAGTTTTTGTTTAAGATATGTTGAACAAAAGTATCAATTGTGTAGATTAAAAAAAATGTATAATATTTAAGGATTATTTTACGTTTTTTTTACAATTAGGAGGTATATAAAATCAGGCTTTGTTTTTTTTATTTTATATATTTATTATTTATTTTAATTTAATTTAAAAAGTACATTTTGGAAATAAACAAGAAAACTTGTAAAATGAATATAAATACTTACAAAATGTAAAGTTAAGTATTGAAAATTGATGAAGAATTAAAAAAAAAAGGATATGACCTAAGGATATGTTGATAGGTATGTTTTTGTATATATGTATATGTATGTATACTTATTTGTATTTTTTTTGTATATACATAGTATTTATTTATATAAATATTTATAATATTTAATATTACAATATATTTTTGTTCACAACTTAGAGATATGTTATTACAACAAACATATAAAGAGAGAAAGTTATTCTTACATATTTAAGTACAAATACTTATACTTACATATTTACTTAAACTAAGAATTTATTTATATGTATATATGTTTGTATGTACTTATGTATATGTTGTTTTGCTTTTAAGCAATTTGTTTTTGTATCTTTAATCCTTTTTGCTTGGGAGGGGAGTTTAATATAGTTTATTTTTTTTTTTTTTTTGTAATTCTGGCTATTTGTACAAATTGAAAACAATTTGGTATTGTTCTCCTTTTTTAAATATTTTATTTATTATTTGTTTTTGTTCATTTATTTTATAAACCATAATAATAAAATTTATTTATTTACTATTTCTTTTCTTAGGGGATTTTCAATTATCTTACTAACATTCAACTAATTTATATAGACTATATAATATTTAACATATGTATGTATTAATGTTTCGGAACTAAAAATCAAATAAAAAAATTCTCATTATATTCACATTATTTTATATAGTTACACATTTTTGGTTTTTTATATAATTTTATTTTTATATTTGTTTATAATTTTAGTTCGTTTTTCAATTTTCGGTTTTATAATTTAAGTTAGATTTCAATAAACTTTATATATTCATTTCATGTCATATCTGTTTGTGTAATTGTGTATGGAACTTAGGTGTAAATGAAACAAATTTAAACCCAGTAGGATTTTTTTGGTTGGTAATGAGGAAGATTATGTGTAAATTATTCAAATTCAGTAATTATCTGACCACAATAATGATTATGGTTTTTGGACATATAATCGGATCGTTCATTTCCAGCATGGCCTTCATGGCACAGTGGCAATTTTTTACCTACTTCTGGAAGCTCGAAGGCGTTATAGTAATTTTGATAAGTTTAAGTTGAATGAATTGATAGCATGAAGACCTCCTGTGTGGCCTATATATTGTCGTGAATCCTTAAATAATTTGAAAATTTTTAAAAATCTTTTTTATGATATAAAATCGTTTGGATATTATCAACAAACGGATTAAGCCTACGGATAAGTAAAATTTC
This sequence comes from Lucilia sericata, assembly GCF_015586225.1. NCBI lineage: Eukaryota > Metazoa > Arthropoda > Insecta > Diptera > Calliphoridae > Lucilia > Lucilia sericata. The sequence continues at coordinate 1,381,352 of NW_023994048.1, forward strand.
CAACTGGGTTTAATTTTTTGTTTCGTTTTATTCAAAAATGTTCATAAATATTTATTTTAGTATTAAATAAGTACATTTTAAGCATCGTTTCCTTTTGTATTTGTGTATTTTACTTTTTGTTCATAATTAAAAAACTACCATTTTAATAGGAATATTAAGTTTCCTTTACATAAAAATGCATTCAACTAATGTATTTTTTATATATTTTTATATTGTATTTATTTTGCTCTTTTTTTAAGAGTTTCCTTTTTAGTTCATATATAATTTTCTTTTTAATTATTTAGTTTATTGCAGTCTTTTCTTAAAAATTTGTTTTATATACAACTATGATAAAGTATTTTTTTGTTAATAATAGTTATGTTAAAACTCTAAATTTATATTTAAACACAACTTTCAGGACCCGGTAGGGTATCTGTTATAATATGATTACGATTAGCGGTAGATTTTTGTGTCATCGATAGATTTGTGGAAGCTGAAGGTGTTAGAGTCGATGTGGGTACAGTGGCTGAGCCATTATTAACACCTATTATAGAACCTAAACCTAAACCTTTGGGTAAGGTCATATGACCCATAGAGCTGGCTGTTGTGGCCGAGGATGACGAGGGATTTGTTGAAACACCTCCCGCACCACAACCGGAACCAACCATGGCATTCGTTAACATCCCCGTTGCTGATTTACTTAGATTATAGTCAATTAAACTGCTGGCAGTGAGGTAATCGGCAATTGATAGTTTCTCAGAGCCTAAAGTATGATGGGTTGATGGCAATTGATGTTGTTGTAATGCCGCACTTGAATGTGGCAATGTATGATGATTTGTATAGTGGCCATTGGTTAAATTGTTTTGCATTACCGATGATGCTGTTGCTGTGTTGGTGAGTGAATTATTGCCAGCACTACCACCAGAACTTAATGTACTATTACTGCCACCATAATTCATACTTAAGGGTAGGGGATCATAGCGTGATATATCATGACGATTAAGAGCATCGTATAATAGTGGAGGTGTTTGATATGGTTTTCTAGAATCTTGACCCAGCTTAAGGGTACTCGATTGTGAGGGAGGGCTATTGAGTTGCTGTTGCAGAGGATCGGAACTGTTGTCAGTGTAGTTCAACGAAGGTGAATCCTATAAACATGAAAAAAACAATATTTATTGAATATGTAAATTTATGCAAATATATATTTGTTTTTCTACAGAAAGTTCCTTTTTTCAGTATTCTTTTTTTTCCAAATTTATATTTTCCTAAACCACCAGAGGATACTTTTTGTGCATAACATGTTTTATGTTAACGTTATGGATTAAAAAATGCACAAAAATTTCAAAACTTACATAGTTTCCTGTTGATGAATTATTACCCGCACCACCCACAGCACCATTAGTATTGGCATAATTTGTTGCTTTTGAGCCCACGCCACCATTGCTGGTATTTGTATCTATGAATATACCACTTGGACGATTTCCTAATGGCGATGACGTTGCACTACCAGTTGCATTTTTTTGAGCGCTCAATATATCCGGTTGCTTTTCGATGCCTTGTTTTAGAGTATACGCCACAACTAAACGTTGATGACCGGGTCCAGTCTCTAGAGGGGCTGTAACGGTAACATCCATGCCTGAAAGTTGTTTTTTTATTAAAGTAAATATTCAATAAAATGCATGCAAATATTGAAAGGTAGAAATGTTGTTTAGATTTTTTATAGAAATAAAAAGTTATAGAAATAAATATGTCAATAGTGATGTTGATATCTTTAAAAAAATCGTAGACTTAATAATAATGCGAATAAACTATCTTGTTATTCCAAAAGACGTGACTAAGTAAATATATATTAAAAATAATCTTTGTGATTTCGTTTAATGCATATTAAAGATTGTGAATTGTGAATAAATTGACAGATCAATAAATCAGACAAGTATGAAATTGTAATCGGACCAGGCCAGGACAATATAAGTCCCTACACCTGTTATGAGAATAAAATGTGATTTTCATTTCATAATAAAGCATTTAAGTTGTATTGTACCTTGCCTCCGATATACTAAAGTGTTGGAACACTAAGTTTCTGACAGAGGTTTTATATGGTGGCTTGGGCGAAATATGGATCGATCCTCATAAATTGTGGACATTTAAGCAGGCATGGGAGGTAATGATTACACAGAGTAATTCACTACATGGTAAATTGCAATTACTTGTAATGTGTAATTGAGAAATAACCAATTACAATTATTTGTAATTGTAATTGAAGTTTTTCCAATTACAATTACTTGTAATGTGTAATTGACCAATAACCAACTACAATTGCTTGTAACTGCAATTAAAGTTTTACCAATTACAATTACTTGTAATTGCAATTGATGTTTTCAATTAAAATTACTTGTAATTGTAATTTAAGTATTACTAATTACGAAATTACATGTAATTATAAGGAACAAAATTTACAATTACAATTAATTGTAACTGGAAATTATTCAATTACAATTAAAAGTAATTGTAATTGGCAATACTTCAATTACAATTACAAGTAATTGTAATTGGCGAAACTTCAATTACAATTACAAATAATTGTAATTGGATAAACTTCAATTACAACTACAAGTAATTGTAAATGGCGAATCTTCAATTACAATTACTTCAAATGTAATTGTAATTGAAAATATAGTCATTACCCCCCATGCCTGCATTTAAGTCTGAAAGGGGCTTTGTATGAGAGCTATGGTCAATGAGACCCGATCATTGCAAAATAGAATAAAACTTAGTTTGACGAGATACGAGTATTTTAAACATACATAATTATGAGCTCAAAAGCTCTATTTGGAGGTTCAGTTGTATAGGGGCTAGGTGAAATAATTGACCGATGTTAATCATTTTCAGTAGGCTCCCTATTACAATAGAAGATCATGTACCATATTTCATTAAATTATCTTCAAAATTGCAACCTGTTGTTTGATTTTATTGGTTATTTGGACGACAGTCGACTCAGAAAATTATTCTAAGCTGATTGGTATACTTAAAGATAGGGTATAGGATCAATATTTTATGCGTTACAAATACCAGCACAAACCTAATATACACTCTCCACTTTCATTAATGAAAATACATTTAGCACAAATTCATATATTTAATTAATATTTCCAAGAGATATCAATTATTGTATTCAGTAACCGATTACAAATATTTATATATCACTTTAAAAAAGTATTTATTTTAGAATATATAATAGAAGTTTTGAAATATGGGTAGAAACGTACAAATATATGAATTCGTGTATGTATGTGCGTAAATTTTTGATGGAAATAGAAAAATTCACATACAGACATACATATATTTACAATACAATGAATGATACATACCTAAATGTTTGTCCTTGTCATCACACATATTACGACCACCCTGACAACGCCTCTTTCGTACAGCCACTACAACAACAAATAGTACAGCTATGCCTACAGTAAATAGTGTACCAGTTAAAAGAGCAGCAATAGGTAAAATGGACAAACCCATACGACCATCTGAAAATGAAAGGAGATGAACAAATATTAAATAAATTTTTTTTTTGAAAACATACAAAAAGGGAAATTAAATACAATTTAAGCTTAAATGAAAACAGGGAAAAGTTGTTTCCACTTTTTTACTATACTTTTTATATTTTTACTATTTATGCTAAACACATACTTAAATACACTTTTCTAAACCATAAAAAATAATATTTACTTTTAAATCTCCTCTTTGGTGCACAATAAAGTTATGAAAATGGTTAAAACATTTAAAAACAGATTTTTTATAAACTTTTTTTTTTATTTTAAAACACTATGACTAGGGTTTGTTAAGCGTTAGCAACAAATTGGATTATATTTTGGAGATGTATGGGAATAGCGCAGAGAGTAAAAAAAGGGAAAGTTATAGACCCGCACACAAAGGAATGTGTTTGTCGTTATGTTGGTGTGGTAAGTCGGTTTGTCTGCTTTTGTTAAGTATCAACAGTTTCCCTTTTTTACAAAAAATATAACGTTACGTTTCGTTTTCAGTTTCATTGTGTTGCTAAATTGTCCTTTAATAATTTGTTTTATTGTTTGTTTAAGTTAAAATAAAATATAATAGAGACAAAAATAGAGGGTGAGAAAAAAACAAGAAAAAATATTTTACCCAAAAATGCTATTAAGATTTAATGTGGCATATGGTTTTTTATTTAATTTTACTTTTTGCCTTTTGCTAAAAGTAGTTGGTTGTCTATCTAATGTGTTAGTTGGAACTGTTTGTTTGTTGTATTTGTAATTTGTCCCTGACTTTTGTAATATAATAATGATATTTACTCTCTCCTCTCCTTTTCAAATATATACAAACCCACTCACACACACTTAAATACGGATAAATGGTAGAAACTTCTATAGAAGGTTTTTTGACGGTGATGAATTGTATATTTTTAATCCTTAACTATTTGTAAGTCCTAACTTATATTTATACAGATATCTACATTTTTCAAGACTGTGACGAGTTAAACCGTTACAGCTCATTATGACTTTATGCGAGAGTTATACAATTTTCCCATATGGGCAATTTCTTGTCAAGTGACCCAACTTTTAAAATCGATGACCTCCCATGTGGTTATTGAGGTTTGTTTTGCAAATGAATGTAACTTTTCACCTATTGGTCCTACCAAAAATTGTCCAAAGGAGTTCAGATAGCTATTTCTATTTCTCAAAATAGACGTTTTCGTTTTTTTTTTTTAATTTATAAAATTTAAAAATATGTCTGCAATCAATGAAAAAATAGCTATCTGAACTCCTTTGGACAGTTTTTGCTAGGACCAATAGGTGAAAAGTTACACTCAATTGAATAAAACCGTGTATGACCAAAATATCCAACTTTGACCCTCTCTACGTAAGGCAGTTCTTGAACGATAGAGCTGAAAATTTGTCTCTGTCCTACTATCCAATAGTACTAACCTTGGGGCAAACGGCCTTTCTAACATTTTTAAAATTTTACAGGAGAAGCAAAAAACTATTTAAATTGAAAAGTTTGTAAAAATGGATATATTGGACTTTTTACCTTTAATATTTAAATGTTTTTGTAGATAGGTCCTTTCGTTTTTTGGTCTTGTGTGGACATTTATTTGGATGCAATACATTATAATCAACAATAAAATCGATTTCGAATTTTTGGTTAGTTAGGGCCGTTTGCGTTTCAGGTGATATATTAACTGATTATAGTCCATATATTATATCTAAAAACATACCCATCATTTATACGTACATGTATACAAACATGTACATATGTATGTATGTTGCTATAAACTAATGTCTTAATACTTTATAATATTTGTTAATAGTAACTATAAGACATTTTGGTTTCTCATTTGCTCTAGCATGTATGTATCTTAAATATTTTGTTTCCTTTCCTGTTGGGGTAAAACTCACGTACCAGTAAATATTTAACCATACTTAAAAACAATTCAGAGACATAAAACATATATACTTCATTAATCATAATTATAGGATTGTGTAAGTAATTAATCAAAAATATTTAAGGAATTCTGCTAAATAAGTAGAAATACTAGAGAAAAACATATTTAAGATTTTGTAATTATTGTACAAATATCTTAAGAAACACACATCTGTTATTAGCACTCAAGTTAGTTAGTCCCAAAATGACAGAAAGGAAAAGTCAATGGAAATTTTATATTTATGGTTGTTTTGTTCCTATTTATGGTTTGTTTGTCTGCTTCACAAAATTTGTTAATGAACATATATGTATGTATATCTGGGCTTTTGCATCCATATGTAAGACAAATAACTAATAAAATAAGAAGAATGATATTTTTAAAGATAAGCTGTATACTTTCTCTCGATGTTTGCTTTTTATAGTTATAATAGTTTGTTTAAAATCATTAAGGTTTTAAACAAATAAGAACGTAATAAAATTTTTTATTTTTCTCGTGTTCAGTATGAATTGATTGAGAGGTATTTCTACATGAGATCTTTAAAAACGCATTTCCTAAGGAAGGAATGTTGGGTTCGGTTATAACTTTTATAAAATTTTTGTAAATTTCACATATTAAATATCATATAATTTTGCCGAAATGGTTTTTCAGTTTAATTATATAATATTAAAAATTTATTTTTTCCGAAAATTTTTTAAAAATTCTGATACGCAATTGAAATCACCTCTTGGAGAAGCTTTCAAAATTTAATTTTTTACCTTAAAAAACTTTTAAAATTACCTTTTGATGCTTAGATCCATGATAAAAATTTTGAAAAAGTTTAACTTAAAATGAGATCTATTCACCATAGACACAGATCCACCCTAATGTATTAACATACGTATATCTAGTTATTTAAATATTATATACTATTAAACACATTAAGATAGCATCTTTTCCCTTAAGTGTTATCTAACTTACGGGATACAAAAATTACATAAAATTATCTTAAGTTTTTTAACTTTTTTGTATTAATTTTCAAAAAATTTTCCCATTCTCATTTATATTTATTTTAAGAACTCACAATCTTTACAAAAATATCAAACGCATCCATAAAATTTGCTTTATCATTTTATAGACCTTTAATACAGTCTTATATCATCATCTCCACCTCTTAAGATAAGTCACAAATTTCTTGGGCTCCTATCACTTTCTCGTTGTCTGTATTTAATAGGTAACACTTGTTTTTAAAAGTATCTATCAAATATATCAACATTTTATGCAATTCTGCGAAAAATTATGGAAATAATCATCATATGCCATCAATAAGTTTGTCATTCATCGTTTCTTCTTCTTGTTGTTGTTTTTCTTGTATCATTATTATTAGTATTTGATATTATTTTATGTACTTTCATTTTATTAAATGATACTAGTAAGTAAGTGTTTTTACGACCAAAGTATGTTTTTTATAGATGATAAGATGCTTTGCTGTTTTTATATTGGAAAATAAAAGTTATCAATAAGTCAAACAATATTAAGATAAAGAAAAAACTCAAATAAAATTATATTGAAAGTGGGGAGGGAGAAGACAGGCAAAGAAGTTTGTAAGTCTTAAAAGTTATTACAAGGACACTGAGTAAGGGGAATATAAATGAGGGAAAAGTTTAATGTGTATGCAACTTAAAGATATTTTTTTATAAGTTTTAAAGATGCTTTAAAACACAATACTAATTTCTGATTAAAAAAATTCCATTTTTCATGAGAGTAAATTTTCTAGAACTTTTCTACGTATATCATGTGTAAGAAATGAGATGCGCTAAATCTTCAACCATCAAATTTCTGGTTTTAGCTGTATAAGTGAAAAAGTAAATTTATTGACCTCTTTTAATTTTTCTTAACCGGATGCAAAGAATTTGAAAATCGATTGTTTAAACAGTTTGCGAATTATAAAATATATGTATGTACATATGAAGAGCTTATTGAGGTAACTCAGCATGCCGCAAAATAAAAATATTGAGAAAAACAATTTTAAAGTTTTTTAAATGGTCTAAGCTTTCTTTTGAGTAAAAAACATACAACTAAAACGTTCATTTTGAACATATAGGGGAAAATTAAGTGCCAAATATTGAAAAAAAATTATTCTTGAGTTTGAGTTCAAGGAAATTGTATAAGCTTTTGTTTAAGCAAAAAACGAAAAGAATGAAGAAATAGCTATTTGAACTCCTTTGGACAATTTTTGCTAGGACCAATAGGTGAAAAGTTACAGTCATTTGAATAAAACCCTGTATGACCAAAATGTCCAACTTTGACCCCCTCTTATTCGGGCAGTTCTTGACCGATAGAGCTAAAAATTTTAGTCTGACCTAGTACTTACTATTTGGTGCAAATTCCGTCAAAATCTATTCTTTGAGTTGGGTCAATTGACATGAAATTGCCCATGTATACATATTTATTAGAATCTTCATATGTATATATGTACATGGTTGTATGTTTGTTAGCATCTTATAATCTTAAGTCGATTTAACACTCCCACTTGTGTGATATAAATGAAAAAGTAGTAACGAGTCATAAGTTGATATGATGGAAAGAAAAAAATATCAGGTAGATAATATTGAATAACATACATACATGTATGAATACTTCTATGTAAATACAGGGGTTAGGAGCTTTTCTCTTTATACTTTTCTTGCGATTTGGTTTAAAAAAATATTACAATATTTCATTTATATTTTGTACTGGTACATTATTCGTTATATTCCTTGTTATAAATATACATATGTATGTATGTAGTAAGGAATTGTATTTGAAAGAATAACAATGGATTTACTTAAATATCGTTAACTACATATACAATGTATCGTTTGAATTTGTTTAAAATGCAGTGATAGAGAATATATAGTGTAGGTATAGTAATATGTTGGGAAAATGAAAAGAAACGATATTGTGTTTTAATAATGATTTTATGATACTTAATCAAAATACTGATACGATTTTTTTGATATAGAATACATATGAAATATTTTTAAAATTTTTTATAAAAAGGTAGTTGTTTTATTTTGTCTTTCACTGTATATAATGCAAAGTATAAACAAAGTGAACACTATACTGCACTACTGTACATTCTTATATACATACATACTGTATAAAGATTTAACGTAAACAAAAAAAAAAAAAAAATGTGGTTGTAGAAATGCCAAAAGAGTATATGAAATATATTGGAGGTACAAGTATTCAGTTGTATCCTTTTTTCCACATGATCCCTATACATTTGAGGAAATATTAAAGTATGTTTAAACACCACTTGATATGTTGCTAACATTATACATAAGAGTACATTCGTTCAAACAACCATACAAATTTACAGACGTGCTATAAATGATAACTTCAAATTTATTCCTTAAAATACCTGTATAATAGGGTGTCTTGTGAACTACTTTTCAGTAGGTATACCTCTCAAACGATGTGTATTAATGGACTGAATATAAGGAAAATAAAATAAATTGTTTTGGAATCTTGTTTTTAGTACAATATGCTCAAAAAAACTTCTTAAATCTTTTCGAAATGGGTATCAAACTTTTGGTATCTTGAAGCTTAACGCGGAAAATATAATTTAAACTATTTTATAGTATTTCTGGTCCGTTAAATGACTTTTAGTGCATTATAAGGGACATATGTATAAATTCTTATTTTGACACCTTTTTCGATGAAAATTATTTTGGTGTTCAGTACATTAATACGCATCGATTGATTAAAAATGCTGTTCATCGGGACACTCTACTGTACATGGGTAAACATTTATGTTAGGAAAAAAAACTCACAAAAAAATTTAAAAAATACGCCGTCTTTTGGGGATCCTATTGTACAGATAAAATTGTTTTAATGTATTTTTAGAGATCGTTTATATTTCGTTACATTCTTGTGTATGTGTGTCTGTGTGTTTTAAAATACATTATCCAAAGTAAACACAACATGTTAAGAAATAAAGTATGTAAACATGATGTTCATATTCACTTACATATATATGTAAGTATTTATTTCCATGTATGTATATGTATGTTTCATACATGAAAGTATATTTGTTTAAGATATTTACGTGCATAATATACATCTCATAGGAATCTATGTCAGTTTAGTATAACAAGATATTTCCTTCCAAAAAAATAAAAGAACAAGTAGAAACAAAATGTACAAAAATATACAAAATTGATTGTATTTGCATTTATTTTAAATTTCATGTAATATAATAAGAAAATAAATCTTTGTATTTGTTTTTATTTTATTTTCTTGCTTTCAATTCTTCTTACTGTCGTAGCTTATCTATCAGTAGATTATTGTAATGTATAAATATATAAAAATTTTTTTGTTACAAAAAAAAAATTTAAACAAATGTATAAATATTTCAAATTGTTATCTAATTTTGTAAATAAAACACCTTTGAAACATTTGTTGTAATATTTTAGGAAATATTTACAAAGAAAATAATATGAGAAATTATTTCTGCTAGTAAGAATGTATCAAAAAACAAAATAGATTATAATGTATTTTGCAAAGTATAAATAAACTTTACTAGGAACTACAGAACGTATAATTAATTTTCGTACATTACACATATGTATACGTGATGGTGGAACAGTGTTTAATACATTAGGCATTTTTGAAAATTCACGTTTATTTTTAAAAAATAATAAATAATTATTATTGCTATCATTTTTTATTTATTTACTTTTTTGTTAATTTAATTTTTTTAGAGTCTATAAAATATGTACATACAACTTTTACTATAACAGGTAACAGTTTTATATTCAGCTATAACGAAACTATTAAAGCACAGGTTGTGGAAGGTGCTTATATATTTGGACTTAAGTCTTAGAAGCTTAGTGGGGATTGTGTCAATTATAAACCAGTAACTAATTATTTTTTCTTTAAATTTTGTCTTAATTGGATAATTTTTGAACGATTAATAAGAACACTAAGAACCTTAAATGATGGATAAGGACTAATCCTTAATTTGTGTTGTAATTCACCGCTATGCTTGTATTTTTAAAAAAGTCATGAGTCCTAAAGTGATTTTCCTGGATAGAACGGTCAATTATTTGATAGGTAAAATTGCTTATTACATGACTAGTTTATATCTAATTTTATATGAGTTATAAGCGTAAAATTCATTTTCTTGCTCAACTCGTGTAGACGCTATTGTGTTTCAAAAGACGGTCATGGTTAGATTGTCTTTGAATTTAATAAGTACCAACTCGGAATGTACATTAACACATATAGATATAGGATATAAGAGCAACATTTCAATGTGTTACAAACAGAATGACAAAATCAAAATTCCCCCATCTTTTGTGATGGTGGGTTATAAAAGAATTATATTTATATAAAAACAAGTAAGAATTTATAGTCGGGCATGGCCGACCATATGACACCCTACACCAGTAATTACGTTAAAAAGTTTGATTACTTTTTAATAATAAAGCATTTAATTTCATTTTTATTTTAGTTCAGAAATATTTTAACAATTTATTGACAAAAAAAGGGATTTTCCTATCCTTATAAATTTTGGTAGAGTGATTTACGTCTGTATGAAAGTTATATTTACGCAGAATATCATCGTGATATTAGTGTTTATAAGTTAATTTTTACCATAAAGTCTGTTTCTGAAGCGGACTTTGTATGGGGGATAGGGTCAAATGAGACCCGATAATTACGAAAATCAGTAGTATCATTTAGACTTATATAAAACTAAGTTTTGCCGATTTTTGGAGTGATACAAGAACATTTAACATATTTTTGAGTTCAAAAATCTATTCGGGGGATACGGTCGTATGGGGGCTATACGAAATAATGGACCGATTATAACCTTGGGTCAAAAGAAGAGTATGTTCCAAATTTCATCTAATTATCCTGAAAATTGCGAACTGTGGAGTATGTACAAGGTTTACAGGGACACACAGATGGACAGACAGACAGACAGACAGACAGACAGACAGACAGACAGACTGACTGACAGACATTGCTAAATCGACTCAGAAAGTGATTCTGAGTGATTTGGTATACTTTAAGTTAGATGTAGGACCAATATTTTTGGGTGTTACAAACACTAGCACAAACGCAATACCCTTCCTCTTATAATGGTGTAGAATATACAAAATTTGATTTGTATTTATTAATTTTCTTATTCAGATTACAAATTTAATATAAATTCGTACAAATATAAAAAACTTTAGATTTTTTCCCATTAGTAAAATATTTTATTTTTTTTTTTAACTATTTATTGATTTAATACTAAAACATAACCTCGGGTAAAAGTTAAAAATTTATTTTATTAAATAATATATATATATAACTATATTCAGATCTATTGCAAATTTTTTGTAACATTTATACAAACAGACTCATATTTTAATATTATTGATTTATATATTGTACTATGTATATAAATGAGAAATTCAACAGATGATTTTTACATTCATAAATAAATACATAGATGCCGGATATTTAATAAAAAATATATTTTTTTTTGCCTACAGGCAATTAAAGGATCATAATCCAAATCAAAATAAATATTAAAAATAAAATAAAAACAGCTTAAAACTATTTAACCATAATAAAAACCTAAATAAAAACTGACATCAGACAATTATTAATACACCCCAAACATTTTATTTTTTCCTGTGTTCTCAAAGCTCAATATTTTCATCAACTGTAAACAATACTCTAAATGATAATAAAGATAATCATAATATAACCATATATTTCCTATTAAATATTCCTTGGTGACAAATAAATAAACAGATAAAGTAAAAGTATCTATATAACTGCCTCTATATTATTACATACATACATATTACAAAGTAATGGTAACTATAAACCTATTAAAAGTATCAATAGATATGGGTGTATATAACAGCTGAACAGCAGAATAAGAGGCATAAACATAAATATTTACAATACTCGCACTATATACAAACTTACAATTGTAAGTATAAAAACAAATACAATGTAAGAATAGTAAGTAAAATACATACTTTAGATACATATCTATACACACATACAAATACTTTAGTTGTGAAAATTTCGTTGTATGGCTGGCTTGTCTTTAATAATGCTTTAGTAAAATCTTTTTTATAGAGTGAGATTGTAAGTTTTACATCTTGATTTATAGATACACGCATTGCGTTCTACATTACCTTTTAATGTGTGTGAGTGTTTCAGTACGAGTACTTATTTGTAATTTATGTTTGATAAATTACAGCCGCAGTAGGTTAAGCAGTAGTTTAGGAATTTCTATAATTTAGATGATATACTTAAATGGCGTTAAATTTTTAGATAATTTAATAGTTTTTATGTTTTGCCTTCTTTTTGAAATCAAAAAATATAAAGAAGAAGTAAAAATTTAAATTTACGAAATAACTAGTTATATTTATTCTTAACACTCTTATTATTTAGTGATGTAATTTACAATTTGACAAACTGAAATGTTAAATTTTGTTTTAAATTTTTATATTTCTATATCTCGCTTAGCGTTATTAATATTTTCTTTTCCAAAGAAATTATTTAATTCACATTGTATTCACATACATATTTACCTTTATTTTCTACAAAGCGAAAAGGTAACAAATAATATTAAATTAATTTTTCCATTTATTACAACTTTTTTATCCTTTCGTTTATTTTTATAATTCCCCAAAGAAAAATCAAATTACATATTTCTTTCTCTCTCTTTCTTCGTTTTATCGACTGCCTCTATCAAATCCTGGACTCCAGCTCTTTTTGTTTCTCATGTAATTTTCATCATCATGTTTTTCTTTTTTCTGTTTTTTTCTTCTTTCTACTTTTGTTTCGAGTATTCATTTCACCTTTAAAAAGTCGTTAAAGTATTTGCATATTCTTAAGGGTTTTTGTTTTTTTAACCTTTTGTTGTTGTTGTTGTTGCTATTCTGGTTACTGTTGTTCTTGTTATTGTAGATATTATTTACTTTACCAACACTAACACTTGTAGGAGAAACATACACAAATACTTGTAAATCACAGAGTGGTGAAGAGGAAAAAAACCAACAAAATATTCAAATGTACAATTGTACTTTTTTGCTTTCTGTACTAACGACATTAGTTTCAAAGAATTTAAAGCAATAGTAATTGCCTTTTTTGTTTGTATGTTAGTTTGTGTGTGTGTAAATGTTGTTAGTGCAGTTGTAAAAAATATTTGCATTTTTAAAAGTTTTATTATGAATGTTTTATTTATATTTTGCTTTTGAGTTTTGGTTAGTTTTTAATTTAAAGAAAATATTTTATATAAATTTTATAAAACGCTGAAGAATGTTGATTTCAAATCATGTTTATAATCATTTTTCTTTGACAATTATAGGAGATTTTCCAGGCTTTTTTTAATTTTTTAATTTAGGAAATTTGTTAAACGTTTTTCTAAAATTTATGTTCAAAGCTTTATATATTTTAAATATAAATATTAGGGTGTCCCGTGTAACACTGAAATAGACTAAACTAAATGCCAAACTATTTTTTAAATATTTTCCTGTATAAGCTTAAAGTTCACAATTTTGACACCTTTTTCGATAACTTGTGAACCAAAAATACTTTACAAAAATTTAAGATTATTTTTCCCGTAATCAACTCAAAATTAGGTGAGACCTATTTCGAAACAATCGAAGATATTTTATTTTTCAAAAATTAGGATTTTTTTAGTCAAGATTTTCAATCCTGTTCCTTTAGATACTCTAATAAACATATTTTGTTTCCAGTTTATAGCAACACTCCAGATATTTTATTTTTCAAAAATTAGGATTTTTTTAGTCAAGATTTTCAATCCTGTTCCTTTAGATACTCTAATAAACATATTTTGTTTCCAGTTTATAGCAACACTCCAGATGAAACTTTAAATGTAACTTCAAATGTCTGATAATCTTAAAGTCCAGCTATGTCTTTTTCGCAGTTATATTTATATCAAAAATATTTAAGTAATGTATATTTTTTCTTTATGAAGAAAACACTTTTGTAAAGATATTTACCTTAAAATATTCTCTCATAATAAATTAATATTAAAACAATAAACATTAGCCACAGTAAGAAAATGTACATAGATATATTTGAAATACATACAACTATTCATTTCTATGTCTATTTAGGAAGGAGATATACACGTGGGTTTTTAACATAATATCTATGAGTGTGTTGCTATTTACTTAGATAAATACACTTATAGAAATATATATAAATAAATAATCTTATGTATTTATGTATATAAAATAATAATATTATATGTTTACTGTTGCTTGAAATGATATGCTGTATGAAATATTATATGTTGTATATTAGTGTTATTTATTCAATAAATATTTCAATACTTTTACAAGAAGTAGATAGACTCATTGGTTGGGGACAGGACCTTCAAACTGCAGGGTATTTACAAATTATAATAATAAAACATATATAGTTACATATATAAGTCAAACAAAGGTATCTATCTAACATAAACAAGTAATAATATTTTTGTTTATATATAGAAACATAAATTTACTAATACTTTATGTATATATTCGTAAGAATTAAATGAAATACTATTACTGTAAGTATTTCTATGTTCTATGTTTATTTAAGAAAGTATATTTATGGTTTAATAGAACACATAAGTATTTTTTTTACTTATAAAGTTATTTTTACATGGATTTTATTAAAGAAACCACAAGTTTATTTTTCTGTAAAAATATAGAAATAATTTATAAAAATTATTTTATTAATTATTTTCCAAGAAATTTGGAGCTAAACTACAATGAAAAACTGCAAGAATCAGGCAAAATTTAAGTATTTATTCTATATTTTTAACTATATTTAGTAAATTTTTTTGAAAATAATGAAGAAACTACTAAGAATGGTATAATCGGTCATGACCGACTATATGGTATACATTACACCAGTGAGTAGTATATAAAAACTGTAATTTATTTTAAATAATAAACCATTTAAGTTTTTTATTGCCCTAATTTCGAAATTTGGAAACAATTTGTTGACAAAAAATATGAATTTCTGAAAGAGAGGTTATACGGGCGCAAGGACAAATATGAGTCTATCATTATACATTTTGTTAGAGGAATTTGAGTCTATATTAAAGTTATTTATGCAGAATTTTATCGTGATATTAGTGTTTATAAGTGTATTTTGACTTTCATGTCATTTTCTGAAGGGGACTTTATATAGGGGATAAGGTCAAATGAGCTCGATACATTTTTTTAGAGATTCAAGAAAATTTAACATAATTATGAGCTCAAAATCCCTATTCGGGGGTACGGCTGTATGGGGGCTAGGCAAAATAATGGCCTTTTTCAAAAGAAGAGTATGTGCTAAATTTCATCAAATCATTTTGAAAATTGTGACCTGTATCGTGCGCACAAGGTTTACATGGATACACAGACGGACAGACAGACAGAAAGACGGACAGAGAGACAGACAGAGATGCAGGCAGGGGGACAGACATAGCTAAATCGACTGATAAAGTGATTCTGAGCCGATTAGGGTTTTTAAAAATGGGTGCAGGACCAGGAGGGTATAATGCGTTTTGGTACAAAAGCATAATACCCTCCCCACTATAGTGGTGTAGGGTACAAAAAGTTCCTTAAGCAAGACAAATGGATATTATTGAATGTTTATGTTCTACGTTTATTAAAGTAAGTATATTTATTGCTTAATAGAAATTTTCCTATAAAGTTATTTTTATATGCATTTCATAAAATGGATCAGAAGTTTATTTTTAAGTAAAAACATAAAAATAATTTTTAAAAATTTTGCTTTCCGATAATCTTGGGATAAACCAAAAGTTTATTTTTAAGTAAAAGTATAAGAATAATTTGAAGAATTATGTTTCTATTATATTTTGAACTCTTTATTTTTGGAAAATCAAGCAAAGACAAAATGGATTTTATTAGAATATTTTAGCGTTTTCCTAATTGCATCCAAGTTAGCCAAATATTGTTAAAGATTTCACAGTCTAATCCCGTGTGTGAACATTTTCACCAACCTCTGAAAAAATATTTCTTATTTTTAATATTTGCAATAATATTACAAAAAATTTTATTTATGAACACATTCATTGTTAGTCATATTGACCGACTGATTTGCCTTCAATATTTTATCCCTAATTACACTATTTGTGTTACTGTTTTATTCTTCTTTTAAATAATCCTTTTTCAACATTTTTGAATTCATTTTTTTAAATATATCTCTCCATAAAAGATTTTCCCTTTTTTATTTAAGTTGTGCAGAAGATGTTAAATCGACAGGAAATTACCTAGAAATTACGAAAATGGATAGGAAGAAAACTGTATTTTAAAAGTTGAAAAAACACAATATAAACAAACGAACAAAAGAAAAATGCTGGCAAAAGAGAAAATCATTTGAAATTTTAAAGCGATGACTGAAAAGTTGATTTTTTCATGAAGTAAAAACAGGAAATAACACAATGAAAATATAAGAAAAAAAAAAATAACAAAAAAGCAATTTTTGAAATCTTTGGTTTGTTTGGAATTTAAGTTAGAAAACTTATAGAAAATTTGCTATTTAGTTAAGAGTATATAGTTGATAGTTTTTGAAAAAAGACCAACTGAATAAATAATTATTTTAAGAAAATGTTCAAAGATTTTTTAATTTAAAAGCAAAATATTTATTATGCATTTGTAAATAAAATTAACCATTTGGCGTCTTTTAATTAACATTTTTAGTAGGGGTCAGTAGGTAACACGTACATTTTCCTTTAGCAAAATTTCTAAATAATTTCAATCCTATATAAATTAATGTAAAGTTAAATTGCTTCATTGATCTACTAATGTTTTTGTCTTAACATTTTAGAAATGCCATAAACTAACTTACTACACTCTGCTCTACTAATAAATGAGTTTGTTTTTACGTATAGTTAGATGTATAATTTACAAGAACATCTGTAACTATACATTTATCTTTGTGCAACCTTTTGTTCATGGATATATACGAATTATCTGCTGCCATTTCTGTTTCCCTAAACAATGTTATAAATTTTGAAGTTTACAACATAGTAAAGTAAATTTAGTGCAGATTTTGTAGGTATTACACTTTGATGTTTGTTTTTACATCTAAAAATTATACACACAAATTTTTGCATAAAACATTGTGCATGCCAACATGGATGGATGAACGAATGACTCTTTTGGCTATATGGCTACTACTACTTACCTCTTCCAACCAACTAAAATGTAAAAGTTCAAACATAAATGTTAGAGGGAAACTTACCGGAACGTTTTTCTGCCTCATTAATTGGTATGTTTTCTAAAACAATTGCCTCTGAGCGTCCTTTTTGATTAACACTGTAGACAACAAGATGTAAGGCTGGATTTGGATCTGGGTAATAGTCCATGGGTGTTAAATCTGTGCAAAAGGAAAGCAAAAAAATTTAAAAAAATAAGTTAAAAGGTGACATATCAAGGCATGAAAGAGTTAATGTTTGTTAAGATTAAAAGTTTTAGGTATGCTTAAAAAAAATGATTTTTTATTGGGAGTTTGAATAGGTATATATACCTACATGTCAAAAATAATTAATGTCTTTATATGATTTTCTACTGAAATTTGTTTTCTCAGTTTCTTTTGTATTAATAATTCGATTTTGGATAACATTTTTAGAAAATTTAATATTTACTGAAAATTAATTGAAAATTCAATCATATACCAGTATATAGAGAGAAAATTTTAGATATCTCAATCGAGTGTTTTTATAGTGAAGCTTTTTTGTGAAAAGTTTGTCTGCATTCAAATATGATAATCGAAATTAAGTATAAATTTGAATAACACCACTCATATTTCTTACACCACTGCGTATAAGTATTATTTATGTATTGAATATCAATCATACGTATATTTAAGAACTATTTCGAAATAATGTTTCTCTTAAACAAAAAAATAAACCGAATGAAATTAAGAATTTCGATCAAAATCTGCATGAAATTAATTTGGTACTGTACTTGTACCAAATAACTTAACTAAAAAAATACTTATTTATTTTAGAAATACTTTTATATATTTAATTTTCGTATTTTCTATTTGTTCATTTGCTTACTTGTTTCACAATAAAAACACATACAAGTAAAAACTATAAAGAAGATTATTGGCAGTAGAATAATATGAAAATACTATGGAAGTTTTATAGATTGAAATTTGTGCTGAAACAGCTTAACGCGCTTGTTTAACTAATCGTAACTTTACGCTTCGTTACGTTTTACAAACAAACCGCTAAAAAATACTCATACACCTCTATACATAGATGCATTAGTAGTAAACTTTATACTTAAATTTTACATAAATATACACACACATTTACATCTACGTATGTGTGCATGTATTTAAAAGAGAAAGCATAAGTATGTGTTTAAATTAATATTTGATTTCTAAGAGAGTGCTTCTCTGCATTTCGGGGGTGACTATATAGAACACCTGTTAAGGGAATTTCTGGGGGGATTTAATTGCTTTTAAATTTGGTTTTGTTTACAAATTAATAATTGGACGTGTTGAAGTTTACTTCTTCTGGGTTAAATATCTTCTCTTTATATTACTCAGAGACCATAAATTGACAGTTGCAATGTTTCACAAGATATATATAAATTCTATTATTATTTAAAAAAATATATTTTCTATAAAGGATACATCGTGACCTTCTAAAACTGTTGGGTACTATGTATATATTTGATAATGTGTATATAAGCATACATAATCACGTAGCTAACTAGCATAATGTTTGGAAATAGACAAATATACACAAATTTAAAGTATGTGTTCACGTGTGCATATATACATAAATTTAAGATGAATGAAAAATAAAACATCAATACATTAGTACTACTAATTAGGGTATATAAAATATTTGCTATTGCATTGGTTCGATTGAAATAATGATATTTATATGCCTTCATAATTATCCATATATTACGATTTTTATATCAAATTTTGTATTTACTAAGTATAAACACACAAATTTCTCTAGCTTCAGTCCTTACTTAGTTAGCTAGTTAGTTATATATATATATATACTTATAAGTGTATACGGTGTATATGGTTTTTCAAAAAATATTAAAAAAATCTCATATTAAATTCAAAGTATAGAACTCCCCAAAAAATATACGCACATATGTATGTATGTACGTACATATATTTAAGCAACAAACGCAAACAAACAAATTGGTATTAAAAGCAACTTTAATAATCAAAGTTTGGCTCATTTAACACGCTCCGAATAGTTTTGGCAACTAAAAAGTTTGTTAAATAAACTATTACATACATCTAAATTTTTTTTTTATTTTTGGCAGAAAAAACATTTTGACTCGTAGTTTTTCTTTGTCTTAGGTGATGATCGGTAGTTCTCTGTTTTTTTCAGCAGCCAACATTTGCAGGCGAGTAATAAAATCTTGTAATTACAAATTTTGGTTTTTAAATGCTGAGTGCAAAAAAAAACTAGATAAATATGCAGATTTTTACGTGTTTTTAAGTATTACTAAAACAAATATTCATTAGTTATTTGCGAATTTTTAAGTTTTTGTTTGTCATGGACAAAAAAACTAAAAATAGAGGTATTTTTACCATTTCTGTTGCTATGAATGTAAATTTGTGTTATTCTGTTTTCTTTTGAAATTCAGTTTGTTGACATTACATTTACTTTGCTAATTACACAACTAATTAATGTATGTATATTATTGAACACTACCACCAACTTACAATCAAATCAAAAGGTAATTATCGGTAAATTACAGAAATCACTCATGTGTGATTAATACACACACACTCATTTCAGACTAAAATATTTTCAATTTATTAAAGCCTTTTTAAGATTATACGGGTGTTTATTGAAATGTGTTTCTAAAATAAATTTAATAATTCCAAAGAAATATTGTTAATTAATTACAGATGTAATCATGCAAATAAAGTTTAGTTCAAGTTAGGTTCTAGTTCAGTTCTAGTTCAGTTCTAGTTCAGTTCTAGTTCAGTTCTAGTTCAGTTCTAGTTCAGTTCTAGTTCAGTTCTAGTTCAGTTCTAGTTCAGTTCTAGTTCAGTTCTAGTTCAGTTCTAGTTCAGTTCTAGTTCAGTTCTAGTTCAGTTCTAGTTCAGTTCTAGTTCAGTTCTAGTTCAGTTCTAGTTCAGTTCTAGTTCAGTTCTAGTTCAGTTCTAGTTCAGTTCTAGTTCAGTTCTAGTTCAGTTCTAGTTCAGTTCTAGTTCAGTTCTAGTTCAGTTCTAGTTCAGTTCTAGTTCAGTTCTAGTTCAGTTCTAGTTCAGTTCTAGTTCAGTTCTAGTTCAGTTCTAGTTCAGTTCTAGTTCAGTTCTAGTTCAGTTCTAGTTCAGTTCTAGTTCAGTTCTAGTTCAGTTCTAGTTCAGTTCTAGTTCAGTTCTAGTTCAGTTCTAGTTCAGTTCTAGTTCAGTTCTAGTTCAGTTCTAGTTCAGTTCTAGTTCAGTTCTAGTTCAGTTCTAGTTCAGTTCTAGTTCAGTTCTAGTTCAGTTCTAGTTCAGTTCTAGTTCGTTCTAGTTCAGTTCTAGTTCAGTTCTAGTTCAGTTCTAGTTCAGTTCTAGTTCAGTTCTAGTTCAGTTCTAGTTCAGTTCTAGTTCAGTTCTAGTTCAGTTCTAGTTCAGTTCTAGTTCAGTTCTAGTTCAGTTCTAGTTCAGTTCTAGTTCAGTTCTAGTTCAGTTCTAGTTCAGTTCTAGTTCAGTTCTAGTTCAGTTCTAGTTCAGTTCTAGTTCAGTTCTAGTTCAGTTCTAGTTCAGTTCTAGTTCAGTTCTAGTTCAGTTCTAGTTCAGTTCTAGTTCAGTTCTAGTTCAGTCTAGTTCAGTTCTAGTTCAGTTCTAGTTCAGTTCTAGTTCAGTTCTAGTCAGTTCTAGTTCAGTCTAGTTCAGTTCTAGTTCAGTTCTAGTCAGTTCTAGTTCAGTTCTAGTTCAGTTCTAGTTCAGTTCTAGTTCAGTTCTAGTTCAGTTCTAGTTCAGTTCTAGTTCCGTTTCTAGGTTCATTAGTTCAGTTCTAGTTCAGTTCTAGTTCAGTTCTAGTTCAGTTCTAGTTCAGTTCTAGTTCAGTTCTAGTTCAGTTCTAGTTCAGTTCTAGTTCAGTTCTAGTTCAGTTCTAGTTCAGTTCTAGTTCAGTTCTAGTTCAGTTCTAGTTCAGTTCTAGTTCAGTTCTAGTTCAGTTCTAGTTCAGTTCTAGTTCAGTTCTAGTTCAGTTCTAGTTCAGTTCTAGTTCAGTTCTAGTTCAGTTCTAGTTCAGTTCTAGTTCAGTTCTAGTTCAGTTCTAGTTCAGTTCTAGTTCAGTTCTAGTTCAGTTCTAGTTCAGTTCTAGTTCAGTTCTAGTTCAGTTCTAGTTCAGTTCTAGTTCAGTTCTAGTTCAGTTCTAGTTCAGTTCTAGTTCAGTTTCTAGTTCAGTTCTAGTTCAGTTCTAGTTCAGTTCTAGTTCAGTTCTAGTTCAGTTCTAGTTCAGTTCTAGTTCAGTTCTAGTTCAGTTCTAGTTCAGTTCTAGTTCAGTTCTAGTTCAGTTCTAGTTCAGTTCTAGTTCAGTTCTAGTTCAGTTCTAGTTCAGTTCTAGTTCAGTTCTAGTTCAGTTCTAGTTCAGTTCTAGTTCAGTTCTAGTTCAGTTCTAGTTCAGTTCTAGTTCAGTTCTAGTTCAGTTCTAGTTCAGTTCTAGTTCAGTTCTAGTTCAGTTCTAGTTCAGTTCTAGTTCAGTTCTAGTTCAGTTCTAGTTCAGTTCTAGTTCAGTTCTAGTTCAGTTCTAGTTCAGTTCTAGTTCAGTTCTAGTTCAGTTCTAGTTCAGTTCTAGTTCAGTTCTAGTTCAGTTCTAGTTCAGTTCTAGTTCAGTTCTAGTTCAGTTCTAGTTCAGTTCTAGTTCAGTTCTAGTTCAGTTCTAGTTCAGTTCTAGTTCAGTTCTAGTTCAGTTCTAGTTCAGTTCTAGTTCAGTTCTAGTTCATTTCTAGTTCAGTTTTAGTTCAGTTCTAGTTCTAGTTCAGTTCTAGTTCTAGTTCAGTTCTAGTTCAGTTCTAGTTCAGTTCTAGTTCAGTTCTAGTTCAGTTCTAGTTCAGTTCTAGTTCAGTTCTAGTTCAGTTCTAGTTCAGTTCTAGTTCAGTTCTAGTTCAGTTCTAGTTCAGTTCTAGTTCAGTTCTAGTTCAGTTCTAGTTCAGTTCTAGTTCAGTTCTAGTTCAGTTCTAGTTCAGTTCTAGTTCAGTTCTAGTTCAGTTCTAGTTCAGTTCTAGTTCAGTTCTAGTTCAGTTCAGTTCAACTTATAATGATTTTTTATTTCAATTAAATACAGATTACTGTACTTGTTCTATAAAATAAAAGTATTATACATTTATTTTCATGCATACAAATGTTATCTACTTACCACTTAAATCCACACGAAATATTGGCACATCTGCATACGTGCTGGATGTATTTAAGCGTAATTTCTTTGTTTTCGAGTCGTATGCTTCCAGATAGAATTGCTGCTGTAGACCACCATCATAACCTGGCATACATTCCAATTCCATTGTCGAATAAATAATATTATCATAATTATCAAAATTAATAGTGCCACCGCCGCCTCCACCAGTTCCACCTAAAATGCTGGCAATACCACCACCATTACTACTACCAGATACTCCACCATTATTATAACCATTATTGCCCAAGTCTGAAGAACCATACGGACTAATAAGACTGTGGGTGGCAATGCCATTATGAAAATTATATTCCATACGTGAATAATCAAAATGCGGTTCATTATTAACATCCTCATCGTCATCATCTCCGTTGTCGTCATTGCTATTTTCATCGTTATCAACATGATTATTGCCTTGAGTATTATCATCGATATGGTTTCTGCTGATTTCATTATTGTGGCGAACTTCATCGACATTTCCTGGCTTATTATTGGAGTGTTGTGGTATCTTGCTGTATTGCTTTCGTTGTTGTGTTAGTGTTGCTGTTGCATATTGTTCAGTTGTATTGTAAGTCATTTGTGTTTGTAAAGCATTGTCTATTGTTGAAATAACTTCATCCAAGACTTTTGAATCATTTAATGAATAATCATCAACCATTTCGGCTAATAAGTCAGCATCATCCTCATCTTCTTCCTCTTCCACCTCATCTAACTCTTCTTCTTCCAAATTTGTTGTACTTCCATTATCTTCATCATCGTCATCTTCGTCTTCTTCTAAGGCTTGTAATTCATCAGTGTAGTTATTTTTGTTCGCATGATTGTATATTGAGTTGTTATTTTCGAACATTTCTAAATTTTCCAATTGTTCTTCATCGTCATCGTCATCATTATCATTCTCATTATCATCATCTCCTGCCTCAACGTCCTCATCTCCAATTTGATATGATGATGCTGCTGCCGCAGATATAGCTGCGTTGTGGGCTGTTAATGAGCCTGATGATGTCTCTTTACTAGAGTCTTCATAAGATAAGGATTTTAGAGGTTGTAAAGAAGTTTCCGCCTGTTTTAGTAGTTGTTGCTTTTGGTCTACTTGCTGTTGTGAAGGTTTATTGGTGATTTCTGGTTTATTTGGGGGTAGTATCATTGATTGTCTATTTATAATATTACTAGGGTTCGATTTTGTTGATTCATTAAACTGTAAATGCAAATTGTTGTAGTTGCTGGAAGTATTGTTGTCATGCAGTGTATTGTTGCTACTTATTTTGATAAAATAACGTTCTTTTTGTGTTAGAGATTTCCGTATACGTTTTTTGTCATTCTGCAGTTTGTTTTTCGTAACCGAGCGATTGATTTCTTTTTGATAAGTGTGATACTGATGATAATGAAGATCACATTTAATGCATGTCTTATTATTTGTTACACTAGTTTGTGCGACATAATTTTCATTAGCGTTGTCCTCTAAATGTCGTTGTAGGCTTGAACCATCTTCAGATTCCTGTTGCTGAGGTATTAATGGAAGTTTTTGATTTTTTTCTAAAGTTCTTGTGGAAACATCTCGTTTTGTCACACGTTTCTGTTGCTGGTTTTTTGCTGAGCTCATTTTTTGCTGTTTTGTTTTATTGGCATCTTCTATTGCTATTGCTTTCGTTGTTTGTGTTACTTTTAATATTTCTTGGTGCTGTTCATGTTTTTGCTGTTGTGACTGCTGTAGCTGATGATGATGAATTACTCTCATTGTATTTTTATCACGTTTGTGCGTGTTTTTGTTATGTTGTTTATTGTGATACCTATCGCTGTCGTTTTTGTTGTTGCTGGTTGATGATACCTTTTTTGTGGTGGCTGATATTGCATTAACAACGCCAGTTAGTTTTTTGTTTGTCTTCTCTAAACGCAATGATAAATTAGATTTTTTCTTTTTACTCTTTGAAAGTTTTTGGGTTTGTTCTTGCTGCTGCGGATAATGTTTTTGCCTCATTTTCATTTCCTGGTTCTGCTGTGACTGTGACTGGCGGTATTGGTGATCTTTCTTCTTTGTTGTTATTGAACTTCTTGCAGCGTCATCATCCTCATTGTCATTATCATTCTTAGATACTGGTGTGGTTGCAGCTGCTGTTTTGCTATTGATGTGGTTTTTATCTTTGGCACCACGTTTTGTACGTAATTTTTTCTTTGTTGTCATTGCTGATACCGTTGCTGTTGCTGACGTTCCTCCTTTCGTTGCTGTTACTACTGTATTTATGTCCATTTTTAAGTTGCTTGTTGTTGGCACTGACAATCCATCACTTTGATTATTGATAAATGCTTTTGATACGGTTGCCTGTGGCCCCATCATTTTTATACTATTATTATTGCTGTTGTTATTTCTATTATTGTTGCTTTTACTATGATTGTTGCCATCACCATCATCATCTGCAACTGAAGTTTCGTCTTGCTCGTGGTTGTTAGCATTTTTAGTTTTCTGTTGTTTTTGTTGCTGTAGCTGTTGTTGTTTTTTCTTATCCATCTGCTGGCGTTTAATGATGGCCAATGTTTGGGAGGGTGTAAAAGAAGTACGTTTTTTTAGTCTTTGCAGTTGTTGGGGATTTAAGGGAATGCGATATTTTTGCACAATCATTTGTTGCTTATAATTTTGTTGTTGTTGTTGTTTCTGCTGTTTTTGTATATTATGCTGTTGATTAATATTGTTGTTAGTTCGTTTATTATTACTAGCAACACCAGGACCAGAACTGGCACCACTGCCACTACCACTACCATTATTATTATTATTAGATTTTTTGTTTGTCCCTTTAATACCATCATTGTAAATTTTGTTATGATTTTTGTTGTTACTACTATTACTATTATTGTTGTTGTTCATATGTTTACTATTGTTACTACCGTTTCGATTTGGTTGTTGTTGTTGTTGCTGTTTCTCTTCATTATTCCTCTCACGTACATATTCCATATGCGGGAAATTTGTTTCGTGCCTTCCATATTGTGTTGGCATCATCATTTGATTGGCATGCATTGTTGTTTGATTCGATGAATTTAACGATGCTGAGGTCACTACATATGGCCTCAATGTACAGTTACGCAAAGCTCCAGGTTTTGCTACATTTATTCAAAGCATTCATAGCATTCCATACCAGCGTTTAAATGTTTTTGTATGTATATTTAGGGATAGATAAAGAGATGTGAAAAAAGGTATAAACATTATCATTATTTATAATTTGGATTTTATATTTATTTAATTTCATCAATACCAATTTGTAATGTGTGTATTTTTGTATGATTTTGGTTTCCTTGTGAATGTATTTTGATTGTTATTAACTCAATTTGTTTGAAAATCTGTAGATATTATTTTGATTTTTTTGTTGTGGGAATAGGAATTTATTTATTTGGAATTAAATATTTTGTATCAATTTGTATATTTAATGAGATTGTAAGTAAATAGTTGATCTCGATGAGGAAATTTAAGCATAATTTTTTTAAAATTAGAAAATAGAAATAATAATAGTTTACTGAATTGGTTTGGACAACAATTTATACTTTATCCAGCCGGAGGAAATTTGTAAAATCAAAGACTGATTTAGATACCATGTAGTGTTGTACTGGTATTTTACTGTACACCATACAAATGTAGGACATTCCCCTAACTATTTAAAAATTTAAACTAAAACTAAATAATTTTCAATTATTTAGACAGCGATTATGAAGTGGATACAAAACATAAGGAAAAATAACATAAAAATATAATATTGCTATTTGCCATTAGTACTTTAAAAATCTATATTAAATTAAATAATAACAATTCATAATTAAAATCATTGCCAATTTTAAATTAACTTAATGAAACCATAAATTTAAAAAAAAACATGTAAATAATGTGGCTGGGAAAACATGTTAAGATTTTTAAAATTATTAACAAAGATTCTTATGCATTTTTGACATAAGAAAATGTTTACCATATATTTCTTTTCAATTTATAAGTTTGTGTGTATTTTTTCATATTCTTTTTTATTTTTGTAAAACTTACCAGCTGGTACAACTTGAAATAAACATGGTTCTGATTGTTTGCCAATTGAATTTCTACCCCAACAAGCCAATGTACCATAATCTCGTTCGCCTTTTGGTGTATAAATCAATTCACTAACAGTCTCTACTATAACGAAGTACAAAAAAAAAAAGAAGGAACAAATAAAATAGAAAATAAAAATATTATAAAAGTTTTTTTTACAAGTCTTTAAGATTGAGAGAAAATAATATTAAAAATTAACATTAATTTACCATAAGTTTCAAAATGAGTGTCATTGGACTCAACAATGGTACGATGTATATCACCGGTTGTAGTAGCCTCTTGTATTGTGGCATAATGACCAGAAGGTACTTCAAAATGTTCACCACTACTAGAAAAAGTCCATTCAAAGTCAATTTCTGGTGGATCTGAATTAACGCGACAGGGTATGGGCACAGCCTCTTCTAGTGAAGCACCAATGACAATTACAGCATTCGTGCTACAAACAGGAGCATCTAAAAGAAAGACAAAAAGGATTTTTTTTATTATTTGAAATTCGTTAAGTGTTTGAAGGTTATTAAAGCTATTGTTAAACAAAATTAAATTGTAATAGTTTTATAAACATCTATTTTTTCGTATTTTTTTATATATCCGGTTTTAAGAAACATTATTTCCTTTAGAGGAACAGAAAAAAATGTTATATGTAAAAATGAAATACAATAAAGAAACGGAATTTATTCATTTTATTTCTAAACAATTGAGCTTGAAAAAAATAAGTTTTTCTTTTTATTTTTGCCTTATTTTTATTATTACAATCATTTTACACACATACATGAATGTATGAATGAATTTCCGTTAAAAAGAAGCTTAAACACATATACAAATACAAACGTTTTATAAAATACTTTGGAAGGATCATATGTTCAAAATATGTATCCCAACAATAATAATAATAAAATAAAATAACAATGCAAATACTTTTTCCTCTATGGATGCTCCCTTTCTCACTCTCTTCGTCAACTTATTATATGAATAATAAAAAAATAAATAAAAAATATATATATATATATTCACAAGTGCTTCCGGTAGTATAGAGTATTCATCTTTTTTTCTCACACTTTATCATTTTACCATGAAAA
The DNA here is from genome assembly GCF_015586225.1 of Lucilia sericata. Classification (NCBI taxonomy): domain Eukaryota; kingdom Metazoa; phylum Arthropoda; class Insecta; order Diptera; family Calliphoridae; genus Lucilia; species Lucilia sericata. The sequence continues at coordinate 1,409,311 of NW_023994048.1, forward strand.
AAAAATAAGAATTGCCAGGAAAAAACATATTGTTTTGAAATTTATTAAAAAATATTTGAAAAGTTTTTAAGTTTCTATTGAATGAATACCAGTAAGATATACATATGTATATACACACACACACACTCAAATATACAGTTATGCACACATATGAACATCAAATTGTATATTTGTGTATTTACGAAAATATCATACAATTTGAGCAAATATTACTTTTGTGTGCAAATTCGCATTTTATGAATACAGTGAAGTGAATAAATGATAGGAGGAAATTAATTGAAGAACTTTGAGCATATACTACTCTATATAGATTCTTGTCGAAAGAAAATCCAAAAGAATTATGGTGGAACTAATTCAACCCAAGTCAATGCCATGATTGTCACTTCGTTGGCCAAAAACGAGCCGTTAATTCTAAATTTCGTAACGGCATGATAAGAAATGAATAGTTTTAATATAACAATTGCCCCATAATTAGAGATATTATTGGTTATAGTATTCCGGTTTTTCGGAGGTTACATTTTGTTTCTAAATCAAGGATAGTAAGTAAAAGTTTTACTAATCTTAAAATTCCTTTAAAAATTGTTTTTTCCAACATTATTGTAATATTTACTGTTAACTTTTTACATTTCTTGGGGTTTTCTTCATGCGTTCAACTTGAAGATTTGTTATGAATATATTTCAACACCCAACTAAATCATAAGGAAACTTTACGCTTGAAGTATTGTCAGCAGATAACAGCAACGAAAATAACTACAACATACAAATCATGAATTAATTTGTTTGGATGAGAATGGGTGTATGCAAGCATATGATGTGCTGTTGTCATCACCGACAGCAGTTAGAATAATGTGTTGACAATAAAAGTAGCAAACATCATATAAGGTAGCAACAACATATAATAGAAAGAAAACATAATAGAACAAAAATTATTTGGCAACAAATGTTAACTTTTAATTTCTGATAAAGATGTTTTTTAAAGTTAAAACTTTAAAGAGCAACTGTAAATTTAAAGAAAATAAATTCTGTTTGATTAAGTTATTTGTTTGCGTAAAAATCTTTTACTCATTTTCAAAAGTATTTTTCTTTTAAACATCTAATTATAATATAGTATATTTATATCTTTAATAATAATAAAATATTCATATTACATTTATAATGATTATTTTATAATAAATAATGATGGCTGACATTTCCTTCCTGTCTGTTGTCCATAACTATAATGCAATAATAATAAAAATAATAATAATGAATGTCATAATTGTTATATTTATGAAAACATACTTATTTATATGTATGTATGTGAATAATAAGGTTGTAATATTTATATTTTTAAAAATATACATATATCACAATCTTCAGATTAATAAGAGAAAAAATTAAAATTGTTTTTCTTGAACTTCTGTCAAGTCATTGAAAATGAGTGATAGCGCTACTCGAGTTAGCCCAACCTTTCTGCAAGTGACCATCCGGAATATGCTAAAATTATCATAAATATGTTCATTATGTAGAACATGTAATGCATAATTGACAATAGTTAACATGAGTGAGGTTTTGTAAATTACTTTAATGCTCATGACTGACAATGCCATTGAGAACGTGTACACAGAGGGAAAAAGAAATATACATCCCTGGTACCAAATTGATACCAAAGAGTTTATAATTTTTCAATAACATCCGTTGTCAAAGTGCGACAACACTATGTAATGTTAACAACGCAACGTTGTCAACATTGCAACAATTCGTTGTCGAAATCTAAATTTTATACACATCCTTTGTCTAAATGTTAACAAACGTAAGCTCACTATGGGCAACGGATTGTTTGTCAATAGTAAGCTTACCACGTTTGTTAACATTTATACAACGGATGTGTATAAAATGAAGATTTCGACAACGAATTGTTGCAATGTTGTCAACATTACATAGTGTTGTCGTACGTATGTGTATACTTTGACAACGGATGTTATTACAAAATTATAAACAGTTTGGTGTCAATTTGGTACCAGGCATGTATATTTCTTTTTCCCTCTGTGTATGTATTTAAATTAGTTATGAAATATTTTTACATACAAATTACAAACTCGTTATTAGTATTGGTTATACCTCTAATATCTACACAAGTGAGAGAAGGAGTATTTAATAAATGCCAGTATTTTTGTATTTTCAAATACATATATATATGTATATTTACTCTAAACTTATTTATGGATAAGTATGAATGTGTATTGATACATACATCTCTTGCTATATAAGGTCATTTAATTACAAATACTATATTAAGTGATTTTTATACATATTTGTACACTAGGGAAGCTCAAAAATTAAAGTTGCTGATGTTCTCCCCTAAAATGTGAATTTAGTTCATTTTAACTTTTCAAAATTACTGTTTTGACATCTACATACATATATACATATATGTATTTATTTTGAGACTTGAGATCTCCTCATTGTTCCATTCTGAATTATTTATATATTGTTGAGTATACTATAATCAATATTAAGTGAAGGAATAAAGTAGAATAAGGAAGATAAATTTTTGAGATATCCTTGACTACAGACGTTTTCTGATATCATTATTCTTAGGTAAAAACTACAATAAAAAATAAAAAAATTGTCAAACTACAAGACATATACTTTAATTAGGGATAAAACCTATTAAAATCGGATAAATAGTCTAGAAAATTTACTATGTAATATTTAGTGCTTGTTGAAAGAAATCTTAAAAAATGTGAACTTTGAACCTTGATAAAATCTAAACAGTAATGAAATTGGAAATTTCGGAGAAACTTAAACTTCGTATTTATACAAATAATATGTGTAACAAGTTTCATCAAAATCGGAAGGGGTAATACTGTTTTTTCAATAGGCTAAGTCCTATTTCATCAAATTATCTTGAAAATTGCGAACTGTAGCGTATGCACAGTATTTACATGGACACTTAAACGGACAGACGGATGAACGGACATACACAGCTTAATCGACTCAGAATGTGACACTTATACGCAGTATTTTTGGGTGTTACAAACATCGACACAAACGCAAACAAATATCCCCCCTATAGTGATGTAGGGTATAAAAATGCATATCATTACTGTGTAAATTTAGAAAAAACTTATAAAAAGAACTTTTTATCCCCACCTTAACAATGTAAACAGTACCTTAAAACAAATTAAAGTTTAATTTTCGGTGGGAA